>NC_080428.1:4831631-5489756 GCF_029873635.1 Malania oleifera
GCTTATGTTTTAGACCTCCCAAAATGGGCCCCACAGCGTGTGTTTGTTCAAGAAGTTTTGGAGAGAGAGATTCGTTTGTCATACTGGGATAAAATTAAACAGGTATGATGTGCTGAAAACTAGATTATGAGCTTCACTAATAGCACCAGACTCATACAAGAAAAAAAAAATCCCAGAATTATCTAGGCACCAGACTCTAATTTACCCAGAGTGAAAGTTCTTAAAAGAATCAAACAAACCTAAGAGAGAGGAAAGCTCCTCGGTTTCCTCATCATTCATACTTCTACAAAATTTGAAAAATCCCAAGAAAATCCAGTGTCATGAATAATGTGGGAAGAATAAATAAGTGCATCAGCACACAAAGTAGGGGAAAATATTGTAGGAAAGATGGTTGAAAAATATAAATTCCCTGCTTGAGATCCTTCCTAAACCCATCTCTCACCTATATATTGATAGAAGGTAAAAAGAAAGAGGATCCCACCCACCCATTCTCCCAAAATCCAAATTTACTTTTATTGACACTGTGCCATAGTGAATCTATTTCCAAAGGAAGATATCGTAACCATTTACCCATCAAGCAATGTTCTTAGACACTAACAATGACCCATGTCCCCCTCCTCTTTAGACTTACAAACTACCTCCCAACTCACAAGTTGATACCTCCTCTCACCAACCCCTGACCAAAGGAAATCTCTCCTAACTCTTTGTAGGTGCTTAGCCAATTCTCCCAGAATCTTAAACAAGAACAGAAAATACGAGAGAATTTGAAGAAATACCCCCCTGTATTAAAGTAACGTGAACTGACTCCCCCTCCTCTTCCACCCATCAAGATGTTTAGAAACCTTACGGCCTGTTTGGCTAAGGCTTGAGTACAGTTTTCGCAGAAATGCGGGTTGCAAAAAATGCATAAAATTCACATTTTCAGATATGTTTCCAAAAACACTTGTAAAAACTACACGTTTTCAGGAAAATAATTCTAAGATTTTTCCTACGTTCTCGGATACAGATACAATAAAAAGTGAAAACACGGGCTTTCATTTTCAGAAACAAACTGCTTCTTGCATCAACCTTAAACAAATGCAGTTCTACTGTTTTCATTCCAAGAAACAATTTCAATCAATAGCCAAATGTGTTTTGCGTTTAAAAAAGACATGATATAATCTCTTGTTTTCATTTTCAAATAACAACACGGGATTTTTGGATCCTTAACAGAGCAAACCCTTAGCAATCACTGGGTTCCAACCTAAAGGAAAACAAAGTAGTGACCTTCTGGACTCAGATCATTAACAGCTAGGTCGCACTCTCATCAGGAATTTTTTTTTTAAATAACAAATAAAAAATCAAAATAAAAAGTAAAACATAACCGAAAAGTATTCCTAACCAAGAAAACTCCTTTCTGTCATAATTCACTGAGCAATTTAAATTTGCTTGCAAGCTTCCTCTGACACTCCTTTGCTTTAGACTTAACTCCATCAAAGCGCACTTCAGTTCCACCAGCATCACACATTTTTTAGTCCATTATATCCTGGGCTTCTTAGTCCTTAGAACTTACCCCCACTGGTATAGGTAAAAGTCCATCACCGCACTGCAGTTTATCATCCAACCCATTGTTCTCAACAATAGGAAACCCCTCCAATTCCTCCATCGGAGCAGGATGTACATATTATAGATCCCCGAAAACATCATAGGAATCAGAAACTCAACCATATAGTTCCCGAACCTCATCCAAAAGTGAACCATCACCACTGTTGAACTCGATGATGTCGTCACCATCATTATCTGGAAAATCTCCCCATTTCTTAGCCTCCTTTACTTTGCGAACTCCATGACTTGCTATATCCTTCATCTTAGCAAGTGTATCTTCCACAATGCTCAACACTCCTTCAGAATCTCTTATAATCTTTGGCTTTATCTCACTGGCGCTGTTTCTGCTTCATATAATTTCTTCATTTCCGCACTCATCATTGCGTCCTTTCAACGAGCATACACCTTAGGACCCTGAAATTTTTCAGAATTAAATCCTGAAATACCTGGTTTCCTACCCATTCCAGCATTTTCTTTTTTATTTGACCTTTTGACACCAGCCTCTAATCCCTCTGCAAAAACAGAATCAACTGCCATTCTGACACTTACATCATTATCATAACTTTCTTCAGAAACAGATTTCAAAACCAAATTAAAATCATCCTGATTACACTCTGAATGTTGATCCATTCTATGCTTATCTTAGAGAGCTGGAGAAAGATTTTGTATTACATTAACATCTTGCTGAATACCCACCCCTCTTGTATGTAAATTTTGGCTAGGAAAATGGGCTTGTTTGGAAACAGGGTCGTGTGAGGGAAGGGCCTGAACACCCATATCCTTGCCCTGGGCCTTTTTAGATATGAGGCCTATCTGTGAAATCCCCTGTTTATAAGAGACTTCTTTTGAATCCAGAGAAAGACCCATAGCATTCTTTTCAAAACACTGGGTCTGTTCTATTAAATGGCCCACCTTTCTCACAAACTTGACCCAAATCCAGGATGAGCACCAGAGAACCAGGCCCAGACTTTGTACTCTCATGGCCCTAGCCACCTCTGCAAGATTAGCAGCAACTACCGGAACCCTAGTTCCCTGCACCTTATGGCCATTCACCTCTGATCAAGCGGCATTGTAATCTGGTAACGGCACCCGTGATTTCTTCAATTGCAGATCACCCCCGCAACTAAGACGCAATTTTTCTGATTGTGGACTACTTGAGCAGCCTTTGCCTATTGTCCCTTCCATCACCACCTTACTCCACGATCTTGGTATTGAAGTGCTTGCAACGCCTGCTCCTTCAAAATTGTATGGAATTTCGCAGAACTCATTCACAAAGCTTCACCATCCAATTCCTTTTACACCTCCAGGAATGAACACCAAAAAATTCTTACCTTTCCCCCTCAGCCCAAATTCCAAAAATTTCCTCACCCTCGTCCATCTAATTGCCATCCAGAAATGGAAGTTTGGCTTTTGAACACTTCTGGAGCCCCTTTCCAACTGAATGAAAGTGTATAGACCATCAGTGAGCCAGGAAACAGCTTCCTTCGTGAATATAGCCCACCTATTTTGAGAAATGTTATTCTTGAGCACGCACAGTAAAGGGGCCTCCCCTTCATCAAATCTCAGATCAAAGGATTTACCTTCAATCTGCACGGAATGCTTTAACATTGCCTCCTGCTAACACAGCCATGTTTGTGTTCGCATGAGGGTGAGAGAGTTGTTACACGTGAGAAAAAGAGACCTATCATTCAAAGGCTTAAAGAGGATTGAAGCCTTCCACGAAGCGACGTCCGGCAATGGAGGTTGCACCACTGCAATGTACGTGATGGCTGGGGTTCGAAGGTTGCAATGCCCAGCGATGGCTCATTCTGAAGGGAAGAGACGAAGAGACTAGGCCACTAGGATTTTCGGAGAGCCTAGTGGTCTCCCATGAGAGCTAATTTTTCCCTCTAAGCTAAGTCGATTGCTGGGTCTTCCTAAATGGTGAATGCCAACCTAAGCAGAACGTGACCTCCACCCCCCCTTCCCCTTCCCCTCCCCTTCACCACACCCCCCCAAAAAAAAAAGGATCACTGAATGATCATCTTCTTCTGGTTTTCACCTAATAATATGAGGGTCTATTCTCAGTGAGCAATTCATCGTTTACCTCAAAAAGACTTACCAAATCTTCTTCATTATCATCAACATCCAATCCTGAAATTTCTTTGTCCCGATCCTGTTTATGACCACCGGGCACTGATCTTAACATTAAAAGGACAATTAATCAGAATTAAAGTCTTATCCCTCCAATGTTTCATACAAAGAGAATCTTGTCTATCCGGCTGTTCTTCCTGTACCTTTATGAGTGAGCCAAACCCTTTTGGCAAGCTTTTGTTTTTCCCAAAGCCACCATCAGAACCTAAAGTGCCTTCTTGATATCCCATGTTGACCTTCACTTCAATTGTGATGAATCAATTGAATTCTCAATTGGGTGTTCCATATCACTTCGATTGCAGCATCCTATTTGTGAAATTCCTTCATCTAGTGACTGAGACTGAATGTCAAATAACCTCTTGCAGCCTTCAGCCAAACCTCCCTGTTTTCCTGTTTCTCATTCATTGAGTGGGGCTGAACTGTTTGTTGCAAGATTCAGATCTCCCATACCAAAAGGACGCCTGGGCTTAAGTTATTTTACTCTAGTCTTGCCAGCCTAAGCTGGATTTCTATTATAAGGCTCAGTGACTGGATAAGCAGACCTTGAAATAAGATTTTCAGGCTTAAGTGAAGTAACCATAAGCTGGTGTCCTGGCTCAGAATCTTCCTCCCCATTTATCTTCCTCTCCCTCAGCCCAACTTGTTCTTTAATCAAATGAGATTGTGGCTGAGATTCTTGCACTAAATCTCTTTTTCTAGAAGCAATTTCCAATGAAATTCTCTCCTTCATTCTGTCTGAATGAGCTCCCGATTTCAAAATGTTGGCATACTTGGGTTTATAGCTATGGTAGTGGAAAATGGACCCTCTCGTAGCCTTGGAACAGAGTCTTTGCACTTCAGCTGTAATCCCCTCCCCCCCCCACCAACAACACACCCTCACCCCTGACCCCACTCCCCCGGTGCAGCCCGATTCACGTGGAGGTGACGCTTCACAATATCATCCAAAACTCAAAGGAATTACCACCACCCTGAGGCTTCTTCTTCATATGGAATTCTCAATGATAATCATCTTCCTAAGTTCAAAATTTTCTCAATGGATATTAACTTTCTCAATTTATTTTCCAAATATTGCATAAGAATGAATACATTCAGGAATCAGAGTTTCTTATTTTCTGATTTTGCTGACCAGAACTCTAGAAATTGGTCATGAACCCATCCCCTGGGTACAGAAACACCGATATTCTTCCATGCTCTTTCTAATTCGTAGCACACTTAGGGAGCAAATTATCTCAAAATGAAGTTTTCCTGTCTGCTTTGACTAGCTGCGTGAAAGCCATGATTCTGATTAAATAAAGCTGGTTTCTTCTCTGATTCAATTACATGCCACCTGAAAATTCCATTAGATGAAAAAAAGACAATGCTGAGAGATGGGTCAGCTATGGGTTGAGATTTGTGAATGAGAATTGGGATATAAGTGATGACAGGTTCAAGGGAGGACAGGGATTTTTGGCCATGGATCTCAGAGGGATGATTGGCAATGGAGTTCAGGGGATGTTTTTTTATGGGGTTCAGCAGAGTTCAGAGGGATGATCAGCAATAGGTTTCAGGGGATGTTTCCAATGGGGTTTGGCTGCTCAAATGAAACGATTGCAAAAGCTCCAGTAAAATCTTTCTCTATAAATATGTTGTGTCTGTTAAAAGTGGGAAGGGGGGCTTTGATTGCAGTATTGACAGTACTAATTTTTTTTTTTCCTAGTATTATCTTTGAAGGAATTGTACCAGAGAATAATGATAGCAGTAGGGTTTAAACTTCAACTTCACATACTTTGGCAGTTGTATGCATGAAACAGTTATCGTTATGAATTCCAGAACTGGTTTCTCTTCTCTCTCTCTCTCTCTCTCTCTGTCTCATACAGTCCTAATGCAGGGCAGCATGAAGGATCTGCAGCCATGGGGAGAAATTAGAAGAAATTCAAGAGAGGAAGGGGAAGAGAGGAGAGAGGAGATACATCATACAAGGGGGAAGTTTCATGTTCACTTCAAATTCAAATTCATCAACCAACTTTTACATGGCTTTCAAAGTTAGATACTATTTATAAGAAAGTCTCTTATATATGAAATTACACGTTTACCCCTGAAAACTAGATGAAATTACAAGCATACCCTTATAATAACAAACAAGCCACCAAAATGCATAATCCTAATACAAGCAGACTAAATACACATAATCAAACAACTAACTAAGCACGTTTGGATTTAGGACCAAATAAACCATTGAGCCTATTCTTCTTTTTCTTCAGTTTCCTCTTCTTTCTCCTTGTTCTGCCCTTACCTTTTCTCTCTCTTTCCCTCCCTTCAAATCATCATTTTTTAGTAGGTTCTGATTAATGAAGTTGTGAGTTATTTCACTTATTGAAGGCATGTATGCCTGGAATTATTTCTGTTCTCTCTCTTTCTTCTTCTCCCTTGCCTCTTGGGTACTGTTTATGCATCTGTCCGCAGCACAGTTCTTGCCACCCTAAACATGATTCTGCCCTCATACCTAATAAATCCCTCAAACTTTTGAATATTTTCCTGCTTTTTACCGTAAAAAAGTCCAGTTGCTTGAATGGCAATACCCTAATCTTCTAGCTGCCAAAAGATTCCTGTTACCTGTTTTCTTGCGGCTAGCCACTATTTTTCTTTTAGTTACCCGTCAAATGATGTCCTACTTCACCTTGACCCGATCTCATCTTTCTTCCACAATTATGAACCATTAAAATCCTAATTTTGTCTAGCTCAATCCAGCACAAACATATGTTTCCCTTCTGTCCCTAACCGTGCTGCGTTGTCATACCTCTCCAAAATAGTCTTGTTTAGATTTGGGGCAGGGGGACACAGGAAGTTGGGAACCATGTTTGGTAGTGGACTTTTAGGAAGCATAGAAATAGAAGGAAAAGAGGAAAAAATGACACAGAGCCACCACATTTGATAATGTCGAAAATTGAAAAGAGTTATGTATTGATCTGAACATTACATGTGAATATATAGAACAATCCTAGCATTCCTAAAAAGTAAATTAATAAATCAAATCCCATGATTTATGGGACACTCTAATAGAATAGGAAATCCCATGATTTATGGGACACCCTAACAGAATAGGAAACTTAGCTGTATAGGCCTAATTCTAAGAATACAATCTGTTATTAAAAGAATATCCTAAAATAGCTAACTAATTATACACGGTTTTCCCGCACTCCCCCTCAAGCTGGTGAATAGGTATTCTCCATTCCCAGCTTGGAAAAAATAGTTTGGAAAATAGAGCTACTCAACCCTTTGGTAAGGACATCAACAACTTGACCATGTCTAGACACGTAAGGTGTACAAATCAATCCACTCTCCAACTTTTCTTTGATAAAGTGTTTGTCAACTTCAATGTGCTTCGTTTGGTCATGTTGTATTGGGTTATGAGCTATGTTGATTGTAGATTTGTTGTCACAATAAAGTCTCATTGGGTCATCTCACTTAATCTTCAAATCTTTAAGGATGATCTTCAGCCAAGGTAGTTCACGCACACCTTGAGCCATTGCCCGAAATTCAGCCTCTGCACACGACCGAGCTACAACACTTTGTTTTTTACTTCTCCATGTCACAATATTCCCATCAAGAAAGGTGTAATATCCTAAGGTTGATTTTCTATCAACAATTGATCCAGCATAATCAGCATCAGTGTATGCCTCAAGTACCAATCCTCCATTTCTTCTAAACATGATACCTTTCCCTAGTGTTCCCTTGAGATACTGTAGTACTATATGGGTTGCTTGTAAATGAACTTCCTTCGGGCTATGCATAAACTGACTAATCACACTCACTGCATATGCTATATCTGGTCATGTGTGAGACAAATAAATGAGTCTTCCTACCAAGCGTTGATACATTTCTCTATCTACTGCGACATCCTCCTCAGCTTTTCCAAGTTTAAGATTAGAATCCATGGGAGTACTTGTTGGTTTGCATGCTGTCGTGCCAGTTTCCTTGAGAAGATCTGTGGCATACTTCTAATGAGAGATAAAAATTCCCGAGAAAATACTTCAATCTCCCTAACGCTTTAATTTGAAACTCTTTAGCCAAATATTGACTCAAGACCTATTTCTCCCTAGCATCATCTCCTGTCACTATTATGTCATCAACATACACTAGAAGGACTGTAACTCCCCTTGAACAAGAGTGTTTAATGAACAATGTGTGATCCCCTTGACTTTGTTTGTATCCCATGGCCAACATAACTCTTGCAAATCTCCCAAACCATGCTCGTGGTGATTGCTTAAGGCCATACAGTGCCTTTTTCAATTTACACAGTGGTAGAACCCAAATTCTTCCCATATCCCGGTGAAACCTGCATATAAATCTCTTCCTCTAGTTCCTCATGTAAGAAAGCATTCTTGACATAAAATTGTTGCAACTCCCAACCATAATTAGCTGCTAGTGATAATAATACTCTAACCGTGTTCATCTTTGCAACAAGAGCAAAGATCTCTAAATAATCAATCCCATAGGTTTGAGTATACCCCTTGGCTACCAACCGTGCTTTCTATCTCTCAATCGACCCATCTGCCCTATACTTCACTGTATATACCCACTTACAGCCCACCGGTTTCTTTCTTGCCGGTAATTTCACCAACTCCCAAGTCTTGTTCTTTTCCAACGCCTCCACCTCCACATTCATAGCTTGTCTCCATTTTCCATTGGACAAAGCCTCAGATAATGTGGTAGGAATGGTGATGGTATTTAGGCTTACAAGAAAGACTCTATGGGATGGTGAAAATTTCTTAAACAACAAAAAATGTGCAAGAGGGTACAATGGTTGCATTGTGCATATTTGAGTTCCTTTCCTAATGGCAATTGGAAGGTCCTGATCATCATTATCAACATGAGATTTAGTTTCATCTTGTAATGAATGGTTAACAATTGTTACCTCATTCAAACGATCTGAGTTGGACTCTTGGACTTGCATTGGTTCAGGAACAGCCATCTTCCTTCTTGTGAACACCTTGCCAAATATGGTATTTCTAGGAGCAGAATTGGTCTTTTCTTTGGGTTCATTTGGTGTTTCAGGCACAGGTTCAGAAGAACTCTCTGGTACATGGTTGGAACAAGATGAACAAGGAGGCACATGTATAGGGTTCGAGGTTTTAGACATAGGAATTGATGGCGAATCAAGCAAAAAATCTTCCTTATCTTCCCTAGTTGAATTCTCCCCCTAAAGATAAGGATTAGTGAAATAAGACCCTTGTTCATTGAATGTAACATCCACCGAGACATAGAATTTCTTTGATGGAGGGTGGTAACACTTATATCCTTTTTGAGTCGAAGAATAGCCCACAAAGACACATTTTAGAGCCCTCGGATCTAATTTCCCCCTATTGTGACTATGAACATGGACAAATGACACACACCCAAAAATCCTAGGAACAAGGTTGTTTGTAGTGGTTAGGTGTGGGTAGAATGTGGAAAGTATGTCCATAGGACTCTTGAAACCCAAGACTCTTGAAGGCAAACGATTTATCACATGAGTGGCTGTCAGAACTGATTCCCCCCAAAAAACCTTAGACACACTTTTTTGAAACAACAAAGCTCTGGTTTTTTCAAGCAGTTCTCATTTTTCCTCTCTTCTACCCCGTTTTGCTGTGGGGTATTGACACAAGATGACTCATGTACTATTCCTTCTATCTGAAAATATGGGGTAAGAATTTGATTGAAATAGTCCCTGGCATTATCTGACTTAAACCTTTTGATATTGATCCCAAATTGGTTTTTGATCATGGAATAGAAATTTGGGAACACAAAACTAACATCAGATTTATGTTTAAGTAGGAAAATCTAGGTAACATGAGTGCAATCATCAATGAAAGAAACAAACCATCTTGCCCTAGACACATTAGAAACAGTAGATGGACCCCAAATATCACTATGAATAAGATAGAAAGGAATTGAGCTTCTTTTGTAACTAATTGGAAAAGGTACATGCTTGTGTTTAGCAAGTTCACATACCTCGCACTAAAAGTTTTCAACATCTAAATCCTTAAACAAGGAAGGAATCATAACTTTAATAACCCTAAACGATGGATGTCCAAGTCGAGAATGATGAAGTAAAATTTTTTTCTTTATTGGATAAGACAAACTCTGACATAAAGGAAGAAGATAATCTGTCCTTGGTCATGTGCAATTAACTTGGTTCAAGATAGTAGAGGCTATTCATTTCCCTAGGACATCCAATCATCTTCCCCGAATCCTTGTCCTGAAGTATACAATTACTACTGTCAAAAATCACATTACAACATAAATATTGAGTGAGTTTATGTATAGAGACCAGATTTGTGGACAATATAGGAACATAAAGGACATTTTTCAAAGTTACTGATGGTCTTATTTTCACATCCCCAAAATTAGCTACAGTGGTCAAGGATCCATCTGCTGTGGCTATTTTCCTACTGCTTGGGCATGGAGTATAGGTTGAAAAAATATTGGATAAATGGGTCATATGATCGGTTGCTCTTGAGTCCATGACCCAGGAGTTGGTAAAGGTTTTATCTAAGACATTTAATCCAATAGAAGATGGAAGCTCACCTGAATATGCCAAAGAATAAGTACCTGGAGATCCTTCAGGTTTTCCAAGACTGTTGATAAGTGATCTCAGCCTCTCAATCTCTTCTTGGTTGAAACTACTCAGTTCCTGCGATGTCAATTCACCTTGTGGTCCTGTAGCAATGTGGACTTGTCCATTGTTCTGTGGTTGTCCTCCTTTTTGGCCCCATTCTCAGCTTGGAGGCTTTCCATGAAGTTTCCAGCATTTTTCACAGGTGTGACGAGACTTCTTGCAGTAAGTGCACCATAATCTGTCACGATTTTGGGTTTTCAGTTGGCCTCCTTTTTCTCCTTCAAGTGTTGCTCCTCTCTCCATGTTTGTGGTTGATTTATTGTTACCACTAGCCACCATAGCCGAACTATCAGTGATTTGTGGTTCAAGCATCAACCCTCTTCTACTTTCTTCACTTCGGATTATAGCCACTACTTCGTTAAAGCTTGGAACCTTCGGCTTCCCAAGAATCTGTATCCTCACTTGATCAAATTCTGGATTATGTCCAACCAGAAAATCATACACCCTAACTTGTTCAATAAAGGCCTTTAGAACCGCTGCATCATCAGAGCATGTTGTTTTATCACCCAGTAGTGATCCAATTCCTGCCACAAGGATTTCAGTTGATTTGCATATTCAATGACTGTTTTATTCCCCTGTTTTGCAGCCATAGTTTTTACCTTGACCTCATACACTTGTGCCGCATCATTAGCTTTGGAATAGGTTTGCTGAATCGCATCCCAGATGTCCTTTGCAGTAGCCAAAAACATGCATGTGTCACTTATTTACGGAATCATGGAATTCCACAACCATGCCATGATCAAAGAGTCTTCTTCATCCCATGCTTCAAGCTTAGGATCCCCTGGTTTAGGACTTGTACCCGTGAGATGCCTAGTCTTTCCCTCCCCTTTCAACACTGTGGGAATGAGTCAAGACCACTTAAGGTAGTTCTTCCATCTAACCTGTAGGAGGCATGAGTATTCTGCAATTCTCCTGCTTATTGGGGTTAGATTACCTCTTCTGATTGGGCTGTAGTAGTAATCTCCATGATTTTTGACATCTTGAAGGCTTGAACAATCAGTTAATCAATGATGATGTCAGCCGGAAGCAGAAACGGTGATGATGACTGGGCAAAAGTGAAACCCACAGAAGAGAAAAATTGGCAATGAAGGCAAACAGAAGTTTTTAAGGCTTTGACAAAACAAGCCCTGTTTGGCATAAACAGAGGTGCACGAGCTCAAAAAATAGAGTAGAACAGAGGTCTGCAAAGACGGGAAGAAACCAGCAATGAAGGCTGGAAATATCAGCGATGAAGGCTGAAAAAAAAAAAAAAATGGAAACCCTAAAGAGCCTAATTTGGCTCTGATACCATGTCGAAAATTGAAAAAAGTTATGTATTCATCTAAACATTACATGTGAATATATACAACAATCCTAGCATTCCTAAAAATTAAATTAATAAATCAAATCCCTTGATTTATGGGACACCCTAATAGAATAAGAAATCCCATGATTTATGGGACACCCTAACATAATAGGAAACTTAGCTGTATAGGCCTAATTCTAAGGATACAATCTGTTTTTAAAAGAATATCCTAAAATAGCTAACTAATTATACATGAGTTTTCCCACAGATAATGTAATCTTACAAGGTAATAGGAAGAATGTTTTTGCTTAAAAAATATTGCTATAACACACATCATCTACCATGAACAAAAATGCAATCAGGCCCATCACAAATGCTGCTTCAACATTACTGTTTCCATGGTTATCATTGTATCGCTATTTATGATATTGCAAATTCATTGATATCTCCATCAGAAAAAACCACTGATACCAATATCACCTATACAAACATTACTTACCTGTCGCTGCCACTTTTACGTCACCAACTCTCCCATTCAGCACTGATATTGCCACTATATCCCATCCTTTCAATTGTCATTCCTTTCTCCATTTGCACCAGCCCAGACAGCGTGCTATAAACTTTTGCAAACCAATCAAGTGGACATACAGGTGACTTTACTCTTGTAACAGAAACTGGTAGGCTAGAGAATTAAAACTGCAAGGATTTGATGATGCTATTCTCCGTTCTCTCCTCAGTTGCACTTGCACATGTGTGCGCACGCATGCATCTTGATATGGAAGTAGAGCAAAGTTCACGAAAAAAGCAAAATTAATGTTTCCTTCTTTTAAAAGTAGCTTGTTTTCCAACTGTTGGGATTATGATCACTTGTATCTACATCTTCATTTTATATTATTGACCCTGCAGAGCATCGAGAATGCACCTGGTTTAGAAGAGTTGCTTCCCCCAAAGGGTGGGCCAAATTTTAAATATAGTATAGAAGATGGTAAAGTACAAACTGAACAACATGTGCTTTCTGTGGAACTCAATGGCATGGTGAGAGGAAGAAAAAGTGCCCGTGAAATTATTTTATGGATAGAAGAAAGTTTATTTCCCCTTCATGGTTTAGACATTACAGTTCAAGTGGTTGTTCAGACACTTCTCGACATTGGGTCAAAAAGCTTTACTCATTTGATCACTGTCTTGGAGAGATATGGCCAAGTCATTGCAAAGATATGTTCTGATCAGGATAAGCAAGTCATGCTCATTTCTGAAGTAAGTTCTTACTGGAAGAACAGTGCACAGATGACATCTATAACAATTGATCGAATGATGGGTTACCGGCTTATATCTAATTTGGCTATTGTGAGATGGGTGTTCTCTCCAGAAAATGTTGAGCAATTTCATACATCAGATCGTCCATGGGAGGTACCCACTTCAGTTACCAAACTACTGAACTGTTAATTTTTTACCTTGGTGATGCAAGCCCTTATTTCCTTTTTTTTAAATATATAGTTGGTGTCTTTGTGCAAGTCATGATCATAGTGTCAGGCTGCAGATGTGCTTTTTTATTGTCTTATGTGCCAAATCCTCACATTTGAAGATGAAAAAAGAAGAGACTCCCAAGAAAATTGGATGACAAAACAATTGCTACTGTGTTTCTCTTTGGAAAAATGTTAATGTCATTGTCACATGAAATATTCTTCCACACAGTTCAGTAGAGCATGACTACAGAAAAATTATATTTGATATGTGCACTTTTTGTTTCTCACTACTTATAATGTCTGGGAAGGTTCAATATAGTAATTTCATTTTTTTCATTTGATGTCTTTAAAAATTGATCATCACCATTTATTTGTTTACGTAGGTGCTTTGCCATGGCCTATTTGCACAATTTCATTATGCTTGAAATGACAGCCAGAAATGCAATAGAAAAGAAAGCCATCCTTAAAATTTTTTAATTGCCAAAGATTTCTTAGATTTGTTCTGTCCGTCAATGTTATTTTCCTCGAGTTCTCATTATTTTTTGACTCATTTTTGGATTGCTCTTGTTGCTTTTTGCTTTGACAGATCCTTAGAAATGCAATTAGCAAGACATACAATCGTATTTGTGATCTGAGGAAAGAGATTGCGTCCCTCCAGAAGGGTGTTGTGTCAGCTGAAGAAGCTTCAGCAATGGCTAAATCAGAGTTGGATGCTGCTGAGTCAAAATTAATGCTTGTGGATGGTGAACCTGTTCTTGGTGAAAACCCTGTGAGGTTGAAACGATTGAAATCGCATGCTGAAAAGGCAAAAGAGGAGGAAGTGTCTGCACGTGAGTCTTTAGAGGCTAAAGGGGCTTTACTTGCTCGAGCTCTCGAGGAAAATGAGGTATTCTGTATTAATTTTGCCCCCTCTCCCCATCCTTTCAAATGTATCACTGAATCATTATGTTGTTTTGTCTTTTTTGTTAAAATTGTCATTAAATCTAAATGTTCCATGTGTGTATGTGGGTGTAGGGGTTTGAGAGAGAGAGGTACACTGTTAAAATTAGTTGGAATGATTTCAGTAAAATGCAGGAGTCACCGAGTGAAAAACGTGGATTCAGTAATTGAATGAAGTCTTTAAATTTTGCCCTATTTGGCATAATTTTTGGTACCTTGGGTGTTGTATATAAATATGGCAGATGCTTGATTCTGTTATCGTGTCTGCTGCAACAAAGTGAATGCAATGAATATATGTCAACTTTCAAGACCACACTCCCATCTTTTGTGAACTCCATCTTGATCCATTCATCCAGCTGGGACAGTGACCTGTGCCTGGATCAGCAACATTGTTATTTGTGTTGTTGATTGTAGCACAAAGTGCTGTCAGATAAGGAAGGATTGCCACAGCCCAAAATATTGGTTATTTTTCCATTTAGGATGGTTCTGTATATTATCATTACCAATATTAATCAACAACAATTACTTGAAAAGGGAAAGGTGTTTCTGGCAGCAACAGCATTAAGGCACCCATAGGCATGAGGATTTTGATTGCGGGGTAGGTGGGTGGGTGGGGAACTGGGGGGAAGCATCATGTATTAAACGCACTGTTGGTATCATGCCCTTATTTTGTTTCTGTACCTAAATTATGAATGGCATGTGCAGGCATTGTTCATCTCTCTGTACAGAAATTTCTCAAAAGTGCTGATTGAACGCTTGCCAGATGCATCTGGAGATCAAACAGCGTGGAGCCTACGATCTACTCAGACAAATGTACTGGCTGTTGACCTTGAAAGTTCGTCAGTGATGGATGTTGACAATGAGAATGAAAAAATCAAACGAAGGTTTTTTTCTGGTTGCTGTTTTTCTCTGGAATTTAGGCAGTCTTTTAGTTGTAACCTTTTCCCCCCACTTTGCAGCCAGCTGAATGGCGAGAAACCAAGTAGTGGCTATAATTTGGGTGAAAAGGAGCAATGGTGTTTGTCTATGCTGGGATATGTCAAGGCTTTCTCCAGGCAATATGCTTCTGAGGTAAAATTTGTTCTTGGAACCTCACAAATCTTTGTAAATTTCTTTGTGATTTATCATTGATCCCTCACCTGCTACAAAAACATTATAATAAAAAAATGCACGCAGACTTTGTTTTTAAATGCATTTTCTGTTCTGCTCAGTTTCTTTGTTGCTTGAAACCTGGAGTTATTCCTCTTTTAGCTGCAAATGCTCCAATTGAACGATCTCAACGAGCACAGCAGAGTACAACACATGTTGTATACACTTTTCGTTGGGAATATTGGCACAGTAACATTCAACTAGCAATATATTTTCACTGGAACCAACCTGGCATCAATGAATGTTTTGATTTTGGTTTTGGTTATCTTACCACCCCCCAGGTGTGGTTTGGTTTGCAGAATCAGACCTGGAATCAAATCAAATTTTAAGAATGGAATCATATTCCTGCAATTGGTTTGCGAAATCAAGGGCGGAATACGATTCCGGCAACTGGTAGAATCATGATTCCAGTCTAAATGAGTTTGAATTCATCTTCATTCCATGGAATCAAATTCATTTTGTAATAAATATATTATAAAAATAACAACAAATAATAATAATACTAATTATTATTACTATTAAATAAAAATAATGAGTAGTAATAATTGCAAAAACAATAATTAGAACAAGAACAATATTAATAATAAAAAATGCCAACATAATAAATATTTATTGACTAATTATTATAAAAATAATAATAACAACGAATAGTAATTACAATAATAGTAATTTTTATTATTATAAAATAATAGCAACAAGAACAATAATAATTTAAAAAAAGGAAAAATAATGATTATGATTTTAAGGATAATAATTTTTATAAAAATAATAGTAAATAATAATAATTATAACAATTATAGAATTTATTATTATAAAAATAATAATAACAACAAGGACAATAATAATTACAAAATCAAATATTTATGAATTAGGGGTATTTGTAAAAAATGGCTTATTTTTCATTTCATTATAGAAGTCATTGAAGGATACCAAATGTTGGAAAGAATTCGAAATTGGGATTCCTATAGTCATTCAATGTTGCTAACCTAACACGGTAATTGCATTCCAAAAGCAATTCCACTCTTGCCTTGATTCCATTCCTCCCTCGATTCCTTTCCTGCTTCAATTTCACAAATCAGATGGGGGGTTAGGGTGTAGACTCATTCTTGGATGTTTCAAATAACTAACAGGTTGCTCATAAGGTCACCCACTTGCATGTCGGCATAGTTCACCTGTGAGCAGAGTGGTGATGAAAATAGATCCAAATTGCCAACTCCATATAGTTTGAAATAAAGTCTTGTTGATATGAGTGCATCTAATTTAATGTGGTTTTTCCTGGGGCCAAACTCCATCTTCCAGTAACTGATGTGTTATTATTGTGCTAATGAAGAATGAAACTACAGCCATCATAATGTTGGTTCAGCTAATGTAGATACCAAAAGGGCGATGTTATAAAAGGCGGAGGTGTAAAGCGAGGCATTTTAACCCTTAAGAGGAGAGGCATAAGCCTTAAGGCATTGGAGCGTAAGCCTTTTGAGAATTCGTTTTTAAGATAAAAATATGTAAATAAAAATATGTATTGTAAAAATAAAGAAAAATTTAAGAAAACCACAAATATAATGTGAAAAAGAAAAATTAGATATACTTTGCAAACTACTTGTTGGCCATTCAAAAATTGCTAACTTGAGTACATGACTTAAATCATATGACGAGATAGCTATACTGTTATGAAGTTCAAATTATTTTCATGACCTAAGATACAACTCTCAATTATTTAGAAATTCAACTCATATTATGGCATTGCTTCTATATAAACATGTAGTTAAAATTTTCTGACCACATCTAACTTGAGAATCACACCCAAAATGCGTAAGCTTCAACTAAAAAGGTGCAAAAGGCGTGCAATGCGTAAGCCTCAACTAAAAAGGTGCAAAAGGCGTTCAATGCGTAAGCCTCAACTAAAAAGGTGCAAAAGGTGTGCAATGCGTAAGCCTCAACTAAAAAGGCGCAAAATGCCTGCCTTTTGTGAAAATGCATAAGCCCTAACAAGTAATGCATTAGCCTTTTTGGAATTTGGTATTTTAGATTGAGCCTCAAGGCATTTTAGGCATGCCTTGCCTTGAGGCAAGCCTCAATTGAGCCTTTTAAAACACTGCCAAAAAGCAACCAGATGCAGCTGAGTCGATACCTTTTGTAAGAGGATTGTTTTTATCCCCTGCAAGGCTTTCTTTCTGATGTGCTTATTCCGTGTGGTTAAGCCTTTGAATATTTTTTTTTTATTGAATAAATCCTAGAACCTCACACCTAGACACACATGGGGCTTGATTTTTTTTAGTGTCGTACTAAATAAAGCAACTTGTCTTGTTTCTTGTATTCCTGAGGTAATGTCTTGGAACCTTAATCCACACTCATCCATTTCATTATATGCTATTGCTTTGTAATATAACTTGAACAACAATGTTACCTGTTTATCAAACAAATGTTGCCTACAGCAGTTATTTCAAGTCATGTCTACTATGTCCTTTGACATTTTTGCATTGATATGTGGTGAACAGATATGGCCTCACATTGAGAGGTTAGATGGGGAGGTTTTGACAGAAGATGTGCATCCTCTTTTCCGAAAAGCAGTTTATTCTGGTCTGCGCCGACCAATCAGTGATGGTGTAGTCTGTTAAATTTTCTTGGAACATAAAATGTCTTTATTTTTAGTTATTTTATTTATTTTATATCGTTTTCTTTCGAGCTTTGTTATTGCATCAATGTAAAATAGGGGAAAAAAAAAAAATTTTTGTTTTTTTTTTGAATTGCGGCAGAGCTTGTTGTCAAAGCGACTTCTATACATTTTTATTTGAGAGGAAAAGTGCAATTTGACAGATGAAAAACCAAGTGACTGTCTGGAGGCTACAGGGGGTGCTGAAAATCCGCTTCTTTTTCTCCAGGGGGATGCTATTATCAAGCATTATATTGCAACTCGTTAGGCTGCTTTTATGATTGTTGAATCAAATTGGCCCATTGTGGTTCTGGAAGGACAGCCCTAATGCAGTCCGCAATTTGATGCTCATTGTGCCAGGAATTGGTCGTGATTTAGTATTTAGCTTTAACTGTTAGCCAAGCTAAATGAAATTGAATTTATTTTATTTATTAGTTTTGAGACAGCAGTGTGATCTGTGTTTTAAATTTTTTATATGAGTTTGATTTGATTTGGTTAGAACTCAAAAGAAGCAGAAAGCGAGACAGATTTGACCAGGTCGCACTTTGCCTTGCATGGTAGCTTTGACGTCAATGCTGGAAGAGGGTGCTGGACCATTGGATGGATTGTTTTATGTTCAAGGCATTTAATTTTGTTTCTTTTTCTCATGTATTAAGAGGGACTGATTGGGAGAAGTGCAGGATTGATAAGTTTGAAATGTCAAAAAAAAATAACTGGCTGTCTTTAATTTTAAATTTGAACTGTTTAAATTTTGATAGTATGTTATTAGTTTTATTAAAAATATGTGGATTATTTGAAAGTTATTAAAATACAAGATTAAATATATTTATCTATGTTTAAATGTAGAACTTTAGAAGGCTGCTTGCTATTCGATTGATTGCTCGAGTCTTTTTGCAGTCAATTCATCGGATTCACTTTCAAATAAAGGATATAGATTTGGATTAGACGAGCAACGGTACTGGCTGAGTATATTTTCAGGGGAAAAAAAAAATTTTAATATGCTTTTTGAAATAGGTATTATTAACTGTAGATTAAATGCTGATGGATACAAGTGTCTATAAAAAGTATTTTCCCAAAAATGGAGGGCTTTACGTATAGTACTTGAGCTTGATATTTGGGTCTACCTCGACCTTCAAAAGAATTCAGCGCATAATTTGTTGAACATTTCAAAAGAAATCATTCTAAGGTTGATTAAGATTCACCAAAAGTTTCTGAAGGAATACCGGAGTGCTTCAATCTCAAGGTGCTAGAGGTGTTGAAGTTAGAATACGAGGGCCACATTCGTGTACAGCCTTACCTCCTCCAAGATCAGTTTCGTGCATTCCAGAAAGCTATCTAGGAGCCTAGCAATGTTGCTAAAGAAGGCCAAGGGATATTGCTATGTTGATGTTTTGAGAAAGTCAAGAAGGAGATTGAGGATGGCAAGTCTTATTTCTACTACTACTACTACTACAACAATAAAAATAATAAACGAAAAATCAGGCAAAGAGTCTCTTGTGAATCCTTTTGTGCCTCCAAAATGATCATTCTTTGAATAACATGGTAGGCATTGTCCCCACATTGAGGCAGTCTTGAAGAAATGGTATGAAAAGAAAGTGACTTTAGTTTAAAAAGCAATAAATAAATAAATTAAAGGCAAAGAAAAGAAAATGAAAAATTAGGGTTATATCTCAAATAGGAGGTGATCCCTAGCAAAAATTTTCCTTACAAAGCCCAATTTTTTTTTAAGCCTTGAAGATCCTTTCTCTCTCTAACCAATACCTCTTGTATATTTGTTCAACGGGAAAGTCTTGACTTGATTGTCATGCAATTTCACACCTCAATGTGTTGGCAACATGAGCCATGTCTAATCCATAACATGACCTGATCTTGGAAATATATGTAGGCAGTTTGTTCTCTATAACAAGTTCAGTCAACCCATGACATTGACAGGCAAAAGTGTCATCTTTGGGAAGGGAATTTTGAGCCAAAATTTTCATTTTTCTTGACTCTCATCCGTGCCTATGTTTCGAGTTATGTCTTAAAATCCACCTTGAAGTTAGATTACAAATTAAAACACTCGATAAAGACATGGATCACGGTCCAATATCGACAAATTGGAAATGTGCCAATATTCACAATCACTAGATTGAGCATCACTTAGAAGGTTGTCAAATCCCAAGAGGAACAACGCAACTATTTTAGACAATGAAAATCTAAAAGGATACTATTTGAATAGTGTCATGAGATGCACTCATAAAGAGCATCATAAGAAGCACTATAACATGCACTTGTAAGAAAAATTATTAGATGCATCATATGAGACATTGAAAAATTATTATCCAAGTCAAAGAGTTCATTGGAGTATATCATACATGATTTGAGTATCATATTTGTTAAATCACAAGTAATTATTGAATTATTATCATAGGATTTATTTATTTATTTCTAATCAATTTTTTTCATTTAAACATAACTGTGGATTAAAACTAGGAAGTTTTGACTTGGCAAGGTTTCTTGGGACTTGTTTCTTCTTAGAAACAAAATTCTTTTGAGAAAGTAAATCCTAATGATTCATTTTTCAAGCGTTGCCTTAAAATTTGTCTATTGAACAATTAATGAAGTAGTTGGCCGTTTGAGGGGGTGGAGTTTCACGTTTTAGATATTATGGACTCGTTCTACATAGAAAAGCATCTGGGAAGCATACTTCGGTGCAAAAAGACTTTCAAGTTAAGCATTATGATGATTCTCTTATTATAATTTTTTTTAAAAAAATTGTATTTCTAATTATTATGCTCATTGCAATATCTTATTTCTCAATAGGTTGAGACTACAATAATCTCTCTGTTATCGCCAAACTCATTAAGAATATTTTTGATCAATCTAGAAATGGACCTGAGAATCTTTGTTCATTTCAATTTTGTACTAAAAAGGTAGGTAACTCAGAGAAGGGCAAGTCGCCTAAAAATGTAAGGTGGCAAAATGATATGTTTTTTAACTAAGAAAGAGAGAGAGGAAAAGAAGAAAAAAGAAAAAGGAAGTTATAGAGGATAGGTTGTCCTGCTAAGCTGTGAGCTAGTCATTGTATTTATTTTATTTGAGTTTAGTGAAAAATCTTAAGCAAATTTACTTGAAGACTAGATGTAGGCCACGATTGACCAAACTACTATAAAATCTTGTGTTGTTCTTTTCTATCGTGATGGTTTATTTACATTTTGTATCTTATCTTTGTTGCATGCTTGTACTCTAATCACTTGATTATTAAAGAGGTTAAAAAGGAGATTTTAATCAAAGAGGAATATTAAGAAATTGATTTCTTAAAGTCATTAAACATTTTTTTTATTTATATCATCCCATTCATTGCCCCCCTCTTGGGTGTCATATAGGACTAACAATTGGTACAAAAGTAAGTGTTCTTGTACTTTTTCTTATCGTGCAATAGAGTAGGATCCAAATAAATATAATAAATACAAATAAAATAAATGAAAAATAGAACTGAGACTCGATGGAAGTTCTAACATATGGATTTGACTTGAATTTTTTTTGTGTTAGTAAAGGAATCTTTCCTTCCATCAAAACTACAAAAAGTAGAAAGCATGAAGGCTAAATATGTACTAATAGTATATAAAAAAATCATATTATAAAAATATGGTTAATGATGACCCAAATCTATATTTTTTTAGAGAAAAAAAAATGAAAGAATTGTTGTTCATACTCCAAGTTGATGGCATTTGTGGCAAGTCCTAGTGGACAATCAATTAATAAGTCTCTTTTTTCTAATGGATTAAATTATACATATGGGAAGGCTCGCATTAAAATTTATATTCAAATCATTGATGTTAATATTTGGAAAGATATCTAGAATGGACCATTTATATGCATGTTCCTAAATTTGAGGATGAATACGAGTTCAGCTAAATGCTAAGGCTATGGATGTACTTTATATACTTTCGATCTAAAAGAAGTCAGTAAAGTATTTGGATGTGATTTTGCCAAAGAGTTTTGGAATAGACTAGAAGTAATGCCCAAATCAAGTTAAAGAATCAAAGATAACTTTCTTAATGGCTAAGCTTGAAATGTTTCAAATGAAAGATAATGAGTCTATTACTTATATGTATTCTCGTTTTATAGATATCATAAATCTTATGAAAGGACGTGGTAAAGCTTTCCTAATAGTGATCTGGTGAATATATATATATATTGAGATCATTACCCAAGAAGTGGGAAGCTAAGATTGCTACAATTACAGAAATTAAAAATCTAAATACACTATCAATAGATAAGTTAATAGGATCTCTTTTTACTCATGAGATGACTGAGTATAACTTGTCAATCTTCTATGCAAGTAAAAAAGAACATAACTTTTAAAGCTGAAGAGACTACCCATATAAAGAGCTTAGAAGATGAAGGTGATAATGAATTAGGAGCAAATGTAGGCTTTACTCTAGGAAAATCTCTTGGAAAATTTTCAAAGAGGATGATTTGAAAAAAAAAAAAAGAAGAAATAACCTACTATGAATATAAGAAAATGACACAAGAGAAGGAAAGGTAAAGAGAGGAAAAAGGCTATGGTTGCAACATGCAATAAATCCTCAAAGACAGATAATGAAGTGAATGAATAAGAAACTGCTAATATGTGCTTAATGACATAAGAAATAACTTGCTTTGAATGCAAAAAATAAGGACATATGAGGCTAACTGTCCACTATACAAGAAAAGGAAAACAAAAGGGAGGAAAAAGGCCATGATTGTAACATGCAGTGACTCATGAAAAACTCCAATCTAGCCTTTTCTGCTCCAACCGGGTTTTGATACCACTTGTTAGGATCTTGTACGCAACCAGAAAAATTGAGACACCAGAAATTTACGTAGTTCGGTCAAGATCGACCTACGTCCACGGTGCACACCACAATTCACTTAAACAGTCAAGAAAGAAATACAATTCTCTCAGGCCTCTCTTCTCTCTTCCTTACACTCTCTTCTTCCTCTCTTTTCTTCTCTGTACATACCATCTCTCCACAGTTCCTCCATTTATAGGTAGCTGGTAATCAATCACAATAAATTACAATAAATCAAATTTGAGGAATTACATTCATTAAAATTAAATGGCAGCGAATAATATCTCCAACTTGCAGCTCACACGTCTCCAGCTCAGCTTACGCATCTCTAGCTTAGCTCCCGCATCTCCTAATGGAGCACAACAGACAGATAGTGAAGTGAATGAATAAGAAACTACTAATTTGTGCTCAATGACAAACCTCTAAGATGCTCTTGATGTGATGAATGACCCTCCATTTTTAATTGATGATATACTTGATGACATTGAAAATATGTGTATGAAATTTCTTAAACTAAAAGAAAGAGTTAAAGATTTGGAATTGGAAAATCTTGAACTAAAGAAGGATAATAAAGAAAAATTGGAAGAGTTTGAAAATGAAAAGGTAGAATTTAAAATTGAAAATAAAAGAGTTATAAAGGAACTTAAAAGATTTTTTAAAACAAAAAGAAGAACTTGGGTATGAAAATATAATGCTTTTGAAAAAGAGGAGAGTTCTTAAAAAAGAGTTTGAATGTCAATTGATAGAATTTGAAAATGAGAGAGAAACTTTGAAAAAGAAAATAGAAATTCTGAAGGAAATGATGGTTTGCATAATCAAATAATCGACTTAAATGAATCCTTTTTGAAAATTTTTCCATTGGATAAGAAATTTTGAAAACGCCTATGAGGAATCAAAAAACTTATTTTGACAAATGAGGAATTGGATATAAATCTTCAAAATAAACTAATATATATATATATATATATATATATATATATATATATGAACCCAATTACCACTGCTTACCAGAATAAAAGAAAGATTGTGTTCTTTTTGAGGAAAAGACAAAGAGAAGAGAATTGGTATCTTGATAGTACATGCTAACTGTATATAATGAAAAAAAAAAACCCAAATTTATCATTATTCAACCAAGAAATTTTGAATTGTGACATTTAGTGATAATAAAAACAAAAGTTAAAGTACTTGGACAAGGTATTATTGTAAGAACTCTTAACATTCAAGCTGAAAATATATTGTTAAAAGAAGGATTAAAGCAAAACTTCTTAAGCATTAATTAGCTATGTGACAAAGGTAAAACAATTTCATTTACAAAAACTAAGTTGTATTGTGAATCTAAAGACATCATACAAAAATAATTGCATAGTTTTTGTTCATGCTTATCTAAATCTTTGGCATAAGACATTGAGACATTTTAATTTTAGAACTGTTATGAATGCCTCCAAGTATGGATTAGCTATGGATTACCTTATTTTGATTCAAGTACAAATATAATTTTTTATGCATGTTTAAAATGAAAATAATCAAAGAATTCTTTCAAATCTAAAAGTATGGTTTCTACTAGAAGACCCCTTGAGCTGCTTCACCTTGATCTATTTGCTCTAATGAAAACTACAAATTTGGGATAAAAGGGACACTAATTGTTGATGATTTTTTTAAGATATACTTGAATAATATTTTTAAAACCCAAAGATAAAACATTTTCTAAATTTTTATTTTTTTTTCAGGTTCAAATCAAATTAACTTTTCATATTAATTAATCTTTGAAAAGAAACCCAACATTGGATATTTTTGTTCTTGTTGGACATAAGTGTTCTATGCTAAATGAAAAACTTGGAAAACACACATTTGATGCAAAAGGTGATGAACACATTTTTCTTAGACACTCAACATCAAGCAAGGGATTTGGAGTCTTTAGTAAAAGAACTTTAATTATTGAGGAAAATATAAATGTTAGATTTGATGAAAATTGCTCTGTATAAAGAAAAGAAATTGCAGATGAAGAAGATTATACTTCATCAAATAGACTAGAAGCAAGAACAAAAGGAAGAATAAAAGCAGAAACAGATGCTAGAATATATATGCAAGAACATATTAGAGAACTTATGCAAGAATATACATCTAATCAAATATAGAACTTCATGACAAATCAATCTATAAGAATAATGAGGATTGCTTCGAAGGTTTCAACGGAGCAGCCGGCCGCCGCCACCGCCTCCGACTCAGCAACTGCTAACCGACTCTGCCCACCGCCTCTCTCGCTGGTCCCCACTCGGCCAGGCCAGCGACGACCATCTCTGCATCCTGCAAATCGTTATGAAAGGTTTCAGGAAGGACTACTTCGAAGGTTCGACGGAGAAGCCAGCCGCCGCCACTGCCTCCGACTCGGCACTTGCTAACCGCCCCCGCCCATCGCCTCTCTCACTGGTCCCCTCTCGGCCAGACCAGCGACGAACATCTCTGCAGTCTGCAAATCGGAGTGAAAGCCTCCAAGTCTCCAACTCTGCAAGAAAAAGCCTTGATCTTGGCTTTTTCTAGAGGCTCGAGGGCTACCGTCGTTGCCACGCCGCGGATCTCCCTCCTCCCTAGTCCCCACTCAGATAACGGTTGTTGAGGTCTCTTCCTCAGGAGGCTTTTGGGGATTTTCGTGGGTTGCGCTTGATCTCTCCAAAAATCAGTTTAGAGGACGAAGACACTCATATTCAAGGCAATCTTCTCATCTCCTGGCTTCTGAAAGTTGCAAGTCTACAAGACGTGGTGTCGGCGCATAGGGTCAAATAAGAAGCTGGAAGCCTGGAAACGGAGAACGCAACAACCTAGGTTCATTGAACCTGGACAGGCTGAGAGATTGTGGCCCCAATATGCGGCTTTGAACCAGAGAATAAACGATTTGTGACAAAACTGTGAACCGTCGCCGTCAAGAACAGATCATAGAAATTGTACGTCATCGCTGCTCAGGGAGTTATCGAACAATTCAAGTCAGTCTCTTTTTCATTTAAAAAAAAAAGTTTAATTTAATCTCAATATATTGCAATCCAATTTAGTCCCCGCCGATGGCTACACCGTCAGCGGGGAATGCCGTCCAAGCTAGTCCTGGGATGCGGTCGTATGTGCAAGTTGTAAGTAAAAAAGTAAAGATGTCTTGCATTCAAAATTCCTATGAGAATAGCTGCTAATATCAATGAGGAGTTGGGATTTATTTTCTCATAAGCAAAGATGGTTAAGGCTGAGAAAGAATTTCGTTTTACAATAGTAATGAAATTTCTGAGGAACGGTCATCTATTGATAAAATTCGATTATCGATTGTGAAAACGTGAAGTTTGACGGAAATTCCAATGATCAGTGTTATGGATGATTATCACGTGTTAATTCACATGAAAAACGAACGTGACTTTTTGCATGGTTGGGTAAGAGAAGGTAGAACTATGGAAGACAATTCTTTTCGGCTGTTTAAGTGGACGAAAGATTTTGATACTAAAAAAGAATCTTCATTGACTCCTCAATGGATTTTCTTACCAAGGTTACCAATGCATCTTTACCGAACGGATTTTCTTCAAATAATAGCGACTCGATTTGGTCGTTATCTTGGAACTGATAATGCAACAATCAACCGTACAAGAGCATCAGGGACACGTATTTGTGTGGAAGTTGATCTAACAATAGAGCCAGTAAAGGGATTTTCTCTTGTTTTATCTTTGAAATAATGTATTTGACAAGAGGCCAAATATGAAAAGATAGATTTTTTCTACTCTAAATGTTGCAGACAGGGACATACCTCGATTGTTTGCAGGGTGGGAGAGAAGCAAAGGAAGGATGGAAAATATAAAGAAAAAAAATTATAGAAACCAAAGACAAATGATGGTGTAATAGAAACCAATACTGACATAGATAAAGGGACAAAGAAGGTGGTGCAAGAAGCAGGACCTAGTAATGTGCATATGATGAAGCAGATTAATGATAGGGGCAATGAAATAGCAGAAATTCCTGTGTTTCAAGGAAAAGAGGATCATACAAGGTAAAACTCTGATATACGGCAAGGAGGATTAGAAAATAAGGGGAATGAAGGTTCAACAGAGAGGAATGAAAGGGAGTATGAGGAAGTCAGGTGTGATGATGATCCTCGAGTTTCAAATGATGAACCTATATTTCAAGAGGAAGTGGATCATGTGGATAGTTTCAAACTGATTGAAGGTGGGGACCAAGGTTTGCATCAGGAGGAATTGGCTCGGGGTTATTCGTCCAAGAGGGAGGAAGGTGAAATATCAATTTTAAAGGGTAAAGAAAAAATGTATGAGTCTGATACAGAGCAAGGATGGATTTCCGTAAAAAATTCTATGAGGAAATCCTAGAGGGTTCTCATTTGACGCATAAATTAAATTTATGACTGATACAATTCTTTTTTAGAATATTAGGGAGTTGGGCAAGTCTAGAGGTAGGTTAAAGCAGCTAATTAAAAAGTTTAATGTTGGGTTGTTTGCTATTTCAGAACCTTTCGCGGCTGAGGAACGAATGGAAATGCTTGCTAATTTTCTGAATTATCACCATTATCTAATGAAAATCAGGGAGGTCAATTGTGGCTATTTTGGAAGGATATAAATGCCTTTGAGGTGATTTCAATCACGACTCAGAAGATTTTCGGGTGGTTTTCTAAGGACGGTCAAAGAATTTTGGTGAGTTTTGTCTATGTCAAATGTTCTTATGTTGAAAGAAGAGAGTTATGGAGGCAACTGGAGGAGTGTCAATCGGATATTCCTTGGTTGGTCCTGGGTTATTTTAATGTTATTCGAACGGATAACAAAAGAATTGATGGAAATCCAAGACCACTATTACCTATGATGGAGTTTAATGACTGCTGACATCATTGTGGTCTCTTTGATTTATCAAACACAGGCTCACGATTGTCGTGGTGTAATGGCCATGAAGGGGTGGCCCGTAGTTGGGCTAAGCTTGATCGTGTGCTTATTAATAATGTTTTTTCCAACCTATATGGTACGACTCAATTCAAATATCTAAGTCGGAAATTCTCATATCATTGCCCTATGGTGGTGTATACAAATACGTCTTTCTCTTGGTATGGCCCTACCCTATTTCGGTTCTTGAATATGTGGAGCTCACATAATAACTTTTTATCGTGCGTTAAAGATGCTTGGACTCGGCCTCGGGTCTTTTGAAACTTGCTATTTGACTTAAGAGAACTAAAGTTGTATTACGTGCATGAAATAAAAATGTCTTTGGGAGAGTGGGAAAAAATTTAAAAGCTCTTGATGAAAGGATGGAATATCTAAAAAATCAATTGCAAGTAGGTTTTTCTGATTACCTCGAAGCTCATTACTTGACTACTAAGTTGGAGATTCATGTGTGGGAGAATAGGGAAGCATCTCGCCTAGGACAAATTACGAAAAAAAAAAAATGGTTGATTGAGGAGGATCAAAACTCTAAATTCTTCCATTCAATTATCAATCAGAAGCGGAATAAGAGTCGTATAGATCGGATGGTTCTAAACAACGAGAGGATATTGGAGCGTGCGGAAGCAATTCATAATGAAGTAGCTGTTTTTGTGCAAATTTAGGAGTGCATTTGCAAATATAGGGAAAACAAAGAAAAAACCTAAAAAAAAAAATAAACTTGCTAAAATCAAAAATTGAGTTTAGGAGTGCATTTGCGCGTAGGAAATGTGTGATTAACTAACCATCTTAATATTACTTAGCCAACCAACACCCCTATCGACACGCCTTCAAAAAATAGTTATCGCAATTATGTATGTGTGCTTTCAAAAAAATGAAAGAGAAAATATCTTTCTTATCTTCCAAAGTTAGTATTATTATCCAATAGTACTCCAACATGGCTTTAGGAAGCTCAAAGTGTAAGACTCCAAAAATAATATACATATATGTGTATAAAATTTTTTTAATTAATTAATTAAATTATTAATAAATAAAAAATAAATGATATAATATAATATAATCTAATATAATAATAATATTATTATATATATATATTTATATAAATAAAGGATAAGAAGATGAAATTCTGGAAATAAAAGTTCCACCCCAAATTCTCAAATAATTTTAATTAAAATAAATTTAAATTCTCCCCGACTTCCCCCGACACTTTTCTCTATCTCTCTGCACTTTCTCCCATCCCTTTCTCCTCTCTTTTCAGCTTCTTTATGTGGGGTCGAGCTTATGGAAATCTGGTTGGAGGCGGTGCATTTCAGGCGTAAAAATAAAAAAATAAAAAAAAAATTAGGGCTTTTCTTTGCTGTTTTGAGCCCTATTGCGCTACAGAAGTCGATCAAATTGAGAGATTCGTCAACTGATTTGTAGGGTTTTAGGACTTGAAACTGGTGGAGCTTTGTTTAAAGAACATCCGGCGGTGGTTTCTTCAGTTGAGTGGAATCTGGGTGATGCAATTTTCCAGTTTGGGTTCGTTTTCGGGTTGGAGAATTGGAGTGCGCGACTTCACTTCGCTATTCTGCTTTAATTTTCAATTATTGTTTTGATTAATTTATTCTCATCATTATGATTTTGATAAAATAGAATATGTTCCAATTGTTATGAAATTGGTTGTGCTCGATTTTTGCATTTGATATGATATTTAGATATATATAAAAAGACTACAGTTAATGAGTAATGCAATCATCTTATGTTTTATCAGCCACATCACTTTTGAAAGCATCTGTTTCTTTGCTTTGTATTGCTTTTGTTAGTGGAGGACACAACTTTAACTCGCCAAAAGGAAATTTTTGTTTCTGTGGTCATTGGGAGGTCAGATAATATGATTATATGATTGGATTGCCCATGTACCGTGTGAGAGTTCTACTAAAAATGCTTTTGATTCTGCTCAGATGTGGATCCGTTTAATTTTGATAGCAGCTCATTCAAACTGTTAGATGTGGGATCCATATAATATTTTTCTTAGCTATTCAATTGAGAAAACCCTTGAAATCCATGGCTGGGGAAGTCTATAATGCATTTGACTTTTAATTATACAGCCTGCAACATGCAATGCATCTAAAGCCTTTGCAGAAGCTGGGTTTTAATTTTAGGAACAAAGGTCAAAAGAATAGGATTCACTTGTTTTAGTAACTTAATTTTTGCAAGAAAAATCCTGTTTTTCTAAAAAATAGTTACCTTAGCAAATTTGCAGGTTTTATTTTTGCTTCCAAGAGCCCAAGTGTCAGATTAATTTTCTCTTTAATGAGTTTATTCACCTCCTTTTGCTTTGTTGGGTCATTCAGACCTCTTCTGTTCAAGCTAGACACACTGATCTCAAGACACTGATTTGGGTTTTCCCCTCAAGATTTGCTAATAGCTCCAACCAGCAGCGGCCTACACCCCCCCCCCCCCTCGCGGCGGGACAACAGTGTGGACGCATATTGTTGCACTTCTGGCTGGCTTTTCCATTGGGTGCTTGAAGCTTTTCTTTGGTTAGCTTGAAGGGTTTTGGAGTCTTCTCGTGAGTGATGTTTGCTTTGCGTCTTATTTATCACTACTTTGTATTGGTCTAGTTTTAATTACACTGCTAGATGGGATTTCCACTTCTTCTTTCTCATCTAGTTCTATTTGCATTTTTGTCATTTTAGTTTTTGACTCCACTTTTGCATTTTCTTGTTGCTTCTTGATCTGTTTATATTGTTCCTTAATGCTGCAATTCAAAGTCTCCTATTGATTTGGATTTTTCTGTCAATAATGACTCATTTTGTAGCATGGTCATCTTTATTTTCTTTTGCCATCGACTGTTCTTGTTTTTGCAGTTTTTTACCTAATATGCCCAAGTACGAAATATTTCACTATATATTTTGTAGGCATAACAGTGAGGTCATGGATTCAAGGCATGGAAACAGCCTCTTACAAAAATGTAAGGTAACACTGCGTACTATAGAACCATTGTGGTCCACCCCTTTCCTGGACCCTGCATACACGGGAGCTTTGTGCACCAGGCTGCCCTTTTTTTATCATGCACTCCACATCAGTTGTGACTATTTCAGGCAACTTAATACAACAAAGGAGGGAAATAGCTTAGACCAATTGATGTCCAGCATATTGAAAGAATGTTGTAAAACCTTATCCAGATTGGGAGTTTTCTCCAATTTAATGCTATTACTCATACGCTTAATAGCTATTATTTTACTGTAAAGAATACAAAAATTTTGGGAATAAATGCTAGAGATTAACCAAAAAATTTTCGGCTAAACCCCCCTCCTGCTGCTGTTATTGTTGCTACATAAGATTTGCTCACAGCAATGCTGGCATCAGCATTGTACAGACGGGTGTAGGAGTGGTTCAAGCTTATGCTGTGTCCAGCCCTTCAAGTCATTTTTGTTGATGGTTTGTGGGATTGAACCCAATTGTATAGCTACAATGACATTCTTCCAACCAGAGATGTCAGGTTTAGCGGAACTAAAATCTGCTTTTTTTTTTTTCGTCTTTAGGGTATCTTGAAATGAAATATGGTTGGGAGCTAGCTGTTAATTAATTGTTAAGCAATACATACAGAGGGCCTGGTGTAACTAATGACTAATGAGTGCAGCGAGCCATGCACAGTGCTATATATGGACAATCCTTTTCTTTCCTCAGATTGAATTAATACTGCCCTTTCAATGTTTTTTTTTTTTTTTTTAATCTCCTTGATATTGACCAAGTAAAACAGTCCCTGTAAACTATTTTTCCTAGCATGGAGAGACACTGCCGCCATCATTTCAGTGACCAAACCCATTTAATTGTTTAAGGTGTATATTGTTCACATGTAAATTGGGAGAATGCTTATTGTTTCATTATAAATTCATTGCAAAAATAGGTGATATATATTGCACATTACTATTATTATTTGATTTATATTTATAATTTTTTTCTTTTGGGTGTATTTATTGCAGTTATGACACGTTTAAATGTAGATCGGAACCTTTTGAAGATAGGTCGGTTAGGGAATTGAGATTGAAGCTCAATGATGAGCTTTTGAGGATACAAGGTCTAAGGATGATTGAGAGGAACAAGGCAATGATAAAAATTGGATCAGACCACATCTTAATTGATTTTTTATTTATTTATTTATTTTACTTACCGATAGTGAAAAGGAAGAATGCGTGAAGTTACTTTTGTTATGTGGATATTGATTTTATTTTAACCATTGAACTTCTTAATACAATAGGATTTTTTTTTTTTTTAATTTTAGTTTGCCCTTAAAACATGTGATATTGATAAAATCAAATTGTTGGGATTTACTTTGTCTAATCTTTCCTTAAAATTCTACATATGCATTATAAATGAATGCTTTATTTATTTTTTCTTTAGCTAAAAGTCATCTTTAAAAGTATTAATTTTTTTTAAAAAAAAATTATTAGATTTGTACATTTTAATGTATTTTTAAAAATTAGTGAGTATTTCATTTCATTAATAATTACTTATACCAAACATGAGAATGGAACGGAGAATGACAAAGTCTATTTCATTCCGGTGTGATTTGATGTTTGTCACCAAATAGTGGAATGTGAGTGGTCATTCCATTTCACTGCTCATTTTATTTCATTCTCCAATTCATTCCATTCTTATCCTATTTCATTTTTGCACACCAAACACAGCCTAACTTTCTATATTTTTGGGTGCATGTAGAGGAGTTGTTTAACATGAAAAATTTTCATTCAGGACAAACTCAAGTAACTTTCCTCTGTCATATTATTCTAGCTAACAAATTGAATTCACTGATTTTGAGGCACAAATGCAAATAATAGTACCAATAAAACACATATAATGTATTTCATATATCACAGAAAGTATTGAAAACATAATTTCCAATCTCAGCAAAGAAAACCTCTGATGTGTAAGTCGACAAATATTTCTCTCAGAGATTCATACGAGTATATAGATTCAATCATAAAACAGAGCATCCAAAGGAGCTCAGGCTATTTTAATAGATCAGTATATATATATATTCACACGCATAGTCGACGATCAGTCAAATCCAGGCGGACCTCTTGGCGGGGTATGGCGATTGTTTGCATGAGGCGGCGAGTAGTCGTCGGTGTTATTTTCTTCACTTTGCAGCGAGTCATTCCCTAAATCCACCACCATAACCTGTTTCAATTTAAGTTTAAGAAGAAAAGAAAACTCTGCTCAGCTGAACCATGTTTTCAAAATCACAAACAAGACAGCGTATTATAATAACTTGAAAAAATATTCAATTCATAAGAATTCACGGTTGCCACACAAATTATTGTCATATAGGTTGAACAGTTTCTTATATAGGAATTGCTTCTCCGGTAGATTTGTTTACATTTGCATTGGTTGCTGAGGATTAGTTTCTTCATGAGTCATGGTGGTTTAGATTTTGATATTTGCATATATAAGACATTGTTATTATTATTATTATTATTTGTCAATCCCAAAAAAGAGGTCGGATGATAACTAGCTTATTTGATTGCTATGTGCATTATTGTGCAATTGTTGCGGTGACCATGCTTGAATTTCCTCCATATGGTTCAAAATTATAGATGGTGTTTTTTCGAGTCAATTAAGAGAAATATAATGTTTTGTTATTGTAATTTAAAATGTCAATACATAATTTCTCTTCAAAAATTAAATTTATAGGATGAAATTCAAATTTTAAATTTCTATTTCAACAAATTTATTGGCGTAATTTGAAAAATGAACGAGTTACGATAAAATGTTATATCAAGGAAAATAAATAATTAAAATACTCACAAAAAAAAAAGTATATGCATGTGTATGTAGGTATGTATTGATATACGATTGCATATATTATGTATATGTATACATATATTTGTGTTGAATTAGTAACGAATAAGGATTTAATAGTTTAAAAAATTTGGCATTTAAAAATTAATTTGTGAGAGAGAGAGAGAGAGAGAGAGAGAGAAATCCTTGCCCTCCGTGCATGTTGGATCAATGGACTTTTCATCTTTGACTTGAAGCTTCCTAGTGACAAGAGATGATAGAGATGATAGTAAAATTGATTACCCATGTAAGAAATAAGCCACTCCTATGAGTTTAACCATAAAGTAAGAGAACCAATGTTAATAAAATAATAGCAAATTTAGACTTACCAGTCGTAGAAACTACAATACACAATGAAATTAAGGAGAAGACTAGAAACACAAATATCAGTAAATGCTGCGAAGCTTTGTGCGCCATTTTTGCACGAGATCAATTGATAGAGTTTGGTGATGTTGATGGTGATGGTGATAGTGGGAGAAAAGAGTGTGTGGATTGTATTTATATAGAGTGCAATCACTGAGTTCTCAATAAATAATCAAACAATTAATTAAAAATTTCATCTCAAACAAATAAAAAAAGTAAAAAGTTTGCACAGGTTACCTCTCTTTCCATTTTGCTTAGCTCCCACTTGCCTAACTTAGCGGTGGCAATTCATTTTGGGCATATATCTTTTTTTCCAAAGAAGGGTCAATGGGTTATGGTGACATGATATCTGCGGCCAAACAGGGCCATTTATTAGTCCTGGAAACCGCCTAATATCCAACTAGTACGACAACACACAGTTACCCATAAAATATACAAGCATTTGACCCACACACAGCGTAGAAAAATAGCTTAATACAACGAAGGAGGGAAATAGCTTGGACCAATTGAAGTCCAGCATATTGAAGGAATGTTGTAAAACCTAATAGCTATTATTTTACTGTAAAGAATACCAATTTTTTTTGTGAATAAATGCTAGAGACTAGGCAAAAAAATTTCAGCTAAACCCCCCTTCTGCTGCTGTTATTGTTGCTGCATATGATTTGCTCACAGCAGTGCTGGCATCAGCATTGCACAGACGTGTGTAGGAGTAGTTCGAGCTTACGCTGTGTCCAGACCTTCAAGCCATTTTTGTTGATGGTTTGTGGGATTGAACCCTATTGTATAGCTACAATGACATTCTTCCAACCAGAGATGTCAGGTTCAGCGGAACTAAAATCTGTTTTATTGTCTTTAGGGTATCTTGAAATGAAATATGGTTGGGAGCTAGCTGTTAATTAATTGTTAAGCAATACGTACAGAGGGCCTGGTGTAAGTAATGACTAGTGAGTGCAGCGAGCCATGCACAGTGGTAAAGCCATAGACAATACTTCCAAACCATCCTTTTCTTTCCTCAGATTGAATTAATACTGCACTGCCATTAGAGCTACTTGGGGTAAAGCCCTTTCAATGTTTTTTTTTTTTTTAATCTCCTTGATATTGACCAAGTAAAACAGTCCCTGTCAACTATTTTTCCTAGCATGGAAAGACACTGCTGCCATCATTTCAGTGACCAAACCCATTCAATTGTTTAAGGTGTATATTGTTCACGTGTAAATTGGGAGAATGCTTATTGTTTCATTATAAATACATTGCACTATTGTTATTTGATTTATATTTATACATTTTTTTTTTGGGTGTATTTATTGCAGTTATGACAAGTTTAAATGTAGATCAAAACCTTCCGAAGATACGTCGATTAGGAAATTGAGATTGAAGATCAATGATGAGCTTTTAAAAAAGGCAATGATAAAAATTGGACCAGTGTTAATTAATTTCTTTTAAAAAAGGTATTAGATTTGTACATTTTAATGTATTTTTAAAAATTAATGAGTATTCTATTTCATTAATAATTACTTATACCAAACATGAGAATGGAATGGAGAATGACAAAGTCTATTCCATTTCCGTGTGATTCGATGTTTGTCACCGAATAGTGGAATGCGAAGGGTCATTCCATTTCACTCCCCATTCCATTTCATTCTCCAATTCATTCCATTCTTATCCTATTCCATTTTTGCACACCAAACATAGCATAAGTTTCTATATTTTTGGGTGCATGTAGAGGAGTTGTTTAACATGAGGGCATACGATATTAAAGTAAACTCAAGGAATTTTCCTCTCTATCATATTATTCTAATTGACAAAGTAAATTTGCTGATTTTGAGGCACAAACATTGCAAATAATAATTCCAATAAAACACATATAATGTATTTCATATATCACAAATAGCAAAGCTATTTAAATAATATAGTATTAAAAACGTAACTTCCCATCTTAGCAAAGAAAACCTCTGATGTTAGTTAAATCATGGATGAACAAATCTTCCTCTGATATTGGTTGAATCATGGATGAACAAATCTTCCTCTGATGATGTTGGTTGAATCATGGATGAACATATACTTCTCTCATAGATTCTTATAAGTATACAGATCCTATCATAAAATAGAGCATCCAAATTAATCAAGTTTTCAAAGGCCAAAGGAGCTCAGGCTATTAATAGATCAATATATATTTGCAGCAAGTCATTCCTAAATCCACAGCAATAACATTTTTATACAAGCCTATATATCTCACTTTTACTCATTCCCTTGCAAAATCATATTTAGTGAGAGTATCTTGAGATTACCTGCATTACCTATACAAGCTTATACTCTCATATTTGTGATTGTTCGTTGATTTTAGTGAGAGTTAAGCCCAAAAGTTTTCCCCAGTAATTTAATCAATATATTCATTTTTGGGGAGACTTTTTAAGCTTGTGAGTCTTTGCATCCTTATTGCAAGATTCTTAAGCTTGTCTTGTGTTTTGAAAAAAAATACTTTTGACAAGCTTGTTTTTTAAAATATCTCATGTGCTTGAACTTTTGGAAACCATTTTGAGATATTTTATTATACTCTTGAAATCCTTGAAACATTATTTGTGGTTGGTATATTTATATATATTGTTTCAAAGAAACTTTGCTAATACACTCTCACACTTTGATTACATATTGACATTATCTTGAGAGTAGTTTCACATATCTTCACTGAGCTTATATATCCTATCATTTTGAAGTGCATTGGTTATACTAGTACAAATCTACTTATTGGAGAAGCACGTATTTTGTACACGAAATTTGTATTGCGTATTTGTTGTATTCCAGGCGTGGCTTGAGTGGGTGATAATCTAGCCTGTAAGGATTGTGTGTAAAGGTTGAGGTCAGTTGTGGTAATTTGACTTGGTTGTAATCGGTGCCGCTCCACCTGTTAAATGAGTCGTAGTAGAATCATCGGGCTTGCGAGCCGAGGCAAGGACGTAGGCACATTTGCCAAAACTCGATAACACATCTGATATTATCTTTACTTTACTTGTTTTACTATACTGTGCATGCTTGGTTGATTTACTTGTGCAAATTTAATTTAGTTGTATTTATTGGTTTATTTTATATTTGCTCTAGATTGACCCTAGGTTTGTGAAATACTGCTACTAGCTAATTGACTTAGGAAAGAATTTTTTTTAAATATCCAATTCACCCCCCCTCCTCTTGGGATTATAGTAAAGTCAACAATTGGTATCAGAACCTAGTTGCTTAGACTTAATCGTTTTTCTACCAAAAGATCAAAATGACTCATAACATTGTAACCCATTTTCCTAAGGGACCCTCGTCCACACGTCCTCCTATTTTCAGTGGTGTGAATTACACTTTCTGGAAGCAAAGGATGCGCATTTACCTTCAAAATATTGACTGGAAGGCGTGGAGAGTTGTTTCTAAAGGAAACTATGTTCCCATGAAAACTATAGATGAAATTAAAGTACCTAAGACTGAGGATGAATATACTGACGATGATATGAAAGTTGTTAGTATAAATGCAACTACCATGAATAATTTATACTGTGGACTTGATGTAAATGAATTCAACAGGGTTATGACTTGCACTACTATTAAGGAAATATAGGATAAACTAGAGGTTACTTATGAGGGCACTAGAGATGTAAAGAATAGTAGAATTGACATGTTGACTAGTGAATATGAAGCATTTAGGATGAACTTTTGTGAATATATACAAAGCATGTACACTCGTTTCACTCATATCATTAACTCACTACATGCATTAGGCAAGACATACCCCACATATAAAATGATTAGGAAAATTCTTAGGGGATTACCACCTGTTTGGGAAGCGAAGGCTACTGTTATAGCTGAGGGTAGAGACTTAAAGGCAATGTCACTAGATAAACTTACAGGGTCACTTATCACATACGATTTGGCTATCAATGAGAGATTAAATGAGCAGAATAGAATGAAGAAAGTGGCTGCTTTGAAAACATCTACTAATACTTCTAGTGAATGTAGTGAACCAGAATCAAAAGATGATATGGCTATGCTTACTAGGAAATTCAGTAGGTTTTTCAGAAAGCATAACAGGTCATATAGAAGATCTAGGGATTCACTATCTGAAAAGGGAGAATCAAACAAAAGAAAATAAAAATCAAATGCTCCCACATGCTACAACTATAACAAAGTCGGGCATATCAAACCAGAATGCCCATTGCTGCAAAAGGATTCAAGAAAAAAGAAGAAAGTAATGAAAGTCAGCACATCATGGGACAAACAAAACAGCAGTGATTCAGACACATACTATATTGACTCTGAGGTTACTAACATGTGCTTGATGGCATACGATGATGAGGTGTGCTTAAGGTTGCCCTCATCCAAGGACAAGTGGTATTGGATAGCAGCTGCTCACGACATATGACTAGCGACAAGGTCAAGTTCGCGTCCATTGCTCCCAAGGAAGGAGGGTTCGTGACATTCGAGGACAACGCAAAGGGCAAAATCATCGGAGTAGGTAAGGTTGGTAAGGAACCTTCTCTTATTATTTATAATGTCTAATTAGTTGATGGCTTGAAACATAACCTTTTGAGTATAAGTCAATTTTGTGATAATGGTTATAGGGTGTCCTTTGAAAATGATAAATGCATTGTTGAAAATAAATCTGATAACAAAATCCTTTTTATTGCAAATCGTCACGAAAATGTTTACACCACCAGTTTTGATAATCTAGCTTCACAACAAGTAACATGTTTTTCTACTATAAATGAAGCAAGTTGGTTGTGGCATAGACGTCTAGGACATGCTAGCATGGATCTTTTTTCAAAACTTGTGAAAAATGATTTAGTTAAAGGCTTACCAAAAACACCTTTTGTGAAAAATAAAATTTGTGAGGCATGTCAAATGGGTAAGCAAATGAGATCAAGTTTTAAGAAAAATAAAATCATATCTACTACTAGACCAGTTGAAATGCTACACTTAGATTTGTTTGGTCCTAATCAAGTTCAAAGTTTAGGAGAAAAATTGTATGCATTTGTAATTGTAGATAATTATTTTAGATTCACATGGATACTATTTCTTGTACATAAAGATGAATAATGTGAACAATTTACTAGACTTTATAGAAGAATTCAAAATGAAAAGGACTACAAAATTACACACATTAGAAGTGATAGAGGAACTAAATTCAAAAATGATGGCATAGAGAACTACTGTGATTTAGAGGGCATATCACATAATTTCTCTGCACCTAGGACCCCACAGCAAAACGGTGTCATTGAAAGAAAGAATAGGTTTGTCACGCCACGAACCCAAAAATGAGACCCAGGGGTGAAAATGTAATCTAACCTGTCTCTGTATCATACAAATCATCCACAGATACAGTACAAAAAATGAGGGTCCGACCCTGTGAGGTTCCCAAGCACCCTAAACACATCCAAACACAACAGAATATACGCGATGAAAAAAGGTCGTTCTATATATATATATGCAGTACCATACCAGAGTCTATACAAGAGCAGAATAGGCTCTATTATACAATGTACAACTGGGTGTCCAACACATCCCAAAATGGCAACCCATCAAAACACAGTCCTAGCACTTACCCAAGCGCTAACCATAGTATACCGGCCACTACGCTCCCTACACCAGGATGCTAGTTTCGGTTACTCGAAGGACCTGTAAAAATGTACGTACAGTAGGGGTGAGACACCTCTTAGTAAGGAAGAACACAAGTTATATCGGTGTGTGGCGTTTGAGTTTTATCATGATGCAAAATACACGCAGTTAAATGCATTCCAATACTAGTTTACACAGTGCCTACACGCACGCACACACATGATCAACAATCTCGGTGTCTTCACACCCATCGGCCCGAAGCCATCCCTCGACATACAACGTTGGCCCGTAGCCAACCCACGAACACGGCGCCATCGGCACATGGCTAGTCCCGGACTCCCATGGCATCATACCGGCACTAATTGGTGGATCCACACCCTTCGGCCTGATCTGCTGGAATAGGCTCACACCCTCGGATATAGAGCCAAACCTCTGTCAATCTATGGCCAACGATTTCATACGCCCTCAGATATAGAGCCGGACACTCTCAGTACTTGGAACAATTCGGAACGGCGTTCCTACTAGCATTTAAACAATCACACACACATGCATGCTCATATAACCAAACAAATCACACCCATTTGGTAATCTTAAATCATGGTTTTTCAAAAAAATATAGTTTAAACAAGTCAAGGCACGACCATCCCTATAACACAGTATAAATCAACATATACGCTCGGTTTTCAACAAAACCAGGGATGCAACCCGTCGCCCCCTTTTACCTAAAACTGTAATCATGAAAAACTCATAGTTTTTCCCGTTAGATCCCCCAAAATGAGTAGCCAAAGCATACACAGGACCGTGAACCACAGTTCTACCGAGTCCGATTTCAAAAATAACTGATATAAACACAATTCCCCTTACCTTTCCCCCGAGAGAGATTCCCGAACTTTAAGGCCCCTAAATGGCGAACCGAATTCCAAAACCTACAATCAACAGTACAGAATATACTCACAACATTGTTCTCTACTAAACTACCGGATCATAATTGAAAACCGAGCCTTACCTCGATTTTAAGCCAAAACCCGAAAATCTCCGAAATGGGATTCCGATCCATAGAACTTGTAGAGAATCCTTCCACGATCCTCATGGTAACTTCAGATTCATGATTCTAGTGACGAACGGAGAAGAAATATAAAGAGATGGAGAGTAAAGAGAGTTCTAGAGAGAGAGAGAGACAAGATATTTGAGTTTCTTGGTTGAGAAGTAATGAAAACTTCTATTCATAGCCTTTTGACCCGGCCACTTTTCATCAACGAATTGCGTCCTCATCGACGAGGCTCTATTGTCTTCTCATCGATGAGACAAGGACCTCGTCGACGAGTCTGGGTTCTCCGATTTTTTGAAACCCCTCGACTTCTCCTCGTTGACGAGCCTCTGAACTTCATCGACAAGGGATACAAGGCCTTCATCGACGAACTCTGGCTTCGTCAACGAATCTTGTTCAAATTTTAAATTTTACCCCTCTCTTAATTAATTAAACCCATTTATCACGATTCGGATTCTTACAATCTCCCCTCCTTACAAAAATTTCGTCCTCGAAATTTGACATCTCTCATTCACAACTCATACATACAACTGAATACATACACATAACTACAAAGAAAACTGGCGACTACTGTAGCATAGCCCTATCATACACATACATATACACCCTCACTTATGGCGGAGGAATACCGTAGTTACATATACAACTGTCTCAAGAGTTCACAATACACATACTCCCAATGACTAACCACTTATCCCAACCCAAAGTAGGATAATATAAAAATAACTGTAGATACTTCTGACGTATTTCCGTTTCCAGTTCTCAAGAAGCTTCTTCAACCTCGTGGTTCCACCACAATACATTCACTAACGGTATTTCTTTAGTACGAAGCTTCTGAACTTTATGGTCTAGAACCTAAACAAGTATCTCCTCATACGCGAAAGTATCCCCAATTTCCAACTCATCATAACTGATAACATGTGAAGGATCCAACACGTACCTTCTCAACATGGATACGTGAAACACATCGTGGACCCTCAAGAGTGCTGGGGATAGTGCAATCCTGTAGGCTATCGGACCCACTCGCTCAAGTACCTCGAATGGTCTGATATACCTGGGGCTCAGCTTGCCCTTCCTCCCTAATCTTATCACCCCTTACATCGGAGTGATATGCAGAAATACCTTACCCCCCACCTCGAACTCTAACTCACGGCGACGAACATCTTTTGTACAAAAGAGCAGCACAATTATTACAACAATGATCATCTATTTAATTTCTCATGCAAGGTGAAGTTGTGTTGCATTGTGACAGTCAGGGGGTCATTTACTTAGTGAAAAATCAAGTGTACTATGCTAGAACCAAGCATATTGATGTAAGGTTCCACAGGATTCAGGAATTGATTACTTCAGGTGAACTTGTATTAGAGAAGGTTCACATCGGTTACTACTAAAAAGTTCAAGCATTGCTTAGACTTGCTTCATGTCTCCAAGTGCTAGAAGGGAAATAGACCCAACCTAAAATTCTAAGGTCAAGGTGGAGCGTCGGGCTATGTTTTCTGGGTTCTCCTAAGGGGCATTGGAGATTGTTGTATTTGGTGGCTCATTTCTTGGAATGGTTAACATACACAAGGAGGAGAACATAGTTAATATTAGCATTATGGGGAAATTTGTTGACGATTTTCTGAAATCGTTGACAGTTTTACTGTAATTTTAGAAATCTCATAAATTTGCTCTCGGTATTTTATTCCATCGACGATTTTTCTCGACAGCAAGGCTGAATTCAAAATTTGAATTCAAACGTTAAGTTAGTTGGGTTTTGGGGGAAACCTCGGAAGGAAACTTTATTTATACACTTTTCCGAGTGTATTGAGAAGAGAAGATCATTGTAAATTGTATTGTATTGTCTTATTTGACATTTACATAGTGAAAACCTTTGTCGATTGCTCCCATGGATGTAGGCATTGGCGAACCGCGTAAATCTTCGTGTTGTTTGTTCTTGTTGGCCTAACATGGCTTATTAATCTTGTTTTGATGATAACATATCAAAGGTTATTTAACAAGTTTTATTGAAAGTAATGATACTTCAGGAATCAGGCTTTTAAGCTCAAGATCAAAGATATCACCAAGCTCATTGCAAGTCTACATGAAAAAGAAATGAAAGCTCAAAAGACATATTTCAAAGAAAACTTGATGAAAGCTCGGAGAATTGAAGCTAAAAAGGCAAGATAGACTAAGCAAGTGACAAAGCATGAAGACTCCAAGCTTAGAATGTGTTCAAATTCTTAAGCGAGTCTTCATGTAAGTATTTCATTCAAATGATGATTTGATTGGATTTGAAGCTTATTAGGAAACTCATTAACTTAGAGACCAAGTTTTCAAAAATCCCGGAAAATACTTTTCAAAAGTCTTAAATTAATTTGAGGAAAGCAAAAGAGCAAAAAGTTTTTGGAAACAAAAAGAAAAAACAGAATTTTGGTTTGTCCAGGCGACTGACAAAACCAACCTAGGCAACTAACAAAACCATCCCAGGCGACTAACAAAGAATTAAACTGATTTTGAAACAACCTGAGAGGACCCAAGTGACTGACAAAGTTTTTCCAGTCGACTGACAAATGAATAATCTGTTTCTAAAACAACCCGAGAGGACCCATGCGACTGACAAAACTTTTCTAGGCAACTGAAAAATAAATAAACAGTTTCTAAAACAACCCGAGAGGATCCAGGTAACTGACCAAGTTTTTCCAGTCGACTGACTCTCTTCTGCTTTTGAAAATCTCAGTGTTTTATTGAATCCAGGCGACTGACTCTTTATTCCCAATCGACTGAATCTTCGAGATTTCAAATTTTAGAAATAACGGGAAGTTTCCAAATTTGATTTTTTGAATTCTAAACATTATGAAAATTGGGGAAACACTCAAAGTCACTTGGGGAACATGAAATTATCTTGTTTAAACATCTATAAACACACCCCCAGGTTAAGGATTCAAGATACCAAGCAAATTTACAAGCATTCAAAGCTCTCTCGCTCTTAATACCCTCAAAGCTCTCTTGCTCTCAAACTCTCTAAAGTTTCTTATTGAGTTTTGCTACGAAACCCTCTCACAATTCTAAGCCTACTCTGAATTCTTTCAATCTAGAAAGAAAGCTCATGGTGATATACTTCTAAAAAGCTTCAAATTCTTTCAATTGTTATTTTGAATTGAAGTATATTAGTGCCTAATTATTGTACTAATCAACTCTTGTTGAGAGTGTCTTTGTACACCAAGTTTATTTCTTGTTTTGTAGACGGTTCGGGTCTTTGAATCGTTGTTGGACCAAACGTGGGGTATCGTTTGGAAAGGTGAACTCTAGCCTATTGAAGGAGAAATTGTAAAGGTTGCTCCTGCCCGTCAAAGGAGTGTGTAAGGTTGCTCCTACCCGCAAAGGAATGTTATAGTGGAATCCTTAGGTGGTGTGCCTAAGGCAAGCACGTAGACGGGTATAACCGAACCTCGTAAAACTCACATCTTACTCTCTTCCCTACTTTAACTTAATTTTCAGTTCATGTAAACTGCGTGGTTGTATTTTAATTTTCTGTTAATAATAACTACGTGGCTTGGATATTAAATAAATTAAAAATTAATTTGACCTTGGGATTGCGGAAACCAAAAAGGGAATACGTTGGTTGATCAATATTTATTGCGTAAGGGAGTGCATTGATTGGTTAACACCCCAAAACTTATTAATTGTGAGTTTATTTAAATAATGAGTTTTTGGAAGGGTGTTGGAATTTAAAATTGTGTTTTTTATTGAGAAATCAAGTTCACTAATACGGGGATTTTATCATCTACATACTTAAATTCTACTTTGAGTTGCTCAAGTGCTAAATCTTTGAAACATTGTTGAACTCATTGTGAATTATGTTTTGGTTATCTTGGTTGGATTGAATAAAATTGCTAAGGGATATTCAAATTGAGATATTCATTCATAAAGGTTTATAACCAAATAAATTTCCGCTGAACTTGTGATTAAAAATAAATTTTGTGTGTGTGGTTGCTGAACTTAAAACAAGTTGAGAAAGAATCAATTAAAACAAAAAAACAAAAGGTACAAAGAAATTTTAAAAAACCAATTCACCCTCCCCCCCTCTTGAGAATACACCTTCTTTTTCAGTTCTTGCTTTCAGATATACTACGTGTATGTTCTATATTTGTTTCTATATTTGTCCTTCATTAATTGCTACGTTTATATTCCGCTATGCAAATACGATTTTATTTACAATATATTCAAAGTAGATCACATGTACATAAGAAAGATACATGAAGCGAGGGACAATTGCATGAGAGGAGTTTGCAAATCTAAGGGCAAACCGTTGACGGATTGAGCCCTAACCGTCGACGATTTGAAGTAGTACGCAGAAGGTCTTTTTCTCAACACCAAACCGTTGACAGTTACTGTTGGCGTAAATTATGTGATTTCAAATCGGGAGCTTGTAGATTAGGCTAAAATGGAGGGATTTCATCCAAATATTGACATAGATGTGGTTTAGATATACTAGAACACTTTTGTGCGCTTTGGGTTCATATTTAAACAATATTATAACTCAAAGATTGTAGCTTTTGACATTGTTCATAGTAAAAACAAAAGTGCTACTCCCATGAATGTAGGCTATTACCGAACCACGTAAATCTTGTACATTTAGTTGTGTTTTTTATTCTTCTTATTATTCTTTGATTGCTTCTTGAGTATATTTCATCATTGAGTGATTGCATTAGTGGTTGTTGATTGTTTCATGTTTGATTGTGTGCTTCTATTGCGCTTGTTCAAGTTGAATGAACATTAACAAGTGGTATCAGAGCTATTGATTCTACAATGGCTAGGGTTTCTTCAATTAAGTTCAATGTGAACAAGTTCAACGAAACTGGTAATTTCAGGCTTTGACAACGAAGGGTGAAAGATCTACTAGTACAACAAGGGATGGTGAAGGCTTTATACATAAAGAAGTCGAATGACATGAACGATGCAAGTTGAAAGGAACTTGAAGCAAAGGCGGTTTGCACGATCCGATGATTGATGTATACAATATTTCCAACATACCTAGATTCTAGTTAATAATTGTGACTATAGTAAACAATTTGATTGTTATTTACTTATTTAGAGGCTTAAAGAAAAAGAGTATTATCATTTAAAGGTATTTTTATTCATCAAAATAATATTTTCTTTCAATATATTATTTAAAAAAAAAAAAAAAAAACTATCCATATTATAACTTTCCATAGTTTTGAAAATCACAGTGGAGTTTAGTGTTCATAACAAAATCAGATAACTTGGTAATTTTTAACAAACCAAATTTATGTAATTTTTTTCTAAAAAGAAATTTATATATCAAATTATCCCCCATTGCACCATGGACCATTTTACTAGCATAACTATAATTGGATTACAGTCTTTTGTTTAGAAGCACAAGAAAATCAGCCCAAAAATGACTGTGTGTGTGTGTGTGTGTGAGAGAGAGAGAGAGAGAGAGAGAGAGTTTGAGTAGAAAACAAGCAAAAGAAAGGGCAAAAAAGCCCCCCTTTCATTTTTTTGCAATGTCAAGTAAGCATCTATGCCTGCTCTGCTGCAAGAACTATGCCACTTAATAAGAAAACAAACAAGAGGAAAAATATAACAACAAAACGAGAGAAGAAATGCAGATTCAGGCAGAGAATACTGTCTCTCCCTCTCTCAAACGTTTTCATTTTCTTCAGATACACTTCTCCAGCAACAACATCACCCTCCATACTCCAAAGTGGTCGCCAAGAATCACCTAGACTAATCCCCACAAGATATCCCTCACATATAATTATATATATATTACAGACACCTGCCCTGCCTTGCCCTATTGCTTGCTTCAATTCATATTATTACCTGTGCGTGGTGTGGGTCTCCATCGATCACACGCCAACCCAAAGAGCTTGCAACTGCTGCAGACTTCGCCTACCTGTTCGTGATATGGGAATAAGAAGGGATTTTGTGGGACGACTCTGCATTTCATCTCTTATTATTCCTATTATTGCTGCTGTATCCTTCAACTTCTGCGGTGAGCACCCATCCTTTATTATTCCTCAATCATTCTTTTCCATCATCGCCGTCTTCTCCATGCATTTATGCGATGATTTATTAATTTATGGTCTGGAGCAGATGCAAGAAGACCAATGCCGCCGCTAAAAGCCACGAAGCCTCCAACAATTTCGTCGCTGATGATCACAAACAAACTGGGTTCATCAAACGCACAACCCTACGGCGTGAGTTCCCCATTCTCTCTGCCTCCTTTCGACGCCCTGGCCCCCATTCCCTTGCCCGACGCCACGCCCCCTCCTATCTGTACTTACCCACCCTTCGCTCCGCACCCAGTTTTACCCATCCAAACTCCACCCTCAAGCCCAATGGGCCCAAATCCCCCCGATATGTTTCCAAATCCGCCTGGATCAGGGCTCAGCCCACCCTACTATGAGCCCAGCCCACCCAGCATCTTTCCAGGCCCACCAGGGCCTCCGTATGTTCCAGGCCCTCCCACCTTTGTTCCGAGCCCACCGGTGTCTGTTCCAGGCCCTCCCACATTTGTTCCGAGCCCACCGGTGTTCCAACCACCGGTGGTGTACCCGCCGCCCACGGGGCCGCCCCCTCCCAGGGCCACCCCATCCATCACGCTGTGGTGCGTTGCGAAGCCGTCGGTGCCGGACCCCATAATTGAAGAGGCCATGGACTATGCTTGTGGGTCCGGGGCGGACTGTCAATCCATTCAGCCCAGTGGGTCGTGCTACCAGCCCAACACGCTGCTAGCGCACGCGTCGTACGCGTTCAATAGTTACTGGCAACGAACCAAGGTTGCGGGCGGCACGTGCGAGTTTGGCGGCACAGCAATGCTAGTCAGCGTCGATCCAAGTAAGCTCCTCTTCTTCACATTAGGAAAGTTACTCGTACGCTTTCTTTTTCAAATTTATAATGAAAATATATATATCATTTATAAATATTCTAATCCATATATAGTTATGCATAGATATATATTATTAGTCTAAAATATAAATAATTATTTCATATTAAATGTGTAAAGGCATAAAATGTAGTGTAAAATTGTGCTTGAGATCGTGAATTTCATGAATTAATTTTGGATTTATACAGATTAAATAAAATTCAATACAATTTTGTATTATATTTTATGCATTCATTTCAAGTTTGAAAGATCAAACAATGCAAGCTTTAATGATTAATAATAAAAAATTATATATTTTATGCCCTAGAATTAATTAATCAACATATGGAGTTTGATATACTATCTGAAATTCATAATTGCTGGGACCTAGTAAAAAGAGTGATGGTTGAGATGTACGGGTCTGCATATGTTGAAATTTTAATTTAAATTTGGAGATTTAAATAAAATATAATCTAAAATTATAACAAATTTTATTCAAATTTACATAAATTTAAATTTTCAATTTTATATTCTTACTCAAAAGAAAAAAAAAAGATTTAAATGTTTACTTCTATTTCTTCTTTTACACTACATTATCTCTTACATGGAGGATCATCATATTTACTTTTTCAAACTATTATTCAAAAGAACGAAAAAATTATTTTGAATCTAATGGAGAAGGTGGATGTATTTTTTCCATAATTTAAAGTAGAACCATTCAATGCATGAGATGTATAATGACTTAAATAATTTAAACCCAACCTAATTAGAAACAAGTTGATTCTCAAATTTATAAAGTATGCATCGTAAGCAACTACAACGGCCTAGATAATAAAACAAAAATGGAGCCTTAAACCCTTTTCTCAATATTCCTTTTTCTTTCTTTTAGACCTTTGTAATCATAAGACAAACCTTTCTAGGGTTAGTAACTTATAGACGATTGAATATGTATAATGAATATAAGATGAATTAAGTTTCTAAGAAACAAAATTCAAGAGAAAGACATCCTTTAATCTCTTCAAACTTTGAAATAACTACTAGATGTGAAAGCATCTTAAGAGAAGAAAATCAAAGGAGCAATTCAACATTTGGAACATATTATCAACACTAACTATAAAACTGATGTGGCTGAATTTGTAGGGTAGTAGCCCACTACTTATGTGGAGCTAATGAGAAACTATATGTAGATTCAATAATCTGACCATTTCCATAGTTGGAACCTATACTTTTGATATAAAGAAACTATGGTTGGCCAAATATTAGATTTAATTTGTTCATTAAATCTCAACAATTAAAGTTTGTATGAGGAAGGCCATGTTACAAATGGCACGACACTTGCACACCCCACGAAACAAGAGCGCCATGTTCTAGAATGTGGTACAAGATAACATTGATGAGAAACTATTGAAATTTCTAAGAATAGACAGGTGTACCATGCAAGTTGATATTGATCCTTTTACTAAATCGCTATAGAATAATTATTCACCGGCTGAGCAAGACATATTCATAAAAAATCAATACATTCACAATTGAATTTGATTTACCCTCTAATCTTTGACTACTATAGTAGCCCAAGAAAGAGCACAGGACAACTATGCATTATTGAACAAATGCCTAAGCTCCACCTTGAAGATTGGTGCTAATGAAGTTGATTTTGAGCTAGAAGTTTAGGGAGACGACAATTTCCTTTGCTATTGCTATAGCAAAATCCTCAAATCCCGGAATTTGATTAAAAACTTATGTTTGTGATCCCTACATAATTTAAAGCCAAGGAAGCATGAAATTTAGCTTAAGAGTGAACTTGGGGCATATCAAGTTAATATTCAAATCAACAAAACTATAGATCCAATAATCATTATAGTCTTGGCAAGTATTTAAGAAGACATTAATATATATGATGCGCCATTTTAACTAATTGTAAATGATGGTCCTTATAAGTGGTAAGACTAGTAACAAGGTTTTAGTTGATCATAAGGATGTAACCAAATCTTGCCCTCAATGAAGCTAAAGAAATTTTCTAAATTTGAATAGGATTTAATCCCTCCAGATGTATGGAGCTTTGGCATAGCTCCTAAGATTCAAAGAGTTGTCACATTGAGTTAAAATTAGGCAAGGGGTCTTCCATGAGTTTCCTTGTTGTACTAGAATCTATATATAATGCATTGTTTGGTAGAAATTGGATTTTATTTGAACATGTTGTTATATGGATAGGATAACTAGGATGCACAGCGAAATAAAAATGCAACAAGCAAATGAAACACAACCATAAAATGATAAACAGTGAGAACAATAACAAGATTTACATGGTTCGGCAAAACCTACATCCACAAAAGCAATGGCACAAGAATTTCACTAAGGAAATCTCAAAATACACAATACACTTCTCAAATGATCACACACACTATCAATACATGCCCAGAATGACATATATAACAGTCTCTAAGAGGTTTCCCTCCAATTACCCAATCACCCCAATGTTCAAATTCAAAATTCAAAAAATTGCTCGCAACCCAGGCGCACTCGTCGACGAGTACAGAGAATTCGTCGACAATCCAGAGAAGGACACTCGTCGACGAGAACAAGGCATTCATCGACGAGCCCATTTTTTGCTTTCGGTATCTCCAGAACTCTGAGATTTTTCTACTCTCAAGATCTACTCATTGACCAGGACAGGGCACTCGTCGATGAGTCCCTACTGTGCTGCCCCCCTTATGTTTTTCTTCCTTTTTTGTTTATGAAATCCAAAGTATAAGAACCACACCATAAACAAAAATCTCCACCTTGGCGATTATACGCCCTTTAGGAGAATCCCAAAAAACATATCTAATTGCTCCACCTTGAACTTGAACCACTTGGTTGGGTTTGTCTCCCTTCTATCATTTGAGACATGGAGTAAGTCCAAGCAATGCTTTAACTTTTCAAGACTAACTGATTTCGTCAAAATATCTGTTGCATTTTCAGATGTGTGAACCTTCTCCAACACAAGCTCACCCGAATCAATTCTCGAATCTTGTGGAACCTCACATCAATGTGCTTGGTTCTAGCATGATTCTTCGTCAAGAAAATGATACTCTAACTATCACAATGCAACACCGCTCCATCTTGCTGTAATCCCAACTCTCTAACTAAACCGGTAAGCCATAAGGCTTACTTTGTAGTTTCGGCAATTGCCATATATTCCGCCTCAGTCGTGGATAATGCTACCAGAGACTATACCATGGATCTCCAACATACCGGTCCTCCTATAAGGGTAAATGCATATCATGTTATAGACCTTCTATCATCCATATCTCCAGCATAATTAGCATCTACAAACCCCATAATTGAAGGACAACCCTGTTGTTTGCCGAACATGATGCAATATCCCGATGTAAGTATTTGAGTATCCATTTGATGGCTTCCCAATGCTGCCTTCCTAGATTTGAGAGAAACTTACTTACCACACTCACAGCATGAGCCAAATCTGGCCTCGTACACATCATAACATACATTAAACTCCCCACAACACTAGCATAGGGGACCTTTGACATGTCTCGGATTTCCTCATCCGTACTTGGGCAACCTGCAGTAGACAACTTAAAATGATTCACTAAAGGAGTCACACCAATTTTGCATCAATCATGCTAAACCTCTCCAACACTTTTTGCACATAACCAGCCTGAGATAGCCATAATCTCCCTACAGTTCTATCATAGCTAATCTCCATCCTAAGTATTTTTTTGGGCAAGCCAAGATCCTTCATGTCAAATTCCTTATACAACAAGTCCTTTAACTTATTCACCTCAGTTAAATCTTTTGCAACTATCAACATGTAATCCACATACAATAACAAGAAAATAAGAGAACCATCCTCAAGCTTGTTCACATATACACAGCAGTCATACTCACACCTTTTGTAACCAATCTTGATCATGTAAGAATCAAACCATTTATAGCATTGCCCTGGAGACTATTTCAGCTCATAAAAAGATTTCTTCAACCTGTAAACTAAATTTTCTTTTCCCGGTTCAATGAATCCCTCTGACTGTATCATGTAGATTTGTTCCTCCAAGTCACTGTGAAGAAATGTCATCTTCACATCCATTTGTTCCAAATGAAAATCATAATAAGCTACCAACCCCAACACAATTCTGATAGAAGTATATCAGACCATTGGAGAAAAAATTTCATCATAATCTATCTCCTTCTTCTGTGAGCATCCTTTTGCCACCAACCGTACCTTGAATTTCTCTCCTTTTTCTGAAATTGTCTCCTTCTTCCTATATACCCATTTGCAACCTTCGGTCTCTTCCCATCTGGAAGCTCCACCAAATCCCAAGTTTGGTTTTTATGTAGTGATTCCATCTCCTCAATCATCGCAACCATCCACCTATCTTTCTCCTGGTCGTGCACTGCCTCTTGAAATGTAGTTGGATCGTTGTAACTAGTAAGCAAAGCATAAAATACTAACTCTTCAAATTCATATCTTGGTGGAGGTTTGATAGTGCTTCTAAATCTCCATATAGGGATATTGTCGACTTGCTGGTTTCCTAGAGTTCCTTACAACCATAGGACCATGAACATTGTTGTTGCCCTGAGCTTCCAACTCCACCTATACAACATGTTCATCATGGTCCCAGCTTTTTGGCTCCTGTTTCTATTCATCACACTCTTAAGTACACTTCACCATAGCATTCTCATCAAAGACTACATCCCTACTGATCACCACCTTATTTGCCACTGGGTCCCATAGCTTGTACCCCTTTACACCCTCTGAATATCCCAAAAAAATGCAATGATGAGACTTTGGGTCAAGCTTAGACCTCTCCTCACTAAATATGTGAACATAGGTTGGACACTCAAATACCTTCAATTCGAAGTAGTCTACTGCATTTCCCGTGCAAACCTCTTCTGCCACCCTACCCTCTAATGACTCCCTTGGTGATCGGTTTATTAGAAAACAAGTCATACTCACTGCCTTGGCTCAGAAGTTCTTCAATAGTCCTGCATTTAATCTAAGACACTGAGCCCTCTCAGCAAGAGTTCGGTTCGTTCGTTCTGCCACACCATTTTGCTGAGGTGTCCGGCGAACTGTAAAGTGTCTCTTGATGCCCTGCTCCACACAAAACTCCATAAACCGAGAATCAATGTACTCTGTCCCTTTATCCGACCTTAAGTATTTAATTCTCCTCCCTGTTAGGTTTTCCACTTCAGCCTTCCAAATCTTATACCTAGCAAACGTATATGATTTGAAACGCATAAAGTAAACTCAGACCTTCCGTGAGTAATCATAAATAAAACTCACATAATACACATGTCCGTCCTTTGATGCAACTCTAACCGGGCCCCAAACATCTAAATGCACATAATCAAGAATATCATTTATCTTGTGTATAGCTGATATGAACTTTGCCCTTTTTTGTTTTCCAAGAACACAAATCCTGTAAAATTTCAGCTGACATGATTTCAAGCCCTTCAACAATTTCCTCTTGTGTAGTTCTTTCATGTCGTGTTCCCCCATATGCCCAAGACGCATATGCCACAAGACAGTCTCATCTGATTCAGCATCTATGGCTGCAACTCCACCTACAATGGTAGTTTCCTACAATGTGTAGATATTCCCATCAAGTTTCTGCCCTTTCATTACAGTTAAATTACCTTTTCATACCTTCAGAACTCCATCTTTGAACTTGTAATTAAGCCATTACAATTCAAAGTACTGAGTGGTATCAAACTCTTCCTCAACTCTGGTATATGTCTTACATTACACAACATTCTCACAGCACCATCAAACATTTTTATCTTTACATTTCCTATACCAATGATCTTGCAAGAAGCATCATTACCCATAAGAGTTTATCCATAATTCACTAACCTGTAAGTGCTGAACCACTCCTTGTTCGAAATCATGTGATAAGAACATGACAAGTCAAGTATCCAAGAGTTCGTTAGATTATCCGACCCCGCTGAAACTAATAGAACATCACCTTCACTACACGTTGAACCTCCTTCTTGAACAACGTTCACAGATTTTGAAATACCCTCATGTTTCCCAGAATTTCCCATCTTCCAATCCAAACACTCCGTATTCACATGCCCTTTTTTACCACATTTGTAACACCGAATTTCTTTCTTCTTCTTGGATTGATTTCAAGATTTCTGATTTGATCCATGTTTGGATTTTCCTTTGCCTCGCTCGTTATTACTATTTACCACAAGTTCTTCCCCTTCATCACATATTTTCAATCTTTGATGAAAATTTAACAAAGCATTTGTTTCCTCTTCAAGATCAAGAGTTTCTTTTCCCCACGTAAGAGTGGTCACAAGATTTTCATAGGTATGAGTTAAGGGCAAAGAGTTTAACAACATATAAGTTTTGTCATCCTCATCAAACTTAACATCAACTCTCATCAAATCACTAATAATTTAATTGAAGGCATTAATATGTTGATCTAAGTTTGATCCTTCAACCATCTTAAGCCAATACACACGTTTCTTAAGAAAAAATTTATTATTAAGAGATTTGGACATGTACTAGCTCTCTAACTTTTGCCATTATAGCCGTTGGAGAATCCTCCTCCATCATCCGATAGAGTACTTCGTCGGCCAAACACAAGCGTATTGTGGAAGCGGCCTTTGCTTACAATTCTCCCCATGTTGCCTCATCCATTCCATCCGGTTGAACACCAAGTAATGCCTTTCCCATTCCTTGTTGCACAAGAATGTCCTTCACTCTCCTCTGCCATAAACCAAAGTTCTCGGTTCCATCAAATTCGGCGATGTCAAATCTTACAAAAGCCGATCCTGATGCCATAACAACATTCACTCTGATACCAATTTGTTGTGATATGGATAGGATAACTATGATGCACAACGGAATAAAAATGCAACAAGCAAATGAAACACAACTAGAAAATGATAAACAACAAGAATAATAACAAGAATTACATGGTTCGGCAAAGCCTACATCCACGGAAGAAATGACACAAGAATTTCACTAAGGAAATCTCAAAATACACAATACACTTCTCAAATGATCACACACACTGTCAAAACACGCTCACGACATATATAACAATCTCTCGAAGGTTTCCCTCCAATTACCCAACCACCCCAACGTTCAAATTCAAAATTCAAAAAATTGCTCGCAACCCAGGTGCACTCGTCGACGAGTATAGGGAATTCGTCGACGATCCAGAGAAAGACAATCATCTGCGAGAACAAGGCATTCGTTAACGAGCCTAATTTCTGCTCTTGGTATCTCTAGAACTCTGAGATTTTTCTGCTCTCGGGATCTACTCGTCGACAAGGACAGGGCACTCATCGACAAGTCCCTGTTGTGCTGCCCCCCTTATGTTTTTCTCCCTTCTTTGTTTATGAAATCCAAAGTGTAAGAGCCACACCATAAACAATAGAACATATGTGTTTCGATAATGGAAGGTTTCCTAGATTGCAAGTGTAAAACTTAGGTAATATTAGGGAGTCCATGATAATATCTGCCCTTCAGTAATTGCTCAAGACAACTGTTGGAATTGGTGTATTCCCAAGAGGGGGGTGAATCAGGTATTAAAAATTTATTCCTAGGTTTATCCAAATCAGCAGCAGTAATACACAACCTAGGGTCTGTCTATATAATTGTAAACCCAATTAGATATTCAAACAATCAAACACATGTACTGCATATAATAAATCAAATGTAAAACATACATGTGCTGAAATTGAAAGTGCAGAAAAATAAAGGTTGTGCCAGATATGTTATCAAGGTTCGGTCAATACTACCTATGTCCCTGCCTCAAGCTCACAAGTGAGAGGATTCCACTATGGCTCGCTTAACGGGTGGAGAGGCACATAATACAACACCTTACTAGGATGGTGCACCTAGTTCTCTTAACTAGATCTAAACCAATCCAGGACTTTTCACAGTGCAAGTTTCCCTCTTTCAACCACATGTCGGGAATACAACAGATATGAAATTTTTCGTACAAACAAATATGCTTCTTACACTAAACAGATATGTACCACTACGCACAATCAATAAATGCACTCACATATGTTAGGATATTTATGCTCAAGTGAGATTAGGTTAAGCAATATTTCAACTCTCAACCAATGGGTATATACTTGTATATACGTGAGAGTGAATTCCTTTGATTCAAATAATCTAGAAATTAAACATAATCAAAGGAGCAATGAAACCCTAAGTAAAAATCTCAATAGATATTTATCAGATAATAAGCACAACAAATACTAGGGTTTAAGCTTGCAAAACAAGTTTTTTCAAATAATTTAAGCAAGCTTTTAGATCTAGGAATGAAGATGTCAAAGTTTACAAGCTATACTAAGTTTTCCCAGATGATGTTTTGAATGAATGCTTTGGAAAACTTTCTAAACAAACTCTGAAAATATTTTTCAAAATGCTGAGTATCAGAGAGTTTAATCTTATGAAGTATATGAAGGTAAGCTCACAATAATGCAACACAATCACTCTTTATGTTGCAATGAGTTGCAAGTGAAGAGGATAAATAGATGGAATTCTCTCTTCTTTTAAAAGATTTGGCAAAGCAAGAATATAAGAGAGTTGAAATGTATGCTTGTTTTTAAAAGATGTGCAATAAAAAATGTAAAGAAAATTTAAGAGAATATCTGACTAATCTACTTGTTAATTCATTGTTAATCTGAGCAAATGAGGTCATATATATAGACATGCCACAAATTATGATCATTGGAGACACCAAGGGAATTATTAAATTTGTTTTAAATGTATTTAATAAAATTAACCCTATTTTACCCCAATTAACCATCGGTAAAATTAGGTCAACCCGAAAGTTTCGGTCGACCGAGCCCTAGGTTTGGTCGCCTGAACAAACACATGAGAAAAAGTGATTTTTCCATGTTCGAGTGCCCGAGGACAGGTTCGGGTGGTTGGACTAGGCGATTTTCAAAATCTCCAAGGTTCGGTCGCCTGAACCTAAGTTCGATCTGCCAAACTTGCATGTCCAGTCGCCCAAGGGTATTTTGAACATGAAATTCAGGCGCCCGAGTTGTTGGAAAATTTAAGTTTAAATATTCGATCGATTGAGAACATTACGTTCTTTTTAGTTTGGTCGCCCGAAATCATGTTAACACTTTGACTTTCCTATTTTCGGTCAACCGAGGCATTTTCAACGCCAAGGTTCGGTCGCCCGAATTCTTAACAATTTACCACCTAAGTCTTATTTTTGAAAAATGACTTACCCTGATAGAATATATGATAAAGGGGCTAAACTTAAGTGCTAGTGTAAGGACCAAGGGTCTTTTCTAAGGCCTTTTTGAGCTAACCCCAAAAATCTGGCGTCGATCGACCGTGCCCTACGGTCATTTGGTTCCTTATGGTCAATCTACGGTCATGTTAAGCATAAATACCTATTATGCATGTGATGCAGTTATTACAGACCGTAAATTATTACATACCAAATAATGAAACAAAAATATATATACAATTAAAAAAAAAATATCTTCTTCTTTTGCTCTTGACTTTTCATGGAATCAGCTAGGAGAATATGCTTTAAGTCATTTCTGGCTTCCACTTCACTTTCATGTGTATGATCTGAATGATTAACCTATTCAAGTACTTAGGCACACACATTAGTAACATGCAGTTTGTCATAATCAAAACCAAGGATTGGACTCAAAAAGTCAACAACAACCCAGAAGAGGAGAATAAGATAAGCAGGAGGACAAAGGAAGATGTAAGTAAGAATTATCTTACTCTCTCGCATATAATTGAATTCTATGTGAAAGCATCATCTCACTTAAGCATAGGAGGGTTTTCTGAAGCACCAACTTTTTGGTTACCCCCAATTATTTCATAGGTTATTAACCAAAAGGACTAGTAGGAAGCACATCATAGGTGTAACGACTTGCTACTTATTAAACATTTTTTTTATCTCTATTTATATAAATCATAAATACTATCTGTACGAAATACTACTGATAATCCTAGGCTGAAGGAGCACTGAGGAAACTCTATATGTCATACACACCTTAGCAACGGTATACAAGAAACTGTAAACTGTCATATATACAATACTAGAAAATTATAATATTCTGAATTATATTTACAACCCAAAAAACCCAATGACATCACCACAATCTGGAAACTACCCCAAAACACTGGTATCTTATAAACACCTACCCTTCCAGTGTGGCAATGCAAAATAATCTCTACCTGCGAGCCTGATCTGCTCGCCTAACTGGATCACTTGAAAAACAATAAGTCACTGGGATGAGACGACGCTCAATAAGAGGAAATATGCTATTACTAGTGTGTGGCCGCTGAGTTACACATTTAATATACTGAAATAATACTAATATTGTAATATGAGTAAGTTGATAAACTGTACAGAACATATGTAATGTAGTTTAATGTACAACTGTGTATTTGAGTTTGCTATTTGTACATACTGCTAATATGATAATATAAACTGCTGTTGTGTGATATATTTGCACATAGGAACTTCTATTATACCCTGGGATCTGTATGTCATGATTTAACCCCTCATAACAGGGTTCTGCGGCCCGTAGGCTGGACTTACTCTGGTTAGCCTACCAGGAAAGTCAATCTATATTTGTAATATCTACCAATCTGGCCCACTACAATCTCTCCAGGCAATCTTCAAATCTAACATCGTCTAACCGGCCACCTCAACCCAGCTCGCTGGGGAGACTGCAATCTCTCCTGGCACGGTTAGACGGAATCCACATACTATCTGAGTAATGTGGTTGCACTCTATCTGTAATAGCAACGGTACCGTGCTCTGCTGTATATATATCTGTCTATAATTTCCTCTGGGATCTAATGCTGTGTAATACTATATATATAAATATATATATATATATATATATCTTGCTATTTTAACATGATTTCAAAGCAACCATAACACTGTAAATCTGGAATATCTGTAATATCTGTAATGTTTGTCTATAATATCTGTAATGTCTGTCTGTAATATCTATCTGTAATAATTGTAATTTCTGTCCGTAATATCTGTTTAAGTGTTATGGTTTGGAAATCATGTTATTTTGAGAAATACTATAAGTCTCATTTTCTGCAAATAATCTGTATAACTGAGTATCTATAATATTACATAATCAATCATGCCAAACTATAATAAACTCAGGCCACACAACTGTGTAATTAAAATCTCATAATATATTTCTGTAATTTCATTGTAAAAATAATAATTTGACCCACATGCTTGTAAATATACATTCATAATCTTCTGTTATACATATAAAAAATCTCTAGCATAGCATATTTCCCTTACCTAATTTCTAAAAAGTCTCTACTGTACTCTGGCCTTACACCCACAGGGTTCCCTGCTCAATACCCTGAAAACAAAGTCTCCTAGAACAAAACATCAGTATTTCTTCGTATACTACATTTCTTATAACTATGGAAAAGGCAAATACTAAATAAAATGTCTTACTCTGAGATTGGGATGAAATTCGAATCACTTCCACCAACGATCCACTCCGACACACTTGCAAAGAACTTTCCTAGGAGCGTCGTGGTGGCCTCAGATCGTCGATCTAGTGAGAAACAGAGCTAGGATTGAAGAGAGAAGGGAAGGGGAACTTTTTAGAGAGAGAGAGAGAGAGAGAGAGAGGATGATTTCCTGCGCAATTGCTCACGAAAATACAGTTTTAGAAGTACTTATAGATCCGGATTCATCGAGGAGTCCTTGAAGAAGTTCGTCGACGAACCTGAACCCCTCGTCGATGATTTTTAGACTGCCAAAACCCCCCCCTCTCGGTATCTTCTCGTCAACGAGAAGTATCCTCGTCAATGAGATCCTCATGTACCCTCATCGACGAATCACCTGTGTTCGTCGACAAGACCCTGATTAATTTCTTAGGTTATTACAATAGGAACTTAGTTCAAAAGCTAAATTTGGCACCATTTGTGGTGAACATTGAGTGAATAGCCATGGTTTTCTCACATTCTTGCTAAAGCAATTTGAGAAGACGAGTGTGAACACTGATCTTAGTGTTCTATTGTAGAGGAGAACCCTCTAGATAAGAAAATTTTATGTAAGAAGTAACTTCATAACAAGTTCTTATGCAAGATTAGTTCCAAACTATGCAAGAGAAAATGTAGCTACTAGCATAGAATGTTCAAAAACTATTATCACACAATAGAATAGTTAGAGAGAGATACTCTCCTTTCTCTCTTGGAAGGTGCTTTCCTGTGGATGCTTGGTCTGATCGTGTGTTTTGGTTGAAACTGGAAAGGAATCCTGTGTGTAATCCATCCGAGGGTTGCTGGAAACGTTTTCTCCCTATTGGATCGTGTATGGAAAAGTTTGGAGTGCGGTGATTCAAATTTTGGGTTTCCCGCCTGGTGTATTTTGAATTTGAGCCCTCCCTGGACGATGGCTGGTGGTTCAAAGAGTTGGGTTAAAGTTGCAATGGAAAGCAAAGAAGGTAGGAAGCAAGTAATTGAAAATGCTCTTAGGTTTATTGTTCCTAAAGGGGGCAGGAGAGGGCAGTAGGCCAAAAAAAAGGACTCTGAAATTATTGCTGAATATGAGAGACTAGAGGAAGAAGCAGAGAAAAGGTTTCTGGAGTCGCGCAAACCTCTGCCGCCCACAACACTGTGTGATAGCCTACAGAACAAGAGAGATGATCATGCTAGCCCTTTGGAATACTTCTAGAAGTCTGAAATGACTGCGGAACAGATTCAGGCCACCCCGATGGTTTTGAATGAAAGGATACTGGAATCACTTGGACTTGTGGGAAGTGAGGAGTCCTCAGAGAGATGCATGAATGAAAATGGAAGTAGTAAGAACCAGTCGTGGGGAGATAGGGTGGTGGAGAATTCTGTCAGTGTGGAATCAAATGTCCAGGCTGACCAAGATGATGGTTTGAAGGATAATAATATTAGAAAGAAGGTGAATGAAGATAGAACAATAGTAAGGAACGACAAAAGGGTCCCCTGGTCTAAGCTATTTGCAAATAACAGGAACCCTAGTTGTTGTACTGCCATTCCTGCGTTTCAGTCTGATGGTAGTGGAGCAAAACTGAGGTTGTCTGATTTATCTCAGCCGGAAGATTCATACCAGAAGTGTCTTGTGGGCTACTTTGCTGGGAAACTCCCTGGTAAAGATACTTTGAGTACCTTGGTCGATTCGTGGAAGGTCAGGGTTAACTATATTAAACATGCAGATGAGTGGGTAGTATTCAAGTTTCAGAAGGAAAAAGAGTTGAAAAAGATTCTGCAACAGGCACCTTATGTGATTCAGGGTAGAACATTATATATGAAAAAGATGCCTAAGATGTTCCAATTTGGTTATGAGCACAGGACCACTTTAAGATTATATATGAAAAAGATTCCAATAAAGATGTGGAATCCATTGGCCTTGGGCAGGATTTGCTCTGAGCTAGGTAAGCCAATATGTGCTGATAAGCTTACTATGATGCAAGCTAGAATCTCTTATGCCAGAGTGCTTGTGGAGATAGATGTTGCAAAGAAGATCAAAATCTCAGTTAAAGTATTCCTCCCTGATGATAAGGAAATGGTGCAAGAAGTTGTCTATGAGAACCTACCCAAGTTCTATACTCACTGCAAGTATGTTGGGCACACTGCTGACTTTTTTGGAATTAAGAAAAGGTATGTAGATGCTGCAAAGCCAAAGGAAATCGAAAGCAACATGCCAAAGGATGGATGCCAAAATGTTAATAATCTGAATGAGAAACAGGTTAAGGGAGATAAAGGAAAAGAAAAGGTGGGGTCCTCTGTGTATGTGGCTGACACACTAGCTAATTCCATCTGTGGAGCTATGCTAGACTAGATGGGTTGTAGAAAGATGAGTCGGGTGTGTGATTTATTCCCTGAGGTTGATTGTGTGAGCACTCAATCTTCTCTGATAATGGAGAGGATTGAGGTGGCTTGTAATGCTACTTTGGGGGGGATCCTTAATGAAGGCCTTGATGCCTTGGTCCTTAAAAATTCTGGAAATGCTAGGCTGCAGGGTGGTGGAGCTAGTGATACTCCTGTTGATTCTTAAAGGGATTTTGATATTGGGACTTGTGGCAATGATGTGAAATGCCATCCTGATCCATGTCGAATTATGCCTCGGCAAGAGGAATATGCTGCAAAGGCTAGTGGAGGTACCAAAGTTGGTTGTTCAAGTCAAACTTATAAAGCCAAAAATGAAGGAAATGCTGCTGTCAAGAACCAAAAAAAAAAAAAATTGGAAAGAAGGGTAGTGGTCCAATTCAACAAACAAAAAAAAAGGGGGGCCTGGCCCCCAGAATGCATAATGAAGATAGCTACTTGGAATATTAGGGGCCTTAATATGCCCCTAAAACAAAAAGGGATCGAGGATCTCATTAGGAAAAATAAATTGGATATTATGGGGATTTTGGAAACAAAACTATCTATGGAAAAATTGGAAAAAATAATGAGCAGGAAATTCAGGGGGTGGGAACAAGTGAATAATTTTGAGTTATATAGGGTTGGAAGAATCCTAATTATTTGGAACTCCCAGAAGGTGAAGATGCAGGTATGTCATAAAAGTGAGCAAGCCATACACTGCTTGGTTAAATGCCAAGTAACTTCGAATGAATGCCTTATGAGTTTCATCTATGGATTTAATACAATAAGGGCTAACATTTCCCAAACTAGTTGTGCCTTTACTGGGCCTTGGATGCTGTTAGGTGATTTTAATTGTGTTTTGAATAATGAGGAGAAAAGAAATGGGGTACCGGTATCAGTATACGATGTGAAAGACATTAGTGACTGTTTCAATGTGGCTGGCTTGACTGACTTGAAATCTTCAAGTTGTTTTCTTACCTGGTCTAATGGGAGAGTGTGGTGTAAGCTTGACAGAGTTATGGTTAATCAGGCTTGGTATTTGAATGGCTAGAATTCTTAGGTTCACTACTAGTTTCCTGGTAGTTTGTCTGATCACTCAATCTCTCTAGTGTCCTTGTTTACTGAATTGGATTTGGGGAGACTTCCTTTCAAGTTCTTTAATATGTGGGCAACCCACCCTGAGTTCCAGTAGAGAATTAGAGAAGTTTGGCAGGAATGCTATGATGGGTGCAGACAGTATTGTTTGGTTAGGAAATTACAAGCTTTGAAGAAGCCCTTGAGATCCCTGAATGCTTGCCACTTCTCCCATATCTCGATACGAGTTGAGATGGCAAGTAATGAACTCCTGGAAATTCAGAGTAAGTTACATGATGACCCTACTTGCCTCCAATTGCAAAAGGAGATGCAGTATAAGAAAGGTGTAGCAGTAAGATTGGAAAATGCTAACAAGATGTTTTTATCTCAAGTAGCTAAGTGTAAGTTCCTGAGGTGCAGTGATAGGAACTCTTCTTTCTTCCATGCTCTCCTGCAAAGGAACAAATGCAGAAATCATATTTCTATTGTTATGAACCAGAATGGTGAACTTACAAAGTCATATGATCAGATGGCATTCGAGTTTGTGACATTTTATTCTCAGCTTCTGGGTATTGAAGAGATGTGTTCAAAGCTAAATCCCCAGGTAGTAAATAGGGGAGCTGTGTTGAATGAATCAAGAAGAAATGACATGTTAAGACCTATATCAGAAGAGGAGATAAAAGAGGCTTTGTTCAGTATTGGGAATGATAAAGCTCCAGACCCTGATGGTTACTCTGCAGGTTTCTATAAGAAGGCTTGGAATACCATTGGCCATGAATTCTATCTAGCAGTAAAGGAGTTCTTTCAAAGTGGCAAAATCTTAAAAACAGATAAATCATACTGCTATTGTTTTAATTCCTAAGACTAGTCATGCCTGTACAGTAAGTGATTATCGTCCAATATCCTACTGCAATGTTCTGTATAAAGTCATTGCTAAATTGATCTCTAGTAGAATTAAACCATGCATGGAAGATCTAATAAACCTAGCCCAAGCGGAATTTCTCAAAGGGAGAAATATGGTGGAAAATATATACCTGGTGCAAGAACTGATAAGAGGGTACAAAAGGAAAAGAATTTCCCCTCGATGCCTACTAAAAATTGATTTGAAAAAGGCTTATGACTCTGTTTTGTGGGCCTTCCTGAAGGATATGTTGGTGAATTTAAATTTCCCTGATCAAATGATCTCTTGGATCATGGAGTGTGTCTCAACGACTCCCTTCTCTGTATCACTAAATGGAAGGCTCAATGGATTTTTCAAGGGGAGGAAGGGGCTTAGGCAAGGTGATCCTTTGTCTCCCTTACTGTTTGTTATCTGTGTGGAGTACTTGTTAAGGCTACTCAAATCATTGGAGGGTAAAGCTAAGTTTAAATTTCATCCCAAATGTGACGAACTGAAGACTACACACTTGGCCTTTGCCGATGATCTCATGTTGTTCTCTAGGGGAGATGCAGTTTCAGTTGGCTACCTAATGGAGTGCTTGAAGGAATTCTCTCTGTGCTCTGGTCTCTCTGCAAACAGCTTGAAATCAAACCTGTATCAGGCTGGCATGAAACCACGAGATTTGGAGGTTATCTTAAATCAAACTGGATTCAAAGAGGGTGAATTTCCTTTCAGATACTTGGGAGTCCCTCTGTTGTCTTCTAAACTGAATGCCGCCCACTATAGGCCTTTTATTGATAAAATTGTTGGGTTGTTTAAAGGGTGGCCTGGGCATACTCTAACGCTTGCTGGTAGATTAAAAATAATTAATTCAATTATCAAAGGGATAGAATGCTTTTGGCTTGCTATTTTCCCAATTCCAGGGAATGTTCTAAACCAAGTAATCAAGCTATGTCGTGTATTCCTATAGGGTGGTAGAAGGAGGGCCTTGGTTGCTTGGAGGGAAATCTACAAGCCAAACCAAGAAGGTGGCTCGGGTGTGGTTGACCTCAAGACATGGAATAGAGCTTTGTTGTCCAAAGCGTTGTGGAATATTCAAGCAAAGAAGGATTGTTTATGGACGAAATGGATCCATCAATTCTACTTGAAGGAGGCCGAAATATGGTATGATGTAGCTAAAAAAGATGACTCCCCCCTATTAAAAAACTTGGTTGAAATCAAGGACCAGCTGGTACTAAATTCTGGGAGTGTGGTTGCTGCCATAGAAACTATGGAAAGAATGGGAAGAGGTTCACATACACTCTATGACTTTTGGAGGGAGAAGTGCCAAGTCATGTCTTGGACAAAGTCTATATGGTATAATGGAACTACTCCAAAGTATGCTTCCTGCTTGTGGCTGGGTTGGAAGGAAAAGCTTCCAACTTGTGACAAGTTAAAAGGAGTTGAGATTGACGTAAGATGTACCTTCTGTAATAGTGATATGGAGACTCTTGATCACCTTTTCTTTGGCTGCAAATACTCGGCTGAAGTGTGGGGTTGCATAAGGAAGTGGATGGGAATTAAAAGGGCCATGACTTCAATCAAGGCAGCGGTGAAATGGTTACATAAAGAAGCAAAAGGCAATGGAGTTCGCTTTGCTATTAAGAAAATTGGCTTGGCTACTTCTGTGTATTTTATTTGGCACTCTAGGAATAGGAAAAAATTCGATAATCGTGTTATTCCTCCTATAGATTTAATTAGTGCCATACAAAGACATATCTATAGGGCGGTTTTTGATAAATTTGACATGTTCTCAGTTTGATATTATTGGGCATGTTTGTTGTCCTTGGGATATCTCTGAGTATTGATAGTGTGATTGGCCAGTTCCTTGACCCCTGGGTATGCCCAAGTTTGATGTATTTCGGGACTTTTGACTTGTATTGTCAGTGTGGTAACAAGATAACCTGGGTATGCCCAACATAGTTGTATATATTTTCACTTGATCAATATATTTATCCAATTTATTAAAAATAAAAAATAAAAAATAAAAGTGATGCAAAGATAGCAAACCCACAACCCTTAGGTGAAGATAAGGTGATTGAATCCTAGGGGAGTTTAGCACTTTTTAAACACCACAAGGTGTAAAGGCCAAACAACCAATCTATGCTTATACAAAGAAAACTTGAAGCTAGAGAGTGCAACGAAAAAAAATTCCACTAAAGATCCCTATAGATAATCTATTGGGAATATGAAATGGAAAAAATGAAGTGTAATTTCCAAAGGAAATAATGATGAACCTTTACCCACCAATTCCCTAATGTTGGTTATGGAGTCATAGATGGCACGACAAACTTCATGGACATACTCAAGACATTCCAAGCTCTAAGGGTGTGGCGTAATGCATCAATTGCCTTAATGTATTGCATGTTTCTAAACCCTCAAAATGTTAGTGCAGACATGGTAGTTTTAAAGCATTGATCCATTTTTTCATTTAAACAGTTTAGTAACCTATTTATAAGTGACTTTGTCACTAGTTGACATGTGAGAAATATGTCCTTGACCGTTATGGAGTCGTGTCAAAGGCCTAGGAAATCTTCAAGGGAATACCTTAAATGTTCCAATTTGAAGGGTTATTGATTCACGTATCATAACAATGAGTGGCTATAGCCACCATGATGTATGGGCTAAAACTTTCTAAAAAAATTTTCCCTTTTAAAGAAGATTCACAGAACTTTTCAATAATTGTTAAAAAGGTTAAAGGATATTGTAATGTTGAAGAAGTAGAGTAGGCTAGGAGAAATTAAACATAGGAGATATGATTATGGGGATGAAAGAGCTACTAAAAAATTAAAATCATCCTAGGAAGAAAAACCAAAGAAGATAAGCCTTTATCCAAAAAGGAGCAAATAGCAAAGAAAAGCTTTAACCACTTCACTCCTCTAAACACTTTAAGAGGTTAGATAGTGATGCACATCAAGGATGATCCAAGACTTTAGTGGTTATATACAATGAGACTCGAAATACAGAGGCAATAATAGAAGAAGCACTTTTAGTTTAATAAAGATTATGGGCATAACACTAAAGATTGCATGCTATTAAAGAATGCAATTGAATCCTTTATCCAAGAAGGCTTATTAACAAGCTTCATTTAAGCTATGTAGTCCAATTGAGAGAATTTAGGTGAAAAAGATATAGTATCAGTGGTTATTCACATAATTTTCTACGAACCTAGTAGGGAAGATTTGGCTTCAACTTAGGAAGTGTTGACCTAGAGTTCATTTGATGCTAAAGTGCCTAAGTGGGGAAAGATAGATCTTAACAACTTTGGATCATTCGTTTCATTTCCAAGCGAAGATCATAAAAGGCTGCAACTATAACTTGATGATGTTTTGGTAGTCACTCTAACCATTACAAATGATACTGTGAAAAGTGTGCTAGTTGATAATGGGAGTGATATATATAATGGGGATGTCTCGTTATATGAAAATCAATGTAGATCATTTAAACCACTACGAACTTTATTATTTTGTAAGGGAAACTATGCACCGACATGGAACAATTGCTTCATTGGTCGCTTTTAGGACCAATCCATGCAAAGTCGTAACGAGGTTGATTTTTTTGTAGTCAAAATCCCATCAATATACAATGCAATCTTAGGACAGCCATGACAAAACCATACTAAAGCAATAATTACAATCTATGATCTGATAATGAAATTCCTAGCTTTGACTCAGTTCAAAGAGCTATAACGAGACCATGTGATAGCTTGGAAATTTTATTTTAGCGAAAACTATATGATAAAAGATACTAACTATGGGAGTACTATAATCTCCATCGTAGAAAAACAAATTTCAACCAATAGAGAGGAAGAAAATTTTATACATAAAGTTAACCTCGTCAGCAAAGTATGAGTTTTTCCAACTTGAAAATGAGGCAAAAGAAAGAAATATTGATATTTTTGCATTTTCACTTAAATAAATTCCTAGAATAAACCCTAATTTCATCACACACCACCTTGGAATAGACCCAATATGCATGCTATCTAGTGTTGCAGCAAAAGAGAACATTTTCCCTAAAGAGGAACAAACTTATAGAAAGGGAAGTGTGGAAACTCCTAGTTATAGTATTCATTAGAGAGGTAAGTTATCATGATTGTATTTCCGATAGTTGTGTTAGTTAATAAAGCATTAGGGAAATGGCAAATGTGCATGAAATTTGTTGACCTTAATAGGGCATGCTCGAATTATTACTTCTTCTTCCTAAAATAGATTGATTGGTTGATGCTACTTCAGGGCATGTTTTGTTGAGTTTTATAGATGCATTTTGTTGTTATAATCAAATCTATATAGCATTAAAGATGATGAAAATTTCCTATTCATAAAGGAAAATGACACATAATACTACTAGGTGATGTCACTTGGATTGAAGAATGCTAAAGAAACTTTTTAAAGGTTGGTAAATTTGGTTATTTAAGGACTATAATGTGGAATCTTATGTATATGATTTATTGACAAATAGTTGTATCTTGGAAAAACACATACTAAACCTACAAGAGACCTTTGGAATTCTAAAGAAACACTAGTCCAACCCAATTAATTATGCCCTTGATGTCTTATTAGGAAAAAATTTTAGAAGCTTTAATTGATATAAATGCACCCTAGAATATACATAAAGTACAAAATTTGTCCAAAACAAGTAGCAACTCTTGGAAGAATCATCTTTAGTGCTATAGAGGCCAACCATTTTCCTTCACATATAGAAAATTGCTAGAATTGCAATGAATAAAGAAGTATCAAATTGCTTTCAAGACTTTGAAAAAATTCCTTGGGTCTCCCTCAATTCTCACCATACCATAGTTGGAGAAATTTTGTTCTTCTATCTAGTTGTTTCCAATTAGGTTGTTAGCATAGTCTTAATTGAGGAAATGGCCCAAGATTGAAGTATCAATGAATTAAGGAAGTGGTCCATGCCTTGATAATTTCATCTTAGAAGTTAAGGCCATACTCAAAAGCTCGCTTTGACCGATCAATGTGACAAGTAAGTAAGTACCGCAAAAGCAAAAGATCTAGGAGGATTAGTAAAGTAGATCCTAGAGGTAAATAAATTTAACATATAATATCAACCCTGATCCACAATAAAAGTGAATGTACTTGCATATTTTGTAGTTCAAAATCAAGCGAGGTTAAAAATTAGGTAGTGTGGAAGTTGTATGTGGATGGGTACCCACTTCAAATGAAAATGGAATGAGAGTGATCTTTTGTGAATTATGGCTCACATACTGAGTGGATAGCATACACAAAGGGAAAGTATGAAGGGAATCAAGCAGCAGCAAGGGAAACCATCAACAGTGAGGCTCTAACTATCGACAGTTTGGAGTAGAAATTCAAAAAAAATACATTTTTTCTAAAACCATCGATAGTTTGGCCCAAACTGTCGATAGTTTGGCTTGGGACACCCAGCGTAGATTTCAAATTTTGAATGGGGAATGTTAGTATGGTTGGAGTTTGAAGGGAAAACCTCCAGGAACTCTATATATATGTCATATTTGATATATTTAAAGTGTTGGTTGATGTATATTGAGATAATTCAGAGGATTCTTGTATTATTCTTGTAATTTACCCAAGAAGATAGTGAATCCTTACTGATGTTTGCTCCCGTGGATGTAGGCATTGCCGAACCACGAAATTCTTGGTGTCATTGTTGTTGTTATTGCTTTCATTTACTTATTGTGGTTGTGCATTGTTTTGTATTCACCATTAAAGTGCTACATTGTGTGTTTGATCCTTTTACTTACAAATATATATTCCGTCGTGCATATTTGGGGGTTTTACACAACATAATCTTCGTTGACCTCAACTAGAGGACCACATAGTTGGCACTTTAGTTAAATTTCAATGTCACAAATAATGAAGGAGAGTATAAAACATTTTTTCAATACTCAATATTGGGAATAGATAACTTGGAAGCATAAAGTGATTCTTAGTTTGCAATGAACCAATTGCTTAGGAATTTTGAAGCAAAGGACTAGTAATGATAAAATACTTACCTTGGCATTGGGGGAAACCACACAATTCATATCCTTTGAATATTTTCAATCCTCAAGGCTAAAAAATTGGTGAGCCATTTTTTTTTTTCAAAATTAGCAATAACATTGCCATCTAGAATCAAAAGGACTATGACAACTAAAACTAACTCAAGGGAGCACACTAGAAGGAGATTGAACAATGGTGCATGTACAAACAACTAGTTGCTAGGAAGATCCATGTTGCTTTATTTGAAGGATGGAGCCTTCCTATTCACATGTGTGAAGTTAGGAAGATCATTTGGAGAGTTGCTTGGTATTTCTTATGAGGAATGAATTATACAGAAGGTCGTATACTCTTCCATACCTATAGCATTTGTCACCAAAGGAAGCACATTGTGTTCTTTAGGAAATGCATGAAGGAATTTGTGGTAATCACTCCAAAGGTAGCAAATTACATACAAGATACTCCACCAAGGGTATTGATATCCTAGTTTATAGAAAGCATGCATAGATTTTGTTAAAAAAAATATATATGGCCCTTTGTCAAAGGCATATGCACATACCTCATTTTTTTACAGTACTCCTAATCCTAATTTCGGTACCTTAACCATTCACTTATTGAGGAGTGGATTTTCTTGGATCATTCAAAAATAAAACTAGGCAACAAAAACTTTTTTAGTGACAGTGGATCTTTAATCAAGTGGGTCGAAGCAAAATACTTAGCTCAAATATCAAAGAATGCTTCCAAAAATGTTATCTATAAATATGTGATCTATAGTTTCAAGATTCTAGGAACCATTTTAATGGATTATGGTAAATAATTTTACAAAAAAAGGTATAAAAAATTTTGTATCAAGTTGAATATATATGTATTTGGTATCCTTTAGTGAGTTGTGCATGAGCAATTGGTCAAGTAAAGGTGAAAAATTTAATCATCCTTTATACACTGAATACTATAATTAAAGGAGCTTTTGGAATATGGATGGACCAACTTCCTGTGATCCTTTGATCTTACTAGATGATTGGTGCATCACAATGGGTGAGACTCCCTTTAACCTACCTTTTGAAACTAATGGTTGTTGTCCCAATTTTGAAATCAATTTACCCAAAGAATAGTGATGAGGATTTATAAGCTAATTTGGATCTCCTTGATGAAGCAAGAGTCTACTTGTTGAATTCGACTAGCAACCTATCAATGACAAACCACCCAGTATTATAATAGAATAATATAAGAACATTTGTATGAAGAAGGAGACCTATACTTAGGAAATCCATTGTGGCCTAAATTTTTGAAGAATATGGAAAGCTTTGGTCAACCTGGGAGGACCCTTACAAAGTCGAAGAAGTTATTCACCTAGTGACATATAGATTATCAACTTTGGGGTGATACAAAAGTGCGCAAGACTAGGAACACAAAAATATTGGAGAACACTTGTATAGGGAGGAAGAAAGAGAAAAGAAATTCAAGAAAGTCACCAAGAAAAGCACCCAAAGAGAGATTTGAAACTTGAATACCCTTGAAAAAACACACCTTTGACCCCACAATACAAGAATAGACATGTGGAAGATTTAAAGTTCAAAGGAATCTCAAACAATGGCACACACTCTTTCTACATGCCCTCAAGGAACCAAAACGCTATGAAATGATAGTTGTACAATCTTTCTAGAATCTCGCCAAAACCTCTCGATAGGATGGTTGCAAGTCTCCACCTTTCATGAATGTTCATTAGACAAAAATATATAATCAATTGTGATGTCATATAATCAATTCAATTTATGCAACTTAAACCTATTTTATTGTCCAAATTTTTAAAATTATTTAAATTGTGATGTTTTATTACTACCCTTTTTTTTGTTTGATAATATGGCTTTTTAATTTTATATTAAATTTTATATTTATCATTCATCTTGTACTAATCTACCTTCCTTTCTATCTCCACTCCATAGGCTATGATGGGTGCCATTTCATCTACTATTGATTAAAAATGCTACTTCCTTCGCTGGAGACCTAGACACTATAAGGACCTCTCTCTCTCTCTCTCTCTCTCTCCCTCTCTATTATATATATATATATATATATATATAGTGAACTAAACTTAAATTTTGTGAATACAAAATCAATTAATTAATTAGGGTTTTACACTGGTTGTCTTTTCATTAGACTAGTGTGTCGAAATTCATCTGTACATGGATATGCTTATATTTGTTTGAAATGTACATACTGCATTAATTGCAGTATCAATGAACATATGTCTACCAATAAATTTGTATTTAATGCTGACTTTAATCAAAGATGCATGATTTTATATTTTAGTCGTTGTATTTGATTCTAACTTAAAGGGCAGTCTAATGATTTGCATTAATTGTGAGCATGTTGGAAGTTTAAAAATGCTCTAATTTTGATGATCTCCTTCATATCATCAGCTGATGCGAGTCATGTAGTTCTCTTTTTGGTTCATAAGATCCACTAAGTTCCATCTTCTAAGCTATACAATGAGAGATATTCCATCTCTTATATTAATGTACTTCTTCCCTCATGCTTTTAAGGTTTGAACCTAAAATCTCCCAATAGCTCCAAGCTCTATTGGTATGTCCCCTAGAGGATATATGAGTCATATACTTATTATTTTAATTACAAAAGAAAATTTTCTCTACATTTTGCTATATCTCCGTATAATTATTGTCGTTGTGCATTTGAAATTTAAAAATATCTTTATTGGGAATATAAACAAGTGATAAAATAGTTGTCCAAATCATAGCATTTTAATTTAGGAAGAGAAACCAAATTTAAATTTGGGCAAAACTTGGAATAAGGCCATGCTACAAGTGAAACAAAATTACCTCTTGAAACTTATATTACTATGTTACTGTGATAAAAACAAAAGAAAAACATAACATCCTTAAAATAAGAGCACAACTAATACTAAAAATGCTAATGGTAGTTTTGACCTGTTATTTGGGAACGGAATAGATAAATTAAAAATAGTTTCGGTTCCAAATTAGAAATGTAGGCCTATCACTCCTTTAACTCAATTTAGGATAAAAATTATTTATTAACTAACCACACACGTGTATGTGTGTGTGTGTGTGCGCGCGCGCGCGTGTGTGAGAGAGAGAGAGAGAGAGAGAGAATTACAAAAAGAAATGTTATCAAAGCCAAGGGATCATAAGACTCTCCAAGCGAAGTTTTCCATGTTAAAGTTGTCTTCAGTAAACATTGTTATAAAGTTACTTTTCAAGAGATATAATACTCTTTTTGAGGAGGAAAGAAATAAATTTTTAAGTTTTTTTTTTCAAAAAACGATGGATTAAACTTTAAAAAGATTAGTTGAGGCAAATAAGGATTAAAAATTAAGCAAAGCATAAAGGAAGTTGGGAAAATAGACGTAGAATTCTCTTATTGGGATGAAATCAATCAATCAAAATGGATCAAGGACATGAACTTATAACGGTGAGGAAAATTCTTCTTTTCTTTAACCAAGATAAATAATAAAAAGTTGATGCTAACATGTGGTACTTATGTCTCAAACTAAGGAGAGGCTATAAGGAGTTTGTTACAATCATATGATATGAGCTAATAAAAGTTGCTAGGCAAAATTAAATTAATATATTAAATGTTATTTTAAAAAAATGCATCTAAAATTTTGCAATATATATAGGATCTTATATCACAAATATTTCATGCCAAAAAGTAAGACTTGGATCATGACCCCATAGGAATTGTACCATATATAAAAGTTTATAAGTCACTAAAATCATTTTACAATTTTAGGTCATAAGATCATAAAATTTTAATATTCTAGTGGCAAATTTAACATCAATGGAAAGAAGTTGAAAGAAGTTTGAAAGTGAAATTATATGTAAAAGGTAACAAAAAGCTAAAAATGTGAGTTATACAATGACAAAGAAAAGAATTATAGAGCTTAGTTTCCCAAAAACATTTTTGATACATAACAAAGGAAAAACACTACAATCTAGAACTTTTATAAATCATTTTATACCAAATTCCAGCTTATAATAGAAATAAAAATACTCTTTAGGATGAGTCTAACATCAACAAAGGTAAATTAACTATTTCGCACTAATGGGAAAATGAAGATCAATGAGGTGCCATGTCACCCAGATTGGTTGTCTGAGCTACCATGTTACTTAACCCAAATTAAGAAGCCACATCACCCAAGTTGACTAAGCTATACGACTTAGGCTAGATTAATCATTTAGTAGTTGAAGAACCTAATTTTGTGTTTACAAGCTATTTTTTGACACAATCCAAGCTCACATCAAAGATAGGTTTCATATATATTCATCTTGTTTGATATGCCCAAAATAAACTAGCCAATAAGAGCAAGTCAACACCTAGCCCGCGCCCTCCCGGGTCAAACCTTCTGACGAGAGCAATCAACTCCAACTCAATAAAGAGGAGGAGAAATCCATGCCAACAGCTTAAATAGCCGAGTGAAGGGCGCAAACACTTTATGACCTGGGAGCGATTCAAGCCCCAGCGCAATAAAGACGAATCAACAAGGGTCAACTCGAGCCCCTATAAGAAGGGATATGGGGAAGAAGCCCAGGTAAGTCATTCAACTCATTCTACTATTGCATTTAGCCCTTATAGAGCATTCCTCTCACTTAGGCATCAAAGTGATCCCCCGAAGTACACCCCAGGTCCTCCAAGTCTTTCTATTTCCATCTTTTTTAGGCCCACTAGAGATCAGGAGCAGTCTTATCTGTCATCACTGATTTTATCTCATAATAGTTGGCGCCGTTTGTGGGAAACGCTCTATAGAGGCACTTGTCCTGCTCCACTTCCACCTTCTTAAAAAAAAAATGTCAACCTCACACGGCTCTAACTTTGGCCCCGCTGGAAAAGAGTCAGCCTAGTCAACAGGGAGGAGTTCCTCGCCTTTCAAAAGAAAATGGCGGACATGCTCAACCTGCTCTTGCGCCAAAAGAGTCAAGAAGGGTGCGCTCCACTTCAACAACGGGTGAGTCTAGATCCACCTTGGAAAACAGATGAACCAAAGGAGAGCGAGGAGAAAAATTTCCCTACCAAAAAGGTAGAAGACGCGAATAGTGTAGACGTCAACCAACAAAAAATATCCTTGGAGTTGGAGGAGAGGATAAAAAAGATAGAGCAAATAGAAAAAATGAGGAAAGAGGGCAAGACCAACCTCCTCTACGGGGAAGCGTCTCTACGATCCTCAGAGCCACCCTTCACAAAAGAAGTAATGGAGGTCCGACTGCTGAGCAGGTTCAAGATGCCCACCTTTGAGAGGTAAGAGGGTCTCTCCGACCCAATCGACCACTTGGATACCTTCAGGGTGCTGATGCAGCTGCAAGGCGCTCCTGATGCCATTATGCATTAAGCCTTTGCAGCAACCCTTACGGGTAGTACTAGAGATTGGTACTGGACCCTGCGACCTGGATCAATTGACTCCTTCTCAGAGATGGAACAATTATTCACCAGCCACTTCCTCAGTAGTCAGAGGATTGTCAGAACAACAGCCCACCTAATGAGCATGGTCCAAGAAGAGAGGGAGACACTAAAAAAATTCATGCATTGCTTCAACGCCGCAACCTTGGAGGTCCATAATCTAGACATGGGAGTAGCATTGGCAGCCCTGACCACAACTCTCCAACCTGGAAGCTTCCTGTACTCGTTAGGAAAAAACCCACTAGTTGATATGGGGAAGTTGATGGCCCGAGTGCAAAAGTTCATCAACTTGGAAGAGATGATGGACACCAGGGGAAGTCGCATTGAGTTAAAGAGGAAAGGGAATAGTTCGGAGATGGGAAAATCCTCCAGATCCACGAAGAGACATGAGGCTACTACGCTGCTAGCCAACCCAAAGATGAGATGATAGTCTAGTAAGTTCTCCACCTATACACCCCTAAATATACCGCGTTCTAAAGTACTGATGCAGATAAGAAAGAAATATTATATCTCGTGGCCCGAACCCATGCGAACTCCTGTGCATAAACGAACCATGTCGAAGTTTTTCCAATTCCACAAGGATCATGGGCACGACACAAAGGAATGCATTTAGCTGAGAAACAAAATTAAAGCCCTAATAAAAAGGGGATACCTATCAAGGTTTATCAAGAAAGAAGATTCATCAAGGGAACCTCGTGAACAAAGGAGACCCAATGCAAACGACAAGGAAGAACAACTAATAGGGGAGATTGTAGTGATCTTTGGAAGATCTGCTAGTGGAGGAGACAACGGAGGTGCTCGCAAAAGGTACGCTAAACAGGTGCTAGAAACAGACAAGCTGAAGATATCATCTTTGATAGCCAAGACGAAGAATGGGTACAACAACCACACAATGACACATTGGTACTCTCCTTGTTGGTGGCGAACTACAAAGTCAGGCGCGTATTAATAGATAATGGGAGCTCAGCAAACATTATGTTCTGGTCAGTACTGGAAGGGATGAAAATTGGAAAGGAAAGACTTAAACCAATCGCAACCCCCCTGGTTGGGTTTGGTGGTGTAGGAGTGTCAAGCTTGATCTGGGACAGATCTGAGCCGTCCACGCCGCTGAAGATCCAACAGCTGCTGTGTCTTAAGCTGTTAAGAGGGGGCATTATTGTAATTTGCTTCCTTTCTCTTTGTTTAGTTGTAAATAGAAAACAGTAGGGGGGGGGTCGGAGGCTCTTAAGTTTTACAGCAGCGCAGAAGGTTTTCTTTGCTCCAACCACGAGAGATTCTTGCAGAGCCGCGGCGATACTTATGCTTCACCAGCCGCAAGAGCATTCCCAACCGAGAGAGGAGACCTGCAACGAGGAAGCCATCACCGCCAAGAGATCCTTCAGCTATAGCGCACGGGAGAGGGAGACGGCAAAAGGTGGGTGCGGCGTTGGGTATCTCCAACGGATGTTCGCACAAGGGTAAAGCAAGGTAAAAGCTTAGATTTAGTTTCTTGGGGAGGGTTTCTTTTAGGGAAATCAGAGAGGAATATAGGGAGAAACCTAGGGTTATTCGCATGTACGAAGGGGGGATTTCTTGGATTATTCTTGGGTTGATTTCCAGAGGAGATCGATAAGACAAGAAAGGGTAAATCTGTATGTACTTGTATTTATTTCCACCGATTTAATATGGTGTCTCTAGAGGTGAGTTCCTACAGTGGATGTAGGCCAATTTTTGGGTCGAACCACGTAAATGTGTTCTTGTGGATTGTGATTGTAGCATGTTTATGTTTTGCTGAATATTATTTGGTGAACATATATTTTTCTTGATCAGGCTTAGCATACACACACGCGTCAAAATAAACAGGTTTAAGTTTAGGTGTGATTGTGGTTGATGCTTGGACAAAATCAGATTGTTATTGTGGTTTGTTTGGAATTAATTAAAATCTGAAAATAGAATTAGCAATCAACTGAATTACACACAACAAGTGGTATCAGAGCCTGGCTATGTGATGGGGACCGCTAGGTTTGAAATAGAAAAATTCACCTTGAAAAATGACTTTGGTTTTTGGAGGATTAAGATGCGGGCCATTTTGGTATAGCAGGGGCTTGAGGAGGCTTTTCTTGGAGAAAAGAAAGGGGCTTCCACTTCACAAGAGGGGAAACTAGGTTTACCCTCCGCTGACAAAGTGACGCTTGAAATCCTCCAAAAGGCACATAGTGCCATTATCTTGTCCTTAGGAAACAAAGTGCTTAGGGAAGTTGCCAATGAGGATACGATAGCTGGAGTGTGGTCAAAACTAGAAAGTTTGTACATGACAAAATCCCTAGCAAATAGACTCCATAAGAAGACTAGACTCTACACCTTTAAAATGACCCCTAGAACATCAATTGATGAACATTTAGATGAATTTAATAAAATTCTTTTGGATCTTGCTAATATTGATATTAGTATAGATGAAGAAGACCAAGCAATTCTTTTATTGAGTTCTCTTGACTCCACATATGAAAATATTAAAGAAACTATGATATATGGGAGAGAGAGGCTGACTTTAGAAGATGTGCAAGTCGTTTTGCACTCTAGGGAATTGCACACTAAGTTTGAGTCTAAACCAGGGTCAGGGGAAGGGTTAAATGTGAGAGGTAGGTCTGAAAAGAGGAAAAAAAAAAAAAAGGAAAAGAAAAGAGGTCTAGATCAAAGTCTAAGAGCAAGGCACTAAAATATTTTGCATGTCACAAGGAAGGACATTTTAAGAGGGACTGCCCTGAGAGGAAAAATGGTGCAAATGCCACCACCTCTGAATCAAAGGGTAAGGCAGCTGTAATTTTAGATGGGTATGATAGTGTGGAAGTGTTGAATGTCTCTGATAGAGATTCGGGAAAAGAATAGATATTAGATTCAGGATGTTCCTTCCATATGTGTCCATTGAAAAACTGGTTCAAATCCTTTACATGCTTAGAAGGAGGTCATGTTATCCTAGGAAACAATAAGTCATGTAAAATACAGGGTCTAGGGACTGTGAGGCTTCTAATGCATGATGAGATTGAAAAAGTGCTAAGAGATGTGAGGTATATACCTGAGCTGAAGAGAAACTTGATTTCTCTTGGTAGCTTAGATAAGACAGGGTACACGTTTAAGTCTGAAAGAGGTAGCCTAAGAGTATGTAGAGGTTCACTGGTAGTAATGAAAGGGGTGCTAAAGAATGGGTTGTACACCTTAGTAGGAAAGACAGTGATTGGTGAGGCTTCACCTATCAATCACAGGGTAGAAAATCAAGTTTCCTTGTGGCATAAGAGGTTAGGACATGTTAGCCAATAGGGCCTAAAGGAGCTGGAGAAACAAGGGGCTTATTGGAGATAGGAAACTTGAGGAATTGTCATTCTGTGAGGAGTGTGTCTTGGGTAAGTCTACTAGGGTTAGTTTTAAGAAGTCCACTCACACCACAAAACAGACTCTTGATTACATACATTCAGATTTGTGGGGCTTGCTACGGTTAGTTCTCATGGTGGTTGTAGGTATTTTCTATCAATTATAGATGACTTTTCTAGGAAAGTATGGGTTTATATTCTAAAACATAAAAGTGAAACTTTTGTAAAGTTTAAAGAATGGAAAACCTTAGTTGAAAATCAAGTTGGCAGAAAAGTTAAAACACTGAGAACAATCAATGGATTAGAATACTTGTCAAATGAATTTTCTAAATTTTGTAAAGCTGAGGGCGTAGCTAGACATAGGACTGTTAGGGATACTCGCCAACAGAATGGATTAGCTGAAAGGATGAATAGGACTATTTTGGAAAGGGTAAGATGCATGTTAGCCACTTTAGGTCTGCCCAATACCTTTTGGGTAGAGGTGGTGACCACTGCTATATACCTTATTAATAGGTGTCCTTCCACAGTTTTAAATTATAAAACCCCTCAAGAAATATGGTTGGGTAAGCCTGCTGATTATCAAGGTTTAAAAGTTTTTGAGTGTGTAGCCTATGCCCATATTAGAACTGATAAATTAGAGCTTAGGGCTATTAAATGCATTTTTGTGGGATACCCAAAGGGGGTTAAAGGCTATAAGCTCTGGGTTGTAGAACTTGGAAAACAAAAATGTATTATTAGCAGGGATGTAGTTTTTAATGAAACTAAAATGGGGGGAAAACCAGAAAATTCAGATGACAGTGTAGACACTCTGATACTAGTGACCTGCAGCTTGAGGTGGAGCAACCCTCCACTTCTCATAACCATTTAGAAACAAATGCTGCTGATTTTGAGGAGCAAAACTCAGAAACAGAAACCTCTGAATTAAGTAAAACTTACCTTCTAGCATGGGATAGGGAGAGGAGGGTCATAAGACCTCCTCAAAGGTATAAGGAAGCTAATATGACAACTTTTGCTCTTTCTGTTGTTGAAACAGAAATTGAGGTAGAGCCTAGGACTTTTAGAGAGACCATGGATAGTAAAGAGGCTGAAAAATGGATTCTTGCAATGCAAGAAGAAATGGAGTCTCTAAACAAGAATGAGACATGGGTGATGGTACCCAGACTAGAAAAATATAAACTCATAGGATCCAAGTGGATCTTTAAGAGGAAAGAGGGAATCCCTGGAGTTGAACCACCTAGGTATAAAGCTAGGTTAGTAGCTAAGGGATTTACATGAAGGGAAAGGATTGACTATAATGAAATATTTTCCCCTGTTGTGAGGCATAGTTCTATTAGAATTCTATTATCATTTGTTGTTGTACATGACTTGCATTTGGAACAACTTGATGTTAAAACTGCTTTCTTGCATGGTACTTTAGAAGAAACAATTTATATGCAACCTCCCTAGGGCTTTGATACGGAAATGAATAAAAATCATGTATGTTTATTAAAGAAATCTTTATATGGGTTGAAATAATCACCTAGACAATGGTATAAATGATTTGATTCTTACATGATTCAAAATGATTTCTGTAGAAACAATTATGTTGGTTGTGTTTATTTTAAATCATGTGATAAATGTCATATATATTTGCTATTATATGTTGATGACATGTTGGTTGCTTGTGGAGACATGGATATGTTACATCAAGTTAAGTGCATGCTCAAATCTGAATTTGAAATGAAAGACTTAGGACCTGTTAAAAGAACACTTGGTATGGAAACAACTAGTGAAAGAAATAAAAAGCTTCTCTACTTGTCTCAAAAGTCTTATATTTCAAAGGTATTAAAAAGATTTGGAATGAGTCATGTTAAATCTACTTCTATTCCTGTTGCACAACATGTTAAGTTGTCTAGCAAACAGTATCTTGAAACTGAAAATGAGTCACTGTTTATGAATAGAATACCTTATGCTAGTATGGTTGGTAGTGTAATGTATGCTATGGTATGTTCTAGACTTGATCTATCTTATGCTATAAATCAAGTGAGTAGATTTATGAGCATACTTGGAAAACCACATTGGCATACTTTGAAACAAATTTTTCAATACTTGTCTGGAACAAAACAGCAAGGATTAATATTTGGTAAAAAGGATATGCATTGTGAAATAGGATTAAAAGGATATGTAAATTCTGAATATGCTGGAAATCTAGATACCAAGAAGTTTTTGTCTGGTATGGTCTTTTCTTTTTTGGGTAGTGCTATAAGTTGGAAATCTCACATGCAATCGGTGGTAGCCTTGTCTACCACGGAGGCTGAATATATTGCCATGACTGAAGCCTTTAAGGAGGCTATATGGATAAAAGGACTATGCCTAGAGTTAGGAATGTATAATGGAACCGTTACAATTTATTGTGACAATCAAAGCACCATTCATTTGGCTAGGAATCATGTTTATCATGATAGGTCCAAACATATAGATGTTAGGCTGCATTTTGTGAGAGATATTATTTCTAGTGGAGAAATAGAAGTAAAGAAAATTCCAAAGGAGGATAATCCTTCGGATATGATGACTAAAGCAGTACCTAAACCCAAGTTTGAACATTGTTCGAACTTGGTTAACCTTGGAAGCTGTTAGTATTTTGTTTTGCAGGAACCGCCATGGGAGATGCTAAGGAGGTGCAAGGGTCACAAGCTTTCCAAGGTAGAGAATTGTAGGAGTGTCAAGCTTGATCTGGGACAAATCTGAATCGTCCATGCCGTTGGAGATCCAACGGCTGCTGTGTCTCAAGCTGTTAAGGTGGGGCATTGTTGTAATTTGCTTCCTTTCTCTTTGTTTAGTTGTAAATAGAAAACAACAGGGGCTGGGGGTCGGAGGCTCTTAAGTTTTACAGCAACGCACAAGGTTTTCTTTGCTCTGGCCATGAGAGACTCTTGCAGAGCCGTAGCGAGACTTCTGCTTCACCAGCCGCGAGAACATTCCCAATTGAGAGAGGAGACCTGCAATGAGGAAGCCATCACCGCCAAGAGATCTTTCAGCCGTAGCGCACGGGAGAGGGACACGGTAAGAGGTGGGTGTGGCATTGGGTATCTCCAACGAATGTTCGCACAAGGGTAAGGCAAGGTAAAAGCTCAGATTTAGTTTCTTGGGGAGGGTTTCTTTTAGGGAAGTCAGGGAGGAATATAGGGAGAAACCTAAGGTTCTTTGCAGGTGCAAAGGGGGGATTTCTTGGATTATTCTTGGGCTGATTTCCAAAGGAGATCTGTAAGACAAGAAAGGGTAAATCTGTGTGTACTTGTATTTATTTCCACCGATTTAATATAGTTTCTAGAGGTGAGTTTCTACCGTGGACGTAGGCCAATTTTTGGGTCAAACCACGTAAATGTGTTCTTGTGGATTGTGATTGTGGCATGTTTATGTTTTGCTGAATATTATTTGGTGAACATATAATTTTCTTGATCAGGCTTAGCACACACACGCGCGTCAAAATAAACAGGTTTAAGTTTAGGTGTGATTGTGGTTAATGCTTGGACAAAATCAGATTGTTATTGTGGTTTGTTTGGAATTAATTAAAATTTGAAAATAGAATTAGCAATTAGCTGAATTACACACAATAGGTGGAGATGTGGTTCATCCCATAGGGACAATCACACTACCTGTCACAATGGGGACGACCCCGCAGCTAGTTACTTTGTTGATAGAGTTCTTGGTGGTTGATCGGCCATCGGTATACAATATCATATTGGGCTGCCCTTTTCTTAACGTAGTACGAGCTGTAACATCGACATACCACGTCAAAATGAAATTCCCCACACTGCATGGGACAGAGGTGGTCAGGGGAGATCAAGCAGTAGCTCGGAACTGCTACATTATGGCCCTAAAAGGAAAAATGGAGGCAAGAGAAACCCTAACCATGGAAGATCTAGAAGTAAGGGGGAATATCCTCAAATCAGCATAGTAGATGAAGATATTACTTGCATACCTCTATGTGGCCACCAGGAGAGAACTATGCAGATTGGGAGTCGCCTGCATGACACTCTAAGAGCAGAGCTAAGCCAGCTACTGAACAAATTCGCGGATGTGTTTGCTTGGTCTGCTGACGATATGCCAAGTATTGATCCTGCCATCATAGAGCATAGGTTGCAAGTGGACCCCAACCACTGACCTGTAAAGTAGAAGAAAAGGAGTTTCGCGATGGAACGAATTAAGGTAATTGATGAGGAGGTAACAAAGCTGATCCAAGCAAACTTCATCAGGGAGGTGAAATACCCGGAGTGGCTAAGCAATGTGGTCCTAGTAAGGAAGCCTAGAGAAAAATATCGCACCTGCATAGACTTCACAGATCTAAATAAGGCATGTCCGAAGGATAACTTCAATCTCCCCCGAATCGATCAGCTGGTAGATTCAACCTCTGGGCACGAACTTCTCAGCTTTATGGATGCATACTCAAAATACAATCAAATCCCCATGCATCAGGCTCACAAAGAGAAAACGTCTTTCATCACTGAAAAGAGGTTGTATGCTTATCGAGTGATGCCCTTCGGATTAAAAAATGCAGCAGCCACGTACCAGAGGTTGGTGAACAAGATATTTAAAGATCATCTTGGCAAAACTATGGAGGCATACATAGACGACATTCTGGTAAAAAGCTTGAAAGCTGAGAAGCATTGCGAAGACCTTAGAGAGACGTTTGAACTCTTACGCAGGTACCACATGAAGTTAAACCCATCAAAATGTGTGTTCAGTGTTTCGGCTGGAAAGTTCCTTAGTTTCATGGTGACGCACCGAGGTATAGAGGCCAACCCAAAAAAAATAAGAGCACTGCTAGAAATGGAGGTTCTACAGATGAAAAAGGAGATACAAGTCTTAACAGGGAGGATAGCCTCCCTCAGTAGGTTTGTCTCTTGCTCAGTGGACAAGGGCGTACCCTTCTTCAAAGCACTAAGGAAGAAAGGAGGATTCGAATGAGGGGAGGAACAGAGCAACGTCTTTGAACAGCTTAAACAGTACCTCAACTCCGCACCTTTGTTGAAGAAGGCAAAGACAGGAGAAGACTTATACTTGTACATAACCTCAACAGCAAATGCGGTCAGCTCAGTTCTAGTCCGAGAAGAAGGCAGGCAGCATCAACCCATACATTACATTAGCAAGATGTTGAGTTGAGCAAAAAAGAATTATAGCACCACTGAAAAGGCAGCTTTCTCCATCATTTGTGCTGCACGAAAATTTAGGCCCTACTTTTAAGCTCATAAGATAACTATGCTGACCAACCTACCACTGAGATAGATTCTCCAACGGCTAGAAAGTTTAGGGAGGATGATGAAGTGGTCCATTGAATTGGGCGAGTTTGATATACAATACTTGCCAAAGCAATCGGTCAAGGCCCAAGTGCTCGCTGACTTCGCAGTAGAAAGACCCCCGAAATAACGGGAAGATCAGATGTATGGGCGCTGCACGTTGACGGGTTGTCAAACATAGCCGGAGGAGGCGCAGGATTTATCCTCATGGCACCGGATGGTACCGAGACTCTCTACGCACTAAAATTGGAATTCTTAGCAACGAATAACGACGCTGAGTACGAAGCTTTGTTAGCAGGTCCACGACTAGCAGAAGCATTGGGGGTAGCGCAAATCAAGGAGTCGAGTGATTCCCAGTTGGTAGTAGAGCAGCTGAAAGGAAAATTTGAAGCTAGGGATTAGAAAATGAAGAAGTACCTGGCCAATGCCCAATAATATGCAAAGGCCTTCATTCACTTCGATATAGAACGCGTGCTAAGAGCGAAGAATACAAAGGCTGACGTGCTTGCGAAATTGGCCTCGGCAACCAGCTCAGAATGGAGGGATGCCATTTACCTAGAGCGGATCGTGAAACCCTCATACGAGGACTACGATATTAACTTACTGCATTCCGAAGTCAAATAGGGAGACAGGAGGGCGCCTTTATTGCATTACCTCTGCGACGGGTCCCTATCAGGGGATAATAAGGAGTCCCTTAAGGTGAGAAGGAAAGTGGCGAGATACACACTGATAAATCAGGAGCTGTTCAGACGATCTTTATCGCTGCCATACCTTCATTGCCTGAGTAGAGAAGAAGGAGACTACGTGTTAAGAGAAATCCATGAAGGGATATGTGGAAACCATCTAGCCGGTAGGGCATTAGCTCATAAAGCCCTACGACAAGGGTTTTATTGGCCCACGATGAGGAAGGACGCGATCGAGCTCGTCAAACGATGTGACAGCTACCAGCGCTATAGGGGAATACCACACACACCCTCCAATCCTCTCTCCCCTCTTGCCAGCCCCCTGCACCTTCGCCTAGTGGGGAATAGATATTTTGGGACCTCTGCCTCCGGCAACTAGACAAAGGAAATTCTTGTTGGTAGCAATCGATTACTTCACAAAGTGGGTAGAATTCGAAGCCTTGGCCCATATAACTGAGCGGAACATCACCCGATTCGTCTAGACATCGGTGGTCTGTCGATTCGGAATTCCGTGGGCCATAATCACCGATCACGGGAGACAGTTCGATAATGAGTGCTTCAGAAAATTCTGCTCGGACTTATCAATTAAACTACTCTTCGCGTCAGTAGCACATCCCCAAAGCAATGGACAGGTCAAAAACATGAATCGTACCATACTATACAGTTTAAGGACAAGGCTTGAATCTATGAAGGGAAGATGGGTGGAAGAGCTCCCCTCCATCATCTGGGCATACCACACAACCCAGCGAGCCGTGACAGGGGAAACCCCATTCATGCTAGCCTTTGGGGTAGAAGCTGTCATCCCGGCAGAGGTGGGTATCCCCTCTTGGCGGAGGCAATACTTCAACGAGCAGGACAACAACGAAGAGCTCAGGGCAGAAATAGACTTTCTAAAAGAGAAACATGAACAGGTCGGCATAAAAATCGCCGCTTACCAACAAAGGGTGGCAAGATACTACAACCATCGAGTAAGAGTGCGGAACTTCCAGCCCAGAGACTTGGTCCTCAAGAAGAATCGAATTAGCACACAAGAATCAGGCTCGCACAAGCTAAAGCCAAACTGGGAAGGTCCATACCGAGTTGCAGCAGAGATCAAACCGGGGACATACAAATTGGAGGAGATAGGGGGAAAGAAAATTCATAACACATGGAACTCTGATATGTTGAAAAAGTAATATTCATAAAGTGTTTCATACAACATAGAAATAAATTTTCAATTACAGCAGTTGTACTACTTCAATAAGGTTAAACAAAGCTACAAACGAAATTTCAGCAGTCTAGCTCACTTTGTTCCCCTCTCCCGCTTCCTCCTCTCCCCCCTCTTCCTCTTCGTCCATCTCCTCTACAGAGTCTGGACTCTCTTCTCCATAACCGTGCGAACACACACCCTCCAAAGGGAGATCCGAGTGCTTAGTTCTCACTTGTTCCCAGCACCTCCTAAACCCTACTCGATAGGTCTTCACGGTGTCAAAGACAAACCGCCAAGAGCCCTTATACTTCTTCACTGCGGTTCGGGCCACATCAGTAACGGTAGCTGCAGGAATTTCCTCTCTGCGGATCCGCTCGATTTCCGCCTGAAGGGCACGTTCCTAGTTCTCAGCATCGTGGAGTTCATTTTGAGAAATTACATATTTCTCTCTTGCATCCAATGTCTGGCGGTACATCTCGGCCACCTTTTCTTCTTGCGCCAAGGCCATTGTCGCCAGCTGAAAAGAGAAACAGGGGAAAGCAGATTAGTAAAACTCCACCGTAAGAGGAAAAATAACCCAGCTGAAAAGTATATCTGATAAGAGGTGTGTCGGATCTTCGCTGAAAGAATGTCAGGAAGAGAGCACTGAGCCTACACATAGTCCTCCACATGGACCGCCTGGTGTAGAGTGGAGGCAGAACGGGTCAGCTTATGAAAATTTGCCTTAGTATAAGCCGTGGGGACTGGAGGAGGAGCCGCAATGTTCTCGCTAGTAGGGGCTTCACTATCACCTACAGCGGGTGCATCCCTCTAAGATGATTCTCCCTCGAGCTCCCTTCTCTTCTTTCTGCTCCTGCTTACTCTCTGCTTCTTAGCCTCCCCCATAAGAGATTCGTATTTTTTAAAATCCATATCTGCAGAGATATAGAGAAAAGATGAAAACACCAACAACAGCGGGAATATCCGAACGCATATATAGAAATCAAAGGCTAGATAAGACTTAGGGAAATGGGGCTAATCCCCCACTGCAAGAGGACACGCTCCTGGAGTAGCTCCTCATGAGGGACAATCCTTTGCTCGCCAAGGACTCGCAATTCTTTCAAGATGGCCTGCTCATCAGGGGAGAGCCTCAGAAGAATGTGGTGCACCCAAACTACAAAGAAAAGAGCGAAAGGAAAACAAGTAAGTCAACGGATAACCTACACGCAGCCCTGCATAAAAAGGAGGATGGGGATAGACAACGTTATCGTACAGAGGAGCATACCAGACAAGAGAGCCCATATAGTTCAACTCTCCTGAGGCAAAAAAGTACCGGGACTTCCAATTGTGTATGGAAGAGCTGCCCGGTGTGAAAAGCTTATAACCTGGCAAATAGTTGAAATAATACAGTTCCTTCTCTACAAAGTGCTTTTGCATCTGGAAACAACTCCTAAAGAGAGGAACTGTGGGCTGATGGCCCAGACGAAGCAGGAGGACGAAAAAACAGGTAAGCTAAAGGTAGGAATTCAGAACCAATTGTGAGGGGGCTATTCGGCAAAAGCTTAGTACGTTAGAGATAAAGAGTGGAAAAGGGAGTCTGAAACCTAGATCCAAATAATCAGTGTACAGACAAAGCTCCTTAGAGCCCGAATCAAAAGCTGATTCTGAGCTGGTAGGCAGCCGAACAGTAATATTAGAGGGGATGGCAAAAAAGTATCGAACATCCTGTAGATCCAAGGGAGTCAGGTCACATCGAGCGCTCTTTACAGTAGTCGGAGCCCTCGCCGATTGCGAGGAAGATTTCATCAGGAAAGTAAAAGGTGGAACGAGCGAGAAACAAAGCTTTTACAAACGGATCAAACAGGCGAGCCTCCCATGAAAACAAGGAAGGCAAAATGCCAAAACAGATCAAAACAATAAATTTTGCGTGAAAACAACAAAGTTACCATACAAGAAAAGATCAGGCAAGCAAAGTTCAAGCAAGAACAGTGAAAAACATAAAGAACAATAAAACAAACATGCAATTCAATGCAGAGACGGAGAAAAGCAGGGAAAGAGGATAAGGGAGAGCGTACCTAACAACAAGTAGGGACCCCTTTAGATGAAGATGAGAAACGAATGAAGGGGCCCCTGCCTTTATAGAGAGAGGGCTGCATGAATCCCCGAGGAAGCAGGAATCTCGAAAAGTCTCGTCTACAAAAAAAAGGATTGCGTCTCGAGAGAAAGGACACAGAAATCCTTGTACATACGAAAAATCCCTGTACGCGCATGGCCGTGACGCCAATGCTGAGAATTCGCAACTTCCCGAGGATATACAACGCCTTAAAAGGACAACGTTGCTTTGGAAAAAGCATCAGACTGACACCCCCATAAATGAGAACATCTCATTTATGTGACTTCCCAAGGTACGACACACTTAAACATGCATTTATCACACTTCTGCAGGATAGATGATGCCTTAAAAGGACAACGATGTTGCCTTAGAAAAAGCGTCAAACTGACACCCCCCATAAATGAAGACGACTCATTAGGCGAAATGGGCCCAACTGACGAGTACGACTTGTGAGGCCAACAACAGCCCAGCAAATGAGCACGACTCATTAGGCGAAATGGGCCCAATTGACGAGTACGACTCATGAGGCCGACAACAGCCCAGCAAATGAGCAGACTCATTAGGCGAAACGGGCCCAACTAACGAGTACGACTTGTGAGGCCAACAACAACCCAGCAAATGAGTACAACTCATTAGGTGAAACAAGCCCAAATGAAGAGCGCCGCTCTTGAGGCTAACAACAAGCCAGCCGAGAAGCCGCACAAGAAAGCTACTCGGCAAAATGTGCTTCATGTAGCAACTTGACAAGATCCATCCAAAGAAGCGCTTCATGAAGTAGCCCAGCAAGTATGCTCCATAAGGCAACTCAGCAAAAACTGCTCCGTAAAAAAGTTCCACGAAGCAGGTCGAAAAATTTGCTTCACAAGGTAGCCCGGCTAGAACTGCTCCGCAAAAACGCTCCATGAACCAGCCCGGCCAGAACCAATTCAGTAAGATTGCCATTGAAGCGGCTCGGAAAGATCAAGTCGACAAAACCCTATTCGACAAGCAAGCCATAAATCATCTCGACAAAATTGCTTCACGAAGCAACTCGACTAGAGCTGCTCGGAAAAAGTGTTTCACGTGGCAGCTCGAAAAAAGCTCTTCATGAAGTAGCCCAGAAATTCTGCTCCATGAAGCAGCTCGGTAAGACATGCTCCGCAAAAAGAACTTCATGAAACAACTCGAAAAAAATTCTCCATGAAGCAGCCTGGTAGAAGCGCTTCATGAGACGATTCGACAGATTTGCTCCATGAAGCGACTCGACAGTAGCAGCTCAAAAAAGGACATCTTGGAAAAGGATAGCTCGAAGGGACAGCTCGGCAAGAACCAACTTGGCAAGAACCGACTTGGTAAATTTTCTCCATGTAGCGGCTCGGCAATAGCAGCTCGAAAAAAGTACAATTTAAAATAGACAACTCGGCAAGAACCAGCCCGGCAAGAATCGGCTCAATTAATTCGCTCCATGGAGCGGAGCTTAGAAAAGAGCTTGGCGAAGAAATCGGCTCGACAAGAATCAACTCGGTAAAATTGCCCACTTAACAGCTTGGAAAACACCTGCCCGGCAAGAATTAGCTTGGTAAGATTGCCCTTGTAGCGGCTCGGAAAAATCAGGTCAGCAAAACCATGGCCAATAAGCAGGCCATAGAGCAGCTCGGCTAAAAAAAAAGGGCCTAGGACGCAGCCTGGAAAAACAGCTCAATAAGGTTAGCCCAAGTAGCAGCTCGGCTCGGAGCAACAACTTGGACAAATAATAATTTCGAGAGCATCATATACGTATCCGCAGTAAGAGCGAAAATGCGGGGACACAACAACTTTTCAAAATTCTATCCAGAAATTTGAAACTGAAGGGGGGGGGGGACAACTGATATGCCCAAAATAAACTAGCCAATAATAGCAAGTCAACACGTAGCCTGCACCCTCCTGAGTCAAACCTTCTGACGAGAGCAATCAACTCCAACTCAATAAAAAGGAGGAGAAATCCACGCCAGCGGCTTAAATAGTCGAGTGATAGGCACAAACACTTTATGACCTTGGAGCGATTCACGCCCCCACGCAATGAAGACTAATCAATAAGGGTCAACTCGAGCCCCTATAAGAAGGGATGTGGGGAAGAAGTCAAGGTTAGTCATTCAACTCATTCTACTGTTGCATTCAGCCTCTATAGAGCATTCCTTTCACTTAGGCATCGGAGTGATCCCCTAGAGTATACCCTGGGTCCTCCAAGTCTTTCTGTTTCCATCTTTTTCAGCCCCCCCAGAGATCAAGAGTAATCTTATCAGTCATCACTGATTTTATCCCGCAACATTGTTCATTTGGGCACAATCAATTGACACCATCTATGGGAAACTACTTTTAAATGATTTCGATAAGATCAATTAATTAGGATTACTCTCAAAATCAAGATGATACATCTTGGATCCCATCATAAAGAGGACTAAGGTCTCAAATTAGGCAAATAGAATGAGTTGGCCTCACTACGCCTCTTATATCTTCTATTGCAATATATAATGTAGTTGAGTTGTAAGCATTAATGAGGTATCTTACAAAGCCAATCGACTAAGGGATGAAAATACTGCCAACGAGACAACCAATATTGTTGAATCATTACATCAAGCCCAACACTTATCAGATACGAAGATGTGAATTGAAGTGTCTTGTTGACTTATGCTACACAATCAAGGGAGACATCAACCTTTAGTGGGTCTAAGACAAAGGGTTATTGTGACGGTGAACATAAGAAGATGGGTATTTCAAAACACGAACCTTGGCAAATTTTTGATCTTGGGATAGGACTCTTTAATCTACATAGAGACGGTGTAAAGAATACGAAGAAAAAATATGTGTTGGCTTAATGGATCAAGCAAAAAAAGGAAGAGTGAGAGAGAGAGAGAGAGAGAGAGAGAGAGAGAGAGAGAGAGAGAGAGAGAGAGGAAAGTACCCGAGGTGCTGGAAAAAGTGAGGTGCCAAAAAAACTCTAAAAGTGTCTAACAAAGGAAAGAAGGTTGTTGCTCTAGTATTAGATCCCTACAAACACTCTCTCCCATTTGTTAATAGTATTTTAGATGTGTTAACCTAGTTAGAAAACTAAGGGGGATGGATTGGATGTTTTATAAAGAATTAAATTTTAATAATTTAATAAAAAAACAATTATGCATAAGTAAAACTAGTTAAATCACCTTACAAGAAATACATGCTTTATAGTGTTTCAACCCTTTAGGTTGAATATGTAAAATTAGTAAAAGAGGGATTAAGATTCAAACAAAGAAATTTAAAAGAAAGACATTCTTTGTTCTCTTCAAACTTCATAAGAGAACTACTAGATATGAAAGCATCTTAAGGGAAGAAAATAAAAGAAATAATTCAGCATTTGGAACATATTATTAATACATAATACATAAACTAAAATGTGGCTAAATTTGTTGAGTAGTAACCACTACTTGTCAGGAGATACAAAAAAACCATCTATAGATTCAATAATTTAACCATTTCCTTATTTGAAACCTATACTTTTGATATAAAGAAGTTATGGTCGACCAAATATTATATTTAATTTGTTCACTAAATCTCAAAAAATAAACTTTGTACAAGAAAGGTCATGTTATAAATGGCACAACACTTGCACACCACAAGAACAAGTGTGTCACATCCTATAACATGGTACCGGACAATATTGATAAGAAACTATTAAAAATTTCAAAAATAAACAAGTGTTCCATGCATGTTGTATCGATCTTTTTACAAAATTGCTATAGAATAATATTTTACCTATTAAGTAGGGGTTATTCGTAAAAATCAATATATTCACAATAGATTTTGGTGTACCCTTTAATCTTCACTACTATAGTAGACCAAGAAGGAACACGTGACAACTAATGTGTCATTGAAAAAATGCCTAAGCTCCACCTTGAAGATTGGTGTGATTGAAGTTGAACTTAAGCTAAAAGATTTGGGATCAAGCCACTTAAATTTCTTGCCTCTAAACCTTTAAAGTGTATGACCAAGTTTGAGAGCATTAATAGCAGAAAACTTTGAACGATGAAAAAACTTAGACCATATAAGGATCAAAGGGTCATTGCAAGGAGTCAAAAATAAGAAATAGGCAGTTGAATCCATATACACATATAGTTATAACCTTGATCCCAAATAATGAGATTGCAAAAAAAGAATAAAAAGTGGCTGAAAAGACTTGCATTCAACAACAAAATAGTTGACATTGAGAATACTAACATGACTTCTCCTCTACCATAAGTGAACATATGACACCAAATGACCATGATACAAGAATGTAAGGAATAGTTGATAAGGCAAAGATGCCAAGGTTTGTTTCTTGTAACAACAATGACATACATGATAGGAGGATAACCAAAAATTTTCATTGGAGGAAGATTTACATAAAGAATACGAAGATTAATAAATGGATGATTTTTTTTCCCAAAGATCGAATGCTCCTAGAAGAGAACAAAAGACTAACTAAATAAAATTATTATGTAGGATGTGGAGGCCATCCCTACCATTAGACCCTACTCAAAGGGTTTAAATGGATTTGAACGGCCCTGCAGGAAAAATTGAGAAGAAGCTTATTCCCAAGACAGCTATCCAATTTGGTAGCCTTCTAGCCGTGGAATTTGATTAAAAACTTATGTTTGTGATCCCTACAAAGTTCAAAGCCGAGGAAGCACAAAATTTAGATTAAGAGTCACCTTGGCGCATATCAAGTGTAATATTTGAACCAACAAAAATATAGAGCCCATAATCATTATAGGTTTTGAAAGCAAGTATATTGAGAAGACCTTAATAGATATGAGGCAACAACTTAACTAATTGTAGATGAAGGTCATTATACGTGGTAAGACTAGTAACAATGTTTTAGTTAACCATAAGGATGTAATCAATATACTAGCCTCAACAATGCTAATGAAATTATCTATTTTTGAATTGGTATGAATTTCTCTAAATGTATGGAGCTTCACTAGGTATAGTAAAAATACAAAGATGGATACAAAAAGATTATTATTATTTTATTAATTTTTGTTTTTTTTTTGCATATGTATATGTATATGCTTAATTTCATGACAATGGTGCCGAGGAAGCACAAAATTTAGATTAAGAGTCACCTTGGCGCATATCAAGTGTAATATTTGAACCAACAAAAATATAGAGCCCATAATCATTATAGGTTTTGAAAGCAAGTATATTGAGAAGACCTTAATAGATATGAGGCAACAACTTAACTAATTGTAGATGAAGGTCATTATACGTGGTAAGACTAGTAACAATGTGTTAGTTAACCATAAGGATGTAATCAATATCCTAGCCTCAACAATGCTAATGAAATTATCTATTTTTGAACTGGTATGAATTTCTCTAAATGTATGGAGCTTCACTAGGTATAGGAAAAATACAAAGATGGATACAAAAAGATTATTATTATTTTATTAATTTTTGTTTTTTTTTTGCATATGTATATGTATATGCTTAATTTCATGACAATGGTGCCGAGGAAGCACAAAATTTAGATTAAGAGTCACCTTGGCGCATATCAAGTGTAATATTTGAACCAACAAAAATATAGAGCCCATAATCATTATAGGTTTTGAAAGCAAGTATATTGAGAAGACCTTAATAGATATGAGGCAACAACTTAACTAATTGTAGATGAAGGTCATTATACGTGGTAAGACTAGTAACAATGTGTTAGTTAACCATAAGGATGTAATCAATATCCTAGCCTCAACAATGCTAATGAAATTATCTATTTTTGAACTGGTATGAATTTCTCTAAATGTATGGAGCTTCACTAGGTATAGGAAAAATACAAAGATGGATACAAAAAGATTATTATTATTTTATTAATTTTTGTATTTTTTTTTGCATATGTATATGTATATGCTTAATTTCATGACAATGGTAAACAAAAAGCAACCCCATATGCTTAATGGAAATGTCCAAACCAACCTAGCTCTTGATGCATATAGTTTGTGCAGTTTAAGGATTGAACTGTCTATGATACACTCCATGCTTAACCTGTTTTATTTTCTCAATCATGGCTCTTGCCCTATTAGCAGCCCCCATAACTTGAAGAGTCATCTCACATGCCTGGTGATCCAATGCCAAAAACATGACCTCCCAATATTTATAACATTGCTCCTAAGACTCAAGGAGTGATCTCATTAAGTTAAAATTAGGCAAGGAATCTTCCACGAGTTTCTTTGTCGTACTAGAATCTAGTATAATGCATTGTTCGATAGAGTTTGGATTTATTTGAACATAGGTGTTTTGATAATAAAGGATTTCCTAGTTTGGATGTGTACAACTTAGATAATATTGGGGATTCCATAGTAATATCTATGGAATATCAGGGAAGGTTGCAACAATTAATTAATCACCTAAGACAACCTAGAAGAGGAGAATAAAATGAGCAAAAAGATAAGGGAATTTCACGTAAGGGAATTTCACGTAATTAAATTCCATGTGAAAGCACCATTTCGCTTAAGCATAGGAGAGTTTTTGGGATCACTGACTCTAGTCACCCCTAGTTATTTCATAGGTATTAATTAAAAGTACTAATAGGAAGCACTTCATTGGAATTCAGTTCAAAAACTGATTTAAAAACTTGGCACCATATGTGGGAACATTAAGTGAATAGCTATGGTTTGCTCATGTTCTTGCTAGAGAAATAAATAGAGGAGTTTAAGAAGACAAGTTTGAACACTGATCTTAGTGTTATATTGTTAGGAGAACCCTCCAAACAAGAAGAATTTGTATGAGGAGTAACTTCATGAGAAGTTCTTATGCAAGATTAGTTCCAACCTATACAAGGGCAAATGTAGCTACTAGAGCAAAATGTTTAAACACTATTATCAAATGATAAAAAAGGCAAGAAGAAAAGTAACCAAAATATAGAAAACCCAAAACCCTAAAGGATAAGGCAAATGAAACCCAAAGGAGTTTAGCCCCTTCTAAACACTGCATAGTGTATAGGCCGAACAAGCAATTTATGCATGTCAAAAGAAAATTTGAAGCTGGAGAGTGAAACCAAAAAATGAAGCTAAAGATTTGAGTAGATAATATTTTGTGGATATAAAATGAGATAAATGAAGAAATTCCATTCTTAAAGGAAATAATGGTGAACCTTTACCTATTAATTCTTAGATGCTGGTTATGGAGTCATAGATGACATCACAAACTTTATAGATGATCTTAAGACGTTCTAGGCTCTTAAGTTGTTGCACAATGCAATGATGCCATCATGTGTTGCATTTTTCTAACAATTCAATATTCTATTTATGAGTCTTTTGTCACTAGTTCACATGTGAGAAAGACTTCCCTAAGCCTTGTCAGAGGCCTAGAATCGTTAAGGGAATACCTTTAAGGTTTTAATTTTTGAAGTGTTAGAGGTTCACAAATGTGAACAAGGAGTTTCTGTAGCCACTATGATGCATTAGCTAAAGCTTTCTAAACTTGTTTTTCCCTTTTAAAGAAGCTTTACAAAACTTTTCCGTTATTGTTAAATGACTAAAATGATATTGTAATAGAAAAGAAGTAGAGTATGCAAAGACAAAAATTGAACATGAGAGAGATGATAAAGGGAATGAAAGAGTTATTGAAAACTTGAAATCATCAGAGAGAGAAACAAAAAAAGAATATAAGCTTTTACCAAAGGAGTAAATGCCAAAGAAAAAGTTCAACCACTTTAGTCCTTTAAACACTTCTAGAGATCAAATGGTGATGTACATAAGGGAAGATCCAAGACCATAGTGGTTAGATACCATACCAGGAATACACACACTGAGGATTGCTTGCTATTGAAGAATGCAATTGAATCCTTTATCTAGAAAAGTCCATTAACAAGAGCGCCTAAATGAGCAAAGATGGATCTTAAAAAATCTGGATCATTCATATCATTTTCAAACCAAGACTATAAAATGCTGCAACTACTCCCTAATGATGCTTTGGTAGTCACCTTGGCCACTGCAAATGTTAATGTGAAACGTGTTCTAGTTGAGAATTGGACTGACATATATACTAGGGGTGTTTCATTATATGAAAATTGGTGTAGATCATTTATGTTGTTTTTTTCAAAAGAAAGCATTTTTTTAAAAAATAAAATCATGTGAATTTTCAACATAACTCGTAACACATTCAAACTGAGACATCCGATCATCACATTCTAAACAAATAGTTGATCTACAATCGAGAAATATATTATTATCGTAATCTATCGTAGTTGGGTTGCCACCGTCATTGGAAGTGTAATAGTACTGTAATAATGAACAACATCCCCTTTTAATCCTACCAAAGGAGTAGCTATTGGCTCAAACGGTTGCGTTCCATCTTCATGACTTCTAATACAAACCAAAACATTATGTTTAATGAACTCTTGTTGTCAATTAAGATCCTTATTGCAATTACCAAGGATACTACCAATGCATCATTATGAGGTGTCTACACTCCCTTGATATCCTCCCATATAAATGTAATTGCTTCCCTTGACCTTGAGCTTCTTTTGCCTCTCTTGGTCCTCCTATGCATCTTGGTGTTCAATCATATAAACTTGCCATGCGTATCCTTATAAGCAGCACCACTATCTCCTCCTAGCAATTCCACCAAATGTTACTAGAATCTCCATTGTCACATGTTCTTCTCCTGGTGTAGACTCTAGTCTCTTGTCTTTCTTCACAAATATTTTCCCTTTCTTCTTTTACAAATTTCAAAAAATGTTCATATCAAATTAAAGCCTCAGTCTCATTTTTCAAGTGTATGCAATCTTTCGTATCATGCACATTGTCTCCATGAAACTTGTAGTACTTCACAAAATCATGCTTGTGTGGTGGGGCCTTTATGGCTTCATGCCATCTCATATAGCCTTTCTCATCAATTTGCATCAATACATAGGTACAAGAGACATTTAGGGGAGTACGTCTTTGGTACTATGGGTTTGCCTCCCATCCATAGTTGAATTAGGATGCTTATGACTATCATTTTTCTTCTCCCCCTTCAACACATCTTCTATACTCCTTTACATCCTTTCTCTTCAAATCTACTTTGTTCCTCCTAGTTGTCATCACCTTATCCAGGTTGATATATATATTTGCTCAAGCTATTAATTCACCCATGTTTGCTAGGGTTTCTTGCCTAGTGATATCAATAACTCTGGAGGATGAAAATGGTTGTTAAATCTGCCAAAGTCACCTCATGGTCTAGATCCTTAACCTCTAGAGTAGTGCGAGTAAACCACTGCATGAACTCTGAGAGTTATGGTGTATTCCCAAGAGGGGGGGTGAATTGGATATTTAAAAAATTCTTTCTAGGTCAATTTATCCCTATTTTAATTCCACAACCAGTGTAACACAACTTAGGATCTTTCTAAACAAGCATGAATCCCACAAATAATAATGTATGCAAATATTTAAAATAATTATATTATTCAGCACAAATTGAACATAAGCATACAAGTGCGGAAAGTAAAGTGTGGTAATTAAATAGAGTAGGGAAGAGGGAGCACAAACACAAAATTTTTAATGAGGTTTGGAAACTCCAGCCTATGTTCTCGCCTTGGGCAAACCACCCAAGGATTCCATTATCCGCTCCTTAAAACTGGAACGGAGCTTCTTATTACAATCTGCTTCTTACCAGGGCGAAGCTTCCCTTTACAATTCATTGCTTACACGAGGTGTTGTTACCTCTTTACAATCCGCTGCTTACACGAGGCGTAATTACCTATTTTCAATCTGCTGCTTCCACACGAGGCGTAGCTACCTCACCAAGGTTCACAATCCGAACCGTATATACAAATGATATAAGGAATGAATTTTTCGTACAATGAAATGCTTCTCAATAAGTTGAGTTGTACAATATAAAAACCTTAATGCACTTTTAAATGATTTATAAAATTTGAAGCTTGGTAGAGTAAGGATATTCCTCTCAAAAATATTTTTCAAGTAAAAATGAGAGAGTTGAATGATTTGCTCAAAGTTACCTTGTAAAACTCAAAATATTTTCTCCAAAGGATTTTTCAAAATGAAGAGTATGAGAATAATATTACTTCAAGATTGACCTTTAAAAACAAATAGCAAGAAGGCTCTCAAGCAAAATATATGGAAGAGAATATATGCTCAAGCCTTACTTGTATAACCCAAAAGAATTTCCCCAAAAAGATTTTCAAAAAGAAAGTGTAGGAGAAAATAGATTTTGATATTCAAAGCGAGTATATAGATGAATAAGAATGAAAGAATTTTCAACAAGACTTTTCAAGTATCTCTCCTATCTTATCCAAGTGTATAAACTTGGTATTTATTGGCAAATTGGAGATATAGCCATTTTATGGCCTTTGGGGTATTAAAATATGAATAGATTTGAAAACTAGCCGCTTTTTGCTCGGACACCCTTCAGTTTTTTAGGTATAATTTTTTATATACAACTTCAAATTGGACTTTCTTGATATCAACAAAAAGCTAAGAGAAAATCCCAAAACTTTTATGTTGAACACTTTTTAGGATAAGGAGTTTTGATTGATAAAATCGCTTATCAATGAGACAGAAGAAACATGAAGGGAATTTTTCTACTGCAGATACCCTTCAGTATTTTGTACATAACTTTTACTATATAACTCCAAATTGAACATACTTAGTATCAACAGAAATATAAGGGAAAATTCCACAACTTTTCTATTGGAAAATTTTTAAGATAAGGAATTATTGATAGAGAAATGTACTCATCAATGCGACGGAAGAAGCATGTAGGGTTTTTTTGAAGAAAAAAAAAAAACTTGTTTTGGAAAAAATGTTTTCATGAAAAGTTTATGCCCCTAAGGTTAATCTAAGGTCTTGGTCATTTTGTAAGAGCTTAAATTCCAATCATATGATTATGTATGCACAAATTGAAACCTAATTACTATTACAACTTAAAGAATAAATAAAATCTTCATGCTTCTGCTCCTTAATACTCCATGGAATACACCATAATTTGTGCTCGATTAGGTACTCCTTGGCTTCCATTTTGCATCTCTCATTTGCACCTTCTGCATCATAAGTCTATTCAAAGACTAAACGCACAAATGAGATGCCGTGATTTGTCATAATCAAAATAGGGATCGGACTCAAAAAGTCAACAAACTCTTTGATGACTCTTTCTCACCTTAGATCAATATCATGAAATGGTTTTGGCTATCTTTCAATTATTGATGAAATGTCCAACAAATTATTGCTTCAAGTTTGGAAAAGTCTTGGTTGACCTTTGTTATAATACTTGATACCAAGATCAAGCATACTCTTCACTATTATCTTAAAAGCTCTGCACTAACATTTTGAACGTATTGGAGTTGAGGTACCAACATACTTATTAAAAATCATCATCTTGAACTTTGAAGGTAGGAGAACCCCTATCACCTCATTAGTTGAGGGAAAATTTGAAACTTGATGATTTTTCTCCTAATGTGATTGATCCTGGATTGACTTTATTATCTTCTCGAGCCAAACATCAATCTTCTAAAACTTCTCTTTATACTCCAAGGAACGAAGTTCTTTGACATCCATGTTGTTGACGTCTTTTGAGCCTGATGCCCTTTTTGCCTACCTTGAAATGGTTTTTGGGGTTTCTTCTTATTGTATGGGTGTTAGAGTTTCTTTCTCTTTCAATGATGTAGCTAATGGATTTGATGTTTGGTTCTATGCTACTGGGGATTCTTTTTTATTTTTATTTTTTGCTGCAAAATGTCCCCAACCATAGCCTCCCCACTTTCATATGAAAAGCTGAAAACTAGTCCATTGGAACCATTGGCTCTTGTGGTGAACCACCTAGGTTGTGCCAATCGAATTGACAAAGGGGAATTGTCTCCCTTTGAATGACTAGAATAAGAATTATCCAATGTTGCCATGATCTTGTGTCACTTCTTTAGACTCGACAGTGGGCACCAAATTGTTGTTGTCGAAATTCATTAGACAGCTCCATAAACTCAATTTATTAAAAAGAAAGTAAAAAGAGGTTGGAGTACCTGACATGTGCTTCGTGGAATCTATTTGATGCTTAAGTTACAGACCAAAGAAGTAATAGAAAATATGACAACAATGTAAAATGTTTGTTGTTGTAAGATGTTTTAACTTCCCCCTTAGGATTCCCTTTTTATATTGAAAGACCCTCTTGGTATTCATTACTTGTCGCCTTCAATCTAAAGAGTGTCATAGGAGTTCCACTCTTTTATTTCTAGTAGGGGTTATGAGCCCTTTATTGACTCTTCTTAATTACTTTTAATAACACCTCAAGGTAACTATTGTAGATATTATTATACTCACCATCAACTAGAACACTACATACTTATAGTCACATTTTTGTAAACCAAACACCTCCTTATGGATTTCTTTTTTAAGTGATATTATTTAAAGATAGGGTTTTACAAACGAACCAAACCGCTTATGGGTGATTCGAAAGTTCGATAAAAATTCATTTACTATATAAAGGATTCGAAGCCTAATTTTGAAGCTTGTTTAATAAACAATTGGACTCGTTTAATAGGCTTTGATTAGATTCACCATGGGCAAGATTAACAAGGCTCAGGCTTGAATGACTATGAGACTAATTTCTCACACATGAAATAATCGACGCGGTTCACCAGTCGGCATCAGCAGATCATTCCATCTCCCTGCACGTGGTTCCAGTTCGTAATCTACTCTTCTGAGCTCCTGCAAGTTCTCTCTCCAGTTCCACCGCAACCGTCTGCTCGGTTCTCCCTGCAATCAGGTAAACGCTGGGGTTTTCCCGCTCCGATCCGCTGCCCTGCGAGTATCCGACTCCGAGGTTGATCTTCCAGTTCTCCTCTCCTCTCCTCGGACTCATATTTCCCTTTCAATTAACCACAATATCTCTATTTCCATGCATCTTTCGTTTCCTTACCTGTCACTGGTTTCAAATGCTTGAATGCAGGTTGCTGCAATTCTGTAGGAGAAAAATTGAGGGATGGATTCTTCTACGATGCTATTTAACGAGCTCAAGGTCTGAATCTTTTTTTTTTTGGGAACATTTGTTTGAATTCGGCTTATTCATTTCCCCCAACAGGCGGCGGAGCCATTTTTCTTGTTGGCGGGTCCCAATGTGGTTGAATCTGAGGATCACATTCTGCGAATGGCCAAGCACATTAAGTCTATTACTTCAAAGTATGCACACTTTCGCCTTTAATTTTTTTTTTTTAATTTTATTTTGGGTGCAATTTCTGTGTTTAATTGCAGATAAGATGGTTTAAGAGCAGATGGGTTTCATCCATGTTTTACTAGCCGTCAGTGTGTTCTACAACTTCAAATTTACCGTTTTTCACTTTTCGGAGAAGAATGGAAATTATGGGGATATCAGGAAATTATGGATTTTTCAGAAATTTAAAATGAAATTATTTTGGTAAATTACTAGTGTATTCATGTCTTGAAAATATTGTTATTAAATGATGACTTGTAATGACGAGGGCATTCTAGAAATAATGAGGGAAAATATTGATCGAAAACTACCTCCCCTTCCCTTAATTACTAGAGAGATGATATATTTTGGTAGGATAGATTTTTCTTTTATTTTTTCATTTTCTGCTCTTCTAGTGGAAAAGGTGATCAATGTGTTTCCCTTTTTTTTTCTTTAAAATCTGACTTATTGATGTCTAATATAATTGAGAATTCTATTTTTGGGATTTTATAGAGTTGGCTTGCCACTGGTTTTCAAGTCAAGCTTTGACAAAGCTAATCGGACCTCTTCAAAATCTTTTCGGGGTCCTGGCATGATTGAAGGATTAAAGGTTGTGGCTGTTTTTATTTTGTTGTAATTGTTGTTTCCACAGTTTGAAATGTCTTCAGTGCAGATTGAATTACACCTTGGAAAACAGGATAACCAGCGGCGTTTAACATTTTGATAATGTAATCCAATGAAAAGTTTTTTATGAAGAGAACATTGGAAATTTTTAATGAAATGTTTTAATTGCTGAAAATGACAGTCATTCTTAGTAAAGCGAAAAAAGTGTTAAACATATTAACATACTACATTCAATGTAGTGTGGGTGCACTAATAGCAGAAATTTTAGGAAGCAGCGACACGAATGTTGAAGATCTTCATATAAATTTAGTGAAAGATTTTAGGGAAAAACACCGATCTCCTTTGGCATTTGGCAAAAATATGTTAACCTAATCCCACGAAGTTTGAAAAATAAACCTCTCTTGAAGTTTCAAAATCCAATAGACCTTTAAGGACATTTAATTTTTGGGACACTTATACGCCCTCCGTGGGCTTGAAGGTATTTTAATTAGGGGTATAAGTATACCAATAGTCAAATGTTTAGGGAGATCCTTTGGATATCTGAAACCTTAGGAGAGATTTGTGTCTTTTTGTCAAATCTCAAGGATGGTCTAGGATTTTTGAAACCTTAGGGGAGGTCCATGTCTTTTCTTCAAGTTTAGTGTCTTTTGTCCAAGATTTAAATATAAATTTTTCAGCCACAAAATGGTAAGCAACTACGTGCTGTATTTCTTGCAACACAGGCATGTAGTATTAATAAGTAGCAGACCATTTTTGTACAAATTTGATTACATGCACACCGTAACAGTGCAACTCAGGAGAGAAACAAGAAACTTCAAAATTGGAGTCATGCATTGAATGCAAAGTGAAAGAAATGAAGAAATCATTTAGGAAACCAAATTTCATATATTTTCATACTTGAGAACCTTTGTATACTTGAAAAGTTAGGGGAGTTCCATGGGATTTTTGAAACCTTAGGGAGACCTATGAGATTTTTGAGACCTTGGCAACTATAGGCAGTCTTGCTATTTATTCATGCAGTATTAATGTGTAACAAACTGCTCTTGTCCATCTTTCATAACATTCAAACCATAACAATGTGGCTCAAGAGATAAATAAAATACTTTAAAATCAAAGTTTTGCACTGAATGCAAAGTAAAATAAACCATTTTAGGAAACCAAAATTCCATATCTTAGCGTATTTGAAAACCTCTATATGCTTTAAAACTGCAAATTTTAGTTTAGTTTGATCTGACAAATGTTGGAATTTTTTTATCCACTACTAAGAACAATACTTGTGCAAGATTTGATAAAAGCACATGCAATATTTTGCTGGAAGTTCAACATTGAACATCATATACAAACTTTTATGTTTTATTAAATGTGCTTTTGATTACTATGTTAGGCTACCTTTTACTAAAATAGGACATCAATTTTTGCTATATTTGTTTATTTATTTTCCAAGGATGTTCCTACATTTTTGTTTCAGATCCTTGAAAAGGTGAAAATAGCATATGATATTCCCATTGTTACTGATGTGCATGAAACTAGCCAGGTAAATTTCTTGCTCACTCTCTGAACCACTTTTCTTTTCTTTTTATTTTATTTTTCTAATGTTTCCTTCAAAATTCAATAAAAGGGTGCTTTAATTTTTGGTTATGCTGGTGAGTTATGTTTTCTATGAGATGCGGAAATCCCCATGAACGATTTTAAGCTTTTCAATGCACAGGTGGAGTCCTGGTTTCTATAATCTTCATGAATTCTATGAATGTTAGAACTTATTTGTATTTTTATTTGTAGCTGACATTTTGTTGAATCATCAATCGGTGGGTATAGATGTGAAATTTTGATGAGTCAAAGAAAAGGAGAGAAGAACAACAAAAGAAGGGTTGATTTCTTGGGACAAGAAAATTTTCTTTTTTTGTTTTCAATGGTTGAACTATTTAGCTCATTTGCAATTTTGAGGGCATATTGATTTGTCCATGCAGCCACCAAAGGAAAACTTGAAGGGCTAAATGTGAAACCAAGAATAATTTGCTTTTGGAGTTGATTGATTTTTTGAGACGTGAGGGGCTGGAATTTAGCATTCCAAGCTTTTTATTCTTTTGCAGTAGTTTATATGGAATATTAGAAACAATTCTCTTTAAGGCTCTGAAGCTCTAAATTCATGAATTATTGTTGTTGCTCATAAGCACTTATATTTAACACGAGAAAAATTTTGGACTTTCTAAAAATTGCATTAATTTCCAACACTTCCTTTTAATGCCCTTTCTACATGCCTATCAATTCTCTAGGACACAAAAAAATCTCTCCTGTGTGAATGCGTTGGTAATAGTGTGAGCCACCTGCTTTATGAATTTGCAATATTTCAAATTTTCAATTGTAATTCACCTCTTCCAACTATTCTAATGAAGTGATGTTTTATGCCAATGTGCTTGGTGTGGTCATGTGTGACATGAAATTTAGTAATGGCAATGGCTGATTAACTATCATCATAGATCCAATGATGATGGTGTATAGCATAGTTATTAGAGAACACTAAAACAAACCACGAATTGGTACAGAAGTTTCAAAATGTGGTACATTTTTGTTTTGGAATGCTAAATATGTTGATCCAAAAATAATTCAATATTTTTCACATAAAAAATTTAATTGGGAATCATGGCATTGTAATTCTATTTTATGTCATTATTAATCTGTTTCACAAAAGAAATCTCTTCTAGATTTCAAAACACCTCGATATCATCACCAAAATATACAAGTGTTGTTACACATTTTTTTTTTACCAATATATCTATAGAAGGATACCCCTAATGTTCCACAATATAGAGCCTGCTGTGTCCTGCGGTCTCGTTCCTGTTCCACAAAATATTCTATGTTCTAGGTAAGATTGGTGTACGACATTGTTGATTGGTAACGTGGTATTAGATGGTGGTGGAAGGAAGGTAAATATGGGTGCTATTTTTAAATTGGATTATGATAAAGCTTAGGATATGACATGTTTGGCCTTCTTATATAGAGTGCTAGAGATGTAAGTTTTTGAGCCAATTTGGAAGAAATGGATAAAAGGTGGTCGTGTTCTGGGAATATGCCAATGATTGTCTATTGCTAGCATAGGGATTGTTTCGATGCCTCTTGTGGGTTGACGTACGAATGCCTTTCTCCTTTTTGTTTACATTTATGGGGGAATTGGGGATGTTGTGAGCATGAATGGACTTTGAGGACCTCTGTGTTATTAAGGGGGTTTAAGGTTGGTAGGTATGAGGTGAAGTGCCCCATTCTTCTATATGCCGATGACACTATTTTTCTCTTGGAGGGTTGGAAGAGAGTTTACATTTCTTTAGGGGGTGTTATAATACCTTTGAGCTTGAACACAAAGCAATGTGTGATTTACCTTTCCCTTCAGGGTTTGTGTGGCTCTTGTCATGGACTCTTCCAAACAAGTTAGCCTGTGGTTACTCGATCAAACCCGGATACATGAGCATCATATAGATGACACGAGCCAAGGAGGGAATATCTAGAGTAATATCACAAGGAACCAAGAGCACGAATGGGGCAAGAGTTGTATACGTAATAGACATCTACAAAGCAATAGCGCACACAACAAACATGCTCACAATGCACATGTATGAAAGGGTATGCTTATATCATTCAACATGATAACAACATATTCATATACTCAAAAGTTTAGATTACAATGTAAATCCATGAAGTATTACATATAGTGTCATTATCCCCCTTTGTGATCCCCTTATTCTCCCCCACTCAATTTGTTGGCATCCTCATCAACTTGCAGTCTAAGAAGTCCTCAATCTTTTGTTCAGAATGTGGCTGGTATTCGGCTTTTTCGTGGTGTCTCAGAATTTAGGAAGTCTTGAATATTCTGCATGGAATGCTGAAGTTCGGTCTTCTCCCATTGATTTCTTCTTATCCCAACACTTTCTTTTGATTAGGTACTCCTGTTTTTTGATAACTTGCTTCCTTGATGACTTTGTACACAGGGATTTCTTCAACTTCTTTTGTTGTAGCCTGCTTCCTTGAAATGGGCAGTCTCCTTGCTTTCCTTCAGTTTCAATCTCCTGCATCTGCATGGTACGACTTCAAGTTGGTAACTTGAAAAACTGCCTAGATTGGTGATTCAATGTGGTATGATGCAACTTTTTCCATCACTTGGATTGGTTCTTCATACTTGCATGAGAGCCTTTAAAACATTTCTCATGATGCAAGTACCAAGTCCCCAACTTCTACCTGTTGTGGATGTTGCCGCCCATTTCTTTGTGCATTTTGAGGGTTTATTAAGATAATATTCACCTGCATTTTTTCTCCATTCTTTTGTAAAAGGACATGTTTTTGGACTTTTTCCATAGTATGGGTCATTGAGGGTGTGTGGCAAAGCTGGTTGTGACCCATGACAATCTTGAAAGAGCTTTTGTTAGTCATGGAAGCCTGCTGAGGGTTAAAACAAAATTGAGCTACATCAAGTAATGAAACCCAAAGCGTTGCATATATTCTTATAACAACCGGTTAAAGTGTTTCGTTTGACCATTTGTTTGTGGGTGGTAGCTTATGGAGCGGTTAAGGCTTGTTCCCATGAGACAAAAGAGCTCGGTGCAAAACATTCTCGTAAATCTGGCATCTTGTTCACTAGTGAGGCTCTTTGGAGCTCCCCAATATTTCACCGCATTTTCTGAAGAATAGCTGAGCTGTATTTTTTTGTAAAAACCAGCTCAAAAGTCCTATACAATTACTACTAAGATAGCATCATAGCCTTTAAGTTATGGAAAGGAAGTTATGGAATCCAAGGAAGCACTCTCCTTCAGTCTTGCATTCTAACAGCTTGGTAGTCTTTTGCCTTTTGGATTTATCCTATTGACATATTAGACTATATTTTTTGTATATCTCATCTCATCCTCCTCCATTTTTGGGCAATAATGCCCTTGTCTAATTGGGAATACATTCACTGCTGACCCAAATGACTCACTCACAAGGTGTTATGACATTCCTTAGAATCCTTCTTATGTTCCCCACTCTAGGCACATACAATTGTTGCCCTTTGTCATGAGGAGATCGTTTCGGAGTTGTCGAGTTTTTCCCACTTTAACCAATATCATCAATGCTTTGGCTTGATGGTTAGTACTCAGGTGTTTCTTGCTGAACCATAGGGACAAATTTTAGCCGACAGTGCTGCTATAGTTGATGGCGAACTTATTTTTGGAAAAACTGTATTAGTCGCTTATATGCCATGAAAAGGTTACGACAATGAAGATGCGATACTCATTAGCGAGCGTCTGGTATATGAAGACATTTATACTTCCTTTTCACATATAGAAATATGAAATCTAGACTCATGTGACAAGCCAAGGTCTTCAAAGGATCACCAATGAAATACCTTATTTAGAAGCCAATGTACTCCGCAATTTAGATAAAAATGGAATTATGACTGATCAATGATGTAACGCTGCTAGCATGGTTGTTAAAACTGTGATCTGGATTGAATGATTGTGGGATCCTTCATTCCTACTTTACCGAAACAATCCTAATCCACATAGGATTGCAAATTGGTAGGATTGCTAAGATCACATTAGGATCGTAAGATCCTATGATGCAATACATTTTTTAAAGATCTTTACCTAATTACTTGCACAATAGGCTTGATGATTGTCCTAAGAAATGGACAACTTAGGAAGTGATTTTAACTAACATTAACAAAATTGTGGACTTGAAAATTTGTTTCAAGGTTGACGTTCATTAGGTGATTCAAACTTCAAACATCATTTTTAAGGTTGAAAATGATATTCACTACACTAATGTATTTTATGCTAATAATGATGATGATAACGATGGTTTAAATGAAGGGTTGGATTAAGTCTCCTATGATTATCTAGGTGATACTAACAAACCAAATAGTGGCTTGAATGTTAACATATATGTTAATAAGCTGATTGTTAGATGAGGGCCCTGCCAAAATGCTACTTGTTATTTTCCTAGTCATGAACACTTGCTAGACATTTTTTGTTTAGGTTTATTATATTTGAATTTATGATAACATATAAGTGCATTTTGTATATCTGCTTTATATCTTTAGTAGAATCTTATGATTCTCAATCTAGTCGTCTGATTTGATCTTGCAAACCCTTGTAGCGATCCCATGTAGGATCTCAACTTTAACTACCTTGTCTACTAGTTGATAGGTGGTTGACAAGTTTTAGTGCAGCTCTTGAGCTCAACTTTTTGGTGTCTACCCCTTGGTTGGCCTTTTTTTTTTTTAATAGGAAAAAAGATTCATTCAATAAAGATAGAATTTACAAGCGGGATAGATGACATCTCCTTAACAAAGTCAGATAATCCTCAGGAAAACCAAAAAGAAAATTGTAAAAATAACCAATGACAAAAACTCAGGGCACCCTTAGAAGAGACTTCCAATAGTGCTAAACTTCTGCAACACACATCGCCTTGAAATTTCCATAGCCCATACACCATAAAGAAGCCATGAACAGAATCTTTTCCCGCACCAACCAATATGATAACTTCTTCCTTGCAAATATACACCCATTACGTTCCTTAAACACTGCAAATATAGCACAGTTACATAATGCAATTCCTTCCTTCTTCCTTCCAAACCCCACAAAAGAAATTGCCAAGAGCTCCTCTACCGTTCTAGGACAAACCCAGCTTTCTTCAAAGTAATTGAATAACTTGTTCCAAACCTTCAATGCATAATGGCAGTGCGGGAAAAGGTGTGAAACAGACTCTGAACAGTTAAAGCACAACATGCAAATATCAGGAAGGAGAGTCTTTAAAGTTCTCCTCATCCGCAACAAGTCATTAGTATTTTTCTTATTAAGCACAACCACCAAAGAAATGCTTTGATTTTAGGGGGCATTTTGACCTTCCATACAACCTTGTAAAGTAGAAAAGAGGAATTTGTTTGGACCAAGATTTCAAAGAAAGATTTACAAGAATAGACTCCCTAAGAATCCAACAACCAATATCGACAATCATTTTTAGAGGATACCTACAATTATTCAACATAATCAATAAATAAGATAACTCAGTAGTTTCCCTATCATTCAAGGCTCTTCTGAAATGGAAATCCCAAGAGGGTAAAGGACCGTCCAAGCCTACTCTAAACGAAGAAATGAGATCATTTGCCCTGACCTGAATCGAAAAAGGTGAGGAAAATAGGTGGACAAAACAACATTTCCCATCCATAGGTCTTTCCAAAAACAGATATTACAACCCTTACCCAAACAAATTTAGTATGGGGAATAAAGAGAGGGTAAATTTGAGATATAACTTCCCACAAACTTTACAAAGAGTATTAAAACCCAAATTAGTATCCCATCCATTCCCACCAATTCCAAATTTACTTTTGATACTCTATGCCACAATGAAGAAACCTCTAGCAGGAACTGCCAGAGCCACTTAGCTAGAAGAGCCATGTTTCTAGACACCAAATTTCCAAGACCAAACCACCACCCTCCCTCTTAGTCCTACAAACCACCTCCCAACTCACCCAATGATCCATAGAACCCGCTACTCCCGACCAAAGAAAATCTTTCATAATTCTCTCAATCCTACTAGTGACTCCCATTGGAATTTTAAAAATAGAAAGAAAATTTCACAGAATACTAGAAATGCAAGCTTGAATTAGAGAATCCTCCCTCATGAAGAAAAAAAAGCCCCCTTCAACCCACCTAAATGCCTGGACACTTTCTCCACCATAGGATCCTGAAAACTAGATGATCTAGGATTACCTCCCAAACCCCTAGATAGGACATTGGCCAACCCAGCTCAACGCACCCAACTTCCATGGCTAAATCCCTAAACGCTCTGCAGGCACGTTAATAGCTGCAATACCACTCTTATCCAAGTTAATCTTAAGCCATGAAACCTTTTCAAAGATTTTAAGGAGCCCTAAAGTATTAATGAAAGAAGGCTTATGATCCTCTAGAAAAAAACATAGTATCATTCTCAACATGAAGGTGTGACACCATGATCTCCTCCCTACCCACTTTAAGGCCTTTCACTAAACCTCTATCCACTGCCCTTTCTACCATTCTACTCAAAACATCAGCCACTAGCACAAACAAGAGCAGAGAAAGAGGATTTCCTTGTCTAATCCCCCTCGTGGCCTTGAACCAAGATTTAGGCTCACCATTCACTATCACCGCAAAATTCACATTAGACATACAACATTTCATCCATCTACGCCATCTATTTTGAAACCCTTTCCTCACAAATATCCTATCCATAAAGTTCCAACTCACTCTATCATAAGCTTTTTTCGAAGACCGACTTAAAAAGCAAGCCCCTTCTTCTTCCTCCTTATATCCTCAATGGTTTCTTCGCAATCAAGATTGCATCCACAATCTGTATACCCCCGACAAAAGCACTTTGGGCTTTAGAAATAGTCTTATCAAGCACCACACTTAACCTTTTAGCTAGCACTTTGGTGATTATTTTATAAACACTTGAAACTAGACTAATTGGTTTACAGTCAGAGATTTTGATAGACCTACTTTGTTTAGGTACGAAAGTTATAAACGTAGAATTAATACTCTTACTTAAAACCCATTCTAGAAGGGGAGCTTAGGCGCAACGGTAAGGTTGTCGTCGTGTGACCTGGAGGTCATGGGTTCGAGGCATGGAAACAACCTCTTGCAAAAATGTAAGGTAAGGCTGCGTACTATAGACCTATCATGGTCCGCCCCTTCCTCGGACCCCGCATACGCAGGACCTTTGTGCACCGTGCGGCCTTTTTTTTTTTTATACTTAAAACCCATTCCAATAGAATTCATTGAAAACCTTCATTTGGTCATTCTTCACCACAGCCCAACAATCTTGATAAAAAGTTAAATTAAAACCATCCGGCATAGGAGCTTTATCCCTTTCCATCCCAGAAATTGTAGCCCTAACTTCTTTTTCCTCAAAAGGTCTCTCTAACCAAGCTATCTTATCAACAAGCAAAGGATTATTCTAATCCTTCCACCATTGGTCTACTCACATCCTCTTTAGTATATAGATTATAATAAAAATCAGTGATCTTAGAGGCAATTACATTAAGATTTGAGATAAACCTCCTTATCCACAGTCAAATTCTTCCTCATTTTTCCATTGGCTATCCTATGGAAAAATATAGAATTTCATTCACCATCTCTAACCCATTTAAGCTTTTGTCTTTTGCCTCCAACTTCTCATATCCTTAAAAATTAGCTCTTCCAATTCGTTCTTAAGAGAAACTTCTTTAACCTCTTCCCCCCTATAAAATATCACTCCTTCCTCTCTAACTCTTCCAACTCTCTTAAAATAATAGACTTTTTACTCCTAATGTCTCCAAACACCTCCCTATTCCACCCTTCCAAATTTTCTTTCAACCTCTTCAACTTCTTCTTAAATCTAAACCCCTCCCATCCCTTTCCGCTTGGGACCCCAAGGCACTTTCCTAGATTCCAAAGTTAGGAAAATGATCAGAAGTGGGTCTAGGTAGTACCACTTGAGAAAGATTAGGAAACCCCTCCTCCCAGTCAATGGAAAATAAGAACCTATAGATTCTTCTAGCGACCTCCCTAGCCCCACTCGTCGACCACGTAAAATTAACATTGCCCAAAGGAAGATCCCTTAACCCACACTCAAATAACCAAATCAAACTTTTGCATAGAGACGTTAACCCTGCAACCCCCTTTTTTTTTTCTAGAGGGAACCTAACTGCGTTAAAATCACCTCCCACTAACCGCCTAGGTGAGCATGAGCCAGAAACAAAAAATAGCTTATCCCAAAAATTTCCCCTAAGAGTAGGTCTAAAAGGACCTTACACTGAGGGAATCCACTATTGATCCCTATCTCTAATATCGAGCAAGATAGAAAGAGAGAAAAAACCCCCTAAACTCCCCACACTAGTAATAGACCTAGTGTCCCACAAAAATGCCACCCACTGCGCCTTGAGAAGGTAAAAAGCCCCAATCCTTACACCACTCTTCCCAAATCCCTGTAACTACCTCTCCGTCTATTAACTCAAGCTTAGTCTCCTAGAATAAGACAATATCGTAGGAATTCCTTAACAAAACCTCCCTAATTAGACTTCTTTTCCTAATAACATTTGGACTCCTAACATTCCAACTAATAATCTTCATAGTCTAACGTGCTTACCCCCTTTCCCTGCCCCCTTCCCTCCCCCGTAATTGATGGCATAAATCAAAATTTTAAACTTTTTTTCCGACTTTTTTTCCCCCTCTTGTAAGTTCTTGGACTCACCCCCAATTTAACTTCAACTCTTGTAGGACTCACTAACTTCAACCAAATAACATTTAAGAGCTCGTTTGACTCTTTATAGCCTTTCTCACTAACCCTTCAGCCAACACCAAAGTCACTCCCCTCATTAGTTCCCTCATTGTGGCATAAAGAATCATTATAAAAGAAGGATTGAATAGGAGTAGGAAGAATACCTTTTCAAGGTTTTGGAAGAATTCGAATCGCCCACCGGAGTAGCTATCTCCTCATCATCTTGATACGTGAAGGACTAAAACCAACATCCACCTTAATAGGAATAAGCTTAGGAGCAGAGGACAAATACCCTTCGTCAATTGAAGTTATCGTTTGATCAAAATTGTGTTTAATAGAACTATCTAATCCTTGGCCAATACCAGAGGACAATAAAGAACTCTCTTCTTGTGCAAGCTGAGCTGTATGAGATTGCTTCTTAGTAATAACTCTTCCGCTTTTTCGTCAAAACCTAAATCTCCAACAAGTTCTTCCCAATTCTCTTCTCCTTCCATATCTAACTCCTTTCTTAACTGATTGACTAGAAGGTCGAGTGGTCATCATCTACTTTTGAGCTCCTCTAATCCTCACTGAACTCATCAATTTTAGTATCTTCATATACATCTGAATGTGTCTCTTTGCTGCAACTTGGGTCAGTTTCATAAGAGAACCTACCCTCTTTCTACTATGATGATTTTTGTACCAGATCCTCTATACATACCCATTGCCTAGTTAACTTCTCCACCCCTGATTTCACCTCTAGGTCTTTGGGAAGATTAGTCATATCCTCTAAGGATAAATTAACTTGAGTATGCTTGGTGGAAGCCTTCATCTCTGGGCTGATTTTTGTATTTTCTTCTACATTTCTGGTCTAAGTATTGTCCTTGCTAGTTTCTCCATCAATCTTTTGGACTTGGGTACATGGTTTTAAATCGCGGTAGCGGGTAGCGTAACGTAACGGTAACGGGTGTAACGGGAAGCAGGAGTAGCGGATGTTACATAACGGGAAGTGGGTGTAACAGCCGTGAATTTTTTTGAAGCACGCACAACCTTGTGCATATTAGCGTACTTGCATGTTTTAAACTTTTAGTCATTCTTAGAAAGGGTTTTAGTGTATTTTGGACCCTTTAGTTCGAGTAACTAAGTTATTTGGTAAGGGCAACAAATTTACATTTATTTTAAACCATCATTGATAGAAAATTACGTGTGTGTGCATATTTATACTTCTCATTGTTCTTATCTGTGATAAATTCTTATGTGTGCTAAATGAATTAATAAAATAAAATACATTATACACTTCATTAATCTATTAGACACATAAAACATACGAATAATATAAATATAAAATAGCTAGAAAAGAAAGAAGGTTGAAGTTGAAAAATAAAGAACATAAATATCACATTACTAATATTATTAAAAAAAAAAAAATTTCCTAACAAGTTAGTATTTTGAAATTGTTAATTAATGCATCTATTGTGAGTATTTAAAGAAATAGTAAATTTTGCATCATTGTCATCCTCATTATAATCTTTTCCCCCTCTTGCGACTTGGTATATTGAGAATGATATATGAAAGAGAGAGAAAAAGTGAGAAGAAAAAATAAAAAATAAAATATTTTTTTGGTGTAAGTTGGGTACTAACCTTTGATCTCTTCTAAGATAGACCCAACTCCCCTTTGGATAAAGCTTGGCCCACTATTTTGTTTCCTTTTAGTTGCCCATTTAGTGACTATAAGAGGCCCACTAGTAGTAGGCCCAAACTTCCCTCTTCCAATCATAGAATTATATTTAGAAGCAAATTAAAATTGTGATTGGGTAGGAAAGTTGGAAAATCTTTCCTGATATCATGAGATTCTCCAACTTTCCTTTTTGAATCCCTCGTTCCCCTTGTTGGCACATCTCTAGCAACTTCTATGAAGGATCATCTCTCTGACTGCCTTGAACCCCCACTTAGATCCCTCCTTAACATCTTGTGGTTATTTATGTTCAAGACACCACAGTATGAACTTCTAAATACAATCTACTTGCCTTGTTCAGATGAGAACTAAAATGGAGATGCGAAGAAATCTCTTTAGCCTTCTTTGTTCTTACTCTCAAGGACCCAAATAAAGCTTCGTTTTACTCCTACAATCCCCTTTTCAACTTGTAGGAATCTTCCTTTAGAATTGGATTGCAAATAGATTGAGACCCAGGGTCCTTCGCCTCGTAGGTATAAGCCTCCTTGAGAGAGCTTGTCAACTCCTCGATTTCCTTCACAAATCACCCCTAGTAACTTAACGAACTAAAAAAGTTCCTCTTTCTCTAGTAAGATGTGACTTGTGAGAGAAGTTTCTTCTTGCAAACTCTGAAATTTTGAAGTCTGAAGGCCCAAGACGATTAGCATAGAATATTTTGTGATTGACCTGAATTGAGGAATGTCCTCTCTGCCCAAACAACTTCTTACATGATATGCAGCTTGTCTCACCCATTTTGCAATACCACCTCTAATCAACTAGAGTCACGAAGAAGCCAAAAATCACCTTGCCAAACTTGAGACTAAGACTCGTAGCTGAGTAATCTCCGAAAGCCAAGGATAATTTGCCTTGAAGGGACTCGAAGATCTAATGGGATGATCTGAAGGGATTCGAGAGGGTTTTTTGAAAAAAGGATGGAAAAAAAAAGAAAATGGGGCTCAATAGATTTTCGTAGAAAGACACTCGACTAGATGGACAAATGATCAACTATGATAAAGTTGAATGATCACTCTTTATCGCTAATGGAACTGTGCGAACCCTAAAGCCATGGTTGACTTGCTGAATGCATCGCAGGGGCTGTATGAGAATGACAAGTCTCATTGATGACTATAAGGTTTGAACTCTTTGAATGTGTAGAGTCTACGATTTGATTCGATCCCAGGTTAGGGATAGTTGAGAAACTAAAATTCAGGCTAAAAGATGAGGGAGAAGGATGTCCGGTGTAGTTTTCCATTCTCGCTGTTGTGAAGGGTGGCAGTGTCGTGCAGGATGGTCCATCTCCTCCAAGACAAAATTACAACTAAAACATATTTGGACTCTTAAATGCATGTATCACCACATTAATGAGATTTCTAAACCAAATGCTTAGGTCACATATTGTAAAGTTTGTTGAAGTGTGCTTCAATGATATCTTAGTTTATAGGAGGATTCCAATTTCCTAGCCACTTGGTTGGCTATTCCTACCATATATTTAAAATGGAAATCGAACTTCGTGACCATTCTTGTCAACGAGCTTGTTTTGAGCTTGACCTCATATAGGATGTGGAGTGACTACCACATTATTTGTTTCTACCAAAAATCTCCTGATTGTCAAGAGATAATGCCATAAAGACCGAGTTAGTGTACCCTAACAAGGAGCTCTTGCTCTTGGAGCAGTCTGCATTGGTTAACTTTTGACTTTAGAAAGTGGCTAGTGGTCCTTTTTGCAAGAGAAGCCCTCTTAGAGAAAAATTGGTAACATCAATCTCGAAAGGCTTCCTAACATTCGGGAGAACTAATACGGGTACCCATTATCTTCTATTTGAAATCATCAAAGTTTGTGCTTGCCAGTGCCATTTTACTATCTTCTTCAAGATATCTGTTAACGACATAAATCTCCCAAAATACCCCTTAATGAATCTTCTATTTTAGTTGGCAACTTTATGAGGAAGGATGGTAGTTTGTTATGGAGGTGGGTGGTTTCCACTTGCACATTGCCTAAACCTTCCTTGCATCCATTTGTGTATGCCCCTCTTCAATTATATGGCCCAAAACGTTGATATTTTTCTATGCAATGACACATTTCTCCCTTTTGAGGTAAGAGTTGATTTTCTATGAGTTTGTAGAGGACTTTCTATAAATGTTCCTTGTGATTTGATAGAGTTGAGCTACAAACCACGATGTTGTCAAGGTAGACAACCACAAACTTGTCAAGATATTCTTAGAAAAGTTGATTCAGTAGGGTGCAAAAATGGTATTTGTGTTGGTTAGTCCTAAAGGTGTGTCAATAAATTCAATTGCTCCATGCTGAGTAACACAAGTGGTTTTTGGTTCATCTCTTTGCAATGTCAACTTGATGGTATTCCAATCTTGGATCCAATTTGGTAAAGTATTTGACACTGCTTAATTGATCAAATATGTTTGTGATCAAGCAAATGGGATGGTTGCTCACACGGTCACCTTATTAAGTATGCAATAGTCAACACACTCCTACAAGCTTCCATTAGTTTCTTTTGGAACAAGACGATGCACTAGAAAAGGCTTTAGAGTGTTGGATAAGCCCCAATTTAAGTTAACTCATTTAATTGTCTTCATGACTCAGCTCATATGGTTCGGGGCTTGAGTAGGTGGCTTCACTATAGGAAGGATTTCAATTTTGAGATCAACAATGTCAAGGTGGTACTACTGGAAGGAGTTCAATTTCAAGATCAACCATGTCAAGGTGGTATAAAGTTGATCCAACATTACTTCTTGTAATTCCTTTAGCACCTCATTTATTTCATTTGGATGAGGATTTTATTTTTATTTTTATGGTACTTAAAGTTACATGAACTTTGTGAGCTTTGTCCCAAAGTATTAAGAGACAATTGGCTGCAAGTTCTAGGATAGTTCAAGTAATCTTGAGAAAGTCCATCCTTATCAAAATCATCTAGGGTGCAGTTGTGAGGTCCATTGTCCCAAGCCTATACCCCAAGTGATATGTTACTCTTGAAGCGAGTTCCATAGTGAACAAGGCTTTCGAGTTCACTGCCTTAAACTTCTTTGAATCCTTGTCCACCTATAATTTCAATATTTGAGCTTCCCCCAATTAGCAAAAAAGTTATGGGCATGGTCTTATATTTCCACTTTCCATCATTGTCAAAATTGAAATAGCGTTCAATTTCCTTTTTACAAAATTCTCATCAAAATTTCAATGAATTACCCGAAATTTATCAAAATCTTGAGATTTTCTTGAAATTTTAGTAAAACTTGTCGAAATTTTATACATAGAATGGATTTACTTGGAATTCAAATGTGAGATTTGAACATAGAGTGGAATTTCTCTCTTTATTATTATTTTTATTGAAACCGAATAGGCCTTTGAAATTATGTGAAAAAATAAACTTAGATAGTAGCAACAACATTTTATTTAACCATTTGTATATAAATTACATTTATTTGCATAATTATTATATTTAGTTGATTTTTGAATTTCATTTATATTAACTGAATATGCTTACAATTGTTATAGTTCAGTTCAACTACCACATCTCATACACAACATACTTGTCATTGATGTATTTAATTTGTATTATATTAGTTCCAAAACTTATATGTTATGCCTATTACCATTTCTCAAGTTTCATAAAAAGAATTCCATGCTTTACTAGTAATTTCCATCATTTTTTTAAAAATAAAAAATCGAATTTGGCATTCAATCAAATTTTCTTGTATTTTAAAGCTTTGAAATTTTAGTCAAAATTTTAAGACCTTGGTTATGGGTGGTGCCAAAGTTAATCATAGCTTTTGTATTTTTTCCATTAAGAACTAAGCCAACATACACGAGGCCTTTTAGGTTTTGTTCTAATTTATTTGTTGTTCAATCTCTCCCAAAAATCTCAAAGATCCCACCATATTTTGTTTCTTCGACAGATCCTCCACTAGGGTTTCCCCTTCCTCTTGTAGTGTCTTCAAAGCACCTAATGTGCGTTTGTTAGGATATTCTACTACTCGACGAGGCGCCTCGCAAAGGAAGTAGGAAATGGCAGGTTAGGTTTGTTCTTTGAGGTTCGTGTTTAAGCTTTTTGAGTCTTTGAAATTGAAGGGCTTTCTTTCCCTCCTGAGATTGAAAAGCCTTCTCTGCCCTTCCCTGCTCATAGTTTTAACCCATCTTATTAGGCCTTAGCTCATTATTGGTTATGTTGTGTTCTACCTCTTTGGATAGCTTTTTGAGGAGTTACTTAGTTGTTTAGCAATGGCAAGAGCCAAGAGGAAAGGGAGGTCCTAGACCCTTGTCTTCTTGGCTCTTTTTTAGGCCAAGTCTTAAGCCCTATGGGGAAACTAAACATCGGTGCAAAGACTTCTTGTATGCATTCTCGAATAGAGCCATTTTTTTTGCATATTAAAGAACTTACAGGCGACATATACCACATTATGAAGATAAAATAGGCATTAAATGGGTCTTTCACGCCCTCCCACGTGTAAATGGTGCATAGGTTTTGTATTTGCGCTCTATTTTATTAATAAATTTTCTTTTATCCTAATTAATTTTTGTCCTCATCATAACTTGGCATCATTTGTGAGATTCATGATCGCTATTGTTACTTTTGCTTCATCCAATTTACTTCCAGTGGCTTTGAAATACAACTATAGGTTAAAAGGTTAGATATAAAATTCCTTGGCATCTTGGGAATTGTTGTAAAGAAGGTTATTGGTAGTTTCATTTGACCCTTGTCAGTTGTTCCATCCCAAACTTGTTGATCCTTTGCACAATCACATTCAATTTTGCATTCATCTCTTGCATTTGGCTTTGGAGTTGGGCTATTGTGTCCCTAATCTCACCAACTTTATTAAGATCTCCTCCTTCCCCCAATACTTCATTTACTCTCTTGTCAACTCCTTGATATTACCTGCAAGATTGCAAGTATAGAGAAATTCTTAGAAAGCTCCCATAGGGTGGCCTTAAGCTCTTTGGCCCTCCCAAGGAGTTAGTTTTGACATCATATGCTGAAGCTCATTTAGCATGGTCATGAAGGCATCCATTCATTCAAAACTCCTATGGGAGGCCTCAAACTTTACTGGCCTCTTCTCCATGGGTTTAACTTAGGGAATAAAGCCCTCTTGTTTGGCTGACCTTTCCTCAAAAGCATTTGTATGCTTCAAAATCCCTTTGGAGTCCCTATGGGTGGCCTCAAGCTTAGACACCCTTAGATTTGGAAAACTTCGCCACCAGTGCCTAAATTTCATCAAATCTTGTGTCCAGGGTTTTGAGGTCATAACTATCATACTTGACATATATTGTAAATAGAGAGAGAGACCTATTGTTGAGGGAAGGTCGTCCATTTTACCCAATTATTCAACATGGTATCAAAACATGATTCTGAAACCTAAACCCTAATTGTTATTACCATGATCAAAACCGAAGCCTAAAACCCAAAATCCGCTGCATGTCTACCATCATAGAAGAATTTCCAGCAACACTATAGCCCTAGAAAACAGCCAGCAGCTGCCGCAAGTCTGACCAGTTGCTGGAAATTTCCTTGACAACACTGCCAGTTCAGGAACACAAAATCTACTATAGATTTTGCAAAAACAACACCATAGTCACTCACAGACACTGCCGATCTGCCCCCCAATGAAATCCCATCTCCAGGAAGTGTTCCACGCGCCCTCACACGCTGGTCGAAAGCTGCCAGGCCTGTGAAGCTACTTTCAGGCATGTTTTTTATCTGAAATCATCCAGCAGTGATCCTATCACTCTATTAACATGTTGATGGAGTTTTTCGTGATGTTTTTTGTCCAAAGTTCTCAACTTTTTTAATTGCTCATGTGCGGTACCCAAGGAATGGTTGTTTGATACTTCATGAAGCCGTTTATCAATGGTTATTGAGTTTGTTGGGTCTGAAACAGTGGGATTTGCTGTGTTTTTTGATTCAATGTTCTAATTTCTTCCATATACCAAAATATCAATTTTTTGGGCTTGTGTTTTGCTCAAAGATCCAATCTTTGTTTTGACCATGCTCTCCTGGTAATTCGTTAGTTGTTGTTTGGTGTTGGTAAAAGTCATTGTTGACTCTCTTGGAGCAGTGGTAGTGTTCATAAGCTGTTTTTTGTGAGGCTGTGGCAGTGTTATATAAGTTTGTTGATGATTTCTCTATGGTAATTTCGGTGGTTCACATCTCCAATTGTTCCAATGCTATGTGTTGCTTTCTTGGGGCTGCGTCTGAGTTTCTTGGTGCTATAGCAGCCTTGTGCTGAGAAATTTGTGACTTGTTCGCGGTTGTTCCAATTGTTCCAACAAATAATCTTGTTATCATTGGTATGAGTTTGTGAGTGTTGGGATGGAGTTTGCAAATCCCAAAAGTATGGTTCTTTCGTTAGTCACTTGCTTGAGTGAATCGCATATTGTGACTATATCAGAGGAGTATTCAAGGTTTCTACAATATCAATTGTCTCAACAAGAATCTTGTCACATTGCGTATTTTCCCAGAGAGATAATCCTACAGTTTGTATGTCATTTGGTTTCTTTCCCACTAGTCCTTAGGTTATTGATTCTGCTGCCACCATATAACAAGTGCAACCAACTTCTTTTTTGACCTCCAGTATCTTAAAAATCTACCTCAAGTTATCCTTGCTGATAGGTCCACTATTGTTGTTAAGGGGATACGAACAGTAAATCCTACTCCTTCCTTATCTCTTTCTTCTGCTTTATACAGTACAATTTGGTGACTTCGTAAGCTTACTAACTAACATGATATTGACATAGGACATGAGGATCGTGAACTTTACTACTTTGAGTCGCCTTCACCCAATTGCCTGCACAGTCGCAACTACACCGCTTCAAATCCATTGTTGCTTTGGTCATCTGTCCTTGGACAAGTTGAAACAATTAGTTCCTACATTGAGTTATGTGTATAATCTTGAGTGTGAGTCTTCTCAATTGGAAAAACATCATTGTGTTTCCTTTGTTTCCTAGGTTGACAAACTGGTGGTTAGTCCTTTCATGCTAGTCCATTCCGATATTTGGGGTCCTAGTCATGTCATGTCGAAGTTGGGGTTTCGGTACTTTGTTATGTGTATTGATGAATACTCTACTATGAATTGGTTATATTTAATGAAAGATCGTTCCAAGTTGTTTAATATCTTTTGCCTTTTGTTCCCAAATAAAGACTCAATTTGATATGTCAGTCGAGATACTTCATAGAGATAATGCTAAGGAGTACTTCAATACCCAATTCAGTACCTATATGACTAATTCTGGTATGATCCATCAGTCCTCTTGTGTCCACACCCCACAACTAAATGGAGTTGCAGAGTAGAAAAACAGACATATTCTTGAAGTCACTCATACTCTATTGCATCAAGTGAATGTCCCCAAAGGTTTTTTGGAGTGATGTGCTCACAACTTAATCCATCAATAAAATGTCATCCTCTGTCCTTGGTGGTAAAATCCCATATTCACTTATCTTCCCTAAGGCTCCTTTGTTCTCCCTTCCTCCTTGCATATTCGGTTGTGTGTCCTTTGTCCATCAATTAACTCTAAGAATGGACAAGTTGGATCCTCGTACTATCAAATGTATTTTTCTGGGCTATTCCTATACTCGAAAGGGATATCAATTTTATAGTCCTACTTTACATCGATTCTTTGTCTTTGCTGAAGTCACATTTTTTGAGCCTACATCATACTATAATTCCTCAAGTTCTGTAGACCTTGATGCGTCCCTTCCTCTGTCTTGCCTTCCAAATTCAAACCTATTATCTGTGCCCAATCCTCCTACATCTTCATCCAATTTGAGTCCTTCTCGTCACTTGGATGATCCCAATTTGTAGGTATACACATTGCGACTCAAGGGAGGAGTGCCTCCTCTAGCTTCTACTACTTTGCCTCTAGTTCCCTCATTGGATGATCTTATTTCCCATGATGTTGATCTTCCTATAGCTGTTTGGGAAGTTAAACGCACTTGTACCCAACATCCAATCTCTATTTTTGTTTGTTATGATTTCTTGTCACCTTCTTATTATAGTTTTATTCGTTTTCTTTCTTTTGTTGCTCTTCCAAAATCTATTTCTAAAGCCCTATCCCATTTTGGGCGAGGACTGCAATGGTTGAAGAGATGCGTGCACTTTGGTACCTTTTCCTTCTGATAAGTCTGTGGTTGGTTGTTGCTAGGTGTACAATGTGAAAGTCAATCCTAATGATTTTGCGGCTCATTTGAAGGCTTAACTTGTTGCTAAGGGATGTACTTAGGCACATGGTTTGGATTATTTAGACACATTCTCTCTGGTTGCTAAACTTGCCTCAGTACGTTTGTTCATCTCTTTAGCCACCACTTGTCATTGGCCTCTACATCCGTTATATGTGAAGAATGCTTTCCTACTTGATGATCTTCATGAGGAGGTCTACATGAAGCAACCACTTGGGTTTGTTGCTCAGGGGGAGTCGGGCTCAGTATGTTAGCTTATGAAATCATTATATGGATTAAAACAATCTCCAAGAGCATGTTTTGGCCGTTTTAGTGTTGTAGTACTTGAGTTTGGCCTCTATCGGTATGTAGTAGATCACTCTATATCTTATTGCTATACTCCATCTAGTAGGATTTTTCTTATTGTGTATGTGGATGACATTGTGATCACTGGTGTGATGATCGAGGCATCCAAGACCTAAAGCTTTTCCTACAAAGTAAGTTTTAGATCAATGACTTGGGGATCATTGAAGTACTTCTTGGGTATAGAAGTTTCGAGAGCTCATACGGAATTGTCTTGTCACAGAGGAAGTATGTTCTTGATCTTTTAGATGAGATGGGGATGTAGGGATCCAAACCTTTTGATGCACCCATGGATCCCAATAGTAAGTTAGTCCTAGATATTGTCTAACCCCGGTTGGTACTGGAGACTTGTTTGAAAGTTGAATTATCTCATAGTCACTCGTCTAGATATATTCTTTGCAACAAGTGTTGTGAGTCAGTTTCTTGATTCCTCGAGAACAAGTCATTGGGATGCAATAATTTGCATTTTGAGATATCTCAAAGCTGTACCAAGGTGAGGTATCTTATATCAGGATCGAGGTTACACTCATATTTAGGGATATACAGATGCTGATTGTGCTAGGTCATCTTCCGACCAAAGATCCACAACCGGGTATTGTATCTTTTTCGGTGGTAATTTGGTATCTTGGAAAAGTAAGAAACAAACTGTGGTGGCTAGGTAAAGTGCTGAGTCAAAGTATAGGGCTATGGCACACACTACATTTGAACTTGTTTGGTTGAAGAGCATTTTGAAGGAACTAGTTTTTCTACATTCTCAGCCTATGGAGTTGATGTGTGATAATCGAGTTGCTATTCATATTGCCTCCAACCTGGTTTTCCATGAGTGGACAAAGCACATTGAAGTTGATTGCCACTTTATTTGGGAGAAACTTGTACAGAAGCTTATTACAACCGCTCATGTGAAGTTTGAGTTTCAGCCTGCTGATTTGTTCACTAAAGCCTTGGGAGGTGCTCGTGTGAAATTCATTTGTAACAAGCTAGGAGCATATGATATATATGCTCGAGCTTTGGGGGGGGGGGGTGTTAGTGGTTATTTAGTCATTTAGCTTTATAACTGTGAGCTAGTAAGGGTATTATGGTAATTACAATTGTGCTTGACATATATTATAAATAGAGGGAGAGACCTATCATTGAGGGAAGGTCTTCCATTTCACCCAATTATTCAACATACATAATAGCATCCATGAAGCAATAGAAAACATCTTTGAAAGGGTCTACTTATATCATTCATCCAACAAGATGACAACACATTCATATACTCAAGAGTTTAGATTACAATGTAAATCTTGAAGAATCACATATAGTATCATTATACCCCCTTTGTTATCCCCTTACATTTTCACCATGTGACACAATGTACATTTGGAACAAGCAGAAACCCTTCTCTACTTGGAGCCCCAAAATGAAAAGATGATGGGTTTTCAAAACCCTACTATTCTGTTGCCATTGCAGGAATAGAGAGGAGAAATCTTGATTCTATAGTTGGGATACAGCTGCTTTGGAGGAATAGGCGTTCAAGGGAATGTTCACTTGTGTGATAGCATTAGTGATGCCCATGGGTCGCTAGACATTACCATTTGCTTGCGTGGACGTGTTCCAACTTTCTAATGAAGTGCATTAATTTCTGGTAGTTACTCTATCAAAGTTGTCGTTTATTTATTCATTTTGAAAGGGAAGTGGGCAATGAAAAAAAAATTGATCAAGATTACATTGTGCTATGCAATTTCAGTTTTCATCTTAATCTTTAAACTCAATATGTTTTGTTGCTACCAATAACTTAAATTGAATACCTATTTGTTGATCTTACATTTGTTATGCTTCTCTATAAAAGGCTTAATATTCATGCTCATAAATTTTGTGTTCATTGTTCTTAATATTGTTATTATTTCTTTCTCTATCTCGAAACCAGTGCCAACTTTTAACAATGCAATGTGTCTGCTGATACTGAAGCAGGGGAAGCAGGTGTAGAACTGCTGTTCAACCTGCTTTGCATTGCTATACAAATCTGATGTTTGTGTTTGTGTATTTTGTGATGTTTGTTTATTCTTTTCTACTTTATGTCAATTCCAACAAATGATGAAATGCTTCATTCGCTGTATAATGTTGACAAAGTGTGAAGTCAAAAGGACTGGCTTTCACCATGGCCTGAAGAATTTCTGACTGTAGATTTATTTCAGTGTGAACCAGTTGGAAGAGTAGCAGATATAATTCAGATTCCAGCTTTTTTATGTCGTCAGGTCAATTAAATATTATTTTGACCTTCGAAATGATGACCTAGTGCTTTTGGAATGAGCAAATATCAAGGTCTAGGTCTGAACAGTGTGATTTTGTACCTTCCAATGACAGACAGATCTTCTAGTTGCAGCTGCCAAGACTGGAAAAATTGTCAATATTAAGAAAGGCCAGTTTTGTGCTCCTTCTGTAAGTGAATGTTTTTTCTCAACAAATTTTAAACCCTTTAATGCATTTTTCCATTGGGTTTTATTGGTAAAAATTTCTCAATCATGCATTTTTTTCAGGTCATGGGAAATTCTGCTGAAAAGGTTAGGTTGGCTGGAAATCAAAATGTTATGGTATGCGAAAGGGGAACAATGTTTGGCTATAGTAAGTCCTTCCGGATATGATTTCAATTGCTATATAGGCTTCCAAGCATCATTTTATCAACTACTACTTAATACTTCTGGAGGTTTGTAAATGTTACCAAATTTATGTTTTCAACTTTTAAGGCCATGTAGATTGTTACGTGTAACTCTGTGACAGCAGTGTAGAATTATGATAGAACTGTGGGCTTCACCATTGTGATTACTACCTGTGGGCCCATTAACATTTATTGTGTAACGTGTGGATAATTTGTCTGATCACACATCAGAATTTGTGGGAAGGTTCATGTCGATTGGATTGTTGAAATTTGATGAATTCCAGTGGGTTTTAGGGAAGCTGGGTATGTCTGATTTTGGTTCAGGACTTTTTAAGGATCTTGGAGGACATATTTCCAGAACAGTTGGGGGTCCTTAGCCTCAAACTTTTGTCAAATAGAAGGGGTTGATTTTTGTGCTTGGAGAAATTTAGAGATCAAGGTGTTGATCCTATTCTGTTTGAATTCCTGAGGGTGTGGATGTGTCTGGTTGGAAAAGCCTTCATTTATGCTTTCAAGGAGATTGATGCTGTCAAAGTCGAGGTTTTGAAGAAGAAATCGATGGTCATTGAGTTGGGATGGAATGGTTCTGATTGTGGGTCAGCGAATGTTCGGAGAAGCAACAGTGGGGGTGGGGGGGGGGGGGTGAGAAATTGAGTGTGTTTCAGAGGCTTTCGCTAGGGGTTTCTAACACAGATGCTCTTAGAATTCCTCTGCTGAAGGCTTTGAACACCACTGGCAAACTGTCTGTCTTTGATCTTCAGTTTTCATCTCCTTCTTAGCAATTTGGTAGGTGTGAAATTTAAATTGTTTTGGGATAAATTTAAACTATCAGAATTTTGAGCCTGTCGAAAGATGGGTAGTTTGCAGATAGGTTGAGAAGAAAGGACAAACTAGGCCCACAGAAGTTGGGAATTTACCCAATGAAGCTGCGGATTTGGGTCATTTAAGGGAGCTGGGCCTGTATAATGTTAAGAGAGAGCAATCTGGGCCCAATAAAGTTGTGTATTTGGGTCAGTTAAGGGAGTTGGGCCCAGGTAAGGCATTTGCACAGATAGCTTTTGAGCTGGACCAAGTTAAGCCCACTTAAGCTTGAACATAACTGCTGACGATATTCAGAAGGAAGGAGAAGCTGTAATTCTGCTGTAAAGAGAGTTGGCCCTGAATCTCCAGGTGGTTTAAATAAGCAGAAGCTGGAGCACTTGGTTCATTCCCTAATGATCAAGAGAAGAAGATTAAGGAGAAACTGCCAGAATCTGAATCCCTATTAAATGAGCTCTTTCTTATTTGTTGTCTGATACCCTATTAAATGAGCTCTTTCTTATTTGTTGTCTGATATAAGATATGGATCAAATTCTTGGGATGTCGGTTCAGATGTGAGTTATTATTATGATTCATGAAGATATCGGAAGCATGTGTGAATCTGAAAAAGACATGCTAATAGATCAATATTGTTGGCAGGGAATGGAATTGCAAGGGAGGACAACCTGTCTCTGCTGATTCTGTGAACAAATCTGTGAATGGGTCAAATGCTCAAGTTAGTTTGGAAGACGTTCCTTGGTCCAATCATCAGGAAGATGGGAAGATAGTCCTAAGAAGCTCTCTGAAGAAGCACAGGGTGGTTTTCACCATTTGAGGAACACTGAAAATCAGGTAAGAGATTTCTTTGAGAAGGATTCTTTGGCCATTGTTTCTGATCTTGAGCCTAATCCCATCAATGTTTCTGGTGATTCTATGCCTATTGAGAGGGTGGTTGATGATGTGAATATACTCTCATTGGAGGATTCGCAGCTTCTTATTTTCAAAGAGGTATCTTCCCATCCCCATTCATTGTAATTTTATTAATAATGTCCTATGTCAGGGGGAGGACTCTATTGAGGGCGATGTCAGTTCTATTAGTCCTTTTTTGAAGAGAGGGGGGGGGGGGGTGGTTGAGAAACAAAAAGAGACCTGCAAAAGCTCCGAGAGGATTTGGGTTTAATGTTAGTGAGTCCCTGATCCCTTAGGCTGCCTGGTGAAGGTGGGGTTAAATACTAGAACTTATGAAAGGGTCAAAAAGAAGGTTCAAAAGGGATCTAAGAAGTAGCCTCTTCTATTTATTACAGTGAGGTTAGCTGTGAAGGAGCGGAATAGAGTTAAATTATGAGGCTAATTAGTTGGAATGTTAGGGGTTTAGGGGACATTAAGAAGAGGGGTTGATTCGGAAAGTGTTGCTTAGGTGTTCTCCTGACTTAGTTTTACTTTAGGAAACTAAATTAGAGAATGCATATGGGGAGGGGGTGGTTAAGAGTATTTGGGAGGGGAGGTGTAAGGAGTGGGAGCTTTACTTAGGCAGCACTTTGGAAATGTGTTTCTTTTTATTTTAAAATTTTGTTGCAGTCTTTTGAGGTTTGTGGAAGGAGCGTAATGCGCACTTCCTAGGGAAGAAGTCATCTCAGTTGCTGGTTTGGGAAAAGATACATTATTTGGCTTCTCTTTGGTGTGTGGGACAAAGGAATTTTAAGGGAGTTAATATTCAGCTTAATTGGTGTTTTGTGTTGGAGTGTTAGTTCGTGTTGGTTTTTCTCTCTTGTTTTTCAGTCTTTAGGTTGTTTCGTTTTGTTTTTTATCTAAATTTTCCAGACTTTGTTAAGGAGATATCTTATTCTCCTAGCTGTATATTATTCTATTAATGAAATTGTTGTTTGGCATACTCAGCCCATTACCAAAATTTATAATCTTGTTCTTCTCCCTTTTGGTTTTGGTGGATATTTAAGGCAGAAGTCAATGGTGGGTAACGTCTGTTTTCGATCCTTTTTTCCAGGAGGAGTTGTATGTGGTCTTTAGATTTTGTTCTCTTAGATGGATTGTAGGTGGTGACTTTAATGTTGTTAGGTTTCTTGGGAGAAAAATATTTATATAGGTTTTCTTTGAGTATGCTGTGTTTTGAAAGATTTATTAGGGATTAAGATTCAAGAGATTTTCCATTGGGTAATGCCCTTTTCTCTTAATCTGTGGGTGGGAAGAGGGCTGTTGCTAGTCGGTTAGACATGTTTTTATTTTTTAGTGACAGGGAGGATGTGTTAAATGCAGGTCTAGTAGAGTACCTGTGAGGAGGAGTGAGTTAGTTATTGTTTCTGGCATGAAAAGGGGTAGGGGTAGGCCTAAACTAACGTGGAATGAGGTAGTGAGGAAGGATTTAATAGCCCTTAATCTAATAGAAGAAAACACTCTCGATCGGGTGAATTGGTGGAAAAGGATTCATGTAACCGATCCCATCTAGTGGGACTTAAGGCATGTTGTTGTTGTTGTGTTTTGTTGTTTGTAGAGAGGATGGGTTAAGTGTTCTAATCTTTCCCAATTTTTTTTTTGTCTAGACTTGCTTTTGATTGTTTTTTTGTCTTGTTGGAATCTTCTAAGGCGAAGTGGTGTCCCTATCTTTTTGGTTTAAGAATACGTGGTTTGATCATGATTCTTTTCCTCCTCTGGTTAGAGATCCTTGGAGTGAGGATTTGAAGAAAGGTTTGACATGGTTTAGGTTTATGAAGAAGCTTAGGCACCTTAAGGTGACTTTGAAGGCTTGGAATAGGGAAGTTTTTGGGGATATTAGGATTAAGAAGGCAGTCATTTTGAGCGAGTTGAATTTTTTAGATAGAAAAGAAGAATATGTTACTCTTTTGGAGAGTGAGGAAGCTAATTGGGCTTCGTTGAAGAATGAGTCGGAGTATTTGATTGTTTTGGAAATGTGGAGTTGGAGGCCAAAGACTAAGCCCACATTTGGAACATGTTAAAAAATAAGTAATTTTTCATAAAATTATTGTTTTTATGTACTTGCATCAAAGTGGGAGCCTTGTGCACTGGGTACGGCCTTTTTTTTTTATAAGTACTTGCATCAATAAGTAGTGTTTGGTTTACACTTAAATAAGTATTTATTTCAAAAACTACTTTTCCAAACTATTTTTTTCAGGAAAATAAGTATTTTCTTAAAAATTATTTTTCTGAAAAAATGTACTTGTATGAAAAAGTACTTATGATAAGTAATCCTAGACTAATTTTTATATAAGTAATTTTTCGGATGAGTACTATTTCTAGAAAATTACTTTTCTATAAGTGGTTCCAAATGATCCATTTAAGCAGGTTAAAGAAGGCTACTGTAATACCGCACTTTTCCATAGGTTGGCTAATGGGAAGATGAGGAGAAACATGATTACAGAATTGGATTTGGGTGTAGATGGGGTTATTTCTGATCCTTGCTTGATTGCAAATAAGATTACTAATTTCTTTTCTAATATTTATTCGGAGTAATTTTGTAGACCTATAGTCCGATTTCTAGGAATCGTGTGAGCTGGTTGGAAAGACCCTTTGAAGTGGAGGAAGTGAAGGCAACTATGTTCGGGATGGAGAGGGATAAGGCTCAAGGTCTAGATGGGTTTAATAATGGGTTTTTTTTTTCAAGATTGTTGGGATGTGGTTAGGGTGGATTGGAAAGGTCTTTAATGAGTTTTATTGTAATGGGATCTTGAGCAAGAGCATTAAAACCACTTTCATCACTTTGGTGCCTAAAAAAGTATATATATATATATATATATATTGAGATTTCAGATTTTGGACCTATTAGTTTAGTGACTAGTGTGCATAACATCATTGCTAATCTACTAGCTAATAAGGTTCAGTGTGGTGCTTGATGATACTATCTCTAAGGCTCAAAGTGCATTTGTTTTGGGGGGGGGGGGGGTGGTTCACAGATTATGGATTCTATTTTGGTTGCTAATAAGGTTGTGGAAGAGGTTTGTAGGAAAATGAGAAGGGCATTCCTTTTAAATTGGATTTTGAAAAAGCTTATGCTAGGGTTAGTTGGAATTTTTTGGATAAGGTGTTGGCCAGAAAAGGTATTGGGGAAAGATGGAGTTTTTGGATGAGGGTTTGCTTGTCTAATGCTTTCTTTTAGGTAATCATGTATGGAGAACATAAATCATGGTTTAGAGCATCAAAAGGTGCTGGACAAGGAGATCCATTATCTCCTTTTTTGTTTATTTTTGTAGTTGATGTTTTTGAGTAGATTAGTGGAGAGGGCGGTTGATAAGGGTTTAATAAAAGGGCTGGAAGTGGGTAGAGAGGGGTTTTGCGTATCCCATCTTCAGTTTGCTTATGAGACTTTGTTTTTCATTTGTGATCATACAAATTCTTTTTTGAACATTTTGAATCTTCTTCAATTTTTTTGAAAGGGTTTTTGGGCTTAAAATTAATTTATGGAAGATTGGTTTTTAGTGGCCATCGATTTGACATTTAGTAGGTCTAGAGGAGTTGGCTTCATTAGTGGGTTGTGGTCTTTTGGATTGGTCCTTGTCTTATCTAGGTGTCTCATTGGTTGGTGATCCAAAGTCTGTGGTTTTTGTGATCTGGTGGCAGAGAGAGTTTCTAAGCATTTGGATGGGTGGAAAGGTGTGTTATTTTCTCTAGGGGGCTGCATTATTCTTATTCATGCTTGTCTTGCTAGTGTCCTTTTTACTATTTGTTTGGTTTTTGGATTCTCGTGGGGGTTTCCTTTGGTCTTAGGTTGGGGATAAGAGATCATCTTGTCGAGTGGGAGATTATTTGTAGGTATAGGTTGGAGTGGGTTTGGATCTTGGTAAGTTGGTGTGTAAAACACTGCTCTTCTGGCTAAATGGTTATGGTGGTTTCCATTAGAGAAATCCTCTCTTTGGCATAAAGTCATTAAAAAGTAAAGGGTCTTGGTAAGTTGGGGTGTAAAAACGCTGCCCTTTTGGCTAAATGGTTATGGTGGTTTCCATTAGAGAAATCCTCTCTCTGGCATAAAGTCATTAAAATGTAAATTTGGATTGTGTTCAAATGGGCGGGATGCTAATTTTGGAATTAGATGTTTTTAAGGAAGCCTATGGAGGTGTATTTCTCATATTTACCCCCTTCTTTTTCCTCGTACTAATATTGTCTTGAGTAATGGGTTGGATTCGTTTTCGGGGAGACATCTGGGTGAGTAATGTTGCTTTTCTTGAATTCTTTCATCATCTTTATCATTGGAGATTTGGACATAATGAGATTATTTGCTTTTTGAATTTTGAAGGTCTTCCCTTTTCCTAGGATTTCCATTTTCAAAGAACTATGAATGATAGGGAGGTAGAGTAGTTGTCTTCTTTGTTGATGTTATTGAGGACCTGCTCTCGTTCCTTTAGCGTGGATGGTCATTCTTGGTCTTTAGACTCTATGGGGCGTTTATTTATGCAATTTTTTTTTCAATTACTCGATTAATGCTAATTTTTCCTATCCATTCTATAAAATTATTTGGAAGTTCCCTCAAAGATAAAGGTTTTATATGTTTGGTTGTTCTTAATAGAGTTAACATGAACAATCTGTTCTGGAGTAGGACACCTTCAAAGGCAATTTCTTGCAATATCTGTGCTCTGTCTTGATAGTTTGGACACATCATCTCATTTTTTCCTGCACTGCCTTGTTTTCTTGGAATATTTGGAACAAGCTTTTTGGTCTTTTGGGAGAAAACTGTGTTTGTCTGGTGTCAGTGGAGGATTTGTTAGCCACTTCTTTTTTCTGATTTTGGTAAAAGAAAGGATGCTGATGCTTTATGGATTTGTTCGGATTTTGCAGATTTTTGGGTTTATTATTTGAATGAAATGCTCTTATCTTTATGGGGAATATGTTGAATTTATCGTTGTTACGGGAGAAGATTCATTATTTACCTTGTTTTGGTGTTTTTCTTCTGGTTGTTTTAAAGGAGGGAGGTTTTCTAATATCCAAAGGAATTAGTTGGCTTTGTTAGTTTGATAGTGGCATTTTTTTATCTTTTATTTTTTTATCCTTTCTTTCTTTTGTCAGGAGGATTTCTTGTTCTCCTTCTTGTATATTCTTCCTTATCTAATAAGTTCATCTCTTTTGCTATCAAAAAAATTGAAAATCTTCTTGAATTTTTATTTATAAAGATGAATTTGGAAAATTCTAGTTTTTGCGTGAAAATGATTATGGAATCATTAAGAAGTCTTCTACGAATCTACTTCTAGATTTAAAATTAGCAATGACTCCCAAATTAAATAACTGAAGTGATAGAAGCCTTAAAATAAGCCACCACTTTTAAGATAGGTTGCAGGAGTGTGGTTTGTTAAGAGAGGAAGATAGAGCTAGGGGAATTGACGTTTGTAATGAGTTGGAGGTATTGTTGTTGAGGGAAGAGAGTTGACTCAAAAATCAATGATTAGTTGGGTTCATGAAGGGGAAAGTGATTCTAGATTGTTTCATTGGGTGACTAATGATAGGACGAGGAAGAGTCTGATCAAAGAGTTGGAGTGAGATTCTAGAAAGGTGGTGAGGGATCATTTGCAGATTGGGAAGGAGCTCACTAAGTTCTACAAGGTGTTGTATATTGAGGAGTGCAAGAATAGGGTGATGGTTGAGGGGCCTCAATGGAAACCTCTTGGGGAGGAGGCTGCAAATTGGTTAGAGAGGCCTTTTGATATGGAGGAGAAGTAAGAGTTGTGTTTGGCATGGATAGGGATAAAGCCCCGGGACTAGGTGGTTTAATGATGGATTTTTCCTAGTATTGTCGGTAAGTCTTAAAAGATTGAGGTTTTTGTGGAGATCCATAGGAATGGGATAGTGTTTAAGAGTATTAACTCTACTTTCATTGCCCTCATTCCAAAAAACTTGGACGTCAAGGAGGATGAAGGATTTCAAGTCGATTAGTCTTGGGACTTATGTTTATAAGATAATAAGTTTTTTTTTTTAAGGATACAAAGAGTTGTTTGGGGATCTAGTCTTTGTTAAAGAGAGACTGATTTTAGATGCTGTTTTGCTAGCTTATGAGGTGGTTGAGGATGTGAGGAGGGATAAAACAGGCATGATTTTTAAATTAAATTACAAGGATGCCTATGACATGGTCAATTAGGGTTTCTTTGATAAGATATTGATTAAAAGGGGTTATGGTTCTTTGCAGTATAGTTGGATTAGCAGTTGCCTTAGCTCAGCTAATTTGTAGATGATTGTTAATGGTGAACCTAAGGATTGGTTTCGAGCTTTAGGGAGGTTAAGACAAGGGGATCTGTTATCCCCTTCTTGTTTACGTTGGTGGTCGATGGTTTGAGTAGATCTATTCTTCGCACTTAGGATCTAGGAGTGATTAGGGTCTTTTGGTTGGGGAGGAGGAGGTGAGGTGCGTCATTTGTAGTTTGCAGATGACACTTGTTGGAATTGGTGTATTCCCAAGGGGGGGTGAATTGGAATTTTAAAACTTTCTTCCTAGGTATAACTAATCCAACAACAGTATGCCACAACCTAGGGTCTGTTTAGAACAAATACCAATTACCCAACAAGAATTTAACTGAGCAGATAATCAAGGCAAGTTCAGCAGGCTCTGTTTATCCCAATCATTCACAATATTTAAATCATGCACACATTCATAATAAATTAAATATAAGCAAACATGTGTAGGAAATTAAAGTGCGGGAATTTAAGAACAGACACAAGATATGTTATTGGGGTTCGGCCAATACTGCCAACATCCCTGCCTCTAGCTCGCAAGCTTGAGAATTCCACTATTGCTCACTTAATGGGTGGAGTGACACCATATATAATACCAGGTCAAATTACCAGGGCTGACCTCAACCTTTACAGTCAATCCTTACGGGTTAGATTAACACCCCCTCAAGCCACGCCTGGAATATAAAAGATAATTAGTATAATTTTCGTGTACAATATACGTGCTTCTCCAATAAGCAGATATGTACCAATACGCACAATACAACAACAGATTACACTTTAGTATGATATGAATGTATAAGTTCAATGAAGTCTATATCCCAACTCTCAGTTGTATGCAACTATAACAATTTACATGTGAGAGTGTGTTAGCAAAGATTCTTTGAAACAATATATATATAAATATATCAACCACAAATAATGTTTCAAAGATTTCAAGAGTATAATCAAATATCTCAAAAATTAATTTCTAAAGTTCAAGCACAAGAGATATTTGTAAAACAAGCTTGTCAAAAATATTTTCTTCAACACACAAGACAAGCTTAAGAGTCTTGCAATAAAAGTGCAAAGACTCACAAACTTATAAAAGTTTCCCCACACAATAAATTTATGGATTAAATCAATGGGGAAAAATTTTTGGGCTCAACTCTCTTTAAAATCAACAATCAATCACAAACATGAGAGTATAAGCTTGCAATGGAAGTGTAGGTAATCTCAAAATACTCTAACTGAATATGATTTTGCAATGGAATGAGTAAAAGGTGAGGTATATAGGCTTGTATATGAAAGTGTAGCTCAAAGAATTTCAGAGAGAAATTTTCTTAATCAAGACACTAATTCATTCTTAATCTTTGCAAATGAGGGTATATATATAGCCTCCAATAAAAATATGACCATTAGGATATAAAGGGAATTATTAAAATTGTTTAATAACCTTTTAATCCAATTTACCCTTAATTAACCTTAGTTACCGCGGTTAAAAATATGACAACCCGAGAGTTTTGGTCGCCCGGTGCATAGGCTTGGTCGCTCGAACAGACACAGGTAGAAAAGTTGTTTTTTGAACTTCGGGTGCCCGGGGAAAGGTTCGGGTGGCTGAGTCAAGGCGATTTTCTGAACGTTCGAGGTTCGATCGCCTGGTGAACGGTTCAGTTTGCCGAACTTGTTAGTTCGGTTGCCTGGGTTGAATTTGAACTTAAAGTTCAGGCGCTCGGGGAAGGTGAAAAAGTCAACATTCATGGTTCGGTCGACCGTGAACAGTGCGTTCATTTTAGGTTTGGTCGCTCGAGCCAAGTCAGCCTTTTTGACTTTTTACCTATTTGGTCAACCGAGGCGTTTTCAACGCTCTAGGTTCGGTCGCCCGAAGCCCTTTCAAACTTATGATTTTTGAGCATAAGTTACCCTTGTTTGCATACTTATGATTTATAAGATAGAGATGATTTTTCCAAGTGATGTGCAAGGACCTAGGGTCATTCTAAGGTCTAGGATTTATAATTTAGCCTATAAAAAATGGCATTCTTTTCTATGGTCTTTTGAGCTTATGCATCTTATCATGTATGCAATGCAATTATTATAGTCCATAATATTACAGACCCAAAATATAAAACAAAATGCATTTATAGTATAGCACAAATGTCTTCTCCTTCTTCTTTTGCTCCTCTAATTCGTCATGGAGTATGCCGGATAATATGGTCTTTATGTTCCTTTTGGCTTCCATCACTTCCTTATGTGTGCGCTAAAATATTAAGCCTGCTCAAGCACTAAAAACACACATAAGTAACTCGTGGTTTGTCATTAGCAAAACTAGGGATCGGACTCAAAAAGTCAACTACACTATTTCTAAGAAATTAGTGTTGAGAAATCTCTTTAAGGTTCTTACTTTGCTAAGCATTTTTGAGAAGATTGCGGGGCTGAAGGTAAAAATTTCTCCCAAAATGGTTTAGCGGGTATTAGTTTGAGTGGTAGGGAGAAAGAGGGTTTCAGACCTCTAGCAGGGTGCAATACTTTGGCTTTGACCTATTTCATACCTTGGTCTTCCTTGTGCGCCCCGGGGGGTAGGGTGGTAATCATTTGTCAGATGCTTTCTAGGATCTAGTGACGGTTGGGAAAATATTAGAGAGGTGGAAGAAAGGCTTATCCATTATTGGTGGTAGAATACTCTCATTAGTGCATCCCTCTCTAACATTTCCATGTATTTTTTTTTTCTCTTTCTAAAGTCCCAACAAAAGTGGTTAGTAAGTGTATGCTTGTCAAAAGGCAGCTCGTATGCGTGCCAAGATGAGGAAGTTGTTTGAAGAGGAGAGAAAATTCTGGTGTGATAGGAACAAAGTTTTTAAGGAGAGATTCTAACGGAGAACTTAGTATACTGGAAGACTCTCTTAGAAAGGGGGTTGGGTGTAGCAATGTGGAAAGAAAAGCAAGGACGTAAGGAAATGGGGAGATTTTTCAAATTCAGTGAGTGATGATTGTAGTGAATTTGACTGAGTTGGGGGCTTGTCGTTGGATGAGATTTGAAAACAATATGAGTATGTTTTTTATTCTTGCGATGAAGTAAAGGATTTATCTAATGTTCTTGAATGGTCTGGAGGGAGTGTATTTTTGAAAATGACGGTTTGGTCAACAATTTACAGCGTAGGGATGGAATATTGCTCACTCTCATGGAGGACATTCCCAAGGACATAGTTCAAGATCTTTTGGATAAAATGGATTTAAATTTGAGTAATATTGGAGGAAAGGAAGCATGCTTGGATGGTGGCAAAAGTCAAAAGTTGAAGGGTCAAAGGGAATTAGTAAATTTTAAAAGCTCGGTAAATTATGATGGGAAGGGTTTGAGAAGGGGGTTTTGTTGATTAATTTTGTCTAGTTTCATGTTGCGATCTTCTATTTTCGTGTTTTTTGTTTTTCTGCTTTTTTGGTGGACTACTTGTCCCCACATGTTCTGCCTTCTTTTTTCCCTATCTAATATACATTCTTTTATTATAAAGAAAAAAAGAATGAGAGATTTCTTGTGATCTCATTTCATGGAGGACAAGACGGATTGCCTTGTTAGTTGGGAGGTGGTTAGGAGACCTAAATTTGAGGGGGGATTGGAGCTTGGAGATGTGGTTTCTAGGGACATTTCTTTAATAGGTAAATGCTTATGGAGCTTCCCCATAGAGTCCAATTTGTTATGGCATTATGTTATTAAAAGAAAGTATGGAATTAATTGGAATGGGTGTGATACGAGGTGGAAAATGGCATTTTTACCCACCCAAATCCCTAGAAGGTATCTTGTTATTTCTTTGCTCTCATTCATTTTAAAATGAGTTAATGGTGCCAAAGTCCATTTCTAGGAGAATTGGGTGAGTGTGATATTTTGTTGGAATCACTGGTGCTGCATTTGTTTAGACTTTCTTCTATCATGATGCATCTATTTCAGCTTTCTGTTTTCCTAAGGGGGCTTTGTTTCTTGGGATTTCCTCCTCTTTAGGAGTCAATGAAAGAGAGGTTGATGAGCTCGCTTGCTTATTGGATGTTTTGGATTCTTATATTCCCACTACAAGAGGTGATGCTAGGCATTGGATTGGAGACCCTTCAGGGTCCTCCTCAAAGTCCTTTTTTTCTCATCTCAAAATATCTGCAAATCCTAGCCTGTTCCATTTGGACAAAGGTGTGGAAAGAAAAAGTTCCTTTTAAGATTTGAGCTTTCTTTTGGACCTTGGTTCTCACCATGATTAATACTAATGACTTGCTTCAGACTAGGAGGCCTCATAAGGCTCTTAGACTAGATGTATGTATGATGTGTCGCGAGGAAAACGAAACTAATTATCCATGAAAGATGCATAAATCCATTCATCAATATGATTGAGAAGAAACACATTAAGCAATAATATTCATGAAGCAAACCTATACTTGTTATCATTCCAAATCGTAATCACATATGATCCATCATGAAGAATAAGCGAAGAAAAATATGATCATTTTTTATTTTCTATGGACCATCACGTTCAATTGTATGTGAATATGATCTTTGCATATTATGGATCGACATATTTGCTCAAACATGAGAGCAATGATAAAAAGATATATTCTTGCATAATCAAGGGATAAACATATCGGGGTTTTGGATTACTTACTAGTAAAGTTTGAGGTTTTGAGAAGAGCAGGAATGGAAGATTTTTTGCCATTGTGCAATTTTTGCAATCCTATGGATACTTTGGCTCTAGAGGAATGCTAGAACCTTCAAGGGCTGTTCTAGATCTCCTAGCTTATTATGGGGTAGAGTGGTGTTTTTGGCATCTTTATGGCCCCTTTCTTTTGGATTTTCTATGGGCTTTCTCCATCTGACTGCCAAAAATATTGGAAGGCAAATCTAGCTTAATTTATTTGTTTGTTTGCACATTTCATGTTGTCTTTTGGAGGTTATCTCATTATCCTTTCCTCGTAATCCTGTTCTATTTTTGTTAATCAAGATTTTCTATTATACCAAAAAAAAAAAAGAAGACTAAACATGGAATAAACATTAATGATATGATATCTACATAATCCAAGTATGATATTTAATTAAATGAGGTAAGCAATACAAACATAAACTTTACCCTGGATCCTCATGTTTAACTTAACATGAAACTGTAAGTGAAAATAGAATTGTTGGACCGTGACTTGACTAAGCCTATGTCATAGGGTTAGGTTGAGCTAGCCTTGGGAATAGATAAACAATAATTAATAATTTCAAAAAAGAAAGCTATTTAAATAAAAATGAAGGACTAATCTATCAACAAAAATGCACAAAGATGTTATGGCTATAGATATGTGTTTGAAGTAAAATCCAAGGTTGCTTACTTATCCTTGTCTTGGATGGGGAATCAAATCCCTAGTAATTCAAAAGTCTCAATGAAGAGAAAATACCACTGGTACATGAAGGAAAGAACCCAATCAATCAAGAGAAAACATGTAATTGCATACCTTGAAACAAGAAGCAAAAGTTGTAACAAAACCAACTAATTGATTGTACCAAGTACTGTCATCTTAGAACAAATGTAAAAGGCTCCTTCTTGACTCTATTCTCCAATAGCTCGATATCCATTTCCAAAAGAGGCACCTTAGGCTTTTATTTATAGAAAACATGTAATTGCATACCTTGAATCAAGAAGCAAAGGTTGTAACAAAACCAACTAATTGATTGTAGCAAGTAATGTCATCTTAGAACAAATGTAAAAAGCTCCTTCTTGACTCCATTCTCCAATAGCTCGATATCCATTTCCAAAAGAGGCACCTTAGATTTTTAATTATAGACAAATTGGAGTCCTAGGTTAGGGTTTTGCCTTAGAAACTAAGTCAGCAATCTATGGGCCGAAAGTAGTCTAGAAGCTCATTAAAAATCAGAAATGTGGTATCTTAACTTGTGGCACTGCAAAGGGTACTAGATTGAAAAAAATGGCAAGAAAACAAACCTAGAGAAAGGGTGTCTTCTGGCACTTGTGGCATGCACCCCTGTTGCCTGGTAACACCCATCCTGCACCGCCCATTTCCAAGCTTTCTTCTCTTTTTATTTTGCCCTAATTTGAAATGTGCATTGCCCGAACACAAAATTAGGTTAAAACACACCCAACTCAAACTTTCTTAATACATGTACAAAATATCCTTGCAAGGTGTGTAATCTGCAAACTGAGTTCTTGATGGATTTAAGCTTAAACCCGTACAATTGAGCTTGGTGCACAAAACCAGGCTTCTACAGCTATTAACTGTGGATTTTGACTTTAATAAGCCTATGTTAATTTGTCCTACTAGGCAAGTTGTGCTCCATAAACTCTTTAGATTAGCGCCACTTTCTGTGTGATACATGCTTATATATTTCCAATATAGAATCTTGTGCGACTCAAAAAGTGACTTTCCTTGTTTGAACTTCCAAAAGTCAACTCTGCTTCTGTGTTTCTGAAAGGTTATCCTGAACTAATTTCTAAATTTTGGACTAAAGATTAGGATGACGTGCATTGTTCCCTTTCTTTTTATTTTTTTTCTTATTGTTTTAATTGATTCTATTTTTGTCCTTTGAATTGCAGATGATTTGGTTGTTGATCCACGCAATCTGGAGTGGATGAGGGAAGCTAATTGTCCTATTGTAAGTAAAAAATATTCATTGTCATACATTTCTGTATATTGTTTGTAAAACAAGTGTGTCTTTGAAGTTAACAGAGATGAAATAATTGCACATGTTATCTTGCACATTTGTTCTTCTGCGTGAGGTCCTGTGCCTGCTATGTTTGGTTTTCTGTCTTGAAATTATGAAAACTAAAATAAACTTTAAAAATTGCTATTTAAATGTTAAAAAGTTGAGAAGTTTGGAATTGAAAGAACATTGTCTCATTGTCATCTGTTCATAGACCATTGCAATTTGATTTTAGATTTGATGGGGTGAATGCATGCCTGGGTGCAAATCATTTAAGCTGTTCTTTTTACAGTTTTATAATATTTAGTAATTGAATGTACCTGTAACAAGTACTTCTGCATGACTATAAGAAGTCAATATTACATGCACACATAAGAACTAAGATGTAGAGATGTCAGCACTCACCAACGAGGGGGTTAGGTGATGCCGGACGCCAAAATAATTGACGGGAGAAAATTAAAAGAGAAGGTAAAGAAGATGAAGATGAAGAGAAAGAAAGCAGAAGAGGGAGAGAGAAAGTGGAGAGAGAAAATGGGCGCTTGAGAGAAAAACTAAGAAACATATTACAGTTTCAAAATCTCAATCAATAGTCCAGAAGGCAGTGGTTCAATAAACTAATCCTAACAACTAAAAGTTAAAAAATAACCTCAAAATGATTTAAATTCTAAAACATCCAAACATCCCAAATTAAAATGAAATTCTTAATTTTGCATTTGTTGAGTGCCTCTTCCGTACCTACTTTCACTTTGGATAAAATTGTTTTGCAAGCAAAAGTTTTTTTAAGGTTAAGGCTTTGCCCTGAATAATGGTTCTTAGCAGAATTAATACAAAGAATTAATGATGCAGGTATGAAGTTCTCTCAAAGATTTTAACCCAAACATGTATGTTGTGTGCAGTTGTTGTCAGAGAAAAACTTAAGAGGGCCCCCAGGGGTATGGAGCACTGCCTGGCATCTGCCCGTGGCCAATGAACAACTGCCTGGCTTCTGCCTCTGTCCAATCATGGTGAAGTTCCCACTAGGGTTTCAAAGGGCCACTGATCCTTCTGCGATGCTTGAAGCTCTTTGCTAGGGTTTGAAGCTCCGTTTCGTCCTGATGATCACTCTTTTTGTGAAGTTTCTTAGGCTTGCAACCTTTTGCCTTGATGTTTCTCCTGGCGACTGGGTCTCTTGAGACAATGAAGAAACTTGGTGACCATTCTCTGCGTCATTCCATTGTGCCAGGCGACCATGGAAGACCTCTCTTGATGGACCCTGACCTTTCCATTCCCATGATCCTAATTCCTTTGTATTGTTAACTTAAGCCAATAAAATTTCTGTCTTTCTCACCTTGTCGTTTTTTCTTTTCTCTACTTTTTTCTGCTATAACTTCTTTCCAGTTCTATAACCCCTTTCAGCAATTTGTCCTCGGCTATCAGAGTCTGGTCAACCTACTTCAGTGTGTTTGTTTTTTTTCTTGCATTTGGGAAGGCTTTTGAGCAACTCGTCACTGGTTTTCAGAGTACTCTTGAGCCATTTCAGTGAGAACCTTTGATGGTTTTTTAGGGCTTTCTTTGACCATAATAAATCTTCGGTCATGATATTTTCTGTCTCCATTGATGGTGAAATCGTTCTCCTTTGAATGATTCCCAATTCGCGTGCGCTCAGAATTGGGGAAAGATCTGGAGTGGGGTCGGCTATATGAATCCTTTATGCGATCGTGGACCATTTCTTTTGATAGATTCAAAGATATTAAATCCTTACTCACTATCTCCTCCAAAGTTATTTTAGGTCTACCCCTACTCCTTCTACTGCCCCTCACAATAACTAAGTCACTCTTCCTCACAGGTGCACTATGTGGCCTACGTTGTAGGTGTCCATACCATCTGTGTCGCCCCTCCCCTTTCTTATCTTCTATAGGCGCTACCTACCATCTCAGTATCCTTGGGTAAAAACAATGAGAAATCCAGGTAGATCACTGAGCATGTGTCTGATATCAAATAAATTTGGATGCATAATTGTAATAGAGAAATTCTTTTATTCCAGGGGAAGATTCTCTCTGAGAATTCCAGGGGCTAAGGAGGCTTCCGGTTGGTGGTCTTTTTGCAAAACTTTGTTAGAAGGCAAAAGAAAAATAGATAAACAACCACAGCAGAATCTAGGTCTCTCTTGCAAAAATTGTGGATCAGAGACAGTGAAAAATGAAGGTAGAAATCCTGAGCTTAATGTGTTCACAAGTTACTGCATCTTTGCAGAGATGGTAAAGTATGTAGTTTATGGTGATTAGAGCTGGAATATTTCTGGTGAAACTAGCTAGAAAGCTCAACAAGGCAAATCACTGGAAATTGAAAGAGGAAATCTGGGAGGGACTTATTCTTGGAACTTTTTCAGACCTAAATCTGGTTCAAATTCAGAATTTTATTCTCTTAAAAATGGGCTGAAAATCATTAATATAGAGAATAATTTTTACACTATTCGGTTTGGGCCAGGGGACCTATGTTTGAAACCAGTCTACCCATTAGGTCCAAGGTGGGGCAAATGGGCTGGTCTAGCTTGGATAGAAAAGGAAAAATGCAGTTTTTAAATACTCAGGGCCTGAAGGGGATTTTTCTTATGATGGGGGCTTGATTGTAAACAGTAAAGGGTTTTCAAGGGCAGTAACAGAAGGGAAGTCAGAGCAGCAGTTGATTTTGAACAAGGAGGACAATCAACTTTTGCCAATTATAGACAATCCACAGGTTTCAGAAACACAGAAGGAGAAGTCTGGGAAAGGTGTTGCATTTCAAGCACCTAATCAGATCTGCCGAGAGTGTATTGGGGATATAGCAGAATTTTCAGAGTAATTGTCATGTGAAGACTATACAAGAAAGGCTGGTTATGCAGAGAATATTATGGAAACTAAAGTAATAAACAACAAGAATTCAGGCAGGGCTTTGGATTTGGAAAGTACAGTTTCTTATAAGCAAGGAAGTAGCGAAGGGGTGTTGTCGGATAACCAAAAACTGGATCATATATCTGACTGGGATAATGAAGTGGAAGACTGGTATGAAGACAAGAATAATCTGCAACTGGATCAGATTCAGGAATATGAGGATGAGGGCTTTCCTACATCTCAGCTGAAAGCTATAGTTAATTCAGTGGATGCTGTAAATTCAAAGAACTATTTGAGCAAGTGTTATACTGCTAACTCTACACAAAAGGCACTCTTGAAGGAGATAGGGAATCATGTCAAATTGTCTTTATTCTGATCAATCTGGTAAGTTTCTTTCAAGTTTCTCTATAGGTTCAAAAAATCTTTTGGATGAGAAAGCTTTGGTTGCTGATAAACTCTTGAGGAAATCTTTGTGCTGTTCTTCTCCTCTGAATCTTAATTCTGCATTTGTTACTTCTGATGTTCATTATGAGTCATTTAATTCTGGCAAAGGGATCCTACCTATGCCTGGGGCTGATATAATTGAAACAAATTGTCTTTCTTGGCAAAGAGATTTAGATTCTGTAGGAGTGACTTTAATTCTTGATCCACTGGGAGGTGAGAGGGACAGTTGGAACCCACAGGACCTTTTAGATAAATTGAGGTGCTCTGTTGTTAACCCATTAGGCCTGGAATTCAAAGGCTGTGCCCCCTAGAACCTATGAAAAAAAAAAGTGGGAAAAAAACTGCAAAATTTAGCCTCTTGTATAAACTATGGAGGGTGAGGGGGGGGGGGCGGGGGGGGGGGGAAGGAAAAGAGGGTTAGGGGCAGCACATTTGTAGAATGAAGATACTGAGTTGGAAAGCTAGGGGTTTGGGCTGTTTTGATAAACATCATCAGATTAAATATATTATATTCAAGGGTGCCCTGACATTATTATGATCCAAGAATCTAAATTGGAGATGGTGGATGGTTTTCTTGTTAGGACTTAAGAGCATCTGTGATTCTAGATTTAAAGACTGGGTGCGGTTAGCGTCTACTGGTTTCTCGGGGAGCATGGTTATTATTTGTCATACCAGATTTGCTTGCAAATTGGATTTTCTCATTGGTTCTTTTTCTGTCAGTTCACTTAGAAGTCATAGTTTAGGGCCAATGGCGGTTTACCTTGGTTTATGGTCCTAATGATCCTTGGCTGAGAAGTATTTTTTGGGAAGTGTTAGCTGCAGTTCATGGCATGTGTTCCCCTAGTTGGTGTTTGGGGGAAGATTTTATTTCCATTCGTTTTGCAAATGAAAATTTGGGAGGCTCCAGAATATTTTCAAGCATGAGGGGTTTTGTTATATCTATTAGGGAATGTGAATTGAGGTACATCGCTCTTTCTAATGCTCTTTTTTCTTGGTTTTCTGATGGCTCTAGATCTTTAGCTACTAGGATTGATAGGTTCCTGCTCGCTATAGATTGGGAAGATGCTTTCCTACTCTTACCTGAGAAGCACTCCCTAGAGTAGTTTCTGACCATTGCCCCTTATTCTTGAATCAAATCCTGTTAAATGGAGCCCAACTCCGTCTAGATTTGAAAACATGTGGCTTACTCATAACGATTTTTGGAGTTTGATTAGGAGTTGGTGGGGGGAGTATGCTGTGGAAGGGTGGGAAGGTTTTTGCTTTATGAAAAAAACTGAAGTATTTGAAAGCGAAATAAAAAACTTGGAGTAGTTAGACCTTTGATGATGTTAGATCTAGGGAAAGGAATATTCTTGAGGAGTTGGGAGCAATTTATAGACTAATTGAGGAGGGTCGGATTTCTAAGGACATTGCTGGAAGACCAATCTAGTTGTCCAATGGGTTTGAGCTAGTTTTTTTTTTTTAGGGAAGAGAAAGTACTTAAATTTTGATTTGAATGGAAATTTCGATGGTCTCAATTTATGGAAATTTCAAAGGAAATTTTGAATTTTGATTTAAAGAAATTACGGAATTTTATAGTAAATGATGGAAATTTACAACAAAACTTTAGGAAATATTAAAATAGATGATTATGCTTAATATGGTATCAAAATACATTAAAAAATGCATGTATGGCAAGTTTTTAGTATGTAGGGTATTAAACTGCATATTGTAAAACAAGCTATGAAGTGAAGAACATTCAAATAATTATAAAATTTTGAAGCTATTCCTTTGATGATTTAAGCCAACAAATTTATCATTTTAAATAACCACATTTTCAATAAATATCATACATTTAATGATCTAATACCACATGGAGTTTCTTGGTGGCTCAAAGTCATCTCTCCTATCCCTATCATTGGGTCTTCGAGATGACGTATATTGTTTTCAATAATCACTCCATGTCATATAATTTCCAAAATATTGAGTATAGGTGTACATATGTTATTCATACTCCTCCATAGTCATCTAATTCATGGCAATTTCTACTCGGCTAGAAGATCTTCTTGTACTAGGATGTCTTCTTGCAGGGTCTGCTTCTTGTGTATGTCCATAGAATTGTTTTGCATTTGCATGCTAGCCATACCCATATTATTGGCCTATTTGTGTATGAGGTGCAATAGTTGTAATATAATATGTATATTCAACATATTCATAATATAATGTGTATTAGACATACTCGGTTAATATAAATGAAATTCATATCTCAATTGAAAAAATTATTTATTATGCAAATAAAGATAATTTAGAGATGAATGGTTAAATCAAAGTTGTAAGTTCAAATTTTCATATAATTTCAAAGTCATTATAATATTTTGTTTTAGTAAAAAAATAAGATAAATTAAGAGGGAAGTTTCACTTTATGTCTATACCTCGTATTTGAATTCCAAGGAAAATTCATTAAAATTTAGATAAGTTTCGCTAAAATTTTGAGATTTCAATAAATTTTAGATGTTTCTCTAAAATTTTGGCGGAAGTTATGTAAAATGGACATCCACTACCATTTCAATTTCGAGGATGATGGAAAGCAGAAATTTCGACAAAATTTTTGACAATTTTGTGGAAATTTATGATCATGATTATTCCTCTAGTTTTGTCAATCAAGACAATATCATATTCAAATAATATACACGATGTAATGGAAAACCACCAATGGAGAACTTTGAGTCCTTATCTTGACTACCATGTAAACATCTAAAGTTCACCATTTGTGGTTCTCCATCACCATGGAACCTTATTTGGATATTTCTAGCAAGTTTATCCATCACTATAGCAAAAGGATAAGGACCCAAAGTAAATCCTTGATGTGTACCTATTTTGATAAGAAATTCCTTAGACTCTCCTACTTAATGACATCTATATACCTACTATATACTCCATTTTGTCTAGAACCCACCATAGAACTTCCCTAGGTACTCTTATCATAAGGTTTTGCTAGGTCAATAATAATCATGTGCAAAAGCCTCATATTCTTCCTAAACTTGTCCATTAATCTTCTTAATAGATATTTTGCTTATGTGGTTGATCTCCTAGGCGCCAAAGGAATGGTTTTTTTGTAACCCTGGTTTTAATCGTATTCCAAAGTTTGATTGTATGACTCGTATGTTTAATTCCACAATAATTTTTACTAATTTGAATATCAACTTTATTTTTTGTATCTATATCCTTTTCTTCAATTATAGTTTTGGTTGATCATGGGTTGGGAGGTGATCCGTCCTTTCTTCCTCTTTCCTCATAAGATGCGGCCTAACTCTCAAAAAATTCATTTGCTGCACTTAGGTCTTCTACTAGTCAGAATTCTAAACTATGCAATGGCTATTTGAATACTTTTAAGAAATTTTATAGCTACAAATGCAAAAACAGTTCTCCACATCCTTACTAGGTATGAGTTAGACTACTCGTGTAGGATGGAAGTCAGCCTGGTAAAACAGATTTCATCCTGCCACCAGGGTTCCTAATCGCTCTATTTAGACATTTCCTTATCAAGGTGTGCTAAAGCTATTCATAGTTGGTATTTCTAAGTGGCAAGGAGGGCTTTGGGCAAATAGCAACTTGAAAGTACTTAACTTCAGTTCCAGTAATGAAAGATGTGAGTTTAGGAGTGGATTCCGTTCATGTGGCATTTTCTCAGTCCTTATAATATTGTTAAATAAATTTATAAACCATATTATTCTCTTATCAAATGTAGTAAAGATAATCATGTATCATCCTGCCAAGTAGCGTTCTACGAGTTAGTTGAATATGGTCCTAAATTTTGACATAAAATGGCATTTTCAAGACTGAAACCTATACACCTGTGCCTAACAGCCCGAGTCTTGACAGATGCATGCATAGAAAACCTCCTCCTTGCATATATTGAGGATCATTTTGAGAATCTTTGGTGGTAAGTGCAATATTGAAGAAGTTCAGAGCTTAGTTTTACTAAAAGCAAGAGTTGGACATGATACTAAATTTGGAATAAAATGATGTCTCAATACTTGGACTTGTATGTTGATAGATGATTGGTGTGCACTTTCATGGATAGATGACTGGTGTGATGTTTTTGATCAGATGACAAGTGTTTTTACGTATATTTTAGGAAATTCAGCCTGGATAAGCCAATGCCAATCTAATCTTAGTATTCATAGACCAAAACAAAAGTATAAAGATAGTGGTCAATAGATGCTAACTTCACGAGTTGGAGATAAGCAGACTCAATGCCAAAGAATTTCCCGCCGCTACCATATTTCCTGATAAATGCAAATCAAATAGATGGAACATGAAGCACAAATCAGTTAATGACTGGGTCATGAAACAAAGAATTCTGTTAGAAATGCCACATTCTTGAGGACTATTATAATCGTGCTCAAAGCTAGCATGGATTTGGTATAATAGGATATAATATAATTGGGATGCAAGAAAATGCTCTAAATAGAACATAATAGGGGGAGAAGGCTCTGGCAGAGGAGGCTAGATGAGAGGTGGCTAGGGTATTCTGCATGAACGATGGGATGATGAAGGTTGGGTGGGCTTGGCTTGGGTCTTTGAAAATTAGTTTAGACATGGGCTGGCTGTTTTTGAGAGCAATAAAGACCTTTAAAATTTTCTGATGGTCTTGTTAGTTAAGGAGGCTCAAGAGCAGAGCCTGATTCTATACCGGGCGAGTTTAGAGAGGAGAAAATTCAGCAGGGTGAATCACAGTTTGGCCAATCGAAAGGGCAAGCCTGAATGCGTAGTCAGGGTTCCAGTCAAAAAGCCTTCTGATGAAAACCTGTGAGGCTACAGGAATTAATCTCTCCTCAGAACAGAAGAAAGATGCGTGCAGCTCAGAGCCTTGATCGTCTTCTAACAAGCTCTATGGTGGTAAGAGGAGAGAAGCAGTTGCTCTGAAAACAAAAAATGGAAAAGGAGGTAGAATCTGATAGATGGGCTGCTAAAAATTCTACTAATTTTCTAGGGTGTGTCTCTCCTATTCTGGAGAAGAATGATAGTATGCAGAGTTCCAGGATTGAGTTTTGGGGGATCTTCTTCTAAGAATTTTAATTCTTGTGGAGTTGAAAATCAAGACTTTATTGCTTGTTTGAAATTGAATTAGATGATAAGGGAGTCCATTCGAATAATTTGAAAAATCGAAAGGTTATTGCTTGTTTGAAATTGAATTAGATGATAAGGGAGTCCATTCGAATAATTTGAAAAATCGAAAGGTTTACGCTCGCCGTAAGGAAGTGCAATTGGGTTTTGAGAGGAGGAAGTATTTTGAAGAAAATGGGGATTCATATGATGACAAAACAAAAAAAATATCTTAAGAGAGATTCTAAAAGTGTTTTAGTACAGTGGAGGAGCCAGCTCGTGAAAAGTCCTCTTATTGTACATCTCTCTTTTGCTCATTATCATGTTGCTAGTAAGATTTGATGGTGTGGGTTTGTTCAATATAGATCAAAGGGAAATCCTTCAATGTGAGATTGAATGAGGTAGGGATGGTTGGAGCTCTATTTGTTCTTGAGAAGAATCGTAAATGCAATCTGCAATCAGTGGGTATGACTCTTCAGCCACGACTTCATGGTTTTCTCAAGGGTTCTCATCTCCTGTTGGTTGGTTGAGCAAGGGCTTTTGAAGATTTTTCAAGTAGGTTATGTGAATTACTGGATGGGGGATTCATGCGACTAAGGCACGAAAGTTCTTGGAAATAGGGCATGGATGGAGGGGTGAAAGATATTTCATTTTTGTTCCTGAATGGCTGATAGGGATGGATTGTCTCGATTTGGGGGTGCTTTTATTGCTTTGGAGAGCTCTTGTTGGTCAAGCTCTAATGTAGCAAATAACAAGAATGAAAATTGCTCATGAAGTCTAATCGTTTCTGATAGGGTAGGTGATGGTGGTGATTGATCAATCTCTAAGAGTGTGCAGGAGGTAGTCTATGCTTGTGGATAAAGAATGCAAGAGAAGTTCATTTAGTCAGCTACACACAATCAATCAACGATGGTAGGGGCATTGCTTCCAGCTGAGCAACTAGGATCAAAAGCGGCTAGGGTTTCTTGCAGGGATGATGGGTTGACGAAGATTGAGTGGGCTGGGCCTGGCTTATTTTTCGATTAATATAGACTTGGCTGTTTGAAAATAATAAAACTCTTTTAAACTCTTTGCTGGGCTTGCTAGTTAAGGAGGCCCAAGAGCAATTTTATGAATGAACACTAGGCTTGGGTAGTGAAAAAACACAGTGGGGTCAATAAAATGGGCAGGCCTGAAAGTCTTTACAAGTCCCTGACCATAAGGAAGCCCTACCACCCAAGTCTGGTGAGGTTGTGGGAGTTCAGAGTTCTTAAGAGCAGAAGCAAGATGAGTTGTGTTCATCTTAGAACAAGGTATAGGGTGTTCTGATTGGCCCTGATTGTGCTCCTCTTTTTCGAACAACATCCTCGGTGGTCTTGGGGAGGGATGCTTCGATAATTGTAAAGAGCAGGCAATGGAAGTAGGAAGTCATGTTGCTTCTCCTCAGCAAGAGAAGAATGATAATAGGGGGAGTTTCAGGGATGAAAGGGAGGATTCTATTTTTAAGAATCTTAACTCTTGGGAGTTTTGAAACCAATACTTCATTTTTGTGTCAGTTGGAAATCTAGCTCATAAGGGAGTCAATTTGGATAACTCGAGAAGTGGAAAGGTCTACATCTGCCATAAGGAAGTGCAAATGGGTTTTGAAGGGAGGAAACTTATTGGAGATAAGTGAGATTGGTGAAGTGACAAAACATATAAAATTATTAAGAGAGATTCCAATGGTGCTCTAAGTATAGTGGTGGAGCCAATCAATGGGAGGGCCAAATTGTGCTAGGGTAGTAAGAGATGGGGAGATGTTTCGGATGAGGATAGTTTAGGGAGTAGTGATTTTGAATGCGAAAAAGGTTTACTTTTGGGTCATATTCAGGATCAGTATGGATTTTCCTACGATTTTTCTACTGATTGCATTGGGGATTTACATTATGTGCTGCCTCCTCCTTTAGAAGGCTTTGAGGGACTTGTTATGTTTGAAGATGAGGTTACTAAAGATGAACGTTGGGTTAAGGATGGAATTCTGCCTCCTCCAGTTCCAGAAATTTCTAGGAAGGACATTGAAACCCAGAGTTTGCTGGATGACTTGGGCCTTGATGGGGGCAAATCTATAGTGAAGAAGTGTCAGAGGGAATTAGCTAATTTGAGGTGTTCAGTAAACTATGATGGGAAGGGATGAAAAAGGGGATTTCATGGCTGATTATAGCAGACCTTTTGTTTTGCATCTATTTTTATTTTTTTCTTTTTGAGTTTTTACTTCTGTTTTTTATCTTCTTTTTGAGGATTTAATATCCTCCGTATGATTGTACATTCTCTTTCTCAATTATTTTCTTTATCATTTAAGAAAAAATGTATAGTGGAGGACCCAATTGTTGAGAGGATTAATACTAGTAAGGATAGTAAGATATGGAAGGATGAAGTGCGGATAGTGCTGATTTCGAATGTGACGTGGGTTTACTTTTGGATCAAATTTAGGTGCAGTAAGGATTTTTTCTGACTTTTCTTCTGATTGTCTTGGGGATATGTCTTATGTGCTGACTCATCCTCTAGAAGGTTTAAATGGGAATATTTTTTAGAACAATGTTTCTAAAGAACTGAAGGTAAAAGATGGAATTCTGGCCAATCCAGTTGAAGAATCTGCTGAGAAACATTCAAACTCAGAATTTGTTGGATAGCTTGGGCCTTATGTTGGCTAATCACAGAGGAAATGAAGTTAGGCTTGATGGTGGTAAATCTGAGGCGAAGAAGGGTCAGAGAGAATTAGCGAATTTATCATTTATGGAAAGCCCAAGTCTTGGTTTAAAGCATCTAAGGTGTTAGACAAGGGTGTCTGCTTTCTCCTTTTCTATTCATAATTGTTCTTGATGCTTTAAGTAGGATATTTAAGAGAAGAGTGGATAGAAGCTTAGGGAATAGGGTGGCATATGAGGATTTATTTATCTCACATTTTCTGTTTGCAGAGAACACCATCCTTTTCCTGTTGAATGACGTGGATAATTTTGTTAATGTGTTACCCATCTGCAGATTTGTTAGAAATTCTTGAGATTGAGTATTGACTTATCTAAGAGTGGGGTAGTTGGCATCGGTGTAGACTGTAGAGTTGAGTGTTCTTTCTTATTATAGTAGGGTGTCTAGCTGTGGTGTCTTGAGTTGACTTGGTCTATTACTCAGGAGTTCCCATAGATGCTAATCCCAAAACATCTTGTTCTTGGGATTCGGTTTGCAAGAGTGTGTCTTAAGAGGTTGGATATGTGGGATAGGGCTTTTTAGTATTCATATTACTCTATTCAGGCTTGACTCTTCTGTATTGTTATGTTACTTCTTTGTCTTATAAGATACCAGTTTATGCTGGAATTTTTATGGTCAGGAATGGGGGAAGGACGAGGGATCATCTTATGAGCTGGAAGAGTTGGGTTTGAGTAATTTGGTGTCCAAAAACATTTCCTTGGCAAGGAAGTGATTATGGTGGTTTCCTTTTACATGACCCTCTTAAGGCACAGGGTAATCTGTAGTATGCTTTGACACTAGTTTAGTCGCAATAGTATGAGCTTTTAAAGAATGGTTGGGATTCTAAAGTTGGATCAAAGATTATTTTTGTGAATCCTTATAAAATTGTTTCAAAGATATACCATGCTTTTCTGCCTCATGTTCGTTACAAGGTTGGTAATGGGAAGAGAATCCACTTTTGTTAGGATCATTGGGTTGAGAATGCTCCTTTGATTCAAGCTTTTTCTCATCGTTCTTGTTTATCCAGCCTTCATGATGCACCAGTTCTTTGATTTCTTCTTATTTTTGGGAGTGTAGAGTCTTATAATTTTATATTTTTGAGGAACAGGAATGAGAGATAGCGATCTGATTGTGCTATTGAACGCACTTGCTCCTTTTCATAGATTTTTGGGGAGCAACACCAGAACCTTTGGGTTCTGGATGCTTCCGAAACCTTTATGGCAAATATGTCTCTTCTCATTTGACTCATGTTCCTAGTGCTATTCTTTCCCCAATATATTCTTTTATTTGGAAAACTAAGGTCCTATAGTTGTGGAAAATAGTTCATTTTTTATTTCTGGCTGACCAAAAAATTACAAAAATGCAACTATGTTTTTCAATTTACAAAGTTTATGTGGAGAAGCTCGAAAACATAAAAAATAATGATAATAAAAGAAACTGCTTTTCTAGTTTTTTATACAAATGCTGGAAAACTAGAAAACATGATAGTATCTCTGTAGTTCTCTAGAAAATTAGAAATGAAAAGGAAACTGTTCCTGACAACTGAACAGGTGCTTTCCACAAAAAATAATGACTTTAACTTGGACTATAAGATTGATATGGGTGATTTGCTTTAAGGGAGAAGGCCAAATGAGGCACTATCACCATATGCGTGTGTTCTTAGAAAATGGGGGCACATTTTTACATTTGTTCTGCATTGATTTTTTTCATGGAATATGTGGAATCTGTTTGGTGTTTTTGGAGATTGTTGGGTTTGTCCTCCTTTGGAATACCTTTTTCTTCCTCATTATAGGGGTTTTGGAAAGGAGATGGAGAGGAGACCTCTTTGAAGGTGTACGGATTTTTCTATTATTTGGTGCATATGGTTCAAGAGGAATGCTAGAATCTTCAAGAGTATTGCTATTTCCCCTAGAGCCTCTCTGCATAAAAGCAGGGTTAAGGCTGCATACACTTTGATGAACCCTTCTTTCTTTTGGTTTAGAGTAGTGTAGAGTGTTGTTTCTCACATTCCTTTGATTTTCTGCTGATATCATTTTTAGAGGCGTCTCTTTAACAGATATGCTGCTAGACTAGAAGCCTTGCTTCATTAGTTTTTATATTGTTGATAGTTTTTCATTATGTTATGTTGTTTCCTTGAGTTGGTTGGTGTATTTCTAGTCTTAAAGTGTAAAATGGTCAATTTATTATAACAGAAAAAAAATACTAGAATGGTTTTTGAATAAATCTGTCTTGCTTATCTTCTATATTTTCCCTTTTATCTTGCTTTAGCTTGTACCCATCTCTCTTTTTTCTCACTTAATAAATTTTTATTCACTATTAAAAAAAAAAAACATTTATGTTAGAAGTACTCTTTGAGGACTAATGCTCTTCTCTTAAAGCCCAAATTCTACTTGGAAATTCTTTAATTGTTGGATCATGAATGATTAAATATATTCTTATATGATTTCAGTGATTTTCAATCTGTGTTCCTTTGGTGTTCCCAACATATATTCCAATTGATGCAAAAAACAATTTTGTAGTGATATCACAAATTTACTTCTGAAGAATCTCACGGTCTGAATTGTTATGCTACAGGTGGCTGATGTTACACATTCATTACAACAGCCTGCTGGGAAAAATGTATGGATTGTTTCATTTCATGTTTAAAACTTTAAAGAGATTGCCTTGCTGTATATTTTTATGCAGTTTGTAGCAGATCTAGAAATATTGTTGTACATCATGATAAGTGTTTCAGACTATACTTCTTTTTTGGTCAATAAAGCAGAAAGAAGTATTACTACGTGGACCCCCAGTGGACGTCTATGCATGTATAAACTCATTGACAAGCCAGATCTAACTAAATCTAAAATGTACTGCAAATCCTCATCTCAAATCCCAGTGCACCAGAAGTGTAAACTCTTTAGCCACCTATCTTTGAGCCTTGAGAGGCACACTTTTCTCCCCTCTAAACACAGTTCTGTTTCTTGCCTCCATAGAGCCCAAAAAATAATGGGAGGGCTTACGATAAAAGTTTTATCCTCTATACAAGTCTTTAAACAAAACCAAGCCCGTCACTCCCAAGCTATTGAATCTGCCATAGTCCATGATAAACCCAACATTGAGAGAACCCCATTCCGGAACTCCTTAGACCTCTTACAATGGAGAAGGTGGTTTAGAGTCTTAACTGCTCCTTCACATAGAAACCACTTATTCACCAAAAGTTTATCCCTCATCAAAAGATTAGGTATAGTCAAAATTTCTTTCCCATGCTGCATCCCTAGCGGTGAAAGCAAGAAATCTTGGCAGGGCCTGTCACATCCCACTGTCACATCCCAATCATAAGGTTTGCAATCTAATGAGACTAGAAAAGTTAAGGAGGTAAAGACATGGAGGGATTTTTCATATTCTGAAAGTGAATATAATGGCAATTTTGATTGTGTTGGTGGTTTGTTGTTGGATAAGATTTGAGAGCAATATGGGTATGTTTCTGACTCCTGCGATGAAATAGGGGATTTATTTTTTTATGTCCATCCACACCTGTTGGAAGGTCTGAAGGAAGTTTCTATTTTTGATAATGATGGGTTGCTGAATAAGTTTCAGCATAGGGATGGAATTTTGCCTACACCAGTGGAGGTGATTCCAGAGGAGTTAGAATCTCAAAATTGTTTGGATAAAATGGATATAAAGCTGAGTGATATTGGAGGAAATGAAGTGTGTTTGCATGGTGGCTAAAGTCAAAAGTGGAAGGGTCAAAGGGAATTAGTGAATTTGAAGAGTTTTGTAAAATATGATGGAAAGGGTTTGAAGAGGGGGTTTCTTAGTTAATTTTGTTTAGTTTTATTTTGGGATCTTGGATTTTTTTTTTTTTTCCACTTTTCGTCTCTTTTTATATGGTGGACTCCTTGTCCCGGCATATTGTACCTTCTCTTCTTTCTACCTGATATACTTCTTTTGTTATCTAGAAAAAAAAAAAAATCAACCCAAAGGCATTTGTAATTTTTTCAAGATGTTGGGAAAATTTTTCTGCAGCTGCTTTTGTGAAAATTTACTTTCCAAAAATCATATTTTCATTGCTAAGAGCCAAAGTTTCAATTTCCAGGAAATAAACTCAGCATGCTCAATATCAACTCTAGAAAAGCCATAAATTTTGAAGTTTATGAATGTAGACAACAGTGAAGGGAAAGATTTCTTAAAATTCTTTTGTTATGAGGCTATGAGCACCACTATTAGCAATATATGTATCGGCATGTGGTTGAGGGGTTGGATTGGTGTCTCATTTCATGTGATCAATTGGAGGGGTGGGAGAGGCCTTTTGAGGAGGAGGTTAATTAGGCAGTGTTTGCATAGATCATGAGAATACTCCCTGGCTGGATCCTTGGTGGGTTTAATATATATTTCTTTCAGTGGTGTTGGGATGTGGTTAAAGTTGATACAGTGGATGCGTTTAAGGATTTTATTGCTAATGAATGATACCTATAAACTTTATTTCCATTACCTTACTTCTAAGATGGATCACTATCTTATGGTTAATGTTTTTGGCTTATTTTTTTATCATGTGCGTGTATAAGATTATTGCAGACATTCTTGCTTACAAAATTACTGAGGTGTTAGGTGATACAATTTCAAGCTGTCAATCTACTTTTGCTGGTGAGAAGCATATTTTGGATGCATCCTTGTGGCTAACGAGGTTGTTGAAGATGCTAGAAGTATGGACCAAAATCTAATTTTTAAATCAAATTTTAAGAAAGCTTATGATGGGGCAACTGGGAATCTTTTGGATAAAATGTTTTGGTTCAAGCTGGGGAGGGTGCATTAGGGGCTGCTCTTCTACTGCATTCTTTTCAGTTGTTATTTATGGAGAACCTAATATTTTGGTTTTGGCTTCTACAATTTCAGAAAAGTGGATCTGCTATGTCCTTTCTTTCTTTATTTTGGCTGTTCATGCTTCGAGTAGGATGATACAGAGGGCTGTTGACGGGGTTTCATCCAAGGTGTTGCAGTGGGGAGGGATGTTGTGGTTTCCTCGCATTTGCAATTTGATGATACTATTTTATTCATGTCTGATGATAGGTCCTCATTCTGTAAAATTATTAATGCTCTACAGGTTTTTGAGTTAGATTCAGGGCCTACAATTAATTTGGGTATGTCTGGTCTAGCTACTCTGAATTTGAGTCCAGAGGTAATCTCTAGCTTTGCTGCTCTTGTGGGTTACAGTGGCCTCGTCGTATTTTAGTTTTTTAGGAGTTCCTTTCGGCGGTAATCCTTGCTCAGGGAGATTCTGGGATCCTGTGGTTGCAAGATTTCTAAACAAAGGGTGTTTTTCTTCCTTGTGGGGCTGTATGTCTTTGATCCAGGCTTGTCTTTTGTTGATTCCTCTTTATATTGTTCTTTTTGCAGCCACATTGGAGTGTATTACGAGAAATGTTCTTGGTTAAGCATGGATGCGAGGAGGGATCATCTTGTGAGTTTGGGAGGTTATTGGTAGGTCTAAGTATGAAGGGGGCTTGAGTCTCGGTAATTTGGTGCCTTAAATTGCCTTGGTGGGTATATGGTTATTGTTTTTTCCTTCGAAAACAAATTCACTTTGGAACACAGTAACCAGAACTAAACTTGGCGTGCAAGAAAATGGACGTGATGCAAATGTTGGATGAGGGGTTACTCATTAAAACAGATGGAAATTCATTAGCATGTATCTTCCCTTTTCTTTCCTTGTACTAACTAAAGTGGGAGACATTGATTCCTAAATCATAGGTCTAGACTCATCCCTTTCATTAAAAAGGCTTGAAAAAAAATCAGTTCTTTTCATTTTCTATCAAGTAAGAAACAGAGACAACCTCACCCCCTTCTCCAGCTCCTCACTCCAAGAGTTCCTAACCAAAGATCAAAAAGGCTATCATTGGGCCACTTGTTTTCAAACCTAAGCAGAGTAGGACCCCACTTGACCTTGCTAGATTAACAAAAAACAGGAAAATAATCTGACTCTGGTCAAGAAAAAACACTCTGGGAAAGATTGGGAAACTGCTCTCCCCACTTACCAGTCAATACGAAGCAAAACCTATCTAACCTACCAGCAGCCAATCTAACCCCAACCACAATCCAAGTAAAAAGAGCATGTTCCAAAGATAAAATCCCTCAAACCACACTCCCTAATAAAACTATCAAAATTATTTAACTTATAAAAAGAGCACCAAGTTATTTGTCGTATTCAACTTAAACATTTACAAGTTCAACATTTTTCTCTCTCACAACCATGCAGGGTGCTGTTAGTCAGGTTTCTCAGGATCAGTCAAACTATTACCAGTGGAACTCTGATTTTGCACTGGTGTGGACCCACTTCACGTCTGCTTCCAAGGTTGGGATACTATTCACCTACTCACCTAGGGAGCCTTGCCACGCGCTGCTTCTTGTTCAAAGTGTTGTTCCTTAATGACAAAGTCCTTACTGAAAATCATCCAATAATCATACTGGTTTGTCTCACAGGGCCTCATGTTTTCCCAAATTGCTTTCCAAGCCAGCTGATCTCTCTCTCTCTCTCTCTCTCACACACACACACACATGCACACACACACACACACACACACACAGAGATTTAACTATAGAGAGGGATAATGTAATTGAGCTCTACTACTCAAATGCTGGGTGGAATGAGTCCTTGCCATTTGGCTATCCTTTTTCATCATTTTTGTATCACACTGAAAAAGAGGTTTTTCTTAGTAGTCCCTTGTAGCATGAATCTACTTTAGCGCATCTCTCCTTTGATGACTTCCATGCTGCATCACCATCCTAATTGTCCACCTTTTTTATATTTAAAAGAATCTGAGGTACCTCACCTCTCAATCTTAACCTTGCCTCTCAAAAATCACATTCTAAACCAAGCCAAATCCTGTAAATATTATGTATTATTACAAGAGCTTTTCTGTCACAAACCAGCATGCAAATATTTGAATTTTTCGGCTTAAAAGGAACATTTCTGCACCACTGATAATGCCAAAAAGAAAATTCTGCATTGCCAGCCACACATTGCTCGAAATGCTCCCAACCCTTTCTAATCCACTTCCCAACCCGCTCTGTATGTATTCCTTCCTCCTCACTTAGACACCCTTTTTGCTCAACCCATAGCTCCAGTAACTCTTTTCCACAGATATTATTCTGCACAAAAATGGCAAGTCCATTTTCCAAGTTTAGTCTTGTTAAAATGGAGGGGCTTGATTCCAAGCCTCCTAGTTTCAGAGGTTGTTCCGTACTTTACAAGTTGATTCTTGAATTCCTCACTTTTACTCCACAAGATTCTCTTTTGCACATATTAGAGGTCTCTTTGCAACGGAATAATTTAGACTTCCTTATCACTTTTGATTGATATCCCCCCCACTTGCTAATTTCCTTTCATTATTTCCCCATTGTTGTTGTTAATATTCTTATCTTTTAATTTAGCTCCACATCAAAGGTTGATGCCCAGAAGCTTTCCTGAAAACTTCCCTGCACCCATTCCCCCAAAGGAATCAGCTCAATCTAGTTTAATTTGACATTCAAACCCGAAACCACTTCGAAAAATAAGGGGATGCAGCATAGGTTCAAAGCTCGTTCAAACTCCGGTTCACAAAATAAAATGGAATTGTCAGCATAAAACAAATGAGAAACCCTCATTTGACTGTTTTCTTTTCCCACTGCAAACCCCTCCAAAGCCCTACATCAGTAGACTTGGACACCATTTTCCTAAGAACTACAATAACCAAAACAAATAGCAATTAGGGTGCAAGTCTCCCTAGCTTCAACCTCAAAAAGAAGATTTGAAGGGGTAAGTGATGTAGGGGTGAAAACATTTCCTTATTCATTTTGGCCATCAGTCACCAAACTGTATCTTTTCCATCATAGTCAAATGCCTTCATCGTATCGAGTTTGCGAGGAACCACTTTCCTCCCTTTTTTAACTAGAGTATCCACCACTTCATTGGCAATTAATGCAGTGTCAAGAATCTGTCACCCCTCCATGAAAAGCATACTGCTGTGGTCTAATTGCTTTCTCTACCACTTTCTTCGATCTTGATTTTAGGACCTTGGAAATAAGCTTATAAACACTTCCCACCAAGCTAATTGGGTGAAACTCATTAATATTTATTGCCGCATTCTTCTTGGGAAGCAAAAGTATTAGATTACCACTTCACCTAGAAGCGTAAGTTGTTAGATTGTGGGCCAAGATCGAGCCTTAATTCTCCCCCACATGTGTCACCCAATTGCCCATGGAGAGGTAAACAGATAATGAAAAACATCCATTACAAAGCAGAAGATAATTTTAATAATTGACTATATACTTGAGCAATAAGAATAGAACTCAAGACCTCCTAGGATCCATGGCTTTGATGCCACGTTACAGAACCACTCCATCTAAAAGCTTAAGCTATTAGGTTGTATGCTGACAATGTATATCAAGCCTGAATAAAAACTACAAAAGTTGCAATAAAATTGTCATCAAATTCACTCAATGCGTGCTACTAATTGAAGAGTTGTTGAATCTTTTTGGACTCTTAATAAGTCATCTGGCCCTGAGGTTATCTCCAGAAAATTCATTTCAATGCCTTATACGCTTCCTTTTACTAAAATAAACCTCCCTAATAGGTCTTTTAACCCCAAATTCATACTAGACATCTTGTAAAAATTACAAATGACTGACCTCATTTCTCCTTCCTCTTAAAACACCTCCCTATGCATCTCCACCTTGTTAACTAAATTATTTCTTATGATTGGCCCCTTCATAGAAAAAAAATTATATATATATATATATTGTTCATATCCCCAACTTTTAATCAAAGCGAGCTATATTTCCAAGAAGTTTCCTCCAACCCAATTGTAGTAGATGGCTACTTTCTATTTTCTATTCTTCTCTCATTCTTTTCCCAATTGAAACCCATACCGTAGGCTCCTCATCGAGCAAGCCTACCTCTGCATGTGACATCCTTTGTTTCACCTTCAATTTCCCAATTTTTTTTTTCCACATAGCACAGACCTGCACTAAAAAGCCACTACCACAAGTAAATCTCCAGATCCTTCTACCCTCAACAACATGTTTTCTAGTTGGCAAGGGTTAGACCCCAACTTAAATCCTCAAACATCAGGGTAGATTGATTTAACCAAGAAAAAAAAAAAAAAAAAACAAACAAAACAACATGGGTAATTGGTGAGCAACCTGTGGAAAATGATCCCCCCCCCCCCCACTCAAACAGGAAATGGAATCTGTCAATCTGCAAAAGTGAAGGGCATTCACTGAAACTGGACCTAGGCCCCTTATAAAAGAGGAAAATCAACCAGAGCATTAATCTGCAAAAACTCAGACCTCATGGAAGCCCCTGTGCAAGTCGTTTTTGAAACCTCTTCACTCCTTTCATAAACATAGAGAACCATATTAAAGTCTTCTCACAACACCATCCCATCTTTCTCTGAGTTTAGAACTCCTATTGCGCAGCAAATCTCTCACCTAGACTTCCCTATGCAAGCCAGTGAAGAGCCTCACAAACTCATTCACCAGGGACTTAACAAGGCAATTCACAGTGAAATCTGCTACCCAACTGTTTATAACCTCCGATGTCTTCATATTCTATAGCACCATCATTCCCCTGCTATTCCTTTAGAAGGCAATTTGATCCGAGTGTTGCTTCTGCCTTCCCAGATAATGTTGACTGATTTGCTTATTTAAATTTTCCCATTTAATTTCCTGTAAACCTATCACATTCCATGAAAAAAATTCAGAGTTGCTTATATCATAAAATAAGACATCCACCTGCCTTTTCCCTTGACTCCTTTATGATAATTGACATAATATTCCAGCTTTGCTTAGTTCCTTGTTCAACTCCCTGCTTATTTTCCTGTTGTTTACTTTGGCAGGCTGGAAAGGTCACTAAACAAGCTTTAAAAAGATTGATTTCGCTTGACTAATTTTGATCACTTTGGCTGCCTGGAAAGGTCACTAGACAAGCTTTGGAAATATTGATTCTGTTTGACTAATTTTGAAAAAAAAAAAAAAAATTTGATTGTTTTTGTTTTGGAGGATTACCTAAACTTCATCCAATGGATTATATCACCTTTGGCTATGCAAAAATTTTGCTGCACTAGTGTATTGTATGGTGGACATTGAAATAGGTTTGTCAAGAATTGTATCACGAAATGCATAATTGATGTATGTTTTACACAATTTTTTCCTCTTGAAGCTCGCTGGATTTGTTTGTTATGCTCCTTGCTATGGCTGTCTCATGAGTCATGCCTTGACAAGAGGGAACATGCATCAATCAGATCAGAACAAAGGAAATCCTTCTATTTGAGGCTGGATGAACTGGGGGAAAGGGTGTTTTTTTTTTTTTAGTGTTCTTGAGAATAACTCTGTTTGAAATAGATGCGTGTGGATCTCGTCAATGGCAGCATTCAGCAAAGTGGTTTTCTGATGGTTTGTCTTTGGTTTTCTGTAGATGAGGAAGTTGTTGTTGAAATACTAGGTTGGGAGGGTGATGAACTGCATGGAAATTAGGACTGCAAAAATGGGTACATTTTTGGAGTTAGTGTTGGGCTGGAACGGGAAGTGGTTTCTGTGTTTATACCTGGTGGAACTAAAGGAGATGGTTGAGTGTATTCGTAAAAGAATTTTGTTCATTGATTGAGTTGGTTTTCCTGCTATTGGTATGATTTGTAGGGTATAGTGAGAACAACAAAAACTCAAAGTTCAATGAGAACAGCAGAAAATTCTTTTGTGGAGTGAGGCTGTTAGGTTGAACAAGCATATGATTGTGTTAAATATGGTAGAGAGATGCAAATGGAGGCAATAGGAACTTCGGTGTCATGGGCAAGAATTTGTGCATGGTCAGCACAGTGTTAGATCAATCGGCCAAGATGTTGGGGTGGATTGGACTAGGTTGCTTGATCATTATGTTGGATTCGGGTAAGAAGTTGGGCCAGCAGAGTTTGCTTAGCAGACGGCCAGAATGGTGTTAATGAGGCTTGAATTAAATTTCAAGAAAGGCTTGTGATTTAAGTAATTATGTGAAGGCCCAGAACTGCAGTGGGTCATTTGTTCAGGGGATCCCCTCAAAGGCCCAGAATATGATTGTTTGGGTGTGGTTGTGGGAAGGTTCGTCTAACACCACAAGGGGCGAGCAAGGGGCATGCCAGTGTAAGGATTAGGAAGCAGGTAGGTTCTCACGTCTTTATAGAAGGTGAGTTGCAGAGGTGGAGAAGGGGAGACCAATTTTATCTTCTCCTAAAGGAAATGTGCTTACGGGTTAAGGATCTGTCAAATGGATTTACTGAAGAGGATATGGAAAGCGTTAATGCTGTGAGAGTTTTTAAACATCTATTATTTGTGGCAGGTGATTGCAGGACTACCTGTGGGGGAATAGGAAAGCAGAATTCTGCAGAAGAGTTGTTGCACAAGGGATTAAGCCATTAAGGGCATGGTTTTAAAAATTGGACAGGACTGGCCAGTCCAACCAGAACCAGCCACCAGGCTGTTCTGGTTAACATCTCAGAACCAGAAATGACATGAACAGCATTGACCTGGCCGACCAGGTCTGAACTGGTCGTGGACTAAACCAGGTTCAACAGTGGGTCAACCCTCCCACTTAGCTTAAAAATGACAATCACATCAGTGGCATGCATTATATCCAATTTATATATCATCTTCAAATAAATTATGTACCAGTTAAATAATATATGTAAATAACAAGAACTACACACACTCACTCACAGAGACAATACAGAACACCCTCTCTCCCCCTGCCTTTCAAAATATTTGTTCAACTCAATAGTAATAATTACAAAAGGTTTCAAGAATATTTTAGAAAAAATAAGAAAAGTATTAATAGTTATTATTTTTGGTTCTTCTTGACTAATTGTTGATTTTGACCAACATCTTTGTAATATTATATGGGATTAGTGTAATATTATATTTTTGCAATATACATGTGTACATACATATAAATAATATATATGTATATATATGTTATTATCACTGCGTTGACTTGCTGATCCGACCAGCCTGACCAAAGCCACTGAGTTGATCACTGGTGATTAATTTGGTGCTTACTCTTATGAACCAATGAAATACTTATGGTTTGATACATTATAAATTGTCATATAGCTATTTCTCATATAGCTGGAAGGTGGAGGAGTTGCCAGTGGAGGTCTTCGTGAATTAATACCATGCGTTGCAAGGACAGCAGTTGCTGTTGGAGTGGACGGAATTTTCATGGAGGTAGAGAACCAGACTGTATTTTATGTTTAATTTTTGTGATATAGGAGTTATGTAAAGTGACTATGAAAAATTTAATGCGAGGCCACAAGGAGTAAATTGTAAGTGCAGTACATTGTTGCTATTTCAGTAACTCACTATTGTATTTTTATAGTAATTATATGTTGAAAAGTCATTTGCTTGCCAAGTCACTACTAAAATTAAGTACTTATTTAAGAATTGCTGATTAAACTGTCTATTACAGATTATAATTATCAATACAAAGAATAAAAGATAAGCTCAGCACAACAGTTCCTTTTTGCTTGCTTTACATCACTTACTCATGAGATGTGTAAACCTTGCAAATTTGAGAGGATGATCCTCCAAAGCCCCCAGACTCCATAATCCCATTCTTTATTTCCTGAATTTCAAGCTTTTAAGGGCTTCTTTTGTGCGTTCAGGTGCATGATGATCCTTTGAATGCCCCAGTTGATGGTCCCACACAATGGGTAAGTTTCATTTAATTCTTGCCTGCTCAAAATCTCCACCTTCTTTCGTAGGAGCCCGTTCCATCTGGAGATTTCTTTTGTTGAGAAAAGTGTTTCAGTTAGTTAACAAATTTAATAATTCTGGCTTACTCATGATAATAGCCACTGCGCCACCTAGAGGAACTTCTGGAAGAACTTGTGGCTATAGCTGTAAGTCTTTTGTTCTATCTTTTGTATAATACATGGCTGACATGCATTCTGTCTTGTCTGAAATTTTATTGTCTTGACAAGTGATTATTGAACTGGTGTTATATCATTATAACTGTTGTTATCACTGACGCTGCTGCTGCTGTTGTAAATGGCTGCTGATGTAATCTGTTTCATTTTCCACCATTGTTCTAACTTCTAGCACATTTTTTTGAGTTGAAGTAATTTTATTGCTTGCAATTTGTGGGATGTTTACTGAACAAATAATTAACTTTCCCTTTTCCTCCCCACTTTAGTATGCATTTGATACCTATGATTAAACTCAATACTGGTGGGGTTGTTACCAGATTCAGTTGCAAGTGATTGATCCTATATGGTGGTGATTTCAAATCACCCCTTGTGATAAGATCATTGGCAAACTTGGGGATAGTCATCCTATCCTTGAGGACCTGATCCAAGATCATCCCAGAGCAGTGACCTTGGTGAAAATTCTACAACTAGCTTCTCCCTTCTCAGGCACCTCACAAACAAAAACTGGGGTATTCCATCAGGAGTCATATCAGTTATACCTTCTATTTACACTGTTATAGACTTCTGTGCACATTTGATAGTATTTATGTACATATATAAATGTATATTTAAATATGTGTGTGTAAATTTATCCCCTGCTGCAGAAAGCTCCCATACCACATTGTGATCTGGAGGAGGCATGATGTATGTTGCCTTACCTCTGCATTTTGGACTGGTTTCCATGATTTTAATAAATACAATTAAACTATAGTTACATTATAATTAATGAAATAATACAGAAAATTGGACATAATTATAACACGATAGGTTGACAGTTCTAGGTTAGTTTTGGTACTAATTATGTAGTGTCTGCTCTTTGATAATTGGAACATGACACACAAAACATGATAATCTAGGATTACTAGGGAGAGATCACGTCTGCCCAAGATGGGTATCACCAGTACATCACTCGGTGATCTTGTTTGGATTATTTAATTCTTCCATGCTGTACGTTGTATCACAAAGGGGGAAGTGCAAAACACGCCTGGACCGAACTGGTTTGTTTTGTCATTTATTCAATCTATATGCAGGCTTTCCAATTGTTACTGAATCTGATTGAAATTTTCTTGAAGTCTTTGTTTGCCCATTGATGCTAGACATGTCATTTGAAGATAATGTGCTTGGTAACTTGACATTCTGCTCTTTTGGTTGTGATGAGCAAATTCAACTCCCTTTTCCTTAGCTCTGGCAGCCTGAAGTTTGCTTATAGCAAGCTGATTGGATGGCCTCAGCCCCCTGTTTGGAAATATAGATCTTCTGCATGCAACATAAGTGGATTCATTCAAATGCTATGGAAAAAGTAAATGAAACATGAGTTTGTTTTATATGCAAAATAAAATCAGTTGATTCAATCTTCATGAGAAATTCAGATGCACCAATTTCATTGTTTGGCTGAAAATATCCGTGGTTGGAATCTGTGATGCAGTGGCCATGAGCCAAGATAGATGTCATGGTGTCATCAATCTTAATTTATGTAATTATTAGGCTGTCATCTGTATTTCACTTGACCTTTTTTTTTTTTGCTTGTTGACATTTCGAAGACGGTAAGCAAGGGAAAGCAACGCTTCAGAATTGATCTCACACCATTCCGTGATTAGGTCAATTTTTCGGGGCTTCTCATGCATAAGGAAACAACCGTAAGAGCTTCTATGGTGCGTTATAAAATATCTTTTTTTAGAAAAATATATATTATGCTATATAAACAGTGCAAAACAGGGATGTGTGATATATGCTTGAAATCATGCTACTGCTATTCATTGCTTCAATGGTGTATTCCTCTTCTTCTCTTTTCCTGATAAGATGCTTCACTGGTGTCATTAAAATAACCTCACTTGCTTCTTTATTTTAAGGACGATAACACTTTGTAAAGCATAGGCAGGCAGTAACGGAATAGCTGTGAATTTTTTTCGGTGCTTCCAATTATAAAATACTTATGCTTCCAATATTTGTTCCTTTTGATGTTAATCACTTAACAGTTTAATAAATGATAAAAAAAAATAAAATTTTTCAATGTTAATGTTATATAGATGCCAACAGTGTGGTTTGTAACTTGTGCAATATATATGATTATTACCATCTCTTCAATGGAACTATTTTGAAAATTGATACTGCAAACGAGCTTTAGCATGGTTTGGGGCAATTAGGTGTGACTTGAGGTGTTTTCTTACTGCTATGTAATCCACAGGTCTTAAAATCCCAACTTTAACTCAAAACACTGCTCTGCTCTGTAACTTGCTTAAAAAAGAGGTAGTTGATAATTTTAAACCACTGCTCAGCCTCATTCATCATGCAGACGATGACATTAATCATATGCAGGCTTATCTAGATGCTTTTGCTCCTGCACCTAATCTAAACCTGGCTTATAAATAATTACATCACTTTGTTTAAATGGTCTCACTTGGACCTCTTCTAAGAACTTGCTAATTAGCATTTTCTTTCAAATTGTAGGACAAACACACACACGTGCTGCTTCTATGTGCCGTGCGATGGTCTTTGGGCTACTTTTTTTATATTTTAACAGCCATTTTATTTGTTTGTTCGACACCCGTTTATGAGCCAGAAGCTCAGTGTAGTACCTTAATTCTCATGTATTGAAACTCTGTCTATTTATTTATTCCCATTTCAATGTGTTATATTAAATTTAGGCAAATAGTAAATTGAGCATGCTTCATTTTCATTTAATGCACCAAGATAGTGTTTGGGAGCTTGGATTTGAACTTGGATAAATTTCAATATAATTTTACATTATATCTTTACCCAAATTCAATACAGATCCAAATTTATGACCGGGGAAAACTTATTTTCCTATCCAAATGTGACGTAACAGGAAATTGGCAATGTGTTACGTGGAGTCACTTGTACTGTGGGGCAAAATATGCTTTCAGTCTGGTTTGAGTTGAAGGAAACAGTCATTTTGAGTGCCTCTTAGCAACCTTAAGCCCTGCTCATTTATTAAAAATAGTTTTATTTTCTATTTCTAATTTTTAAAATAATTATAAATATGTCACTTTGTTTTCTGGTTTGGTAAATCTGCATAAAAATACACAATCCTTTTATTATTTTCTATACAAATCTTGAAAGCTAGAAAATAATGTGGCATTGTATAATTATTTAGAAATCCAAAATGAAAATTGAGTATTGTTTTCTACGACAAAATAAACCTTTAGCAATTTCTAAATAATCTTTTAATACTAGAGGAAAGCAACGTTGCTAAAATAACTATTTAAACATTTTTCATCAAAGTATGCTTTTGCAAGCCACCGTTTGGAATTTTAGAAATGGAAACAACATCATGCCACAATTAAGGGATTTTTTCTTGTTATTTTAAAGTGGTGAAAGATGAACATTGCTAGTTTTATTTCTCTACAATTAGTTTTCACAAATATTGAAAACCAATTTTTTATGGATCTCAGTTATTGTGGTAATGCGCCTCAATATCCAAATTGATTTTTGTGCATTAAACCATTCATTAGGGTATAATTAAAATGAAAAATCAATAAATTTTCTAACATCATGGACTTTCAAATGTCCCATGAGGCTAAAGATATGTTTTCTAGAATTTTTTCACATTTTATAAATTTTATTTGGATTTTTTCAATAATTTTCACCTTTTTATTGACATTTTATGATTCTCCTTTAAACTAACGCTATCTCAATTAGAAGGTAATCCTCATGGCCTCGATAGGACCAACATCAATGCAAGTTTAGAATATGTCAGATGGTTAAGGTGCTTTGATTAAGATGTCAAGATCCCCTCACAAAGAAATCAAGCATGCCAAAACACCCCACGAAGATAAACATACATTCACAAACTAAGATCTAATTGCATGCAATTAAAAAATGAGAGAGAGTAATCTTTGGCTTCACATAGCTTTGTTGATTCTCCTTTCTTTAGTTAGACGCATGCATGCCTAGTCTTCAAGTGTATCCAAATGGATTCTTAAAGTGTATCCAAATGGAATAGTGAAACAAGATTTTCCCAACACATTCAAACACTTTCGGGGAGAGAGATAGAGAGAGAGTGTGTGCGTGCGTGTGGGGCGGCCAACAATTGCAACTGTTGGTGTGAACTAAAAAAGGTGATTTTAATTTTCGTGGAAAACATGCTGTAATGGAGTCGCCACTAACCTTTTGAAGTATGGTTAGAACAGTTGATTACTACCTAATTAAGGGTTGAATCGGTTTGCATTACCAAAGTCAAAGATCGGGAGTTCGGTTACGCGAGGGCAAGGTATTAGCACTCCCCTACACGCCCATTCTACAAATGGTACTTGATTAATTAGAATATTATTCCAAAATAAATTTAACAATCTTTATAAATTACCCCCTTTAGAAAAAATACACAAACATAAATACTATAGAAGTATTTCCTCAGAAATAGGTCACAAGGAGCTTAAGGAGCTCATGTCCTTTATTTAAAATCATCGTGACAGGAAAATCAAGAAAATACTTTACAAAATACACTCCCAAAACTGTGAAATTCTATAGGATTTTTCCATGTACTAGAATACTATTTTGGGAGGTTTTGGGAACTTATTTGGGGATGAAAAAGAGTGTCAAAAATGATTTTCAAATCTCAAAACAATTTTTGGTTTTTTCTTTAATTTTTCTAAAATTTTCATAATCTTTTCATATCTTTTCCAAATTTTTTAGTTGAATAACAAAAGAAAGATGAATAAGGCAAAATGATGAAATGAATTCAAAAACACTTTTTTTGAATTTTTCTTAATGTTCCTAAATTTTATAATTTTTTTGAAATTATAAAAAAGATAATAAAGCCAAAATAACAAAAATCGAGTCAAATTTTTTTTTTCTTGATTTCCTTTAAATTTTTTGTGATTTTTTATGATTTTTTTTTTGAATTATTAAAAATCTAAATAATAATATAACAAATAAAAAATGAGCTAAATCGGCTCCACAATGGTTTAGGTGACCAAATCGGTTCGGGAAAAACCAGTCAAAGGGGAGGTGGTCAACTGATTTAAGGCCTGGTCAGGGTCATGCCACGCGTCACCCCACGAGTGGGTGAGCGAGTGCGGGTGAGGACTAACGACGTGGCAGCATCTTGTCCGTTGCAATGATATGTTGATCAAAGCGTCGCGAAAGAGCCACATAGCGCTCGTATCATGTGGAGGTGGAGACGCCAAGCGTTAATGAGCGAATGGAGGAGCGGGTTCCGATTAGACGCTTGGTGTGGCGCCATCGTGGCTGCTGCAGCGCTGCAAGGATCGAACGGATGAAGATGAGCACACCCAAATTGCTGACATGGCTTCCATCTGAACCGTCCCCTGAAAGCACAGATCGTGCGGTGGGCGTTGAGGCACGATCTGGTTGTTGACGTGGAGAGATTTGAACCGTTTCTAGGAAAAACACAACAAACAGTGATGAAGGGGACCACGCAGCCTTCTGATCGAACGGGCCAAAACGTGCCACATGTTGTAATCCTAGGGTGACAAGGCTTAAGATACTTAAGCTGAAATTTTTGTTCTTTCCACATTTTTCACTCCCCTTCTCTCTCGAAACCCTCTGTTTCCTTTCTCTCCCTCTCTGTTGTTCGAACACCCAGAAACCCTAGTGTAACAACCTGCTTAAATTCCATATTTTTTTTTTCTATAATATAATAAACTATAATAACAAATTCAACTAATCATAATCCACCTGAACCCGTGGGTACCAGGGATATATCAAAAACACAATGCAAAAGCCTAAGCAGCAGGAAACATAAAATCATAAATAACTCATAATACCATATACAATATCATCCATCACAATACTAGAGTTTCTACATCCACTGTAATAACACATATAAACCACCCAAGAGAGTCCTAGGGTCACTTCCCGCAACATCCATCTGACCCTATCACAAAATACATACCCTTCAGAGAGGGCAGATCAGTCGTAACTATCTCAGTGGAGTTTTATCCGCTCTCCTAGCCGGGGCTCCTGAAATGTTTATAAAATTTCAGGGTGAAACACCTCTCAGTAAGGGAAATAAACTAATACTAGTGTGTGGCAACATGAGTATTTTTATGTTATACATATAACCATATACATAAACATATCCAGTAAAACTGTATGTGTCATTTCTAGAAAAACATGTATAATCATAGCATAACAGAACATACAGGATTTCTTTAAGTATAATCCATCTCATATAATAATAATAATACAAAAGCAACCCTGGTAGGTTAGCTGACTGTTGTCATGTATTACCCCCACATGACTGGGTTGTGTGGCCCAAAGGAGGGACGTGACAATGGTTGGCCAACCACTGTCAAGTTAAAAATACAGTCTGTAAGTCCGATGGGTCTGCCCGACCTGGTCCGTACACCAGGGGTGCTCACACTTCTTCAAACCACATTGACTATCCATCCTCGCGCTACTCCGTACAGCAGCGTTAACACAATATTGTGATGATCACGAACACATAGCAGTGGTATCGTGCAAGTGCTAACCTAAACCAAGTCAACCAAGTTCTAATAACATATAGCATATAATGAAACTGTGATACATGGATATTTCATATTATTAATTGTCAAATCAATATCATCACATCATTTTTCATATATATATATATATATATATCATGAAAATTATCGGCCCGTACGCCAGCAAATCATATCCATAGATCAGCCCGTATACCGGTAAAACATATCCATAGCTCGGCCCGTACACCGGCAAAACATATCTATAACTAGGCCCGTACGTCGGCAAAACATATATAAAACTCTCGGCTCATACGCCGGTTTTTCATTATAAAAATTCATATCATTATCATATTCTCAGAAAACAGTAATTCATCATAATTTCTATTCATGCCACACAAAATGGGTATTATATATATCCAGAACATATCATCATTTTTAACAGTATTTTCCAACATAATGCATAATCATATATATACACACACATATATTTCTCTAAAATCAAATACTATAAAATTATACTTATTTTTCATAAAACATCTAGCTTAGTTTATCCCCTTACCTGATTCCTAAAGAGCCCCTAAGAAAACAGCTCTGCACCCGCAGGGTTCCCCATTCAACACCCTGAAAATGATATTTTCCAAAACTAAAATTTAGTATTTCTACACGTACTACGCTTTCTACAACTGTCAGGAAGTCAAATATTGAGTAGAAAGTCTTACCCTAGATCTGGGAAGGATTCCGAACTAGCCCCACCTACGATCCACTCCGGCAGATATGTAGAGAACTTCCCCAGGAGTGTCGTGGTGGTTTCAGATAGTCTAACCGGCAAGAGATTGGCCCGATATCTTAGAGAGAAGTAAGGAGAACCGAAAGGAGGAAGAGAGAGAAGTTATGCGGCAAAAATCAACCAAAAAAATGGCGTTTAGGGCTATTTATACTATGGCCTTCGTCGACGAGCCACATCATCTCGTCGATGAAGTCATGAAGACAATTCGTCGACGAACTCACTCCTCATTGAAGAAATTTAGAATCGCTCAAACCCACTCTCGGTATCTTATCGTCGACGAAATTCACCCCTGTCAACGAAGTCTTCTTCCGTTTTTTTTTTTTTACTAATTCCATTTTTTGCTCTCTTTATTATTATTTAAATATCATTATTCTTCGGGTCATTACATTCTCCCCACCTTATTAAATTTCCCCCTTGAAATTTACTATTCATATAACTCATCATCCCTTAAAAGCAAAACGATCTACTTATTTTATTACTTACCCTCACTTATGGAGGAGGAATACCATGGTTACATTCCGAATCCTGAGAGATTACATAAAGAAAATAAAATTCTCTCAAAACTAAAATACCACTTACTAATTAAACTACTACATGCACCTGCAAAAGAAATATGACCTAATTATTTACATTTTACCCTGGTTAAACTTCTTAAAATAAATGCAGATACTTCTATCTTATCTGTTCCTCGAACTCCCAAGAAGTCTCTTCTACTGTATGATTCCTCCACAAAACTTTTACCAACTGAATCTTTTTGTTATGTAACTCTTGCACTTTCCTATCCAGAATCTGTACTAGTACCTCTTCATACACTAGTGAATCACTGAGCTCTAATTCACCATAGCAGATAATATGAGAAGGGCCTGAGACGTATTTTCTCAACATAGATACATGGAATACGTCGTGAATTTTGGATAACAAAGGTGGCAAAGCTAGCCTATAGGCCACCGACCCCACTTTATCTAAAATCTCAAATAGATCGATGAACTTAGGAGTAAGTTTACCCTTCTTTCCAAATCGCATAACCCCTTTCAACGGAGCTATCTTCAAAAATTCATGATTACCCACATCAAATTCCAGATTCCTGCGATGATTATCAGCATAACTTTTTTGTTGGCTCTGAGCTGCACTGATTCTATCTCTGATAAGTTGAATTTTATTACACGCTTGTTGTACCAGCTCTGGTCTCACAACTCGCTGCTCACCCATCTCATCCCAAAATAAAGGAGGGGAACATCTCCTACCATACGGTACTTCAAACGGTGTCATGCCAATGTTGGTCTAATAACTGTTATTTTACGCAAAATTCCACTAGCGACATGAACTGAGTCCAACTACCCCCGAAATTTAACACACGTCCTCGAAGCATATCTTCCAATATCTGTATTGTCCTCTCAGTATGCCTATCCGACTGAGGATGGAATGTTGTGCTAAAAGACAACTGAGACCCTAGTGCTTCCTGCAAACTCTTCCAAAAACATGATGTGAAATGCAGGTCTCGATCTGACACAATAGATACTGGCACCCCATAAGAATGAACTATCTCCTAAATATAAATATCTGCTAAACGGTTGAGGGAGTAGCTGATCTTGATAGGTAAGAAATGGGCGGTCTTAGTAAAACGATCAACAATCACCCAAATGACATTTTGGTCGTGCAACGCCGTCGGCAATCCTAACACAAAATCCACAAATATATGATCCTACTTCCACTCTTGTATAAATAAACGGCTGCAACTGCCCTACCAGCCTCTGGTGCTCAACTTTCACCTGCTGGCACGTCAAATATTGGGCTATATACTCGGCAATTTCTTTCTTCATACGACTCCACCAGTACGACTCTCGTAGATCCCTATACATCTTTGTACTACTAGGATGAACTGTATACAAAGATCTGTGAGCCTCCTCTAAAATAGTATTTCTGATCTCAGTATCGGTAGGAACACATAATCTAGAATGGAACCGTAAAGCTCCGTCATCTGCAATACTGAATTTCTCCCCCTGGCCACTCTGCACTCTATCCATCACCTGGCTAATTCTGGGTTTTCTTTCTGAGCAGTTTTAATTCTTTCTTGCAGAGTAGATTGCACTACTAAACTGGCGATACATACCTGAGAACCACTCTCAACCATCTCTATGCCGAGTTTCTCCAAATCCATCATGATCGGATACTAGATCTCCATAACTGCCAACACTAATTCCCCAGACTTCCTGCTCAAAGCATTAGCTACCACATTTGCTTTTCCTAGGTAGTAACTGATGGTACAATCGAAATCCTTAATTAGCTCAAACCACCTTCTCTGCCTCATATTCAATTCCTTCTAAGTGAAAAAGTACTTCAAACTCTTGTGGTTGGAAAAGATCTCACACTGCTCACCATACCAGTAATGCCTCCAAATCTTCAACTCATGCACTACTGCAGTCAATTCAAGATCATGAGTAGGGTAATTCTTTTCATATTCTTTCAACTGTCTAGAAGCATACGCCACCACCCTGCTATGCTGCATCAATACATAGTCAAGTCCTTTCAAGGATGCATCACTGTAAATGACATAACCCTCACCCCTTGACGGAATGACCAATACTGGTGCTGTGACTAACCTCTGCTTCAATTCCTGGAAACTCTGCTTACAGTTGTCATCCCACTCAAATCTGACATTCTTCTTGGTCAGTCATGTCAAAGGCCCTGATAATGCTGAGAACCCTTCAACGAAATAACAGTAATACCCAGCTAGCCCTAAGAAATTCCTGATTTCTTGGACATTCCTCAGTCTAGCCCAATTCACTATCGCCTCAACTTTACTAAGATCCACAGAAATACCATCTCCAGAAATAACATGCCCTAAAAACACGACCTTCTCATGCCAAAAGTCATATTTACAGAATTTAGCGTACAACTTCTTTTACCGTAGTGTCTGTAGTACCTACCTCAAGTTTGTCTCATGCTCCTCATAGCTCCTCGAATAGACCAGTACATCATCAATAAAAACAACAACAAACTGATCTAAATATGGATGAAAAATCACATTCATCAAATCCATAAATATAGAAGGAGCATTCGTTAGACCAAATGGCATAATAAGGAACTCGTAATGCCCCGTACCTGGTCCTGAAGGCCGTCTTCGAGACGTCTTCTGCTTTCACTTTCACTTGATGATAGCCGGATATAAGATCAATCTTCAAACAAACCCGTACACCCTAGAGCTGGTCAAACAAATCATCTATATGGGGTAGAGGATATTTGTTCTTGATTGTCACTTTATTAATCTCCCTATAATCTATACACATCCTTATAGACCTATCTTTCTTCTTTACAAATAGAACTGAATCTCTCCACGGAGATACACTAGGTCATACAAAGCCCTTATCAAGCAAATCGTGCAGTTGATTCTTCAATTCTACCAACTCCTCTAGCGCCATCTGGTAAGGTACTTTAGAAATTGACACTGTACCTGGAAGTAGATCAATAGGAAAATCTATCTCGCGATCAAGTGGCAAGCCTGGTAACTCATCTGGGAACACATCTGTAAACTCTTTTACTACAAGCGTGTTGGCAAGTTTCAATTCATTCTCCGACATCTCCTTCACAACTGCCACAAACCCCTGACAACCACCCAACAGTAGTCTTCTGGCCTGGATAGCTGAAACTAGTTGAAGTGGGGATTACACTCGCAACCCTACGAACTTGAATTATGCTCGTCCCGGACGTCTGAATATCACTTCTCATGAATGGCACTCTATGTTGGCAAAATTAGCTGTTCGCCAATCCATGCCAAAAATCACATCTAACCCATGCATATCCAGCACTATTAGAATAGCAGACAAGATTTTTCCCTGAATATCGATTGAACAACCCCGAAGCACCCTACTACACCTCACTACTAACCCAGTCGGTGTAGATACCAATAGTTCAATATCTAACAACTGTGTTTCTGCCCCACATAGTCTAGTACACTCCAAAGACACAAACGAGTGTGTAGCTCTTGAATCAAACAATGCAATAACTTTAAAAGACTGCCATTTCAGCCTCACCCGGCGTAAGAGTAAACACCCTGGTTGGAAAAATATTCCTCCACTGGCCCCTACGTAGCTCCTAGTAGCCTCCTCAGTACGGTCTAGGAGCAGGAACTGCATCTGGTGGTGTAAGGAAGCCTCGCTCCATATGTCCCGGTTTACCACAACGATAGCAAACAACTCCGCCTGCACGACACTTTCCCCAATGTCTCCTCCCACAAGTTTGACAGACAGGAGGACCCTACACTGCCTGAACCTCGTGACCTCCAGTCTCCTACCTCCATCCTCTGCCATGGTTTCTTCTCCACCATTGATTATGTCTAGGACCCTGCAGGTAGCTCGAAAATGCAGATCTCTTCCTCTGTCCCTGCTCCTCTACATCCAGATGCTCCCCAACCTCTGCCAAGGCTACTCTGTCGACTAGCTTAGCAAAATCCTGAATCTTTAGCACTACAACCTACTTGAATATACTCCGCCTCAAACCTCTTTCAAACTGTCTCGATTTCTTCATCTCATTAAGGACAATATACAAAGCGAAACGAGAGAGCTCTATGAAACGCGCTGCATACTGCTGGACTGATAATTGTCCCTACTTCAGACTCAGGAACTCCTCCACTTTAGCCTCCCTAATAGTAGTTGGAAAATATCTATCGAAGAACAATTCCTTAAACCAATCCCAAGTCATGGCTATCGGCGTAGTCCTCTGTTGCTCCAGAATTCTCAGAGCAGTCCACCACCTCTTGGCCTCTCCCATTAGTTTATAAGTGGCGAAGAGGACCCTCTGTTCTTCTGTACACTATAATACCGCCAAAATTTTCTCGGTCTTCTGCATCCAGTTCTTAATGGCTACAAGATCGACTCTTCCTGAGAATGCTAGAGGATTCATCTTCATAAACTTCTTTATAGGGCACCCATGGCCTGCCAACGAACCACCCTGCTCCCTAGAGCTCCTAGCGATCTCATCCATAACCTGTTGAGCCACGCTATGTAATACTGCGTCAGAGTCGGTCATGCTTGCATCTGAGGGCCCTGTCCCATCACTGCCACTTGCATTGGCACTACCTCCTCTTGGATCCATCATGAAAAACAACAAATGCAACTAGTAATCTCCTTATAATTTACCCACTTAACTTAGCCTCTTATCTCAACACTCTCAGCTTATTTCTAACCTCAGTCCTACATTCTAGGAGCATAACCCGACAATAGTTTACTATGGTTTTCCTAAAATCGTCACCTAAGGAAAAACATAGAAACCACCACGGTAGTCCTGCCTCTAGACTGTAGAACAAATTCTTAAATCATTTCCTATACTCTGGTATCGTTTCCACTGCATTCTAAGGTTTACAGAACCTAGCAACCTAGGCTCTGATACCAAACTGCAGTTATCACACCCCGAACCCAGAAATGGGATCTAGAGGTGAAAATGTAAACCAACTAGTCCCTGTACCATACAAAACATCCAAAGATACAAAACAATGGACGAGGGTCCAACCTCGTGGGGTTCCCAGGCACCCTATACAAATCCAAACATAACAGAATATACGCAGCGGAATAAGGTCTTACTATATACATATGCAATACCATATCAGAGTCTATACAAGAGTAGAAACAAGGTTCTATCACAAACGTACAAACGAGTGCCCAATACCTCTCAAAATGGCAACCCACCAAAACACAATCCTAGCACTTACCCAAGCACTAACCGCAGTACACCAGCCACTACACTCCCTACACCAGGACACTAGTTTCGGTTACTCGAAAGACCTGTAAAAATGTACATACAGTAGGGGTGAAACACCTCTCAGTAAGGAAGAACACTTGTTATATCGGTGTGTGGCATTTGTGTGTTATCATGATGCAAAATACACGCAGTTAAATGCAGTCCAGTACTAATTTTACAAAGTGCATACACGCACACACATGCATACGCACGCCCACAATCTACCTGGTGTCGTCACACCCCTCGACCTGAAGTTGGTTCGCGACAATCCGGCGTTGGCCCGTAGCCAACCCGCGAAGCACAGCGCCACCGACACATGACTAGTCCCAGACTCCCATGGCATCGTACCGGCGCTAACCACTAGATCCACACCCTTTGGTGATCAATCGGTACAGGCTCACGCCCTTGGATATAGAGCCGAACACTCTTGCCTACGTGGCAGGCGATAAACACACGCCCTCGGATATAAAGCTAGACACTCTCAGTATCTGGAACAAATTCGGAACCCCATTCCTACTAGCAATTTAACCAATCACGCACACATGCATGCTCATATAACCAAACAAACCACACCCATTTGGTGATCTAAATCATGGTTTTCCAAACAAATACAGTTTAAAAAAGTTAAGGCATGGTCATCCCTATAACATAGTATAATTCAACATATACATTTGGTTTTCAACAAAACCAGAAAATACAGTCCGTCACCCCCTTTACCCAAAAACTATAATCATGAAAAACCCATAGTTTCCCCCGTTAGATCTCCCTAAATGAGTAGTCAAAACACATACAAAATCGTGAACCACAATTCCACTGAGCCTAATTTCAAAAATAACCGATATAAACACAATTCCCCTTACCTTTTCCCCGAATAGCAAATCCCAAACTCTAAAATCCCTAAACAGCGAACCGAGTTCCAAAACCTACAATCAAAAATACAGAAGATACTCGCAACACTGTTCTCTACTAAACTACTGGATCAAAATTGAAAACCGAGTCTTACCTCAAATTTACGCCAAAACCCAAAAATCTCCGAAACGGGATTTCGATCTGTAGAACTTGTAGAGAATCCTTCCACGATCCTCGTGGTAACTTCAGATTTATGATTCTCACGACGAATGGCAAAGAAATCTAGAGAGATGGAGGGTAGGGAGAGTTCTAAAGAGAGAGAGAGAGAGAGAGAGAGAGAGAAGATATTTGAGTTTTCTTAACTTGGAAGTAATGAAACTTCTATTTATAGCCCTTTGACTCAGGCGTCTTTGTCGACGAGATGGTGTACTCATCGACAAGGTCTTATAGACAGCTCATCGACGAGACGATGGATTCGTCAACAAATCTTGATATCACCTGTTTCTCGAAATCTCTTAGCTTCTCCTCGTCGACGAGCCTTTGAACTTCGTCGACGAACTCTGACTTCGTTGACGAATCCTGCTAAATTCCTAATTTGCCCCTCTCTTATTTATTTAAACCCATTTATCATGGTTCAAGTTCTTACATCCTCCCCTCCTTATAAAAATTCCGTCCTCGAAATTTGTCATCTCTCATTCACAAACTCATACATACAGCTGAACACATACATGCAACTCCAAAGATAAAATGGTGACTACTACAGCGCAGTCCCATCATAACACATACATACATACATACCCTCACTTATGGCGGAGGAATATCGTGGTTACAATATAAACTGTCTTAGGAGTTCACAATATACACACTCCCGACGACCAACCACCTATCCCAATCCAAAGTAGGATAACGTACAAGTACTCAAAATAACTGTGGATACTTCTGGCGTATTTCTGTTTCCAATTTCCAAGAAGCTTCCTCAATCTCGTGGTTCCGCCACAATACCTTCACTAACGGTATCTCTTTAGTATGAAACTTCTAAACTTTACAGTCCAGAACCTGAACAGGTATCTCCTCATACGCTAAAGTATCCCCAATTTCCAACTTATCATAATTGATAACATGTGATGGATCCAGCACATACATTCTCAACATGGACACATGAAATACATCGTGGACCCTCGAGAGTGCTGGGGGTAGTGCAATCATGTAAGCTACCGGACCCACTCGCTCAAGTACCTAGAATGGCCCGATATACCTCAGGCTCAAATTTCCCTTCCTCCAAATCTCATCACTCCTTTCATAGGAGCGATACGCAGAAATACCTTACCTCCAACCTCGAACTCTAAATCACAGCGGTGAACATTTGCATAACTCTTCTGCCGACTCTGAGCTAACTTAATCCTCTCTCAGATCAAACCCACCTTCTCAGACGCCTTCTGCACAAGTTCAGGTCCTAACACCTGACGTTCACCAACCTCATCCTAATATAAAGGAGATCGACACCTCCGACCATACAAAGCCTCGAACGGTGCCATCCCGATACTAGCCTGGAAGCTGTTGTTATATGTGAACTCTACGAGTGACATAAACTGTATCCAGCTACCACCAAAGTCTAACACACAAGCTCGCAACATATCTTCCAAGATCTGTATCGTCCTCTTCGACTGTCCATCAGTCTAGGGGTGGAACGCTGTACTGAAAGTAAGCTTCGTCCCCAATGCCTCCTGCAAGTTCATTCAGAATTGAGAAGTAAACTTTGGATCTCAATCTGACACAATGGACATTGGTACCCCGTGCATTCTCACAATCTCATGCACATACATATCTACTAACCTACTTAGAGGATAGACAACCTTCATTGGTATGAAATGAGCAGATTTCGTCAACCTATCCACGATCACCCAGATAGCATTCTACCCGTGAAGTGCTGGCAGCAATTCGGTCACAAAATCCATGAAATATGCTCCCATTTCCACACCGAAATAGACAAAGGCTGCAACAGCCCTACCGGCCTCTAATGTTCAGCTTTTACCTACTGACACGTCAGACACTGCTCCACGAACTGAGCAATCTGTCTCTTCATATCGGACCACGAGAAAGTCTCCCGCAAGTTTCAATACATCTTTGTACTACTCGGATGTACCGTATATAAAGAACGATGCACCTCCTCTAGAATCGTCCTTCTGATCTCATCATCGTTCGGAACACACAACCTAGTCCCAAACCTCAGCACACCTTTCTTAGAGATGTTAAACTCTGTAGCTAGTTCCTGCTGTACCTTTTCTATAACCTCTATCAACTCTGCATCACTAGCCTGTGCGGCTTTTATATGCTCAAACAAAGTCGACTGGACCACCAAGCTAGTAATGAAAGCATGATGATCACCACACACTAACTGTATACCTGAGCTCTCCAAGTCCCATCTGATGTGACACTGAGTTACAACCGTAGATACAACCGTAGGTCTTGACTTCCGACTCAAAGCATCAACTACCATATTAGCCTTCCCCGAGTGATAACTGATCGTGCAATCGTAGTCCTTAATCAACTCAAGCGACCATCTTTGCCTCATATTCAACTCCTTCTGCGTGAAGAAATACTTGAGGCTCTTATAATCAGTGAAGATCTCACGCTACACACCCTATAAATAGTGTCGCCAGATCTTCAGTGCATATACAACAGCAACTAACTCTAGATCATGCGTAGGGTAATTCTTCTCATACTCCTTTAGTCGCCGAGAAGCATATGCTACTACCTTACCCTGCTGTATAAGCACACATCCCAAACCCTTCAAAGACGCATCACTATAAATCACAAACCCACTATCCCCCGAAGGAATGGTCAAAACCAGAGCAGTAACCAGTCGGTGCTTCAACTCCTGAAAACACTGCTCGCAATCACTGGTCCACTCAAACTGTACCCCTTTCCTGGTCAATCGAGTTAGAGGCCCAAACAGTTTAGAGAAACCCTCTACGAACCGACGATAGTAACCCGCCAGTTCCAGAAAACTCCGAACCTCCTGCACACTCTTCGATTTCGCCCAGTCGACTACAACTTCAACCTTGTTAGGATCAACTGAGATACAACCCTTAGACACCACAAGGCCTAAGAACGCAACCTGATTCAGCTAGAACTCACACTTCTTCAGCTTAGCATACAACTTCCTCTCTCGCAGAATCTGTAGCACCAACCTTAGATGATTCTTATGCTTTTCCGGACTCCTCGAGTATACCAGAATGTCGTCGACGAACACCACTACAAATCAATCTAGGTACTCATGGAAAACCCTATTCAGTAATTCCTGCAACTGCTTCTTCAACTCTCGAAGTTCAGCTAGAGCCATCCGGTATGGAGCTTTAAAGATCAGTGCCTTATCTGGCAACAACTCTATTGCAAACTTCACCTTACAATCCGGAGATAAACCGGGTAAATCATTTGGAATCACATCCGAGAACTCACTGACTACTCGAATATCCTTAAGTCTCAATTCATCCCGTGGAGGTTCCTTCACACAAGCTTGGTATCCCTGACATTCGTCCAAGAGTAGCCTCCTCACTTGTAGTGCCGATAGAATCTGTGGTGGCGGACGCACACACGATCCTACGAATTCATACTCCAGCTCCCCAAGAGGTCTTAATACTACCACCTTCCTACGACAGTCGATCATAGCATAACTGGAGAACAACCAATCCATCCCCAGTATAACGTCAAACCCCAGCATGTCGTATACCACAAGATTCACCGGTAGCAGCTTCCCCTGAATTACCACTGGGCAGTCTACCAACATCTTCCTACAGAAAGATACACTCCCCAATGGCATAGTAACAGATAACACCTCATTCATATCTTGGGTCTCAACCCCACACCGTCCAACAAAATTCACAGATATAAAAGAATGGGTTGCACTCGAGTCAAACAAAAGCAATAATAAAGTGCATGTCACTACGTTCCTTGTATGCTCAGTGTCCGCTGGAGGAAGAGAGTATACTCTAGCCAGAGCTATATTTGTCCAAACGGTTCCCTGAGGTATCTGGTTGCTCACTCGGTTCACACTAGATGCGGGCACATCTCCCTTCGGTGCATGACAGTCGCGAGCCATGTGACCTGGCTCGCCATAGTTGTAGCAGTTACCCTCGAAAGATCGGCACTCACCCTCGTGTCATCTGTGGCATCTGATACAACGATCCCTTGTCTAGCTCCCCTAGGAACTCTGGTGCTTGGTATTCTAACGGTGACCCGAGCTCTTGCTCCTCTTCTTCCACGATCCCTGACAAGATCCTGTTTGAGAACTAGAAGGTACCGTCCTCTTCCTTGATTCCTGATCCACCTCATCCTCTCGGATACCGATCTCAATCACCGTGGCTTTATCCACCAACACCGAGAACTCGTGGATTTGAAGCATACCCACAAGTCTGCGGATATCCTTCCTCAAACCTCCGAGTCTTCTCGTACTTGCTCGAGATCAAACACAGTACAACTCTATGTACCGAGCTGCATACCCTTGCACCGTTATACTCCCCTGAGTCAGAGCAGAAAACTCATCCGCCTTCGCATCACGTACTGAAGCTGGGAAGTATCTGTCAAAGAACACCTTCTTGAAACGGCTCCATGACATCTCCTCAGGACTAGCTCTCTGCTTCTCCAACAGACTCATCACAGTCCACCATCGACCCGCCTCCCTAGATAGATGGAAGGCAGCATAGAGGACTCGTCGCCTATTCGTGCAGTGTAGGACCTCCAAGATCCTCTCAGTTTTCTCCATCTAGTCCTCTGCTACCGTTGGGTCAAGTCCTCCAGAGAACGTCGGAGGATGCATGCGTGTGAACCTCTCAATGGTGCACCCCACAGCAGTAGGAGAGCATTCGCATCTCCTCACACTCCGCCCAATCTCCCGTAACACCTGCCTCGTCAAACCTCAAGGCACAGAAGGGGACTCATCACTCGCAGTCTCCTCGGAGCCACTTCCCAAGTCATTATCCTTGGGCTTCATTTTGCATCACAATAGGAATCTATGAGTATCCCTACAACGCATACAACTAACATAATGATCTATCACTAATCGTGTTAATCACTCCCTGCCAGGTCTAGGTCTGTCCTATCGCACCAACCCAAAAGTCATCAATGATCTACCCTGGTTTTTTTGGAATCGTCATCCTAGGAAAAACATGGAATACCATCGACAAATCCCGGTCTAGCAACCGAACAACCTCAACCAACTCTACCCATATCCAACATCCTATACTCTGGTATGTACTCACAACTAAGCCTAACCAAGTTTACAAGACCTAACAACCTGGTTAGCTCTGATACAAAGTTGTCACGCCCCGAACTCGAAAATGGGACCCAGGGGTGAAAATATAAACCAACCAGTCCATGTACCATACAAAACATCTAAAGTTACAAGACAATGGATGAGGGTCCGACCGAGTGGGGTTCCCAGGCACCTTATACATATCCAAACATAATAGAATATACGCAGCAGAATAAGGTCTTACTATATACATATGCAGTACCATAATAGAGTCTATACAAGTGCAGAAACAAGGCTCTATCACAAACGTACAAACGAGTGCCCAATACCTCTCAAAACGGCAACCCACCAAAACACAGTCCTAGCACTTACCCAAGCGCTAATCACAGTACACCGGCCATTACGCTCCCTACACCAGGAGGCTAGTTCCCGTTACTTGAAGGACCTGTAAAAATGTACATACAGTAGGGGTGAGACACCTCTTAGTAAGGAAGAACACAGGTTATATCGGTGTGTGCCATTTGTGTGTTATCATGATGCAACATACACGTAGTTAAATACAGTCTAGTACTAATTTTACACAGTGCATACACGTACACGCACGCATACGCACGCCCACGATCTACCCAGTGTTGTCACACCCCTCGGCCTGAAGCCGGTCCGCGACAATCCGGCGTTGGCCCATAGCCAACCCGCGAAGCACGGCGCTACCAGCACATGGCTAGTCCCAGACTCCCATGGCATCGTACCGGTGCTAACTGGTGAATCCACACCCTTCGGTGATAAGCCGATATAGGCTCAACCCCTCGGATATAGAGCCGAACACTCTTGCCTACGTGGCAGGCGATAAACACACGCCCTCGGATATAGAGTCGGACACTCTCAGTACCTGGAACAATTTCGGGACCCCCGTTCCTACTAGCAATTTAAACAATCACACACACATGCATGCTCATATAACCAAACAAACCACACCCATTTGGTAATCTAAAATCATGATTTTTCAAACAAATACAGTTTAAACAAGTCAAGGCACAACCATCCCTATAATACAGTATAAATCAACATATACATTTGGTTTTCAACAAAACCAGGGATACAGCCCGTCGCCTCCTTTTCCTAAAAACTGTAATCATGAAAAACTCATAGTTTCCCCCGTTACATCCCCACAAATGAGTAGCCAAAACACACAAAGGACCATGAACCATAGTTTCACTAAGTCCGATTTCAAAAATAACCGATATAAACACAATTCCCTTTACCTTTTCCCCGAATAGCAAATCTCAAACTCTAAGGTCCCTAAATAGTGAACCGAGTTCCAAAACCTACAAACAACAGTACAGAAGATACTCACAACATTGTTCTCTACTAAGCTACCGGATCAGAATTGAAAACTGAACCTTACCTCGATTTTATGCCAAAACCAGAACATCTCCAAAACGGGATTTCGATCCGTATAACTTGTAGCGAATCCTTCCACGATCCTCGTGGTAACTTCATATTTACGATTCTCGTGATGAACGACAAAGAAATCTAGAAAGATGGAGGGTAAGGAGAATTCTAGAGAGAGAGAGAGAGAGAAGATATTTGAGTTTTCTTAACTTTGAAGTAATGAAACTTCTATTTATAGCCCTTTGAATCGGGCGTCTTCGTCGACGAGATGGTGTACTCATCGACGAGGTCATATAGACAGCTCATCGATGAGACGGTGGATTCGCGATGAATCCTGATATAACCATGTTTCCCAAAATTCTCTCAGCCTTCTCCTCATTCAAAGAGCCATCTTAAACTTCGCGATAAGACTTACATGGACTTCGTCGAGAACTCTAGCTTCGTCGATGAATCCATGCTATTCCCCCAATTTGCCATCTCTTCTGTATTTAAATCCATTTCTCACATTTGAGGTCTCAAGTTAAACGACTGCTTAAATTCCCATTTTTTCTATCATATAAAACCACCCAATAACAATAAGCAAAATTATTAATCCACAGGAACGCAAGTGGTATTGTGGAATCGAAAAACCACAATGACGGGAAGGCCTAATCAGCAGGAGAAAACATAAAATTAAAATAACTCATAATACTACAATACAATACCAGAGTTTCGACATCCACGATAGAAACAATATAAACCACAAGAGAGTCCTAGGGTAATTCCCGCAAAGCATCTGCCCTATCACAAAATACATACCCTTCAGAGCGGGCAGATCAATCGTAACTATCTCAAGGCTTCCTCCCCTCCTATCCGGGGCGCCTAACATGTATAGAATCGGGTGGACATCTCTAATAAGAGAAATAAACAATACTAGTAGTGCACATGGTATTCTGGTTATAATATAAAATATATACATAACATATCCAGTAAAAAAAAACTGTAGTGTCATTTATGGAAAAACATGTATATCATAGCATAACAGAACATACATGATTCTTTACGCATACTCCTCTCAAAATAATTAAGAATACGAAAGCAAACCCTAGTAGGTTAGCTAGGTGTTGCATGTATCACCCCACATGACTAGGTGTGTGGCCGAAGTCGGGACCCTGGCCAATGGTTGGCCGACACTGCCAAATCAAAAAGTACAGTTTGTAAGTCCGATGCGGTCTGCCAAAACCTAGTCCTTTACACTAGGTGCGCTCACACTTCTTTAAAACCACATGAACTATCGTCCTCATGCTACTTCAAAAGCAGCGTTGTAAAACAAATATCGTGAGGATCACGAACACATAGCGCGAGCACCGGCAAGTGCTGGCCTAAACCAGCCAGCCCCACGTTTTAAACATGGATTATAATGGAAACTGTGATACCCTGGATATTTCAATATTAATGTTCAAATCAATATTATCAATTCCTTTCCTATATCTAATCAGAACTCATTGGCCCGTACGTACGGGAATTTCATCTTTTCGCCTAAAGTCGGCTGTACGACCGGAAATCATACCATAGCTGGCCCATACGTCGGCAAATCAGATCCATCGCCTGGCCATATGCTAGCAAAAACAAATATCCATAGCAGGCCCGTACATCGGCAAAACATATCCTAACTTGGCTCTGGACTCGGTAAAAACATATAGAAATATCTGTCAGCCGTAGCGATTTGTTATTCTTATGTCCCCCTCTATCTTCCTTATCATATCCCAGAAACCGTTAGTTGATCATAATTTCTACTCTGCCCCCAAAAATGGTCTTGGTTGCCTATGTCCCGCAATTCCTCCTTTTCTCTTAACAACATTTAAAACCTTCATGCACCTCCTCTCTCTCTTTGTGCCCTTCTCGATACCCGCACCGGTTGGCTTCTGGCACCTACTCCATTTGTATCTATCACGTCTGTGCAGAATTGTGTGCACCCACCTATGATTGTACGATCCCGATTGGGCACCAAGCACGGTAAACTGCATACTAAACTGGCGATACATACCTGAGAACCACTCCAACCAGCTCTATGCCGAAGTTTCTCCATTACATCCATCATGATCGGATATAGATCTCCATAACTGCCAACACTAATTCCTCAGACTTCATGCTCAAAGCATTAGCTACCACATTTGCTTCCTAGGTAGTAAACTGATGACAATCGAAATCCTTAATTAGCTCAAAACCCCTGCTTGCCTCATATTCAATTCCTTCTAAGTGAAAAAGTACTTCAAACTCTAGGTCGGTTGGAAAAGATCTCACCATGCTCACCATACCAGTAATGCCTCCAAATCTTAACTTCATGCACTACTCGTCAATTAGTTCAATTCAAGTATCCATGAGTAAGGGTAATTCGTTAGCATATTCTGTTAAACTGTATTAGAAGCATACGCCACCACCCTGCTATGCTGCATCAGACATAGTCAAGTACTGATTCAAGGATGCATCACTGGAATGACATAACCCTCAACCCTTGGACGGAATGACCAATACTGTGCTGTGATAACTCTGCTTCAATTCCTGGAAAACTATGCTTACAGTTGTTCATCCCACTCACATCCTGACATTCTTCTGGTCAGTTCGATGTCAAGGCCCTGATATGCTGAGAAAGAACCATTCAACGAAAAACAGTAATACCAGCTAGCCCTAAGAAATTCCTGAGTCTTGGACATTCTCAGTCTAGCCCAATTCATATCGCCTTCACTTTATAAGATCCACAGAAATACCATCTCCAGAAATAAATGCCCTAAAAACACGACCTTCCATGCCAAAAGTAATATTACAGAATTTAGCGTACAAAACTTCTGTTTACCGTAGTGTCTGTAACCTACCGTCAAGTTTGTCTCATTGCTCCTTATAGCTCCTGAATAGACCAGTACATCATCAATTAAAAAACAACCACCACACACTGATTAAATATGGATGAAAAAAATCACATTCATCAAATCCTAGAAATATAGAAGGAGCATTCGTTAGACCAAAATGCATAATTAGGAACTCGTAATGCCCCGTACCTGGTCCTGAAGGCGTCTTCGGAGACGTCTTCTGCTTTCACTTTCACTGATGTAGCCGATTAAGATCAATCTTCAAACAAACCAGTACACACTAGAGTGGTCCAAACAAACATCACTATGGGGTGGTTGGTAAGAGGATATTGGTTCTTGATTGTCACTGTTATTAATCTCCCTATATTTATACCACATCCTTATAGACCTATCTTTCTTATTTTACAAATAAATAGAATGAATCTCTCCACGGAGATACACTAGGTCATACAAAGCCCTTCTCAAGCAAATCGCTTGCAGTTGATTCTTCAAATTCGTACAAAAACTCGTCTAGCGCCATCTGTAAGGTACTTAGACATTGACACTTGTACCTGGAAAGTAATCAATAGGAAAATCTATCTCGCGCTCAAGGTGAAGCCTGTAACTCATCTGGGAACACATCTGTAAACTCTTTACTACAAGCGTGTGGCAAGTTTCAATTTCATTCTCCGACATCTCCTTCACACTGCCACAACCCCTGACAACCACCCAACAGTAGTCTTCCTGGCCTGGATTAGATGATGAAAAACTAGTTGTAAGTGGGATTACATCTGCAACCCTACGAACTTGAAGTATGCTCGTCCCGGGACGTCTGAATATCACGTCTCATGAATGGCACTCTATGTTGGCAAAATTAGCTGTTCGCCAATCCAATGCCAAAAAAAAATCAAAATCACCATGCATATCCAGCACTATTAGAATAAGAGACAAGATTTTTCCCTGAATATCGAGTTGAAACAACCCCGACAAACGCAACCTACTACACCTCACTCACTAACCCAGTCGGTTGTAGATTGTTGTAGATACCAATAGTTTTCAATATCGAACAAATGGTTCTGCCCCACATAGTCTAGTACACTCCAAAGACCACAACGAGGGTGTAGCTCTTGAATCAAACAATGCCATAACTTTAAAAGACTGCCATTTCAGCCTCACCCGGCGTAAGAGGTAAAACACCCTGGTTGGAAAAATATCCTCCACTGGACCCTAAGTAGCTCCTTAGTAGCCTCCTCAGTCGGTATAGGAGCAGGAACGGCATCTGGTGTGTAAGGGGAAGCCTCGCTTCCATGTCCCGGTTTAACCACAACGATAGCAAACACCAAACAACTCCGCCGGCACGGACACTTTCCCCAATGTCTCTCCCACAAGTTTGAAAGACGGAGGACCATACACTGCCTGAACATCGTGTGACTCCAGTCTCCTAACTCCAGCCTTGCCATGGTTTCTTCTCCCCTTGATTATGTCTAGGACCCTGAAGGTAGCTCGAAAATGCAGATCTCTTCCTCTGTCCCTGCTCTCACTAATCCAGATTCCCCCAACCTATGCCAAGGATACTATGTCGACTCGTTAGCAAAAAATCCTGGAATCTTTTAGCACTACAAACCCTACTGAATATACTCCGCCTCAAACCTCTTCAAAACTGTCTCGATTTCTCATTTATTAAGGACCAATATACAAAGCGAAACGAGAGAGCTCTATGAAACGCGTTTGCCATACTGCTGGACATGATTAATGTCCCTACTTTCAGATCAGGAACTCCTCCACTTTAGCCTCCACTAATAGTGTGAGAAAATATCCATCGAAAGAACACAATGCCTTAAACCAATCCCAACATGGCTAGCGGCGTAGGCCTCGTTGCTCCAGAAATTTCTCAGAGCAGTCACCACCTCTTGGCCTCTTTCCCAATTAGTTTATAAAGTGGGCGAAGAAGAGGACCCTCTGTCTTCTGTACACTATAAACCGCCAAAATTTTCTCGTCTCTAATCCAGGTTCTTAATGGCCTACAAATGATCGACTCTCCTGAGAATTGCTTAGAGGATTCATCTCATAAACTTCTCTATAGGGCACCATGGCCTGCCAACGAACCACCCTGCTCCCCCTAGAGATCATAGCGATTCATCCATAACCTGTTTGAAGCCATGCTATGAATAATGCGTCAGAGTCGTTCATGCTTGCATCTGAGGGCCAGTCCCATCACTGCCACTTGCCTGGCACTACCCCTCTTGGGATCAATCATTGAAAAACAAACAATGCAACTAGTAATCTACTTATAATTTACCCACTTACTAGCCTCTTATCTCAACACTCCAGCTTATTCTAACCTCAGTCTACATCTAGGCGCAAACCGGCAATATTTACTATTGGTTTCCTTAAAATCTCACCTAAGGAAAAACATAGAAACCCCCACGGTAGTCCTTTGGCCTCTTAGAATGTAGAAACAAATTCTTAAAATCATTCCTATACTGGATCGTTTCCACTGCAGTCTAAGGTTACAGAAACTAGCCACCTAGGCTATGATACCAAAACTGTCAGTTATCACACCCCGAAATCCCAAAAAATGGGATCTAGAGGTGGAAAATGTAAACCAACTAGTCCCTGTACCATACAAAACATCAAAGATACAAACCAAATGACGAGGGTCCAACTCGTGGAGGTTCCCAGGGCACCTTATACAAATCCATGCCAAAAATAAAAGAATATTACGCAGCGGAAATAAGGGTCTTATATATACATATGCAATACCATATCAGAGTCTATACAAGAGTAGAAAAACAAGGTTCTATCACAAACGTACAACGAGTGCCCAATACCTCTCAAAGGGCAAACCACCAAAACAATCCTACAGCACTTACCCAAGCCACTAACCGCAAGTACACCAGCCACTACAATCCCGTCCACCAGGACACTAGTTTCGGTTACTGAAAAAGACTGTTAAAATAAAAATGTACATACAGAGGGGTGAAACACCTTCAGTAAGGAAGAAACAAATTGTTAATCGGTGTGTGGCATTGTGTGTTATCATGATTGCAAAATACCGACGCAGTAAAATGCAGTCCGAGTACTAATTTTACAAAGGCATACGACGACACACCAAAACATGCATACGCACGCCCACCAATTTCTACCTGGTGTCGTCACACCCCGACCTGAAGTTGGTTCGCGACCAATCCGGCGTTGGCCCGTAGCCAACCAGCGAGCACGCCGCCACGACACATGATAGTCCCAGACTCCCAGGGCATCGTACGGCGGCAACCACTAGTCCACACCCTTTGGTGACTCAATCGGTACAGGCTCACGCCCTTGGATAGACGAGCCGAACACTCTTGCCTACGTGGCAGGCGTAAACACACGCCCCGGATATAAAGCTAGACACTCTCAGTATCTGGACAAATCGGAACCCCATTTCTATAGCAAATTTAAACCATCCGCACACATGCTGCTATATAACCAAACAAACCACAACCATTTGGTGATTAAATCATGGTTTTCCAAACAAATACAGTGAAAAAGTTTAGGCTGGTCATCCCATAAACATTAGAAATTCAACATATACTTTGGTTTCAACAAAACCAGAAAATACAGTCCTGTCACCCCCTTTTACCCAAAAAACTATAATCATGAAAAAACCCATCGTGCCCCGTTAGATTCCCTAAAGGAGGAGTCAAAAACACATACAAAATCGTGTGAACACAATTCCACTAGCCTAATTCAAAAATTAAACCGATATAAACACAAATTCCCCTTACCTTTTCCTCCGGATAGCAAAATCCCAACTCTAAAATCCCTAAACAGGCGGAACGAGTTCAAAACCTAACAATCAAAAATACAAAAGATACTCGCAAACACTGTCTTACTAAAATACTGGATCAAAATGAAAACCGAGTAGTCTTACTAAAATTTTCGCAAAAACCCAAAATCCTCCGAAAGGGATTTCGATCTGTAGAAAATTGTCGGAGAATCCTTCCACGATCCTCGTGGTAACTTTCAGATTATGATTCTCAACGAATTGGCAAAGAATCTAGAGAGATGGGAGGGTAGGGAGAGTTCTAAAGAGATGACGGAAGAGAGAAAGAGAGACGAGAGAGAAGATATTTGAGTTTTTTAACTTGGAATTAATGAAATTCTATTTATAGCCCTTTTGGGATCAGGCGGCTTTGTCGATGAGATGGTTGTGTAATCATCGACAAGGTCTTATAGAACAGTCTCATCGCCGAGCGATGGATTCGTCAAAAAAATCTGAATCACCTGTTCATCGAAAATTTCTCTAGACTTCTCCTCGTCGACGTTTGAACTAGTCGCACGAAAACTCTGACTTCGTTGACGAATCTGCTTAACAAATTCCTCATTGCCCCTCTCTTATTTATTTAAACCATTATCATGGTTCAGGTTCTTAAATCCTCCCCTCATTATAAAAATTCCGTCCTCGAAATTGGTTACTCTCATTCACAAACTCATACAATTACAGCTGAAACATACATGCAACTCCAAAAGATAAAAGGGGACTACTACAGCGCAGTCCCACATAAAACATTACATACATAATACCCTCACTTATGGCGGAGGAATATGTGGTTACAATATAACGTTTAGGAGAGCCACATATACACACTCCCGACGAGCCAACCACTATCCCAATCAAAGTAGGATACGTACAAGTACTCAAATAAATGTGGATACTTCTGGAGTATGTCTGTTTCCAATTTCCAAGAAGCTTCATCAATCTCGTGGTTCCGCCACAATATCTCAATGCGTATCTCTTGAGTATGAAACCTTCTAAAACTTTACAGTCCAGACCTGAAAGGTATCTCCGCAGACGCGAAAGTAATCCCCCAATTTCAACTTATAATAGTGATAACATTGATGGACCAGCACATACATTCTCAACTGGACACATGAAAACACATCGTGGGACCTCGAGAGTGCTGGGGGGGGTAGTAAGTGCAATCATGTAAGCTACGGACCCACTCGCTCAAGTACCTAGAATGGCCCGATATACCTCAGGCTCAAATTTCCTTCCTCCAATCTCATCACGCCTTCATGGCGCGGATACGCAGAGAAAAGAAAAACCTTACCTCCACCTCGAACTCTAAATCACAGCGGTGGTGAACATTTGATAAACTTTATGCGACTCTGAGCTAACTTAATCCTCTCTCAGATCCAAACCCACTTCCAGGAAGCCTTCTGCACAATTCAGGTCTAACACCTGCAGTTCACCAAACCCCATCCTAATATAAAAGGAGATTCGAACACCTCCGGACCATACAAAGCCTCGAACGGTTTGCCATCACCTGATACTAGTGGAAGCTGTTGTTATATGTGAAACTCTACGTGTGACATAAAACTTATCCAGTACCACAAAAGGCTAAAACACACAAGCCGCAACAATCTTTCCAAGATCTGTATCGTCCTCTTAGGACGGGTCCACATTCTAGGGGTGGAACGCTGTACTGAAAGGTAATCTCGTCCCAATGCCTCTGCAAGTTTCATTCAGAAGGAGAGAGTAAACTTTGGATCTCAATCGAACAATGGACATGGTTACCCCGTGCATTTCACAATCTATGCACATTACATATTACTAACCTACTTAGGGATAGACACCTTCATTGTATGAAGAATGAGCAGATTTCGTCAAAAACCTATCCACGATCCACCTGGTAGCATTCTACCGTTTGAAGTGATGTGGCAATTCGGTACACAAAATCATGAATATGCTCCTCCCATTTCCACACCGAAATAGACAAAGGCTGCAACAGCCCTACCGGCCTCTAATGTTCAAGCTTTACCTACTGAACAAGGCAGACACTGCTCCACGAACTGGCCATCGGTCTCTTCAATCGGACCAGAGAAAGTCTCCCGCAAGGTTTCAATTACATCTTTGACTACTCGGATGTACCGGTATATAAAGAACGGGCACCGACTCTAGAATCGTTCCTTTGATCCTCATCATCGTCGGAACACACAACCTTAGTCCAAACCTAAAGCAACCTTTCTTAGAGATGTTAAACGGTAAGCTAGTTCCGTGTAACCTTTTCTATAACCTCTATCAAGCTGCATCACTAGCCTGATGCGGCTTTTTATATGCGCAAACCAAAGTCGTGGGACCACCAAGCTAGAATGAAAGAATGATGATCACCACACACTAACTGTTACCTGAGCTTCTACAAGTTCCCCATTGATGTGACACTGGTTACAACCGTTTAGATACAAACGTAGGTCTGACTTCGATCAAAGCATCAACTACAATATTAGCCTTCCCCGAGTGATTAACTGATCGTGCATCGTAAGTCTTTAATCAACTCAATTGCGGCCCATTTTTGCCTCAGTCAACTCCTGTCTGCGGGAAGAAATACTTGAGCTCGTATAATCAGGGGAAAGATCTCACGCTACACCCCCTATAAATAGTGTAAGCCAGGATCTTCAGTGCATCTCCAAACAGGCAATAACTCTAATCATGCGTAGGGTAATCTTCTCGATACTCCTTTAGTCGCCTGAGAAGCATATGCTACTACCTTACCCTGCCTGTTGTTAAAGCACACTCCCAAACCCTTCAAAGACGCATCACTATAAATCACAAATCCCACTATCCCCCGAAGGGAATGGTCAAAACCAGAGCAGTAACCAGTCGGTGCTTCAACTCCTGAAAACACTGCTCGCAATCACTGGTCCACTCAAACTGTACCCCTTTCCTGGTCAATCGAGTTAGAGGCCCAAACAGTTTAGAGAAACCCTCTACGAACCGACGATAGTAACCCGCCAGTTCCTAGAAAACTCCGAACCTCCTGCACACTCTTCGATTTCGCCCAGTCGACTACAACTTCAACCTTGTTAGGATCAACTGAGATACAACCCTTAGACACCACAAGGCCTAAGAACGCAACCTGATTCAGCTAGAACTCACACTTCTTCAGCTTAGCATACAACTTCCTCTCTCGCAGAATCTGTAGCACCAACCTCAGATGATTCTCATGCTCTTCCGGACTCCTCGAGTATACCAGAATGTCGTCAATGAACACCACTACAAATCAATCTAGGTACTCATGGAAAACCCTATTCAGTAATTCCTGCAACTGCTTCTTCAACTCTCGAAGTTCTGCTGGAGCCATCCGGTATGGAGCTTTAAAGATCAGTGCCTTATCTGGCAACAACTCTATCGCAAACTTCACCTCACGATCCGGAGATAAACCGGGTAAATCATTTGGAAACACATCCGAAAACTCATTGACCACCCGAATGTCCTCAAGTCTCAACTCATCCCGCGGCGGTTCCTTCACACAAGCTAGGTACCCCTGACATTCGTCCAAGAGTAGCCTCCTCACTTGTAGTGCCGATAGAATCTGTGGTGGCGGACGCACACACGATCCTACGAATTCATACTCCAGCTCCCTAAGAGGTCTTAATACTACCACCTTCCTACGACAGTCGATCATAGCATAACTGGAGAACAACCAATCCATCCCCAGTATAACGTCAAACCCCAGCATGTCGTATACCACAAGATTCACCGGTAGCAGCTTCCCCTGAATTACCACTGGGCAGTCTACCAACATCTTCCTACAGAAAGATACACTCCCCAATGGCATAGTAACAGATAACACCTCATTCATATCTTGGCTCTCAACCCCACACCGTCCAACAAAATTCACAGATATAAAAGAATGGGTTGCACTCGAGTCAAACAAAAGCAATAATAAAGTGCATGTCACTACGTTCCTTGTATGCTCAGTGTCCGCTGGAGGAAGAGAGTATACTCTAGCCAGAGCTATATTTGTCCAAACGGTTCCCTGAGGTATCTGGTTGCTCACTCGGTTCACACTAGATGCGGGCACATCTCCCTTCGGTGCATGACAGTCGCGAGCCATGTGACCTGGCTCGCCATAGTTGTAGCAGTTACCCTCGAAAGATCGGCACTCACCCTCGTGTCATCTGTGGCATCTGATACAACGATCCCTTGTCTAGCTCCCCTAGGAACTCTGGTGCTTGGTATTCTAACGGTGACCCGAGCTCTTGCTCCTCTTCTTCCACGATCCCTGACAAGATCCTGTTTGAGAACTAGAAGGTACCGTCCTCTTCCTTGATTCCTGATCCACCTCATCCTCTCGGATACCGATCTCAATCACCGTGGCTTTATCCACCAACACCAAGAACTCGTGGATTTGAAGCATACCCACAAGTCTGCGGATATCCTTCCTCAAACCTCCGAGTCTTCTCGTACTTGCTCGAGATCAAACACAGTACAACTCTATGTACCGAGCTGCATACCCTTGCACCGTTATACTCCCCTGAGTCAGAGCAGAAAACTCATCCGCCTTCGCATCACGTACTGAAGCTGGGAAGTATCTGTCAAAGAACACCTTCTTGAAACGGCTCCATGACATCTCCTCAGGACTAGCTCTCTGCTTCTCCAACAGACTCATCACAGTCCACCATCGACCCGCCTCCCTAGATAGATGGAAGGCAGCATAGAGGACTCGTCGCCTATTCGTGCAGTGTAGGACCTCCAAGATCCTCTCAGTTTTCTCCATCTAGTCCTCTGCTACCGTTGGGTCAAGTCCTCCAGAGAACGTCGGAGGATGCATGCGTGTGAACCTCTCAATGGTGCACCCCACAGCAGTAGGAGAGCATTCGCATCTCCTCACACTCCGCCCAATCTCCCGTAACACCTGCCTCGTCAAACCTCAAGGCACAGAAGGGGACTCATCACTCGCAGTCTCCTCGGAGCCACTTCCCAAGTCATTATCCTTGGGCTTCATTTTGCATCACAATAGGAATCTATGAGTATCCCTACAACGCATACAACTAACATAATGATCTATCACTAATCGTGTTAATCACTCCCTGCCAGGTCTAGGTCTGTCCTATCGCACCAACCCAAAAGTCATCAATGATCTACCCTGGTTTTTTTGGAATCGTCATCCTAGGAAAAACATGGAATACCATCGACAAATCCCGGTCTAGCAACCGAACAACCTCAACCAACTCTACCCATATCCAACATCCTATACTCTGGTATGTACTCACAACTAAGCCTAACCAAGTTTACAAGACCTAACAACCTGGTTAGCTCTGATACAAAGTTGTCACGCCCCGAACTCGAAAATGGGACCCAGGGGTGAAAATATAAACCAACCAGTCCATGTACCATACAAAACATCTAAAGTTACAAGACAATGGATGAGGGTCCGACCGAGTGGGGTTCCCAGGCACCTTATACATATCCAAACATAATAGAATATACGCAGCAGAATAAGGTCTTACTATATACATATGCAGTACCATAATAGAGTCTATACAAGTGCAGAAACAAGGCTCTATCACAAACGTACAAACGAGTGCCCAATACCTCTCAAAACGGCAACCCACCAAAACACAGTCCTAGCACTTACCCAAGCGCTAATCACAGTACACCGGCCATTACGCTCCCTACACCAGGAGGCTAGTTCCCGTTACTTGAAGGACCTGTAAAAATGTACATACAGTAGGGGTGAGACACCTCTTAGTAAGGAAGAACACAGGTTATATCGGTGTGTGCCATTTGTGTGTTATCATGATGCAACATACACGTAGTTAAATACAGTCTAGTACTAATTTTACACAGTGCATACACGTACACGCACGCATACGCACGCCCACGATCTACCCAGTGTTGTCACACCCCTCGGCCTGAAGCCGGTCCGCGACAATCCGGCGTTGGCCCATAGCCAACCCGCGAAGCACGGCGCTACCAGCACATGGCTAGTCCCAGACTCCCATGGCATCGTACCGGTGCTAACTGGTGAATCCACACCCTTCGGTGATAAGCCGATATAGGCTCAACCCCTCGGATATAGAGCCGAACACTCTTGCCTACGTGGCAGGCGATAAACACACGCCCTCGGATATAGAGTCGGACACTCTCAGTACCTGGAACAAATTCGGGACCCCGTTCCTACTAGCAATTTAAACAATCACACACACATGCATGCTCATATAACCAAACAAACCACACCCATTTGGTAATCTAAAATCATGATTTTTCAAACAAATACAGTTTAAACAAGTCAAGGCACAACCATCCCTATAATACAGTATAAATCAACATATACATTTGGTTTTCAACAAAACCAGGGATACAGCCCGTCGCCTCCTTTTCCTAAAAACTGTAATCATGAAAAACTCATAGTTTCCCCCGTTACATCCCCACAAATGAGTAGCCAAAACACACAAAGGACCATGAACCATAGTTTCACTAAGTCCGATTTCAAAAATAACCGATATAAACACAATTCCCTTTACCTTTTCCCCGAATAGCAAATCTCAAACTCTAAGGTCCCTAAATAGTGAACCGAGTTCCAAAACCTACAATCAACAGTACAGAAGATACTCACAACATTGTTCTCTACTAAGCTACCGGATCAGAATTGAAAACTGAACCTTACCTCGATTTTATGCCAAAACCAGAACATCTCCAAAACGGGATTTCGATCCGTATAACTTGTAGAGAATCCTTCCACGATCCTCGTGGTAACTTCATATTTACGATTCTCGTGATGAACGACAAAGAAATCTAGAAAGATGGAGGGTAAGGAGAATTCTAGAGAGAGAGAGAGAGAGAAGATATTTGAGTTTTCTTAACTTTGAAGTAATGAAACTTCTATTTATAGCCCTTTGAATCGGGCGTCTTCGTCGACGAGATGGTGTACTCATCGACGAGGTCATATAGACAGCTCATCGATGAGACGGTGGATTCGTCGATGAATCCTGATATCACCTGTTTCCCAAAATCTCTCAGCTTCTCCTCATCAACGAGCCTCTAAACTTCGTCGATAAGACTTACATGGACTTCGTCGATGAACTCTAGCTTCGTCGATGAATCCTGCTAAATTCCCAATTTGCCCATCTCTTATTTATTTAAATCCATTTATCACAATTTGAGTTCTTACAGTAACGACCTGCTTAAATTCCACATTTTTTCTATAATATAATAAACCACAATAACAAATTCAGCAAATCATAATCCACCTGAACGCGTGGGTATTGTGGATATCGAAAACACAATGCGGAAGCCTAATCAGCAGGAAACATAAAATTATAAATAACTCATAATACTACATACAATACCAGAGTTTCTACATCCACTATAATAACACATATAAACCACCCAAGAGAGTCCTAGGGTCACTTCCCGCAAAATCCATCTGACCCTATCACAAAATACATACCCTTCAGAGAGGGCAGATCAATCGTAACTATCTCAACGGAGCTTCATCCACTCTCCTATCCGGGGCTCCTAAAATGTTTATAAAATTTCGGGGTGAGACATCTCTCAATAAGAGAAATAAACTAATACTAGTATGTGGCAACATGAGTATTTCTGTGTTATACATATAACAATATACATAAACATATCCAGTAAAACTGTATGTGTCATTTATGGAAAAACATGTATAATCATAGCATAACAGAACATACATGATTTCTTTAAGCATAATCCATCTCATAAAATAATAATAATACGAAAGCAACCCTAGTAGGTTAGCTAGTTGTTGTCATGTATCACCCCCACATGACTAGGTTGTGTGGCCCGAAGGCGGGACCTGACAATGGTTGGCCGACCACTGCCAAATCAAAAGTACAGTTTGTAAGTCCGATGGGTCTGCCAAACCTAGTCCGTACACTAGGTGCGCTCACACTTCTTAAAACCACATCGACTATCCGTCCTCATGCTACTTCATACAGCAGCGTTAAAACAATATCGTGATGATCACGAACAAATAGCAGCGGCACCGTGCAAGTGCTAGCCTAAACCAAGCCAACCAAGTTTTGATAACATATAGCATATAATGAAACTGTGATACATGGATATTTTCATATTATTAATTGTCAAATCAATATTATCACATCATTTTGCATATATATACATCATGAAAATCATTGGCCCGTACGTCGGCATTTCATATTTTTCCATAGCTCGGCTTGTACGCCGGCAAATCATATCCATAGCTTGGCTCATACGTCGGCAAATCATATCCATAGCTCGGCCTATATGCTAGCAAAACATATCCATAGCTCGGCCCGTACATCGGCAAAACATATCCATAACTTGGTCTGTACGTCGGTAAAACATATATAAAACTGTCAGCCCGTATGCCGATTTGTTATTATAAAAATCTATATCATTATCATATTCCAAGAAAACAGTAATTCATCATAATTTCTACTCATGCCACAAAAAATGGGTATTATATATGTCCAGAACATATCATCATTTTTAACAATATTTTCCAACATAATGCAAATCATATATATATTGTTGACCTTATAGATCACGCCCGGTTTTGATTATGACAAATACTCATTGTATCTAATAAGTATTTGAGATTTTGTGCAAAAACTATGATTGTTAAGATCAAGATGGGCACAAAGCAAGTAAAACCTGAAGACCAATTTATATTCAGTATAGCAATATATTTCATTTGTAGAAATTGGTCTGTAATAATAATTAGGGCTCTAGTTTGTAATAAGCTCACACACATCACATGCATGTTAATATGTAAGCTCAAAACAAACCATAAACTAAAGTGACCTTAGAATGACTTTAGGGTTTACCCTTCGGTTGACCGACACCAGACTTTTTCGGTGCCTCTATTTTGGACAAAAATGACCTTAGGACACTCACTTTTACACTTGCATGTATTAGGCACTTGAATAGGGTGAATGTGTATTGAAACGGGACCAAAATGCACACTTTGTGCACTTTCGGTCAACCGGCCAAGGCAGTTCATTTTGCCCTGGTCGATCGACACAGGCCTGGGTCAACAGTTGACCAAGTCCCTGGTTGACCGAACCAGGTAGTTCAAAAAGCCTCGGTCGATCGAAACCCCCTGGGTCAACATTTTGACCATCTGGTCAACCGAGCCATTTTTGTACTCTAACTACTTGATCGACCGAGGGTCCTTAGGAAAAATCCCAACGATCTGGTCGATCGAACCAGCCAGTTCAAAATGGCTCGATCGATCGAACCTCATAGAAATGGGAAATCGACCGAACCTTTAGTTCAATATTCTCCTGGTCAACCGAACCATATAAGATCTAGTCGACTGAAACTGTTCTGGTCGACCGGACCTCTCAGGTTGCCCTAATTTTTACCACGGTTAAATATTTTTTAAACAGGGTTAAAATATTTGAAATGTCATTAAACTTTCCTAATAATGCACAATAGGTCCCTAATGGTCATATCTCTTCCCATGTCTATATATATGAAATCATTTGTGCAAATTAAGGTGGGATTAACTACTTTGATTAGGAGAAAATCTATGAAATTTCAAAATCTTATAATATTCATATCTAAGCCCTAACCACTCATACTTACCTTCTCTTATTGCTCAAAATCATTATAAGTTGATTGAGTGCTTGATTAGAAAGGTTTACTCTCCTTGTTCTGCTTGGTTGATGCGATTTTATTGAGAGCAAAACCTAAGTATTCTTAGGGGACTTTGTTAATAAGTCTCTCCTAAGAAGACTTTTATCTGATCTTTTGAGGTTGTATATTCATTGCAATATCTTAAGAAGATCGTATAGTATTTTGGTTGCAAAATCTTTTCATAATTACTTTCAAATATCTTGTGGTATTTATTTTGATACAACTTTGAGAAGATATGTGTTTATGTCATAGTGATCTTTGTTGCAATATTCATTCACTCATATATTAGTTGCTGAATACAAAGATTACACATCTTTTGTAAACCAAACATATACATTACTAGAGCATCATACGATTGAGAAAACTCGCTCATTAAAATATACACATATATTGTTTGGCTAGTATCTTTGTGTGAACATCTTGCCTGAATATCTTGTGATACAAAGATTGCTTGATTGATACTCTCACGCACTTATTACACTGATAGTAAATATATATATCTGAGAGTTGAAATATTGGACCACACTAAGCTTACTTATTAAATCATATTGTAGTGTTTGTAATTGCGCGTAACTGGGTACACATCTGCTTTACATGAAAGCATAATCACTATACCACTTGATTATAATACTCATCTGTTGTATTTTTAAACACGGCCCTGAAAAGGGAGACTAGCCCTGGAATAGTCCCGGATTGACTTAGACTCGGTTAGGAAAGTTAGGTGCGCCCTCCTGTTAAGGCATGTAGGTTGAGGTCAGCCCCACTAATTGACCTGGTTAAGGTTGAAGTCAGTCCTGTGCTAATTGACCTGGTTATAATCGGTGTCGCTCCACCCTTAAGTGAGCTTTAGTGGAATCCTCGGGCTTGCGAGCTAGAGGCGGGGATGTAGGCATAGTTGGCCGAACCCCAATAACATATCGTGTGTTTATTTACATTTTTGCACTTTGTATTTACTGCACGCATATGTTATTGTGTGAATGATGCACTTGATTTAAATTTCCGCACATTACATTATTGGCGTATTTGGAACTGCATAGAAAGACCCTAGGTTGTAATATTCAGCTAACATATAGTTCAACCTAGGAGAAAAGTTTAAAATTCCAATTCACCCCCCTCTTGGAAATACACAAATTCTAACACACACACACACACACATATATATATATATATATATATATATATTGTAATGACCCAAGGAATAATGGTATTTAAATAATAAAGAAAAGAGTGAAATGGAATTCGAACAAAAGGAGGCAGCAGACTTCGTCGATGAAGTGGAAGTTCGTTGACGAATTTTCTATTGACCTCTTCAACGAGGTGACGTGGCTCATCGTAGAGAAGATACCGAGAGAGGTTTTTAGGCAACTCTAAATTTCGTCAACGAAGGAGAGAGTTCGTCAACGAGTCCAGCTTTCTTGACCTCGTCGACATGGTGACATGGCTCGTCGATGAAGGCCAGTGTTTAAATAGCTCGAACTTCATTTTTAAGCTTAATTTTTGGCCCAAAACTCTCTCTCTCTCTCTCCTCCCTTCGGTTCCCCTCCCTTCTCTCTTCGATTTCGGGCCGGATTTCCACTGGTTTAAGGATCTGAAGCCACCACGACGCTCTTGGAGAAAATCTCTGCATATCTACCGGAGCGGATCGTCGGTGGAATTCCGTTGAAATTTATCCCTGAGTTGAGGTAAGGCTTGTAACACCCCAACCTCGAAGGGTCTGGGATATTAACTTTTTACTATTGATTTAGAGCGGAAGTAAATAAAGTCAATTATTATCAAATTAGAGCGCTAATTATCCATATTACAATCATTTATTTCAAAAGAAGAAAAATTAGACAAACATAAATATCTGAAATCATACTAATATTTCTAATCAATCTTTATTTTTCTAATCCCGACCCGCATGCTTGCTAAGCCTGATTTTCGACATGCCCTTCAGAGTTATCTGAAATAAAAATATGATTGGAGTGAAACGACGCTCAATAAGTAAATAAGATTATTATTAGTGTGTGGCCAAAATGAGTTTTTAAAAAATTTCGTAAAACAATATTTAATACTATAACTTCAAGACTGCTTTTAGAATAAATATAAATTTAAAAATTACTACATAAAACTTTTACCATCAATTACAACAGTTAAATTTTATAATCATATACTATAACTGTTAAATTAAACTTTTAACTTTAAAACTGTAAAAATATTTAATGATAAACATACATATACTTTTCCTTATACGTTTTCCTTAGATCGTCATTTAAGCACTAGAATGATCCTTTTCATGTAAACTTACACTTTTCCTTCAAATCATCAGTAACTTTGTACACGTAATTAAATATGTATAAACATATATTGTAAAAATCACCCTTAAGCCTATTTGTCGTAAGTCATGTTTACCCCCATGACTGGGTTGTGCGGTCCGAAGACTGGACTTAGCTGGCTGGCCTACCAAACTAAATCAACATACGTAAACTTTAAGTGAGATTTTCCTTATTAAGTCTTGGTCCGGAACCAGGTGTGCACTCAGGAGAAATCCACTAACATAAATAACCACTCTGTAAACAGTGTGAGTGCACTCTGATCCGTTTAAATTTTAAACTGCGATATCGAGTATCTGTAACTTTGAACTTTCGTTGTCATAAGGAGTTTTAAAATCATCTTATTATAATTTATGCAATTTAAAATAACATCGTGAAAATCTCATCTTTACTCATATTTTCATAAAAAAATGTAACGTAGAAATAAACTCATGTCACACAATTTTTGTGTTAAAAATTTATATAATTTTTTTTTTAATAGAAAAAAATGCTAAAAATTTACCCGAGGGGATTATAATATTTCTTAACCCAAAAATAAATGCAAGTATATTAAAGATAAAACTGGTATAATTAAATATACGTAAAAATAAACTCATAAAAATTTTATGGAACTAAGTACATAATTGAAATTTACTTACAAAACAAACTCAGGTATGAATTTTAAATAAAAAGGAAACTAACATAATCAAATTTACTTACCTTCTTCTTTTACCATGTGATACGAACACAATAACTATCTTTAAGAAATGAGATCGGAAAGAGTAGGTGAGTGAGAACTTATTCAAAATTCTCTCTCCACCACAAATTGTTTCACTCACTAATCTTTCTCTTCCTTGGAAAAATTGTTGTGAAAAAATGAAGGTTAAGAGTTTCCTATTTATAGGAAAATTTTGGGAAAGAAATGGAATTTATAAAAGTGTGGGGAGATGGGTGAAATTCTAATTTTTTTAAAATTAAAGAATGGGCAAGGAATGGGCAAGGTATGGGTTGAGTATGGGATGGGGATGGAGGCCGTGTGAGAGTGTTTGCCACCATTTCCATTAAATAAATTTTTACTTAATTTTTTACCTAATTAATTAATTAATTAGTTAATTAATTATTTAAATATTTTATTATTTTATTATTTTTCTTAATCATTATTATCATTGTTATTACTTTTAAACTATTTTTAGTATTTATTTATTTTTGAATAAGAATTAAATTTGAATTTTGAAAACTCATGTGGGCTCCACACAACTTCGAGATCCGAATGGATCCTACGTAACTCCAATAATCCTCATACGATTTTATGAGCCCTACACAGCTTCAAAACTCGTGTAAACCTCCACACGACTTCGAGACTTATGTGGGCCCCACACAATCTTATGGGCCCCGCATAGGATACCTAAATTATTACTATTTTATCATATATTTTTACAGATTATGTCAGTCAAAACATTATTTTATGTACTTCTTTACATATATAAACAATGTCTATCCTGTTTTATCTTATGAAATTCCATTTTGACCAAGCCGACCTCCAAGGAGCGACTGAGCCGCAATGGGCTCTGAGTACTCGCTTAAACAAGGTCTTTCTTAAACATCAAACATGAAATCAAGGATCCTAACAGAAAAACACTTTCGTTTTGATACTAACTAAATTACCATCATTATTATTCTTTTTTTTTTTTGGGTTATTACAAGGCTTTTTATACCGAATTTGGTCTTTTCATAGTTATAGGAAATGATATTCATGTGAAAATCCTGAAGTTTAGTTATGGGGATTGTTGAACTTAGGGTATTGAATGGGGAACCTTGCGAGTGCAAGACGAGTGAAATTAGGGGGTTTCTTTTCAGTACCGGGTAAGGGAGTAAACTAAAGCAGTTATTTTTCATCCAATTTATTATTATTTATCAGCAAATTAATTTTCAGAAAAACATGTATTATATTAATATATTATGGTAAAAATGCATATTTGGGAAAATACTACTGTTATACAAAAAATGCGATTTTAAAATGAAATGTACGAATTTACTCAGCTTTGTGTAGTATGAATATTACTTTCATGAAAAGTATTATGATATGACAATTTTATGAATAAGCATATTTCAGGAAATTATGAAAAAATGCAGTATATGATAATTTTGAAGTACGTGATAAATGACTTATTTACTCAGAATGATATGTATGAGATTTTCAGTGCAATGCCGTGTATGTTATATGTTTTCGGCGCGAGGTCGTATTTATGAAATATTCGACGCGAGGTCATATTTATGAAATATTTGGCACGAGGCCGTATTTACGAAATTATAGAAAATACTATCAATTCATTTATGTTAAACGTCATATTATCATGTATTATATGTTATCAGAACCCGGATATTAGTTTAGTTCAGTTTAGGAGCACAGTACCGTAGCTTATAGATCACATATCAATGATCAGATTGGTGCAAACCATCCCACGAGGGGGTGGGAGATGGATAGTCGATGTGGCTTTCAGTGTAGAGTTGTAGACGTCCACCTAATAGTCCGGACTAGGGTGTGGCGGGCCCATCGTACTTATAGACATTTTTGACTCGGCAGTGGTCGGCCAGCCATTGTCGAGTTCCGCCTTCGGGTTGCACAACCTATCATGGGGGGTAATACATGACATCAGTTAGCTATTCATCTTGGGTATGTTTTCAGTATTATCAACTATAACAGATATTTCATGATCAGTATGAATTATTAGAAAATATGAAAGTATATGATTATTCACTATGTTATGATGTATGTTTTCAGATATATAAAATGTATTGAATATATAACTGCATTAAATATTTATGTTGCCACACAGTCGTATTTAGTTTATTTTCCCTTATTGAGAAGTGTCTCACCCCCGAACATTAAATGATTTTCAGGAAACCCAGAAGGACCGGCGGCCGTGGCCGCCGTTGAGTTTATTGAGTCACCCCACTAAGAGGGTAAGTGTTGTGCTAGGATCAACGGTTTTTGTTGTAGGATCCTAGGAAATACTTTTTGGTGTTTTTGGGTATTTTGGAGATTGTATATAAATACAGAACGTGATGGATTATAGTTAACTCTGGTATTATGTATTTTATGGTTTTGAGAATGTGATTTATATTTACTGCTGCTTAGGTTTCCATTGTGAATGACAGGTGTCCACGTTACCCACGGGTTCGGGTTGACTATTTTATTTACTATGTTTTATTATATGATTAAGATAAGCAGGACGTTAAAATTTGGTATCAGAACCTAGGATACTAGGTTCTGTAGATTCGAGAGTGCAGCAGTAATAATAACAAATGATATGATAAGGGAATTTGAGGTCTAGTTTTGTGGTCTAGATGTAGGACTTCCGTGGTGATTTGTGTTATTTTCCTGGGGTGACGATTTCAGGAAAGTCATGGTAAACTATCGTCAGGTTGGGTATCTAGGTTACAGGATTGAACCTTGAATTAATATCAGAAGAGATGAATTAATTAGGAATAAATACTATATTTGTTAGGGGATAAATGTAGTGAAGGAGGTTCTGAGTTAAGTTATTTATTTTTCAAGATGGACCCTAGTGTCAGTAGTGCCCATGCTAGTGGGAATGAGGGTGCTGGACCCTCAAGCTTTGTAGGCGGTGATTTAGATATAGTTTTACGCAGCGTGGCACAGCATGTTATGACTGAAATTGTCAGGAGTTCAAGGGAATAAGGTGGTCCATCGGCAGGCCACGATAGCTCGATCAAGAAATTCATAAAGATGAATCCTCCGGCTTTCTTAGAAGGAACAGATCTTGCAGTCGCTGAGAACTGGGTGTAGAAGATAGAGAAAATATTTGCAGTGCTGCAGTAATCTGAGGAGTAGAGGGTGTTGTTTGCTACCTATAGATTGACTGGAGAGGCTGGGAGGTAGTGGACGGCAGTGAAACTCTTGGAGCAGCAGAGGACGATACCCGTGGAGATGACATGGGAGCGGTTCGAGGAGATATTCTTTGATAGGTATTTTCCGGCTTTGTTCAGGGAAGCTAAGATTAAGGAGTTCCTGAATCTGAAGTAAGGACAGTAGACCGTACAATAGTACGCGGTGAGGTTCATCGAATTATCTTGCTTCGGCCCGTACATCATATCAGATGAAGCAAAGAAGGCAGTTTGAGAGAGGCCTGAGGAGAGAAATATATAAGAAGGTATTGATATTGAAGTTACATGATTTTACTGAGGTTGTGGATAGAGCCACTATAGCAGAGATTTGAAAGCGATTAGCAGCTGAGGAGCAGAGGCAGAAGAAGAGATCCGCGCCTTCCGGTTCCCAGCAGGGAGTCGATCGTGGTTTGTGGAAGAGAGGTGGCTATTATAGAGATCAGAGGCAGAATACCGGGAATCGGGGTTTCCAAGGTGTGCAACCATCTCCAGCTTGCCCGTCTTGCGGGAAGAGACACCCGGGGGAGTGTCGTGCCGGGCAAAGTGTCTGCTACCGGTGTGGGGAGCCAGGACATATGATGAAGGACTATCAGGCTCAGATTGGTGCTGCTCCTGCTCTTAGACCTACTTGAGGAGGCTACCAAGCGCCACGTGGAGGCTAGCAGTGGAATATGGCCCCAGCCATGGTCTTTGCTCTAACGTCGGGTGATGCTGAGGCGACCGGCGACGTGGTGACGGGTACGGTTAATATGTTTTCATTTAAATTTATTGCACTATTTGACTCAGAAGTCATGCACTTGTTTGCATCTATGGAGTGTGTTAAATTGTGTGGGGCCGAAATACAATCACTAGATGTTAAATTGTTAGTGGCTACACCGACGGGGTTAGCACTGAGGTGTAGTAGAATACTTCGTGGTTGTCCAGTTGATGTTCAGGGAAGAATTCTATTTGCTGATTTGGTAGTGCTGGACATGCATGGGTTTGATATTATTTTCGGTATGGATTGGCTAGCAGCTAATTTTGCCAGTATAGACTGTTATGCGAGAGAAGTAATATTTAGACTGCCAGGAAGACCAGAATTCAAATTTACAGGGTCATGAGTGCAGTCTCTACCTCAGATGGTCTCAGCTGTTCAGGAGAGGAGGCTACTTCTGAGTGGTTGTCAGGGATTTGTAGCTTTCGTGAAAGAAATGTCGGAGAATGAATTGAAGCTCATTAACACGCCAGTAGTGAAAGAATTTATAGATGTGTTTCCAGATGAATTGTCAGGTTTGCCACTTGATCGTAAGGTAGATTTTCCTATTGATCTACTTCCAGGTACAACGCCGATCTCTAAAGCACTGTATCGAATGGCGCCAGCAGAGTTAGCAGAACTGAAAGATCAGCTGCAGGATTTGCTTGATAAGGGCTTCATATGACCTAGTGTATCTCCATGGGGAGCTCCAGTACTGTTCGTGAAGAAAAAAGACGGGTCTATGAGGATGTGCATAGATTACAGGGAGATTAATAAAGTGACCATAAAAAACAAGTATCCTCTACCTCGTATAGATGATTTTTTTTACCAGCTTCAAGGTACACGAGTATATTCTAAGATTAACCTCAGGTTAGGCTACCATCAGGTAAAGGTGAGAGCAGAGGATGTATCGAAAACGGCTTTCGGGACTAGGTATGGGCATTATGAATTTTTTGTTATGTCATTTGGTTTGAGGAACACTCCTGTGATATTTATGGATTTGATGAATATAATTTTTCATCCATATTTAGATCAGTTTGTGGTTGTTTTTATAGATGATGTATTAGTCTATTCGAGGAGCTATGAGGAGCACGAGATACATTTTGAGGCAGGTTTTGCAGATGCTCAGGGAGAAGAAGTTGTAGGCAAAGTTCAGCAAATGTGACTTCTGACTCGAGAAAGTTGTGTTTTTAGGACATGTTATCTCAGGAGATGAAATTTCTGTGGATTCTAGTAAGATTGAGGTGGTAGTGAATTGGGCTAGACTGAGGAACGCCCAGGAGATCAGGAGTTTCTTGGGGTTAGCTGGATATTAACCGTCGTTTTGTTGAGGGATTCTTAGTTCTATCTGGGCTTCTGACACAATTAACTAGGAAAAATGCCAGATTTGAGTGGGATGACAGCTGTGAGTAGAGTTTTCAAGAATTGAACCAGAGGCTAGTCACAGTACCTGTATTGATCATCCCGTCAAGGGGTAAGGGTTATACTATCTACAGTGATGCGTCCTTGAAGGGACTTGATTGTGTGTTGATGCTGCATGGAAGGGTGGTGGCGTATGCGTCTAGACAGTTGAAAGAATATTAAAAGAACTACCCTATCCATGATCTTGAATTAGTTGCAATGGTACACGCATTGAAAATTTGGAGGCATTACCTGCACAGTGAGCAGTGTGAGATTTTCTCTGACTACAAAAGTTTAATGTATTTCTTCACTCAGAAGGAATTGAATATGAGGCAGAGAAGATGGTTAAAGTTGATTAAAGATTTTGATTGTACCATCAATTATCACTCGGGGAAAGCAAATGTGGTAGCTAATGCGTTAAGTAGGAAGTCTGTGAGACCAGCGATGACAGCTATGGAGATTCAACATCCGATCATAATGGATCTAAAGAGACTTGGCATTGAATTGATAAAGAATAATCCTCCAGTATGTATCGCCAATTTAGTGGTACAACCTACTCTGCAGAAAAGAATTAAAGCTGCTCAGAAGGAAGACCCAGAATTAGCAGAGGTGATAGATAGAGTGTAGACTAGTCAGGGTAAGGAATTCTGCATTTCAGATGACGGAGCTTTACTGTTCCATTCTAGATTATGTGTTTCTGCTGATGCTGACATTAGGAGGAGGCTCACAGATCTTTGTATACAGTTTATCCAGGCAGTATGAAAATGTACAAGGATCTGCGAGAGTTTTATTAGTGGAGTGGTATGAAGAGAGAGGCTGCCGAGTATGTAGCCCAGTGCTTGACATGCCAGCAAATAAAAGCTGAGCACAAAAGGCCGGTAGGTTAGTTGCAGCTGCTATTTATCCCAGAGTGGAAGTGAGATCATATATCCATGAATTTTTTTGCAAGGTGGTCGTCGACATCGTATGGCTAGAATGCGATTTGCGTGATAGTAGATCGATTGACTAAGACTGCCCATTTTCTCCCTATCAAGATCAACTATCCCCTCAGCTGTTTGGCGGAGATTTATGTACAGGAGATACTTTGTTCTCATGGGGAGCCAGTATCCATAGTGTTAGATCGAGACCCGCGTTTCACGTCACAGTTCTAGAGAAGCTTGCAGGAAGCTTTAGGGTCTCAGCTATCGTTCAGCACGACATTCCATCCTCAGTCAAACGAGCAAACTGAGAGGACAATACAAATATTAGAAAATATGCTTCGGGCGTGCGTATTAGATTTTGGGGGTAGTTGGACTCAGTTCATGCCGCTGGTAGGATTTGCATATAATAACAGTTACTGGTCCAGCATCGGCATGGCACCATTTGAGGCTCTATATGGTAGAAAATGTCATTTCCCATTATATTGGGACGAGATGGGCAAGCAGCGAGTTGTGGGACCAGAGCTAGTACAGTAGGCGTACGATAAAGTTCGGTTCATCAAGGATAGAATCAGTGCAACTCAGAGCCGACAGAAGAGTTATGCTGACAATCGCTGCTGGAATTTATAATTCGATGTGGAAGATCATATATTTTTTAAGATAGCTTCGCTGAAAGGGGTTATGAGGTTTGGAAGAAAGGGTAAACTTAGCCCTAAGTTTATCGGTCCGTTTGAGATTCTAGAGAAAGTGGGACTGATTGCCTATAGGTTAGCTTTACCACCTGCGTTATCCAGGATGCACGACGTATTCCATGTTTCTATGTTAAGGAAATACGTTCCAGACCCCTCTCATATTATCAGTTATGGTGAATTAGAGTTCAGTAATTCACTAGTTTATGAGAAGGTACCTGTGCAGATTCTGGATAGAAAAAAACAGGAACTACGTAATAAGAAGATTTCTCTGGTAAAGGTTCTATGGAGGAATCACGCAATAGAAGAGGCTTCCTGAGAGTTCGAGGAGCAGATCAAACAAAAATACCCGCAACTGTTTCTGGAAGTTCAGATGTAATTAGGAAATGTAAATAAATATGTAGTATTTCTTTTGTAGGTACATGTAATATTTTAGTTAGTAAGTGGTAATTTAGTTTTGGGGGAAAATTTTCTTTTGTACATGTAATCTCCCAAAACTCGAAATGTAACCATGGTATTCCTCCGCCATAAGTGAGGGTAAGTAATAAAATAAGTAGACCCTTTTGTCTTCAAAGGATGATGAGTTGTATGATTAGTAAATTTCGAGGACGAAATTTTATAAGGAGGGGAGAATGTAATGACCCGAGGAATAATGGTATTTAAATAATAAAGAAAAAAGTGAAATGGAATTCGAACAAAAGGATACAGCAGCCTTCGTCGACGAATGCGAAGTGTTCATCAACGACGCAGCACCTTGGGCAACTCCGAACTTCGTCGACAAATTTTCTATTGACCTCGTCGACGAGGTGACGTGGCTCGTCGACGAAAAGATACCGAGAGAGGTTTTTAGGCAACTCTAAATTTCGTTGACGAAGGGGAGAGTTCGTCGACGAGGAGCCTTCTTGACCTCGTCAACAAGGTGACGTGGCTCGTTGACGAAGGTCAGTGTATAAATAGCCCAAACTTCATTTTTAAGCTTAATTTTCGGCGTAGAACTCTCTCTCTCTCTCTCTCTCTCTCTCTCTCTCTCTCTCTCTCTCTCTCTCTCTCTCTCTCCCTCCTTTGGTTCCCCTCCCTTCTCTCTTCAATTTCAAGTTGAATTTCCGCCGGTTCGAGGATCTGTAGCCACCACGACGCTCTTAGAGAAGTTCTTTGCATATTTGCCGAAGCAGATCATCGGTGGAACTCCGTTGAAATTCATCCCTGAGTTGAGGCAAGACCTTTTATGTTGAATTTGGTCTTTTCATAGTTATAGGAAATGATATTCACGTGAAAATACTGAAGTTTAGTTTTGGGGATTGTTGGAGTTAGGGTATTAAACGAAGAACCCTGCGGGTACAGGACGAGTGAAATTAGGGCGTTTCTTTTCAGTACCGGGTAGGGGAGTAAACTAAAACAATTATTTTTCATGCAATTTATTATTATTTATCAGCAAATTAATTTTCAAGAAAACATGTATTATATTGATATATTATGGTAAAAATGCATATTTGGGAAAATACTGCTGTTATACAGAAAATGTGATTTTAAAATGAAATGTACGAATTTACTCAGTTTTGTGTGGCATGAATATTACTTTCATGAAAAGTATTATGATATGACAATTTTATGAATAAGCATGTTTCAGGAATTATGAAAAAATGCACTATATGATAATTTTGAAGTACATGATAAATGACTTATTTACTCAGAATGATATGTATGAGATTTTCGGCGAAAGGTCGTGTATGTTATATGTAAAGACCCGAAAAAATTAATATGATTAAAAAAATAATAAATAAAATAACAGATAAATAAATAAAAGGAATGGCGTGGGAAAAAGAAGAAAAAAAAATTAAAAATAAAGAAATTAAATTAAATTAAGAAAAATTAAATAATTAAATAATTAGTTATTAAATTAAATATTTTTACATTGGATTAAAAAAAAACTAATTGAAGTAAGAAGAATATATATATATATATATAAATATAAAGTTAAAGTTAAAGAAAGAAGAAGGAGGAGAAGTTAGAGGCGCAGACACACCCCCCCCCCCCACTGAATATTTCTTTACTGCATGCTCAACCACCTCCGTCTCTGTCTCTCTCCTTCTCTCAATTTCTTGATGAGTTTGCAACGGATCGGGAAATGGAAGGTTTCGTTGGAATCTTGGTTCCGCTGCCCGACATTTCTACTAGAGCAGATTTTTCATGGGAACGACTTAGGCACTACTCCTTGGGAAAGGTAACTTTTTCCCATTTTCTCAATTTCGTTGTTAATATGTGGTTAAATCGACGATCGGACACCACCATGGGATCCTAGTCGTCGTCGTCGTCATTTTGGTGCAAGTAATTTTTCAATTGGGGTTTTTTAGGCCCCACTCCAAAGCGAGAGTGGGATTTGAGAATTTGAGATTGGATAAATTTAAGGGTATTATTTCTTATTTAGGAATTATGGCCCTAGAAAATATTTAAATAATATTTTATTTAGGAATAATTTATTGGAACTAAGAATTTAATTTCAGCGTCGGGGTCCCTGTTGGCGTAGTTCAAGAAACAAAGTAAGGGGAAATTATATATTAAATCATATGTTATAAAATTAAAAGCAATAATTTATGTTATATTATATGTATGTTTTGGTGTGAATTATTAAAATGTCAGCCATGAAATTTATGTTTTCTGAGTCTAGAATTGTCGATATAGTTATGTATATGTGAAAGTGAACGAATGAAAGTGAAAAGAATTTTCTGATGAATTAAATAAGAAATGAAATGTATTTTGAGCATATAAATGTTAAATGTGGGTTGGCTTATTTTATGTGAAGTATGTATGAATTTTACTATTAAATTGTGTGGCATGAGAATATGTGCAAATTATATGTTAAATGTATGAGATGCAGACTAAGTAAGTAAAACAATGAGAATAAAATGTGATATGGACAATGTTGCCTGTGTATGTTAAATGCAACCATGTAAACAATTGAAAGATGCTAGATAAAACAGTTGAAAGATACTGGGTAAATGTACGACAGCTGAAAGCCGGGTTAGCAGATTCTAGCGCATTTCTATGTGAACTAACTGTTAGTAGATCTAGCTAATTTTTATATGGATTAACTGTTAGCAGATTCTAGTGTATTTTTATGTGGACTAACTGATGACGGCTAAAGAGCGGCTGTAGTACAAAGGAATGAAATGAAAACGTTATGCAATGAAATGACAATTTAATGACAATGCACTGAAATGAAATGTGAAACGTGAACGATACGAATGAGAAATAGTCACTTAAAGTGAAATGCAATGTAATGTTAAGCTATGAATATGAACAGATGTGTATGATTGAATAATGATAGAAAGAATGATGTATTATGATATTAGAAGTATGTATGTATGTAGAACATGTACGATTGGGCGAGGCGTACCTTTCGCCAAAGGGCTTGCTGAGTAAGGCGAGTGCACTAGTAGCTATAGATGTGGCAGTAGTCGCGTAATGTACTAGGGCAGAGGGAACCTACTTATATGAGTGGGTAGATTTCCCTATCCTTAGGGCCTTTGCCGGTAAACTTTTACTTGAATAGTGTGAGTACGAGATCAATTTATCACTTGAGGGCTTATTGAGTAAGGTGAGTGCCCTGGTTTGCTTTAGTTATGACCTTTGGGTTGCCAAATGTATCAGAGCAGAGGGGTGCTACTTGTATGGGTGGGTAATCACCCCTATCCTTAGGTAATTTCGTGGGTAAAATATCTTATATGTGTTTGAATAGGATCAGAAAATGATTTCAGAAATTATGTTAAGGATTTGCATATGTTAAATATAAACTCATGTTGGTCACACACTACTTTAATATATTGTTTCTTCCCTTACTGAGATGTGACTCACCCGAATATGAATTTTTTTTTTTTTAGGATTTCCTCGAGATCGAGCTTTGAGAGCTTAAGGTTTTTATAGCATTATTGGGAAATAGAAAAAAGAAAATGGTATATTTCTATGTTAATTTTGGGGAAAGTAAATATTTATGTTTTATGTCTTTATGTTTTAAGGCTATTGAATAAGGAATGATTGTGAAAATACTGAAATGTTTTAGGAGTTATGTAGATTTATGAAAATGATGGTGATAGATGATTTAATATGGATTATAGTTAGAATTTAAAAACTCTAGTGTTATTTTATATGGAGATTATGATTATATTTTCCGCTGCATATGTTATAGATTATGATTTATCAGGATATGATCAAGTATAGCGCACCGGACCCGAATTTAAGGGTTTGGGGCATTACATTATATTTTTTCGGCGCGAGGCCGTATTTATAAAATGTTCGGGGCAAGGCCGTATTTATGAAATGTTCAGCGGGAGGCCGTGTTTATGAAATGTTTGGCACGAGACCGTATTTATGAAATTATAGAAAATGCTATCAATTCATTTATGTTAAATGCTATATTATCATGTATTATATGTTATCAGAACCCGAATGTTAGCTTAGTTTAGTTCAGGAGCATGGTATCGTAGCTTATAGATCAGATATCTATGATCAGATTAGTGCTAACCACCCCACAAGGGGGTGGGAGATAGATAGTCGATGTGGCTTTCAGTGTAGAGTTGTAGACATCCACCTGACAGTCCGGACTAGGGTGTGGCGGGCCCATCGTACTTACAGACATTTTTGACTCTGCAGTGGTCGGCTAGCCATTGTCGGGTCCTGCCTTCGGGCTGCACAACCCGTCATGGGGGATAATACATGACATCAGTTAGCTATTCATCTTAGGTATGTTTTCAATATTATCAGCTATAACAGACATTTCATGATCAATATGAATTATTAGAAAATATGAAAGTATATGATTATTCACTATGTTATGATGTATGTTTTCAGATATATGAAATGTACTAAATATGTATAACTGCATTAAATATTCATGTTGCCACACAACTGTATTTAGTTTATTTTCCCTTACAGAGAAATGTCTCACCCCCAAATATTAAATGATTTTCAGGAAACCCAGAAGGACCGACGGGTCGTGGCCGCCAATGAGTTTATTGAGTTACCCCGCTAGGAGGGTAAGTGTTGTACTAGGATCAATGGTTTTTGTTGTAGGATCCTAAGAAATACTTTTTAGTGTTTTTGGGTATTTTGGAGATTGTATATAAATACAGAACGTGATGGATTATAGTTAATTGTATTATTATGTATTCTATGGTTTTGAGAATGTGATTTATACATACTGCTGTTTAGGTTTCCGCTGTGAATGACAGGTGTCCCCGTTACCCACAGGTTTGAGTTGACTATTTTATTTACTATGTTATATTATATGATTAAGATAAGTAAGACGTTACATATATATATATATATATATATATATATATAAATATATGTTTCCCTTAAATCAAATACTATAAAATTATACTTATTTTTCATAAAACATCTAGTTTAGTTTATCCCCTTACTTGATTTCTGAAGAGCCCTTAAGAAAACAGTCCTACACCCATAGGGTTCCCCGTTCAACACCCTTAAAATAATATTTCCCAGAACTAAACTTCAGTATTTTTACGCGTACTACGCTTTCTACAACTGTCAGGAAGTCAAATATTGAGTAGAAAGCCTTATCCCGGATTTGTGATGGATTTCGATCTAGCCCCCCCTATGATCCACTCCGGCAGATATGCAGAGAACTTCCCCAAGAGTGTCGTGGTGGCTTCAGATTGTCAAACCGGTAAGAGATTAGCTCGATATCTTAGAGAGAAGTAAAGAGAACCAAAGGGAGGAAGAGATAGAAGTTTTGCGGCAAAAATCAGCTAAAAAAACGACGTTTAGGGCTATTTATACTATGGCCTTTGTCGACGAGTCACGTCATCTCGTCGACGAGGTCACAAAGACAATTCGTCGATGAACTCACTCCTCGTCGACGAAATTCAAAATCGCCCAAACCCACTCTCGGTATCTTCTCGTTGACGAAATTCACCCTCGTCGACGAGCCCAACTGCCACATCGTCGATGAACACTCTGCTGCCTCTTTTTTTTTTTTACTAATTCCATTTTCATCTCTCTTTATTATTATTGAAATACCATTATTCTTCGGGTCATTACACCTAAGGTTTCTTTCTTTCTTCTTTTTTGTTTCTTTGAACACCCATAAACCCTAGGGTTTCTTTCTTTCTTCTCTCTTGTTTTATCGAAGTCCTAGCTCTTGCCTACAAATCTCTTCTTCTTCCCTCTCTAAAATCGCCCTCGGATGTAGATCATCAAAGCCCTGGTTACTTCTCAATCCCTTTACAACTTTTAGAAGTTCACTCCTTTGGAAGCTTCAAACGAAGTCCCCAACCTTCCTTCTATTCTTCTTTTTTCCGTCCACGAAAACCTAAACCTCCTCCTCTATTCTCTTTCCTAGGACTTCTTAGGGAAACCTAACACATTCCATGGAGATCTATGAAGCACCTTGAGCTTGATGGGTGGTTCGTTCGGAGAACTCGAGGACAGGATTGATCAATATTTTGGGTGAGGGATTTTTTGCTACGAGCAAGTAGAACCTCATGCCTTCAGATGAGTATCTTCTTCCCTTTTCTCTTTCTCAACTATTTGTATGACTGATTTGTGTATGATTTGTGCGTGTGCTTTGAACAAAATGGTCAATTTAAAGATTGTTGTTTTGAGGTTTGTGATGATCTAAGCATGGCCAATGTGTGTTGTTGTTTGGGGCCAAGAGATCTTAGGGTTTCTGTTTGGTTGGGGCAAGGTTGAAGATGAGCGAACTTGTCTTAATCCCAGTGAGTGGTGCCAAGTTGATCACAAGAGTCAACCCAGGCGAGTTGTGTGACTCGGGTAAACCCGAGTGGACCACGTGACCTCGTGCACATGTGGGTTTAGGTTAGTGGGGGCTTCAACTTAATTTTCAAATGGGCTTGGGATTCAAATTTTCAAAAATGGGCTTTGGGCTATTTTTACAAAAAAAAAAAAAAAACCCAGGCCGAGGGGTTCTATTTTAAAAGATGGGCTTTGGGTTTTTTAAAACTTTGGTGGGCTTGGTTTTGAAAAACTGGTCGAGCTTCGGGTTAAGATTTTAAAAATGGGCTTCAGGTTTTTAAATGGGAACTGGGCCTAAGGCTTTTTAAAACTTCAGTGGGCTTGGTTTAAAAGACTTTTGGGCTAGGGGTTCATTTTAAGAACAGGCTTGGACTTTTAAAAAAAGCATAAGGGCTTCAATGGGTTTCGGTTTGGGTCGTTCAAACCCGAGTCCGGGTTTAGGTTTTAAGGAAATAGGAGTTGGACCTGGTTCAACCCATCAGTGAATGTTAGGGTTCGGGTCTCGAGTCGGGCATGGGTTAAATGGGTTCTGGTTCAAATCAGAAGATCTGAACCCAGATTTGGGTTAGAGGTTTGGATCAGAGGATTCAAATCTTAGTTTGGGCGCAGGTTTAAGCTCAAGTTCAAAACCTAAGAGGGTACCTGCATTCATACACACACAGTACGCTTGAATCAAACAATTTAGGAAGTGGAGCTTTTGATTTTTACCTTTCTCTTTCTCTCCTTCTTCTTCTCTTCTCCCTCTTTCTGATTGTCAGCTCTGGTATTCTGAATTAGCTTCTCGGCATTGCTTTCTGCTCCTCCACTCTTTTGCCCCTTTACTCCTTTATTGCTTTGCTCTTCTGCTTTCTGTACTGCAGAATTTTTTCTAATAGCTCTCAATTTGCAGAGCTTGCCCTTTCGGAAGCTCTCAATTTGGCAAAGCTTCCCTCTCTCTGGTTTTTCTCTCTTAATTTCTGCAAAACCTCTCTTTTCTAATTCTCTCTTCTCTCAATTTCTGTAGGAATTTTCTAGCTCACTCCTTCTGTGTGCTACAGTGCGAGGACTCCCTTTTTATAGGGAGTTTGGGGTTTCTATTTGGTGCTAGATTTTCCCCTATAACTGATTTCCTTTTCTTAAGTGCAGGGAATATTACTTTTTAACCAACTTCATTCCCTATGCACATGTGATTTCATTGCATTTATTATTATTATTATTATTATTATTATTATTATTATTATTATTATTATTATTATTATTATTATTATTATTATTATTATTATTATTATTTGGATTTCCAGCTAACCAACCCTCTCTATTGCTTCTTTTGTGCGCGGGATTTTGGAAGATGCTTCCAGCTGGCAATGGAGGATTGGAGGGCTTGCATGAATTTTCTGTTTTTCTTGTATTTTTTGAGATTTTGTATGCATTTCCATATGCACGAAGTACTCCCACTTTTCCTGTACTACAACATTTCTTTGTACCTGCTTTTTAATCTCCTTATAACACTTCTTTTTAGTTCTTTATTTGTACAGTTCCCTTGTATTTGCATTTTACGTGTGTACCCAGCTATAATGATCCCAAAAATATAAATACAAGATTAGTGGAATGATACTTGTTGACTCTATAAGTCCAATCCTATTTTGATAATGACAAATCACTTGGTATTTGATCTATACATTGAGATTGTGAACAGGAACAATATTTAGCATACACGGAAGGATAACAAGTCATGGAAGCCATGAAGATTAAAACATACACAACTTGGCAATCCATGGAACTAAAAGAGTAGAAGAATGAAGATGCAAGCGGCAAGTTCAAGAACGTCATAACAATGGGTACTTAGAACTGAATGTATTTACATATTTCATATAATTTAATTCAAAACTCAAAATATACCCTAAACTGACCTTAGGACTCATGCATCTTATGAACATCATTAGGAGATATTTATGGACTTACAGATATTTTTAAAATCCTGGAAAATATTTTATAAAATAGCAAAGAAAGAGAGTAAAGGAGATTTTTGAAACTAAAAAGGAAAATTCTAGAAAATGATCAGTTCAGAAGACCGAACTCCACGTTCAATCATCTAAAGATTTAACTTTAGAATACCGAAATTAAGCTCAGTCGTCTGAAGAATTTCTTCAGAAAACTGAAGATTAAGTTCAGTCGTCTGAAAAATTAATGGTGAAACACAGAACCTGGTAGAAGCACATCAGAAGACTGAATTCAGACTTCAATCGTCTGAACCCGACAATTCAGAAGACTGAACTCCAACTTCAGTCGCCTGGCCTTGTGTCCAGGTTTTTTTTTTTTGAAACTCTAAGGAACTTTAGTCGTCTAAGCCTTAAGCCTCAATCGTCTGCACCTGCTGGAAAGTTAAAAATTTAATTTTTTAAAGAGAGAACACGCGAGTTATTTTTTGATCCAACGGTTAAGATTCATTCTAAGGGCAAGGTTACCTATATAATCAACATTTAAACCCTAGTGGCCCACAAGAGAAAGAAGAGAAAGAACTTTTGGCATACGATTGAGCATATTGTACGATTAGCACAACTTGGGAGAAAACACTGTTGAGTTCTTGATTGGGATTTCAAATCTTATACTTCAAATCTGAGCTAAAGCTACGTTGATCTTCAAAAGACTTTCTTGTGATTGTTGTGCAATCAACTTGGTACTAAGGTTTGGTAAATCGATCTGCTTGTTAATATTTATTCTCATAGAGTTTTTCATCTAAATTGATTTGCTTGTTAATATTTATTCTCAAAGAACTTTTCATCTCAAAATCCATTATTGAATATAAGTTGAGTGGTTGATCTTGAGTGTGCTTACATATAGATTGTTTTGACAATATCACTACTTGAGAAAAGTTTTTACCATTGGTTAAACAATTTTTTATTCAAGTGTGTTTTCAGTTAAAAACTCGATATTTTCGATATCACAAAACCTCTTGATTAATCATCCTTAGTGTTCTATACCCTACTCTTTTGATATCTACAAAACTATCTTTTAAGTTTTTATCTACAATAATTCCTATCTTATCCTTTTGTTTTTCTTTTTCAATGTACCAAAATTTATATCCTGATTTTTCAATTTCTCTAACTTTCTTTCCTACCCGCTTAGTTTCTTTAAGGAAATTATATTAATTTTTGTTTCAATCATTGTGTCTATAATTTCTATGTTTTTATTTTTTAGTATCCTTCTATTCCAAGTTGCTAATCTAATCATAGTCTCCTGAATTAACTTCTTTACTTGCCAATATTTAGAATGATGTGGGAACCCTCATATATTTGACACCGTATCCGGGGGCTGACATGGCGCGTCTCTTCGAGGAGACAACCTATCCCACCCTCGCCCACTTTTCGCTATACCTAGGTGGTATAAGTGTAATGCATTGCTCGTAAAGGATGCCCTAATGAATAATTAGTAAGTATTCATATCATAATGACCGAACAAATTTTATACTAGCAAGCAACTTGACGCAACATTTCTCCTTTACCCAGGCTCAAGTCAACTATATGTGAATAGATAAGTAAATTAAGTGCGTCACAAATGGAGTTCTATGTGTGCGTGTGTGTGTGTGTGCGCACAATATTTACTCTTTTAAATATATTAAAATATTTATACCAATTATTATGAATTTTTCATATACACAAATATCTTAAGTACATATTATATGTACAACTCCACTCATAAACCGTTATATATATATATGTGAAATCCTTACTTTGTGTGTGTATTAGTTAGTAACATTGTAAACATGTGCTTTACGTGATAGAAAACTTACAACTATTATGCACATGACTGACTCTTCACAATAGGGGCCCTAAGCGAATGATTTAATTATGAGTTCTTAATATTTTGTTTAATTTTTATTTTTATTTAAAATTAATTTTTATAACTTTTTGAGATGCAAAATCACTAATTAAAGTTTCATATTCAAGATTTTAAAGTATTTTTTTTTTCTATTGATAATATAGTCAATCCATTTAATCTTTCTCGTGACATAGTTGATCGCAAATAATATTTTATAAGTTTAAGTTTTGAAAAACTTCTTTCTGTAAAAACTACTGTCATAGGTATCGTTAATAAAATTCTATAAGCAATAAATGCATTCGGAAAATAGTCTATCTTTTTTATAAATACATTGAGACTTGAAAAAGAAAGAATTAAATTGTATTTATTTTACACTTTAAAATACAATTTCATTTACTTGATAGTGGGAAAGTCAATATATGGGAAGATAGCATCATAAATAATGTTAATATTATTATATTAAAAAAAAATTTAGGTGCCCCAAAATTTTTGGGGCCCTAGGCAAACACCTCAACTGCCTAAAGGTCAGGCCGACACTGATTATACAAGATATTAATATTTTTAACAAATTTTACAATTATTTAATTTTGTCGATTGAATACTTGCTATGAAATTTTCAATTGTATGGGTTGCTAATCACGCTTTCAATTTGAAGAATAATAAATTGTCCATGTGTACTCATAAACACAAAAACTTATGTGAGATCTTGAGTACATGTGTGTGTATCTTTTGTTAATATTACTTTTGAAAACTTATTTGATAATAATAATTAAGGCACATGATAACAATACAAATATATTAATGAAGAAAATTATTATTTTTCTCATATCTTTTTATCTTTAATAAGAAGAGTAACATTTCCATGTTAGAAGATCATTATGATAAGGCAATTTGGGAAAGAGAACCTCTAATTACTTTTTGTGTGTTACGTGTTTACATTGATAATGGGCACTTAAAAAATACATACTTGTTGAGGAATGTTGAAACTTAATGAATAAGGAGATCCCAAAAATTAAAGGAAAGCGGTATAGTAAGAAACAATTTAAGAATAAATGGGATGACCTTAAAGGATATTAGAAGTTGTAGAAACAATTGGAAGAGAAGGATACATGTCTTGGATTGGGGGGGTCCTCACAAAAGGATTATTGATGCATCACGCGAGTGGTGGCAAGGAAAGATTAGAGGTTAGTGTATGTAGCATAATAATTGCATTTCAATAATTTGTTTGTTTGATTAATAATTTAATATCAATAGCTTTGTTTTAAAGTATGCCATATTCGTCTTTTCGTCTATACATAAATCCTTAAGTTGCGAACTTCAAAAGAAAGGGATTCATCCTAAACTTAATAGCTATTTAGATAGCATGTTTATGAAAACTGTAACAACTAGCGAGTTCACTTGGATGGCAACATCATTAGGTCCAATTTATGGTGAAGAGAGATCTATGATTGATGGATCAAGGAGTAATTCAAGTGATTGCATTGATACTGAAATTAGAGAACATTGTTTGCAATAGATAAAACACACCATCTCATGACAATGACTATAAGAAAAGAAAAAAAGGTAGTTAAATCATTCACCCAAAATAAGAAAGGAAAGAAAGTAGACGGTGCTTATAAGTTGACTCAATGTTTTGAGCAACTTGTTGGGACAGTCGAGAGTAGGAATAAAAATGTTTCATCTACTAGGAGCGATTGCCAAGTGTCTAACATTGCTTTAATGATAATTCAAATAAAAGAGATTCTTGAGTTAGACCGAACTGACAAGCTCTATATGTTTGCCATGGCTCTTTTTATAAGTGGAGATAATAGATAAAATAATTCATGCCTCGTAGCAAATGAGATTAAGCTTTCTTGGATAGAAAATGGAAAGCAAGAACATGACAAGATAATGATGGCAAACATTTTTAAAAACCTTTGTTAACTATTATCATTGGCAATATTGAAAAATTTGAAGCTTAGGCATTGCTTCCTTTGCAAGTAGATGAACTTTATTTATTTTATTTCATATGTTAAATGTCATTAGAAATTTTGATATGAATGCCAATTCAATCTTAATCATGGTTGTTTGACTCTTCATATTTCAATTTTTAGTATGTTTATTATGTGAAGTTATCCTTTGAAAACATTAGTTGTTAATGGAAACTATTATTTGCAATGTATTTTGACCATTTTTGCTTAAACAACTATGGCTATGAACAATGAAGATAGTGATGATGGCTTCAAGGGGCACGGGATTAGTCACGTGAACCGTAAAACAGACACGTGGAAACCCGGTGCATAATCCAAAAAAATAAAATAAAAATAAAGATAGTGATGACAAATTATATAAAGAACTATTAATTGCATCAAGTGTTCTTTATATATATATATATAAAAGGTTCAAGAGCTACACATTGGTTGAAAAGGGATACTAAAACAAAATATACTGGTAGTACTTAATTTTGATTACAGACCATTTTTTTGCATTGGTGGGTTGGGAAGGTACAACTCATGATATTCGTATTTTTTTGCATACAAGTCATAATCCATAATTTCAAAACCTCTAAAAGGTATTTTTTTTAATTTAATTTTTTTTTTCTGAGGGACAAACTCATTTTTTTGTTTGTTTGTTTGTTGAGGTTTTCTTTTTTAACTAATACAACATAGGAAAATATTATTTGGTTGATTTGGGGTTCACAAAATGGAAGGAAATTTACGATCTTACATACCATTTGCCTGATTTTTGTCGTGTTGGAGTTCTATTCGAAACCCATGAAGTATTTGACCATGCACATTCCTCACTTAGAAGCATAGTTGAAAGAACATTTGGAGTGTGGAAAAAATAGGAGGAACATTTTGAAGAGTATGCCAAGCTATGACTATAAGAAACATGTAAAAATAGTTATTGCTTCCATGACTTTACATAATTACATAAGACAAATGCTATGTGTGATAAAAACTTGAGCAAATGTTCAAATCTAAATATTATTAGATATTGCTCTTATGTTATGTTTTATAAGTAGGAATGGAATGAAATAAGAATGAAATTTGCTTTTATGTTATGTTTCATAAGTAGGAATGGAATGAAATAAGCATGGAAAATGAAATGGTACGAAATCAATAACCATTGCTATTTTTCATTCCTCCCATTTTGATTTGTTGGTTTTGTGAGTTCAATCTCTATTTTAATATTGACAAATATAAGTGTCTCATGTGTATGCCTAGTGTTTTGAACAGGTTTACAATTCAGAATGCACACACAGAAGAGGAAGATGAAATCCAGAAAGAACTTAAAACTCACATCATACTGACATATTCCATGAAGAGGAGCAAAAAAGAAATAAGACATTTGTTGATTTTAATTGTAATTGCATTTGGTTTTCATACTTTGGTTTGTAATAATGCATGCATCTACATGATATGACTTAATGTTCAGATAGGTCTTAGACTGACTTTAGGTCCCCATAAACACTTCATGGAAAATCTCATATAACTTAAAAATATACCATTATTAACAGGGGCGAATTCTACTAAAAATCAGGACCTAAATTGAGCTTTGAAAGGGCTTCGGCCGATCAAACATAGGGCGTTAAAAATGTTTCAGTCGACCGAACTGGTAAAAAGTCAATACTTTGACTTGGCTTGGGCGACCGGTCCAAATTTGAACTAAAATTCCATGGTCGACTAAAACCCCTAGTTCAAAATGATCTCAGGCAATCAAATAGCTAGAACCGGCAACTCGAACCAAGCACTGGGCGCTCAAACCTACAAAGGTTGGGAAATCGCTTTGGTTTCAGCCGATCAGTCGTTGCCTACGATCAACCGAACCCAATAAATTACTTTTACTCTTTGTGAGTGTTTGGGCGACCGACCCTAGGCGCCGGGCGATTGAACCTCTTGAGTTGGATTTATTTCCAACGCCTAGACACGCTTAATTTTTAATTAAACATTTAAAAAAAATACCGAGCGTGTCCTTAACGGTCGTAATTTTTAGAAAAACTATAAAATCCCATCATTACTCCAGATTAGCAACTTTGATTAGCCTAATTTTTTTCTCAAATCCTTTATTAATCAAAGTTCCTTTAAATCATTTTTATTGTTAAAATTATTCTTTTGGGGCAAAATCTTTTAAGCAAAACTCTCAAACTCTCTTTTACTCTTTCATTTCAAAATTATTCTTAAAGAGAGTATATTTATTTTGCGCATTTATTTTTTTATTAACATGCACTTACTCTCACTTAGGTTTTATCTTGAAAATCATTTTTGATAGTAGCCTTAAGATTTCTTCCGATTATTTTTCTTGATAAACATTTTTTCAAAGAAATCCTTTATTATACAAATATTTTCCTTGAGCCTAAACTCCAAAATTTCCAAACACTTTTATTAGCAAAAATCTTTGGCGAAGAACAAAATAATCATTTTTTTATTTTCATATGTTTTATTTGTGCAATAATTATTTAGATTAACACCCTTTTTCTACTTAGCATTATTGCATATTATAAGAGAGTTTGTGTATTTGGGTTTTTAATGTGTACATCCATGTTTGCATTTAGAAGCGTATTATTATGTACAAAAACTGTTTTCATGTACCGGTTGGGTTCAACCCGTTAATTAAATTAGGGAGTTTCAACCCCATAAGTAAGACCGATTGGGTTCAGCCAATTAATTGAACTAGAAAGTTTCAGGCTCGTAAGTGAGACATGTTCGGTTTAGCTCGTAAATTAAACTGAGGAGTCTCTACCCCGTAAGAGAGACAAGTTGGGCTCAACCTTGTAATTGAGTTGTTGTTTACCTTGCCCCGTAAGGAAATGTTGTAAATGGCTTCTGCTCTGCCCGTTTAAGTGAATAGAGATAGTGGAATCCTTGGGGGATATGCCTAAGGTAGGGACGTAGACTGGTTTGACCGAATCTCGATAACAAATATCGCGTGTCTCTTTCTCTCTATCTCATTTAATTACTGCATTTTAAATCTGCATATGTGTACGCTTGTTTATTTATAGTTCTAATTATTTGCATGCACACTTTTATTTAAATGAGATATGCTGCACGTGTATGTTCACACTCATAACTTAATCATTTTACAAATATCCTATAATATCAACTTTGATATGATCTGTGGTGAATCGACAAATCCTTAAATTAGCTAAAAAGTTTTAAAACCCAATTCACCCCCCTCTCAGGGTCACACCAAAGTTAGCATGATTAACTCTTAAATTATGAGTCAGCGTAAATTAAAATAATTTTATAATTTTTACCTATAACAAACCTTAATAAATAAAATAAAATTTTTTATTGGTAATGATATTATTCTACACAATTTTTTTTTTTGATGAATAATTATATGCAATTTTAAATCATATTACTCATAAATGTTCATTTCTAAAAATTATGTACTATAAATAAATTGAGTTTTTGATAAATAATTTAACAAAAAATATTCATAAATTGACATTTCCATTTTAGTCATTTCAAACATTTGAGTCAACTTATAACTTTTTTACCAAATACTTAGCACTAGTTTTTTTTTTTTTTTTTTCAACTTTTACAATTATTTGAAAAGTTCCTTTTAAAAAGCTCCTTTTAAAGAAACCATAGGGGGCCAATTAAGTCTTAGTTTGGCCTCGTGACTTTTTAAAATAAGTTAATAGAAAGTAATTTTTCAAATAATTGCAAAAGTTGTTTGGCTCTATTGTAAAAAAGGAATTGATGAAAAGAAAAAGATAGTGTTGTTATAAGTTGATTAAAATGTTTGCAATGACTAAAATAGGTATTTTAAACTCTTAACTTTTAAAAGCTTTCAAAAAAAAAAAAGTTAAAAGTTGACTTTTAAAAGTTAGAATTTTTTTTAATAGACTTAATATTTTTGTTTGATTTGCATTTTAAGATTCACATGAGTGCTCATAGGATTCTAGTATTAATGTTTTGTTCAACATAAGAATTATAATAGGTATTTTAAAAAGATGACTATTATATGTTTGACATGTACGTAATGAATATATCAAGAAAAATAGTGTTTTTTCAACACAAAAACCCATTAAGAATATGTACTTAATTAAACCTATATTCTCAAATTTTCAATAATTATAAATTTAAAACATTTAAAACTTAGTAATTAACTAACCAAAATAATTGAGGGCAATATAATGTCAAATTTTAGTTATTATATTCATTTTTATAAAACAATAATAATATTTTTATTTAATTAAATACAAATATCAATAAAATGCTAATTAGCATTAAATATTAACACTTTTAATTGATATTTTAAGTATTGTCTAACTAATATATTAATTAACATTTTTTGATTAATATTTGTAATTAGCATTTTTAATATTTCTAATTAAAAATTAACTAAAATTTATGTTAATTAATATTTTTAATTTCCATTTTAATATTTTCTAATTATATTTTTAATTATTTCCTAATTAATAACTAGTTAAATTTTAATCAAAACTTTATAATTAATAGATTTAATTAAAACTTATATATTTTTAATTAAAATAATTAATATGCTAATTTAAAATTTTTACTTTTAATTTATTAGTAATTTATTATTTTAGGTCTAATAATAGAGCATGATTATATTATAGGGGTATTATTGTTAAAAAATTAAAATAGTAAGAGCTATTTGGTTAAAAAGAAAAAAGGATTTGCAAGACAATAAAATTTTCATGAAACTTATCCATGCAAAAGGTGAGAATAAGATGTCTACGCTTTATGACTTATAGTACCAAAAATGTAAATATACCCACTTAATTAGATTTCCATACTCAAATAAATGTGAGAATAAGATATAGTCACACTGTCAAGAATCTTGAAAGATGTTATGAAACAAACATTCCTTATAGTTAAAAAGCTAACTTTTATTATTTATTTATTTTATTGCACCCACGACATGATGCGGTGGAAAGACATCAGCAAGTAAGAAAGAGTATCAGAGGTTCAATTCCAAGTAAATACACTCACAGAGCCAGCGGTATTTGTAGATGATGAAAGTTTACTTTGTGAGCCAGCGGGAACTGTGGATGGTGAGAGTTCATTCTGTGAGCCAGTAAGGACCGTTGATGGTGAGAGTTTATTTTGTGAGCCAGCAGGGACTGTGGATGATAATGGAGATGTGTCTCGGAGGTTGAGTTAGTCGAATGTCCAACTAATGCACAGAAGCCGTATTCGCATTCTAAACTTTGCCCTGATCAGCAAGACCTAGGGGCGGAGGACGCTGATCCGTAGGTTTGGTACCACACCAGGGGCTTCAAAGGGCTCATTGGTGGCTGAAGTTCCTATGTAATGAAAAAAAAAAACTAACTTTTATTTTTTTTTTTTCAACAAATTATTCTATTGTATTATTATCTTTAAATTTATTTAAATATTACAAAACTATAAATACATTAATTACATTTAAAAAAAATACGTACTTATTTTAATTATTTTAAATACTTTAAAACACCTTATAAATTTTTTTTTATCAAATATTATAAATTAATTTTTTCCTAACAATTGCTTTTTGATTGGGAGACTAAATATTTTTAAAATAATAGTGATAGCCTCTCTTTTATTAAAAACTCCTTGTCAAAAGAATTACGAGGGCCCAATTAAGCCTTAATATTTTAAAACCAAAAGTAAAATTATATTTTATATTTATTACGTAATAATAGTAATAATGACATCAAGGGTTGAACCCTGGGCCTGAGTTCCCTCCTCTGGTTCAATTACTTCTTCGTTGCGTGGTGTTTGGTTGGCTGCTACAATTCTCTTCCTCTCTGCTTCTTGTTCTCTTTGGCGGGCTCCGGGCAGTCCTCCCCTCCACTGGATAGAGGTTCTTGTTTATCGCCGACTGAAAAAATAACATGGATGACGAACGAACCCTAGTTGACGAGAACTTTCCCCTCTTCAAACCCTCCGTAAAACCCATCGCCACCACAACCACAGCCACGACCACAACCACCGCCGCCCAAGACCTTAAACCTAAGCTCATTAAACGAACTAACCCCTCCTCAGTCTCCACCACATTCGCCGACCTCGGCCTCGCCGAATGGGCTGTCCAAACTTGCAAGGAGCTCGGCATGAAGAAGCCGACGCCGGTCCAAGAGCACTGCATTCCCCGGATTCTCGCCGGCAATGATGTCCTGGGGCTGGCAGAGACCGGCAGCGGCAAGACTGCGACTTTTGCTCTGCCAATCTTGCACCGCCTCGCCCAGGACCCGTACGGTGTGTTCGCGCTTGTGGTGACACCCACGAGGGAGCTCGCGGATCAATTGGCAGATCAGTTCCGCGCTCTCGGGTCGTGTTTAAATTTGAGGTGTGCGGTAGTGATAGGAGGGATGGACATGATCACACAGTCGAAGACCTTAATGCAGCGGCCGCATGTGGTTATTGCCACTCCGGGGAGGATTAAGGTTCTTCTCGAAGGGAATCCCGATGTTTCTGCTGTTTTCTCTAAGACAAAGGTACTGGCAGATTTGTGGATATGTTTGGCACATGATCATCGTTTTTCTTCATTTTTTGTTTTGTGGTACATTATTTTGGTGTCTAGTAGTCGAATTGAGTTCTTCTGCACAGAAGAGCAGAGCTTGTAAAGTTTTGAAGATATTGATTATTGAAGAATAGAAAGGACTAAGAAAGGACATTGGCAACTGCTCTTAGAGTGAGCTCAATGACATTGTCAATTCAACAAATGAAAGTAAACAATGCATTTTACTCTAATTGAAAATATTTGTTAGTTATATAGTAAAAAAAAGTTCGTTTTCTGAATTATGATTTATTAAATGATAGATAGATTCGACTAATATCTTGTGCATAAAACATGTGTATAAACCTGCATGGTTTTAAAAAATTATGGAAATTCTTGGTATTAGTTTGTGAGAAATTTGAAATTGATTACTGCAGTTTGCTGGTGGATGATAGCTATGAATTATATAAAACTGTGCATAAATTTTTGTTAGTTTAAAGCATATGTGAAATATCCAAAAAAAAAAAAATGATAAGATGGAGATATCAAAATTTTAGCTTATAAAATTGTGTTATTTATTTAACACACACATGATTGATTGATTGATTGATTGATTATTATTTTTGAGAAATGGTTCCATACATCCATAATTGATAAATGTCTTTGTTGCTTAAATTTGATACAAGAGCCTGTGTATGGCTGTGATACTGCTAATTCCAAGTTTACTATGATAGAGCTGAGAGCAAGGGAAAGAACAATAGGGATAGATGGGCTAGTGGGGCTCTCAAATGTAGTTATGCTGAAGTGAATTATTTCTTGGAACATCAGGAGTTTGAATGATGTAACAAAGAGCACAAAAGTGAAAAACCTTTTAAATGAATGGAGGGCTGAAGTGATTTGCATGTAAGAAACCAAGTTGGCATCTTTTAACGATATTGTATGAAGGAGTTTTTGAGGTGTTGAATATGGAAAGTTATTTATTTGGATGCTATTGGCATAACGTTTTCCATGTGTTCTTGTAGTCATGTTTTGTTGCTTTGCAGGATTACCCATAGAGGAATTTTAGATTTCATGCTTGTTTCCTAATAAGAGGACAGTCTTGTGGCTGTTCATAGGGTGTATGGCCCTTGCAAAGCTCATCGTGTTTACTCTTTTGTGTCCAAAAGTTTAGATGGGTGGAAGGGAGTCCTTTTTTCTTTGGGGAGGGAGGGTTACTCCAATACAGGCTTGTCTTTCTAGAATTCTTTTGCATTTTCTTTCTATTTTTAAAATTCCAATGGGAGTCGCTAGTAGGATTTAGAGAATTATGAGCGATTTTCTTTGGTTAGGAGTCGCAGGTTTTATGGATCACTTGGTGAGTTGGGAGGTGGTTTGTAGAACTAAGAGGGAGGGTGGTTTTGGTCTTGGAAATTTAGTGTCTAGAAACACTGCTCATATAGCTAAGTGGCGCAAGCGATTCCTGCTAGAGGTTTCTTCATTGTGGCATAGAGTTATCAAAAGTAAATTTGCACTTGATGGGAATGGATGGGACACTTATTTGGGTTGTAGATGCTTTTTGGAAAGTTCATGGATTTCCCAATCATATTAATTATGATTTATTAAATGATAAATGGATTTGACTGAATATCTTGTGTATAAAACATGTGCATAAACCTGCATGGTGTTAAAAAATTATGGAAATTCTTGGTATTTGTCTATGAGAAATTTAAAATTAAACACTGCAGTTTGCTGGTGCCCAAACAGGTAAGCACTCAGTATGCCTGTAATCTAGTACTTCTCGTCCTAGTCCTTGGGACATATCATAGGTATACTTAGCTTTCTCTGCACTCTTCAATATCCTGCAAATTTACCTTGTGTTACTCTTGCTAATGGATCCCCTACTTCAGTCAAGGGAATTGGGACCGTAAATCCCACTTCTTCTATTTCTCTTCCTTCGGTTTTATATATTCCCAAATTTCTTTTCAATCTTATGTCTGTTAGCAAAATTACTAAATCCATGAATTGTTCCGCGACATTCTTCCCTGATTCTGTGGTTATTCAGGATTTGAAGACTAGGAAGACGATTGGCGGAGCGGGTGAAGCTGGTGGACTCTATCACTTTGAGCCTCTGCATGAAGTTGGTGGACTTCACTTTGATCCGCTATCTCCTTTTACCGCCTGCACTATTGCTGCCACACCTTTCCAAATTCATTGTCGCTTGGGTCATCCTGCATTGGAAAAGTTAAAATGTCTTGTCTAGTCTTGATTGTGAGTCTTGTTAGTTGGGAAAGCACCATCGTGTTTCTTTTGCTTCCTAGGTCAATAAACAGGCTGCAAACCCTTTTATGTTAATTCATTTAGATGTATGGGGTCCTTGTAGGGTCGTGTCCAAGTTGGGTTTCCGGTACTTTGTAACCTTTGTAGATGATTATTCAAGAATGACTTGGTTACATTTAATAAAAGATCATTCTGCATTATTTCATAAATTTTGTGCCTTTTGTTTTGGAATAAAGACTCAATTTGGTTTGCTAGTTCAAATACTTTGAAGTGATAATGCTAAAGAGTTTTTCAGTGCACAATTCACTACTTATATGACTCAGTTTGGTATTGTTCATCAATCATCCTGTGCCCACACTCCTCAATAAAATGGGGTTGCAAAGTGGAAAAATAGACATCCTCTTGAAATCACTCGCACTTTACTTTATCAAATGCACGTACCTAAATTCTTTTGGAGTGATGCTGTACTTACTTCTTATTATATGATTAAAAGAATGCCATCCTCTATTATTAGTGGTAAAATTCCTTACTCCATTCTCTTTCCTAATTCACCTTTATTTTCTCTTCCTCCTCGTATATTTGGGTGTGTGTCCTTTGTTCATCAACTAACTCCTGAGGTGGGTAAGTTGGATACTTGTGCTATAAAATGTGTCTTTTTGGGCTACTTGTATACTCAAAAGGGATATCGTTGTTATAGTCCTGTGGCGCATTGCTTCTTTGTTTCTACCGATATTACCTTCTTTGAGTCTACATCTTATTACACCTAGTCACCGAGCGCTTTTGAGCTCCATGAGTCTCTTCCTTTGCTTAATCTTCCAGGTTCTACCTTGCTGTCCTTGCCCAACTAACCATCTGAGTCTCCATGTAGTTCGAGTCCTTCTCATCGCCTTGATAATCCTAATTTGCAGGTGTATTCACGATGGCGGCTCCAAGGAAGTGAGTCCCCTCTAGCTTCTACTACCATGCCTTTGGTTTCCTCGTCTGATGATCATACTTCCCATGATGTTGATCCTTCTATTGCTGTTTGGAAAGGTAAACACACATGTACTCAACACCCCATTTCCAACTATGTTTCTTATGACTCTTTATCGCCCTCCTATTATTGTTTTGTCATTGCTCTATCATCTACTACCCTTCCTAAATTTGTTGCGGAAGCTTTAGCCCATTCAGGGTGGAGGGATGCTATGGTTGAAGAGAAAAATGCTTTACATGACAATTGTACTTGGGACTTGGTACCTCTTCCTCTTGACTAGTTTGTGGTTGGTTATCGTTGGGTTTACACTGTGAAAGTTACCCTGATGGTTTTGTGGCCTGTCTAAAGGCCATCTTGTTGCTATGGGATAAACTTAGTCGTATGGTTTGGATTATTCTGATACTTTTTCTCTAGTTGCCTAACTTACATCAGTACGTATGTTCATCTCCTTGGCTACTATTTGTCATTGGCCTTTGCATCAGTTAAGTATAAAAAATGCCTTCTTGCATGGTGACCTTGAGGAGGAGGTTTGTATGGAGCAACCACCTAGGTTTGTTGCTTAGTTGGAGTTAGGCTTAGTGTGTTGGCTCAAAAAGGCTTTTAATGGTTTAAAATAGTCTCCCAAAGCATGGTTTGGTCATTTCAATGCTGTAGTAGTTGAGTTTGGTCTTTGACAGTGTGCTGTGGATCATTTTGTGTTTTATGGTCATACTTTATCGAGTAGTGTAGAAATCCCTACAGGGTCAATGACGACCAACTACCATGGTAGGTGAGCCACCGCCACCTACCATGGTGGGCCACCTACCATGGTGGGTGAGCCACCAACACCTACCATGAGATCTTGACACAGGCTAGAGGCTATAAATTGAGACCCCCCACCAAAGCTAAACACACATCTCAATTGCAAGTTGTGTCCTCTTCTATTTTTCCATATTTTATTCTCTGTGTACATGTTAAATAGGAACCCGAGTATGTGAAGAATACACAATTGAATATACAATTGATTCATTCTCATTCTCTACAAGTAGGATCCTTGTTATTTATGTGGATGATATTGTTATTACAAGTGATGATGATTCAAGTATTTAGAGTCTTAAACTTTTTCTATAGACTAAATTTCAGGCCGAAGATTCTTCTTGGGTGTAGAAGTATCGAGATCTTGTATCGGAATTGTTGTGTCACAAAGGCAATATGTTCTTGATCTGTTAGATGAAACTAGCTTGTTGGGATCTAAATCGGTTTACCTGTGGATCCTAATAGCAAGTTAATGTCGAATATGGGTGATTTGCTATTTAATCTTGGACAATACCGGAGACTTGTTGGGAAGCTGAATTATCTCACAATTACTCGGTCGGATATATCTTTTACAACAAGTGTTTTGAGTCAATTTCTAGATTCTTTGGTGACAAGTCATTGGGATGCAGTAATACGCATCTTGAGATATCTCAAAGGTGCACCTGGGTGAGGTCTTTTATATCGTGATTAGGGTCACACTTATGTCCATGGATATACAGATGCAGGTCACACTTATGTCCATGGATATACAGATGCAGAATGGGCTGGATAGCCTTCAAATCGAAGACCCACCACAAGGTACTAAATCTTGGTCAGTGGTGATTTGGTTTCTTGGAAAAATAAGAAACAAACTGTGGTGGCAAGGTCAAGTGTTGAATCAGAATATAGAGCTATGACTCACTACTTGTGAACTTGTCTGGTTAAAGAACATGTTGGAAGAATTGGGTTTTCCGCATTCTCTGCTTATGAAGTTCATGTGTGATAATCAAGTTGCTCTTCCTATTGCCTCCAACCTGGTCTTTCATGAGCTGACGAAGAACAGTAAAGTTGATTGCCACTTTGTTTGAGAGAAACTTGTATAGAACCTCATTACAACCGCTTATGTGAAATTGGACATGTAGCTTGCTGATTTGTTTACCAAAGCATTGTGGGGGTGCTCATGTTAGATTCATTTGTAACAAGCTAGGAGCTTATGACATTTATGCTCCAGCTTGAGGGGGAGTGTTAGAGGTTATATATGTCTTTTTAGTATTATTATTATTGAGTGTGTTAGTATGTTAATTAATGAGAGTTAGTAAGGGTATCATTGTCATTAGAATGTATTTAAATTTGTATTATAAATAGAGGTAGAGGCCTATCTTCAAGTTAGGTCATTCATTTTTAATCAAATCTTAACAATAATCATGATCAAAACAACAACAAGAATAATAATAATAATAATAATAATAATAATAATAATAATAATAATAATAGTAGTAGTAGTAGTAGTAATTTTAGCAAATAAAAAAATTTAAGCATTACTACATCCTAAACTTTTTAGAGTTGAACTCAAGTTGGGACAATCTCAGGGGTGGTTTCCTTTGTATCTTCTCTCTAATCTTGCAGATGTGTCCTGCTGCAAAATTTCAACTTGATTCGTGGGAAGGGGAAAACATTAAGTGGAAAAAATTAAATTAACTATTATCAAGCTTCATAAAAACGTTGTTCAATCACCTAATGAGGCTGCTATAGGTTGTGGTCACACAACACTTTTCCTATTCTCCCTCTTCCTTCATTTACCTCTTCAATACATACTTGATACTGTCATGGCAATTCTAGTTAATCCTGGCTTTCCAAAGTGCCGGCCTAGCTAGCAGGACACTTGAAGATTAAAATTGTCTGAGATGAGATTCAAGTCTCATTCTGCATCTCTTTTCTAGACTGCCAAACCGAGATAATTAGATGATTCCTCATCGTTTTGTATTTTTATTAAAGCACTCTGAAATATTTTCTAAATATTTCAATTTTGGGAGTTAATCAAATACATCTAAATCATCCAAGATGATATACCTATTTTCTTTTTTGTATTTACTTTTGATTTTCTATACAGCTTTCAAAAACAAGGATCTCTTTCCTTGGTTCCAGAGCTTTTATTTGAAGCCATGTTTGAGCAGTATAAAGTGCTTTAATATGGTACAGTATTCAAGTTGATCATAGATACATTCCCTCATTAACTTATTATTCTAAGTATTTTTTCCAATTCTGCTGCAGTTCCTAGTTTTGGATGAAGCAGATAGAGTTTTGGATGTCGGCTTTGAAGAGGAATTGAAAGTGGTGTTTCAGTGTTTGCCAAAAAATCGGCAAACTTTATTGTTTTCTGCAACAATGACAAGTGATCTGCAAACATTACTTGAGCTCTCTGCAAATACCGCATACTTTTATGAGGCATATGAAGGCTTCAAGACTGTTGAATCTCTTAAGCAGCAATATATATTTATTCCTGAAAATGTGAAGGATGTTTATCTTCTCTACATTTTGTCTAAAATGGAAGATATGGATATTCGCTCAGCCATCATATTTGTTTCTACCTGCAGGTATAACTTTTTTCTAGTAATATTTTATGAATTCCTAACTGCATTCAATTGTCTCTTTTTTCTTTTCTTTTTAATTTCTGTTTTTTATTGCTTTGCTCCAAATATTCATATATGTTGCCTTACTATGCGGAACTGCTGGAACATGCAGTTGGATTATATTGGATGATTCACCATGTTTTTGATTTTTGTGTTTGTAAGCTACTCGGTGCAGGCCCCTGATACCAAAAAGAAAACAACCCCCAAATTTACTAAAATTAAAAAGGAGGTAGAAATTGAAGGAGGATGATTCTTTGAATAGGAGTACAAAACACAAATAGAAAATCAAAGAAAAATGTAAAGAAACTACAGAAAAAGCTGCTCCAAATATAGAGAATGCGTAAAGAAAAGGCTGATAGGATGTGGTCTAGAAGAATCTAGAATGCTAGCCTCCCTTGGCTAGAAATTTCTCTCTTCTTTATTTGGCTACTTTCCTGTCTAATAGTCAAACTTAAGGAAACTTTGGCATGCTAAAGTTATGTTTGGTTTGAACATTGCCTTTTCCTAAGATTAAAATAGTTGTAATAGAATAACTTGATAGTTTATGCCAAAAACAATGTTATTACCATCAAGCAAATAACATTTCAAAAATTTTTATGAATCCATAGCGAGGAAAGGATGGTATAATTATGCCCAAATTTCACCATTCGAATGTCATTTTTTCCCCCTATTCTATGTTGGATGGAATAGCAAAGAATAGGCAAAGAATACCTATTACCATGTGAATTCTATTCCCAAATGTCTCATTATATTCCGTCTTATTCCTTGGAATATTTATTCTGCAAACCAAATGTAACCGAAGTTTGCTTATTTATAGTTGCACCATTGGTCTTTTTGTTGTTGAGGAATGTGGCTAGCTTTGGGATACTGTTTCTGGTCATAAAGGGTAATTCAATCCTTTCTCTTTCCCTATGTTCAGTATTAAAAAAATAAAATAATAACACCAGTTGTCACTTGCTTCTGATTGATCCCCTTGTTTGTTCTCCTTCTTGTTGATCAACAAATGAATCAATTCATTAAGCACCAAAGGGGTGTGAGCCAAATTCAAAAGAAACAGAAGTGTCGAGCTTATTACAAAATCTATGATTGTATGTAAATCCAAAATGTACAAACAATTAAACTAATGAGTTAAAGTTTTAGCACATATATTTTGGGCTCATTCTTTTGGGTTTTCTGGGGGATACTGCTGCCCAACCTGTGAGGGATAAGAGGACATTTCTTGTGTAATTGTTTATATGATTTTATTTTGTTTCCTTGGAGGATATCTTGTTCTTCCGCCATTGTACCCTTTTTCTGTTAATATACTCTCTTATCCATTGAAAAAGAAATTTAATCCCTTCTAATTGTCTTCTAGTTCTCTCCCTCCACACAACCCAAAAAATGGTGAGAGGGATCAAAGACAAATCTTTTCTTTTTTTTTTCCAATTTTTTTTTTCAATTTTTCCTTGAATCTGTATGAGCCTAATTGGATACCTTTCCAAGCCCAGATCTCATTCTCCACGGTCCCAGCTATAGTACAAGTTTTTGGCCAACTAGAGAAAGGGCCAAATCCCATAGAGTTTTCATCCAAAAGCAGCAATATGTGATTAACAGACTTAGTTTTGCACAGAAAACATCTATTAAGATTCTGCTTCTTGCAGATTGTCAGTGGTTAAGAATTTTCCTGGAGCAGGAAAGAAAAGTGGTTCAATTGGAGCAAAATCATGTGGAGGGGTCAAGTGGGTCAATTGGAAGTGGGTGTAGTTCCGATGAGGTCTCTCGAGAAGTTCACTTGGAGGTTGTTGATGGTTGAAACTCTTGGGGTGGCGAAGGAGCATTAATCTGCTTGTGATCTGGGTATCATTTGTGTCTGTAAGGGAATTGCATATAGTGGCAGATTTAAATCTGAGGGCAGTAATGTGAGGCCAAATACTGGTAAGGCATTTATAAGGAGGCTGATTTTACTAAGGTTTTCAGATTGCAGGGTTGGATGGGCTAAAATGGACAATTCTCTTGTTAATAATCAAATGACCTCAGGACACTAAGTTTTTTATAGATATACATATATAAATTGTTAGATTACCACTTTGCCTAAAAGCTTAAGCTGTTAGGTTGTGGGCCAACAATGTATATCAGGCCTTAACAATCCCTCGCATGTGCAGCCCAACAGCACGTGGAGAGAGAAACAAATGATAAACACCACCCATTATAAGGAATAAAGTAATTCTTAACAAACAAATAATAAACGCAGATAACATGACTAGAACCCAAGACCTCTTGGCAACTAGCTCTGATACCATGTTAGATTACCAATTTATCTAAAAGCTTAAGCAGTTAGGTTGTGGGTCAACAATATATATCAGGCCTTTAACACAAATTTTTATATCGAGGTTAAAAAAAGGAAAGATAAAGAAGCAAATTGTATTGAGGAGAAAAATAAATGGGGTGATGTATTGGACAATGAGAGTGAGTTTGTGATGGTGTCTATTATTGAGTGAGATTAATGAAAATTTTGGGTATTTTCTGATTCTTCAATTGACTTGAGGATATTTATAATACGCCACCTGATGTAGGAGGAGAAGCAGAACCATGGGTAGAACCTTGTTGGAGACTAATTCAGAAGAATTGGATCAAGGGATTATTGTGTTTAGTTAGTTAGTTTATTATTTGTGTTTAATTTAATTAGTAGCAGGATTATGTGTACTTTGGGGTTTTGTTTCTAATTGCTATGTCTTTTAGGGTTTCATTTATAATTTCATGTATTTTTAAGGGTCTCTTGTGCTTTAGGCTTTCTTGTAATAAATAGGGGTGTGAAAGCCATCTTAGAATTAGTTTTTGATGAATTTGAAATGAAAGTGAAGTGTGTATTCCTCTTCCTTCTTCCTTGTTCTTCTTCTTCCCCTTTTCTCTGTCTCTCCCAAATTCTCTCTTGGCTGCAATTCCTTGATGCTGTTTTGCATCATTTGGTATCAGAGCCCAACCATGATCACACCATTCTTCTATTACCAATCCCAAATTTCCCGTCACTCAATTCTCTCTCTCTCTCTCTCATATTCTGCAAATTTCTCTTGTTTGTACATCTCTTATTCTTTCTATTCATCGCTCTCTCTCTCAATCATCCATCTTGAAACCATCCACAAATTTAAATACCAATCCCAGATTTCAGCCCTTTAAGTCATCCTATCTGCTCTGAAAAACTTCAGCCCCAAAAAACATGCCCCTGTGTTAAACAGTGAGGCTCTGTTTTTCACTCTGTCGATGAACTTTATTAAACCCAATCATATCAGCTTGACTAGTAAGTCACCATGTCTTGACACGTCATCAACCACATTATTAAACATATCATCAACTCTGATATGAATTTGAAGTGAAGGTGAAGTGTGATTCCCCACCACCCCTCTATCTACTTCTCGTCTTTTTTCCTTCTTCTTTCCCTTTTATCTCCTCTATCTTTCCCAGTTTTTCTCTTGGCTGCAATTCCTTGATGCAGTTCTGCATCAGCTTGTTTTTGAATTTGGCCTCAAGAGGAGTTCATATTTATTCAATTGAAAAGCTTCCACTTTGCATTTGAAGATTCCAGCCAAAATCCTGCCATCCTCCCCAATAGGAGTAAGTTCACTCTTCTACAAGTTGAAACCCAGAAACTGCTTCAAAGTGAAAAATGCATCTGAGATTAAGAATTTGGTCAGCCCCTGTCCCCCATAAAAGATGATGGTGTTATTCCCTTCCATTTCTTCCCACCTTAAGTCCTTTTACACCATGGTTGTCAAAATTGCACATTGACAACCATGGAAATGTAAAATTGCATGAGCTTAGCTGACATCACCTGAAATTGCTAAATCATTGCAAAAAATATATGGAGGTCTAATCACATTAGGGTCACTCATTGGCATGGTAAATTTGTTAAAGACATGTGTTTTGTTGCAATTTTAATAATCCTGCTTCTAGGCTTGATTGGGGCTAATATTGAGCCCATCCTTTAAAGCGCGATCCACTTTGCTCCTAGCTGCAATCAAGCTCAGCGCCCTCTCCCCCCTTTTCTATTTGACAACTTCAAGTTGTGCTACAGTTGCAAATCCTGGAGTCTGACCTGAAGGGAGTTGATTTTAATGACTTGGAGAATCAGTTTTTTTTTCCCTGCAACTTTGCAACTTGCCAACACCTTTTGTTTCTTGATTGTGCAGCAAAGAGAGTTCATTTTGCTCACCTCTGTGTTTGTTATCTGCAAATACTAGTAGCTGTTTTTTTTCTGCAAATTTTGATTCGTAAGTCACCAAGTCTCTTTGCTGTCCCCACCTCCTGCAAAGTTTGAACACCCTTGGCTTTTCAGGTCTCTGTTTTTCAGTCTTGTGCAGGCAGAATCTTTTTGATGCGTTCTTCTAGTTCTCTGTTTTTTATGTGTTCTGCAAATGTTTTCATTCTTGGTTCAGTACAGTTGTCACTTTAGCTGGTTTTGGAAAATGGAAGAATGCTAAAGGTTGTGGAGATGCGCCTGATGTGCTGTATTGTGGGGAATTTGGCTTTAAAGAAATGTTTAGGGAAAGTTTTTCAGTGGGATTCATTTGGGACAGGATCCATTACTTGTCTTCTCTTTGCACTTATAGTGCTGGTTGTTTTAGGGGATGCTGTTATCAAGATATCACCAGAGATTGGAGTGCTTTATTAAGATGACATAGTTTTATTTTCTATTTTCTGTGTTAGAGGATTTCTTATTCTCCTTTTTATTTGTATCTTTTCTCCTTCTGCTTTTTAATAAAGTTTCTTTTTCTACAAAAAAGAATCTGTTTTTTTCTGCTACATGGAAATTATATATATATATATATATATATATATATATACATATATATATATATATATATATATATATATATATATATATATATATTACTTATTTTTTGGGATAAAGACAAAATATATCAACAGAAAAACAAAATACAATGCTAGGAGAACAAGATGTCCTCCAAAAAAACAGAAGAATTGCTATAATCAATTACAAAATGCTGCCCCACCAATCCCTTTGCAGGTTGAGCAACGACATCCCCAAAAAAATCAAAACAAATGAACCCAAGAGGCAAGAAACACAACTGTATCCCATAACAAATGGGGGGAAATTTGGCTTTCAAAGAAATTTCATTTTGTAGTTAAAAATTTCAAAAAAATATTGTTGAAATTTTGAGTTATTGGAAATTTCGACAGAGATTCTGTAAAATGGAAACTGATTATCATTTGGATTTTAATGGTCTTGGAAAGCAGGAATTTTTTCAAGGCAAATTTCGACAATTTTGTGGAAAATATAAGACCATGCTCCCAACTGATAAACCTTTGATCACTCCCAAACCCTGCGCAAGCAATAGCAACATACTGAAACATCCACCACCAGGGAAAAAAAATGGAGACAATGATAATGGGACGAACTTAGCATATATTAGCTCTATGAAGTGACTTGGAGCTCTTAAAATGGCAAAGAGATGGATTTCAGGTAGCAAAGTTTGTCTTGTTTGGGGCCTGAATTATTTTAGGAGTCAAAACTTTTGCAGGCGCATCAATTCCCATAGCAATGAGGCTTTTGCAAGTAGTCTGTAAATTAGATATAGATTCTTCTAATCCTGCTCTCCACTCGTTGATAGCCATTGCTTTTTTGAAGGAGAATTCTGTAATAGTAGAACCAATAGTGGTCGTGGTGAAGGTAGTGTTGCCACCCCTGACAGAGGTTGTTGTTCAGGGGGAGGTGGAGGCAGAGATACGATAATGCGGGGAGAGGTTGGAAGGGCGCTCGTCAATGTTTCCATTGTGGCATTGATAGCCTCACTTAGTTGACAGCTGTACGGATATTTATGGGAAGCCAGCCTGAGCAAATAAATCGTTAGTTGAATCTGATCATATCTTTTGGGGCCAATCTGCTCCTGTTTCCAATTTGTTGATAGTGAGTTGTTTCAATTTTCATTTCTATAGGAATATTAATGATGGGTATAGGAATCTTAGTGATAGAGACACTAAGAATCTTTTTTTTGCAGACTTCATATGATCTTTTTAGCTCTCTTTTAGGGTTGATAGTAGATTGTGGACCTTGGGCAGTTCTGAGATCTACCCTTTGCAAATCCTCATTTTCCTGTGGCTAAGTGAATTTGGAAAACTAAAGTTCTCTTAAAAATGAAGGCTTTTGCTTGGGTAAGCGTCCTTAACATGGTTGACATTAAGTTAGGAGGCTTAATAATCTTCTTTCTCCTGAAGTTTGTATGATGCGCTTGGAGTAGTGAATCTTGTTTTCATCTTTTCTTCTTTGCTCTGTAGCTTGGTATATGTGGCATAAATAATTTGGTCTTTTGGGAACACATGATTTGTCCCGATACTAAGGAGTTTTTTATTTAATCTTTTAACGTTTAGGTATAAGGGAGCTAAGGGGTTGTGGAATAGTGTCTTTTTTGTTTGATTTGATTTTTGTGATTGGAGAGATATTAAGGATCAATCTTTGTCTTTGAATGTACCTTGGGAGCAGACTGTTTTTCTTGCTTCCCTGTGGACTTATGCCTCTGTAGTTTTCAAGGGAGTATGTTTTGTTGGAGTGACCTGTGACCTCAATTTATTTCCGTAAGTATTTTTTTTTCAGTTTTCGCTTTACTTCATACTTTTTTCGCTTTGTATGAGGATGTCTTAACCACATAATTTATATCTTTCTTCTCTTTTTAGTGTGTATGTGCATGTGGCGTGTATTTTTCTGTTAAAAAAAAGTTTATATCTTTCATTAGATCTTTGTTTTGAACAACATAGAAGTCAGAAGAATAATGTGTAGTGATTTCCGTGTAAGGTTGTCACTTTTTTCTTCATAGATGTTTTTTTGTATTGACTTCTTTCTTGGCCTTTTGATACTATTGCAGGGATCGTCATTTCTTTTTTCTTTGTAGCTATGTCTGTTTTCATGATTTTTTTTTTTTTCTCAGGTTTTTGTTTGTAATTTTAAAACCTTGATAAGTCCTGGAATTGAATGGGGGATGTGGGCACTAGTATAGGCCCAATGGGTGGTCTGGTCATTGAACTAGTGCATTAATATGTATTTTTAAATATATATTTTAGTTCTCTTTTTAATGTTTTTTTTTACTGTATATAAGCCTGTATAGATTATAAATATATTTGTTCATTTATTTTTCTCAGCATTCACACACAGGGTAATGCTCTCTCAGCACATAGTATGTGTCACCAATTTTGGTGACTTCTTTTCTGTTTTGCCCAGACAAGGTTATGAAAAATGATAATTACTGTTTATCTCATACTTATATTGGATGGGACTCTCTATTGACATTGTCAAACTATGAATCTCTTAAAATATTTAAAAATCACCCACATAATGGTATGTTGGGAATGAGATGAGCTTTTAATTGAATGATTGAGATTATTTTCCAGAATGCCATATCGGCCCACAACTACAAGAAAAGGTGTCACTAGACTTGGTGAAACCTAGTTGTTAAACGGAGCATTACCATATATATTGGAGCCAAAGGAATTAAAACTGAAATTATTCGCAACACTAGAGAATTAGATGGGCCATTCCAGTTGATGCATTTCAGCAGTATACCAAACTAGAATGGGATTACTGACTGCTTTACATCAAGGTGTATGTTAGACCATGGAATTGGAACGTATATATTAAAAGTTTTGAAATATCTGTAGTTTAAAACAGACTTTAAGTTTTTAATTTTGATATTTTAATCTGTAATATTTCGTAAGATGATGTTATTATTTCTAAAACTTTGTCTTTGGTTGATAGTAATACAATTTAATTTGATCGAAATATTATTATGCAATTTTCTATTTGGAATAAAATATTATAGTTATAATGATTAAAAATTATAATGCAAATTTACAAAATATATATGTGTGTGTGTGTGTATAAAGCAGTAATATTATTTTACTATATTTTTAGAAGTCATTGGTCATAATAGAATAATGAGAGAAGGGCATTTCCATGAAATAACAAGGAGAGGTGTTCTTGTATAATTATCTGAATTCCTCTCACCTTTCATTTTGATTCCCACTCCTCATCCAATGAAACAAGTTCCTCCAGTCAAAGGTAGTTGCATCTAGTTAAAGCATTGGTCCCACGACAATTTTAGTTCCTTACATGCTTCAAGGGTTGGAATTGGAATGAACTGAATTCCAATTCCTTCATTTGGATTTTCAGCCAGCATGCAACCCATAAACGATGCAGATAGGGAAACTTGAGAGATGAACTTCGAGGGGCTCTCATGTGTAGCATGAAGACACCCTTTGCCATCCCAAATATTCGGTTGAAGATCACTCTTAGTACTAAGATGTGACCAAGTGTTCTATGTTTTCTCAGTATATTCTTCCCATGATCTCTAATTTTTACTTGGGTTAATTCTTATATCTCTTGATCAGTTAACCCTGCGTGAGAGCACCTCAAGTTTGGATGTTTTGCAATTCAAGTTGGGCCCATGAGCCTAGAAAGCAATCCCATATTGTGTCTGCAAGGAGTCATGCCGCCTTTGATCCTCCTCACTGTTACTTCCATGGATAGAAATCTATAATCTTATCACTCTTGATTCTTGCTAGTATGCCACTATGTCATTAGCTGCAAATCTTGGGCTTGGCCTTTTTCCATTTTTTAGTTGCTGCCATTTGTATCACATGCATTCTAATAATACATTGGCAGGTTAAACAATTGATTAGATGCTGCAAACTAGGCTTTTTTATCTCTTGCTGTGCAGCAATATTGTCCTCTGTTTACAGTTTGATTGTGACTAAAGCTGTTCTAAACTGTCAATGTGTTTTGATTGGATATTGAACTTCTTTTATGCGGAGGCAGAAGTTGTCACCTTCTTAGTTTGTTACTGGAAGAGCTTGATCTGGAGACTGCTGCATTGCATTCCTTCAAAGCTCAATCTCTAAGGCGCACGACACTGCAACAATTTAAATCTGGACGGGTTCCCGTATTGCTTGCAACTGACGTTGCCAGCCGTGGCTTGGACATTCCTACAGTTGATCTGGTTATCAATTATGATGTTCCAAGGTTGTTATTCTTATTTTTTATCAGTTATGTGTGAATTTGTCTATTTCAATGTTGTTAATGTTTATTGATAAAGCCATTACTCCAGGTATCCAAGGGACTATGTTCATCGAGTGGGACGTACTGCAAGGGCAGGCAGGGAGGGGCTGGCTTTAAGCTTTGTTACTCAGGTAAGTGGTAGGACATGATGTGTTAAGAATTTCGAAGCTATAAAATCTGAATTCTTTTGGGCATTTGGTTCTGCATCAAGCATGTGAAATTTCCCTGGACTGCAATGTATAACTTAGCATTAGAAGTGTACATGTGTGATGCATGTGTGGTCCAAAACCAAGGTGTTAAGCAGTGCATGCATGCTCTAAGTTTAGTTAGTGTTGTAAGTTGGAAATTTTAAAAGTGATTTGACGTCAGTGTGCTAGAGAACTGCTTCATTTGAATATTGAAAGATGTGTTATTCCTTATTCCTCCCTTCAATAAACTTCTTCTTTTGTCAGAAATAAACTGTTACAGATATAATGAATGACCAATTTCTGATAAGACACCATAGTCCATACTACTGGACTATGGTGTCTTATCAGGTCCTGTTTCCATGGCCGAGAAAAGATGTACATGACATAATTCTTGGCAGTTACTGTAATGCTCCATGACTGCAATGCTATTATTATTCCTATCTGTTCCATGCTATGTATGTGGCAAGTATTGGGAAACCATCTTCCATTTCATAATATTCATTAGTTTGCTACCATTGAGATTACAGTGTAGTCGCCATGTAATAGTGTGCTTTTAGATCAGTTTGTTTGGAAATGTTCTCCCAGCCAAACTAGTTTATCAAGAATACAGTTTTTCTCAACTTCTTCCCCAGCCCCATCTGTTGTATTCTGCCCAAAGCTCTTTATCTGGTATCCTATTCCCATGATGCTTGTCCTTTTTCCAAGGTAGGTGCTACAAGATTGTTCATTCAATGAATAGTCTACCATGGCAAGGAATTAAATAGAAGTGAAAGTGACCTAAATAAAACTTGGTCATGTACCATAATGAAGATCCTGTCTATTTACGTCTCTCCAGTGAGATCTCTTTTAGCAGACTCTTCAAATGTTTTGAAAGCATAATGTTCTTTATGAATTTCAGTTTATTTTCCTGGGATGGAGAATGTTGTAGGAGCATGGATTTTGTATTACTTTGTTTTCTTGTTCTTCTTATACACGTGACATGTCTTTTGCAGAACGATGTGGTTCTTATTCATGAAATAGAAGCTATTCTTGGCAAACAATTGGATAAGTTTGATTGCAAAGAGAATGAGGTTCTCTCTGATATCACAAAGGTAAAGTAGTTATGAGATGCTTGTTGAGTTTGTTTTACTAGTTTTATTGTGTTCCTAGTTTTTCCTACTTGATTTATTAAAAAAATTGCAATGACTGGAGAACCTACTGAATGGGCATGTCACTGTTTCTATTTATAGTAAATGCTATTTACAATAAAATGATGTTTATGCCCTTACCAACATGCTAACCTGTAACACATTGTTTTAAAACCCGGACCGGTGATCAATCCGGTAAAGCCACAGGGTTTGTCTAACTGGTCAGACCAATGGTCGGACCGGTAATATATATATATATATAAACTAATAATAATGTCATATATGTAGTAGTAGTAGTAGTAGTAGTAGTAGTGTCATACTGTCATGCTTTTTTATTAATTCATATATATTAAACAAGAACAAGAGAGGGTAATAGTTTCTTTTTTTTTTTTAAATTTAGAATTTGATTTATTTATATGTAGGATTTGTTAATTTGTACATATACAAGTCTGAAATAAATGTCATTATATATATTTAGGCTTTTCAGCTGTAAACACGACAAAAAGTTGGCTATGGTGGTTCCCAATCCTCCCAGCATGGTTGAGGACCTGGGTTCAAGTTTTCTCCCCTGCACAATTAAGTCATTTAATCTTGTTTATGAAAGAGGAAGAGGTGCTGGGTGATGAGGTCAATCCAGGTGGCCCACTGGGTGTCACTGGGTTAAGCCAGGTTGCTCGGTTCCAGCCGGGTTGACCCTGATTCATTGAATTTCCGGGTTCATGCCATCACCCAGACTGGTAAAGGTCTAACTGGGTTGAACCGGCTGGTTTGGTCCGAGTTGAAAAACTAGAGTAACACTCCTCAAGCTGGAGTTTATATATATGTATTTTGGATAAGGGAAAAAGGGGAGAACATGATTTCCTCGAAAGAAACAAAAGAAAAGTTATAAACAACTACAAAAGGAGCTACCCGCCAATCTCTTTTCCAGGTCCAGAAAGTCCCAAAAGAATGAGCCCAAAAGGAGGCAAGAAACACAAATCTGTCCCATACTGAATCAGGGGATATTGTGCTGTCCACAAAGATTCTCGAATCCTTCTCATTCCAAAAGGTCCATGAGCTAGCAAAAACTGCACTTCTCCATAGAGCCCTGCCTTTTTGGATTTTCCAAAACCCCAGTAGCTAACTTGCAGGAAATCTCCAATGAAAGCTAAGCAAAAGGACATACGTTGATTAATTTTTTGTGGTAGAAAAAGAACTTCACTAAAACAAAAGGGAGAAATTTACAAAGACTGGAGGGTAATATAACCTCCCTGAAAAAAGAGTTGTATTAAAGCTTCTCTCCAATCCCTCTAAAGATCAGACAGTAAAATTCCCAAAAAGAAACAAAAAATGGGCCCCCAAAAGGAAGCAAGGAAAACAACTCTCCTGAATAGATGTGGGGAAGTTGTTTTACTGCTAAAAATTCTTGCATTTTTTTCAATCCACTAGGTCTAGAAAAGGGCAAAAACGACAAATATGCACAAGACAATCCCATTCTTACTCCCCCAAAGCCTCTATATCGTACCAACAAGAAAGCGTCAACGGACCGTATAGAACCAATGCCTCATCATGAACTGAGGACTGATAGACCCAGAGCTGTTTTGCCACTCAAAACAATGGAGAAGTTAGGGGTCACTAGTTTCATTCGCCTCCAAACATGTAATACAAATGTCCAGACTGCTAGCCTTAGAAGGCCCCCTCACTTGCACCAAATAATTCTATCAAGAGCGAAACTCAACAAAAAAGCCCAGATCTTGAAAGGAGCCACAGCCTTCAAAATATTGTAGTTCAGGGAAAGTTAGAATGGTTTAGTATTTTCAACAACTGAGTACTAGAAAAATAAGCAAAAGAATCCCAAATCTAAATCCTTGAACCATTCCCATTTGAGGAACATAAGACTTCAACCCTAAAAAAAATGGCCAGTTCATGAACCTTTCTGTCATTGAAATTTAAGGAAAAGAAAATGAAAATGCCAAGAGAGAGAGCCCCCACCAGAGAATAAAAAGCATTAATTGGGGCATCATGCATGGCAGACAATATAAAAAGGCAAGGAACTAAAGATTCCAACGAAACTCACCCACCCAATCTTCCTCCCAACACTGAATAAGATTCCTATTCCCAACTCAAAACTGGGTAGAGAATAGAAGAAGTGAGGAACCAGTAAAATGAAGTTCCAAGCACTTGCATGAGAAGCATTGCTGCTACCTCTAGTATCCCAACCATTACGATGCAAACCATATTTGCTTTTAATTACTATGTGCCACAACTCCCATGCTTCCCCCAAAGTAATCTTCTTTGAATTCTTTCCAACCCTTAGGCAATTGAGCTAGGGATATGGAAGAAAGAATAAAATAGACCAAGGGGTTTGAAAAGATACGAGGGTAAATCTTCCACTTATTGAGAGGTAATTCCTTTTACAACCCCCCAGTCTCCTCTCAAATCTTTCAGTGATGGGGTCCCAAACCTTTATCTTTAAATTTGGCACAAGAGGGAGACCAAGGTAGATAATAGGAAATGCTCTTAGTTTGCATGGTAAAAGTCCTGCAAGGAAAGGCCTCCTAGTGCTGTTTCCCACTGGAATAACTTCGCTTTTATCCAAATTCACCTTCAAGCCTGAAACTGCTTCAAAAACCAAGGAGAATGCACCTAATGTTGAGGATTTTTTTGGCAACAGAAAAAGTCTATTATTGAGATGAAATAATTACAATGGGAGGATAAGAAATCCTCTCAAAAGGAATGCAAGAAAGAAAGCAAAAGCCGAACAAACAATTACATCAATGCTGCCTTCCTATCCTTTGGATATCAGACGGCGAGAGATCCCCCAAAACCCCAAAAAATGTGCGCAATAAGTGGCAAAAAAAGTACGTTTCTCCTAAATCAATTTTGGAGAAATTTTCTGATCTTTTAAGATTCCTGGATTCCTTTTGAAGCCAAAGTACCCATGGAATTGTGTATACAGCACAACTCCAAAACATATTGCTTCTTTCATTCTTCCAAAAAGCCCAAAACTTCACCATCAAAAAATCATGATTGGTTTCTGGAGCCACCCATTCCTCAATAAGATACAAAACTAGTTGTCCTGCATATACCTTGTTACCTTGCAATGAAGGAAGATCTGAATAGTGTTCTCATTTGACTCGCGGCATAGCATGCAAATATCTGGACCAAGGGTTTGTAGGGTGTCCTAATCTGCAACACATCATTCGTATTGATCTTGTTGAGAATTTGAGTCCAAATGAAAGCCTGGATTTTAAATGGAACTTTGCTTTCCAAACAGCTTTGTTTAATAGGAAGGGGCTTGGATTTTTCGATTTTATGAAAAGAAAGACTTTGAAGAGAAAGACCTTGAAGCATCCCCAATCCGAAGCCTTGTACCCCTCCTGTGAAGTTGGCAAGAAAAAATTGATAACACCCAATAAGAAAATTAACTTATCAACTTCTCTTTCATTGAGACTCTTAAAAATGTGAAAATCCCAAGAAAATGAGCCCGCTTAATGAAATAAAATGTTGAAATTAGTGCATTACAAAAGAAAGTCTAAACAAGCATGGCACCTACAGCTCCAACAAAGACTCACCAATCCAAGTATCTCCCAAGAATGAATTTTATCCCCAATTTCCACTTTGAAACATGTTAGTGGAAAGAAAAGGCAAAGCTACCTGGAAAACAAACCTCCGAGGGCTTGCATGAGTAGCATTGCTGCTCGCTTTGGAATCCCACCCATTCTTGTGCATTCCATATTTACTCTTTATTACCTAATGCCACAAGGAGTTAGATTCTAGTGGAAACCTCTATAACCATTTCCCAATTAAGGGGATGTTCTCAGAAACCACATTACCAAGCCCCAAATTCCCTTCAGGCTCAGGCCTGTTAATAACTCTTCTTTCCAATACTAAGCCCTTCTACGGTAGCTTTATTTAACAAAAGGCTCTACACTTCCATAACCATGATAAACAAAAAGGAGAAGAGGGGATCACCTTGCTATAGACCACTGAGCATAGATCCAGATTAAAAAGGAGGCCTATAAGCCATTTTCAAGATCAAAAGAAGTCTAGCATACAAAGCTAAATGGTTTATTCTGCCTGGGCATCCGAATTGTTTTTCTACCAGGGAGGTCAATGGCTTAATTAGTTAGTTGTTTTAAGTATGTGTGTGTAGTTTTTGCTTGTATTAGGACTATGCATGTCGGGGGCTTGTTTGTAGTAATTGTGTATTCTACGGGTATGTTTGTAATGCTATGTAGTTTTAGGGGTGCATGTTTTCATGTGTTGAGGCTTTCTTATAAATAGTGTGTGAAAGCCATGATGTTGGAGGAAGTTGATGAATTTGAATTGAAGTTGAACGCGAGTTTTCCCCTTGGTATCGCTCTGCTCACTTCCCCTTTCTTCCTCTCTTCTAATTTCTCCATGGCTGCAGAACCTTAATGTTGCCCCTGCATGATTAAGCTTTTAGGTAAAGTGGTTGTACATATTATCAAAGCTGGTTATTAGGAGGTCCTGGGTTCTAGTCCCATTGCCCGCATTTATTGTATGGTGTTTAAAAAATTAATATATTCCCCGTGTATCTCTGTTAGATTATCACTTTACCTAAAAGCTTAAGCTATTAGGTTGTGGGCCAACAATGTTAATCAAGCTTTAACACTCCCCCGCACGTGCAGCCCGACAGCACGTGGAGAGATAAACACACAATAAATTTTTAAATACCACAGAATAAATGTGGGCGACAAGACTAGAATCCAGGACCTCATGGTAACCAGCTCTGATACCATGTTAGATTACTACTTTACCTAAAAGCTTAAGCTATTAGGTTGTGGGCTAACAATGTATATCAAGCTTTAACAATCTCTCCATGTGCTGTTTGGCTGCACATGTGGGGGAATGTTAAAGCTCGATATACATTGTTGGCCCGCAACCTAGTAGCTTAAGCTTTTAGGTAAAGTGGCTGTCTAACAGTTAACAAAGCAGTACAATTATCATTCAACCATTTGATGCTTGTTTGATCATTGGTATTTCATTTTTACTAACATATTTTTTGAGCAAAATTGATCATGGTGGGATTCAGACCCACAGAACTTACTTTAAAGGTAAGTGCTATTCCAATACCGACATGATCACTCTGTATTTATTAATATTTCAATATATTTTACTGTTTATTGTACATATGCGCGTGTCATTTGGTATCAATTTTAGGAAACTACATTGACTCTTACGATTTGATTCAATTTACTTTTTGATTCCCTATTCCAGCAATAGAATTCTGATTCCTGATTTTGAATCTCGATTTGATGGCTATGATGATTGAGTTTATGATCAAATAAAACAAATAAAAATGGATAATAGTATAGAGGAAAAGAAAACTAGATATTGATCTAATAATGGGAAGATGATTTAAAGGAAAGAACAAAGATTACTTTTTTAAATGTAAAGAATGAGAAGAAATAAAGGAGAAAAGAAAGAAAAATGATCTCTCCTAGCCCAATGAGGAGAATATAGGAGCGTTTAGGCAAGGTAATTTTCTGTGAAGATGTTGTTAGGTTGGAGAGTGCTTCATGTCTTTGTTACTTTTGGGGATTTATTTTTTTGCGTAGGGGATGGGGCAAGGGGGTGTGTGATTTCCCTTGAATCTGTAAAATTGCCTTGCTGTCAGATGGGTCCAATACACTGGTTCCTGGGGTTGCTTCAGTATCTTTGATATCATTTTTCTCCTAGATCAATAAGAAAACTTAGTGTGGATCAGTAATGCATATAGCCTTAGAAGTGGGGTGGAGTCAAAAGAGACTACACTCAACTGCAACCAGTCTCAAGGATTTTGACCATGACTCACCAAGCTGGTCCAATCTATGATGGAGAGTACTAGCGCTGCTCAAGTATTTTGTTAACATCATTTTGCTCCAAACTTAGAAAACTTTGTTTCTTAGTCCATTTATCTGGAACGTAGGGACTATATGTTCCTCTATGTAGGCCTCCAGTTGTCAACCTATAAATGGCTTTTTGATAATGAAAATTTGTCCTGAAGGAGATCCCATATAATCCTGTCATTCGAGCTCAAACTAAACTATTTTATGAAGGCATTCTCCACTGCTGTGAGCGGATAACCTTATGAAGATTCAGGAATTAAAAGTAGGCATATTTGGGTTGTTTATCTAACTTCCCCTTTGTTTTGTTTTGTTTTTCTTTTTCTGCTTTTTTTTTTTAATTTCTACTTGAGCTTCATATGAAACGCATGCATCTGCGTAGCTTGGAGCTTGAGACTGAATGGAAGTAATGTATGCACGCCATGGAGTAATGACATGTAACATGTCCTCGTGGTTTTTGTTCTCATAACTATTTAGTAAAGTGTTGTTCCTGGTATTGACTGTGTCGAAATAGAATGCATGGAGGTCAAATTTTTATTTGGTTATGCATCTCACCAATTTGCAGGTTTATAAGGCCAGACGTGTGGCAAAAATGAAGATGATGGATGAGGGATTTGAGGAAAAAGAAAGAGAGCGAAAAGCACTGAAGCTCAGGGCACTGGCCCAAAAAGGTTTGTTGAAGAGAAAGAGTAGAAAGAGAAAGAGAGTTGTATCAGCTAAAATGGTGGATTGAGAAACTTATGGAAAAGGTCTCATGGGAATTTTTTTTTTTTAATTTTTTTAATTCAAACTTTGGTTGTATATGGAAATAGAACTATTTAGGGATAGTGTGTTGACTTGAAGGAATGAAGAAATGGAAGGAGTGAAAATTTATGCTGCAGTTTTTTTCTTGGAACTCCATGTCTATCCAAAGGAGGCTAGGATTATAAAAAAATTAGAAATTAGAAAAGAAAAGAGGAAAAAGATGAATATCTAGTTCTACCCTATAGCCCTACCATCCAGGGTTTGGGCTCATAACCGACATCTTAGAAAATGACAAGGAAAGGGAAATTAAAAAAGAAAGGAAAGGAAAGGAAAAATAAAGAAAAACTAAAATCCTAATGTTTTTGGTTGTTGAGGAAAAGAAAGGGGAAAAATAAATGGATTCCTAAAAATAAATGAAAATAATGTTGTTTGTTAATATTATTTACATCAGTTTTTTTTTTTAAATTCATTATTTAATTAAATCCTTGGCACATGCAAATAACAAAATATACATTTATTGGTACATAAAGTTAATTATGAAAAAATAAAATGCATATACACAACATTAATTGTAAATTTTCACATTTTCAATTAGAAAATTACAGTTTAAAATAGCTAAATGCATATATAATATTTTCACAATTTTATTTTAGAAAATTATACTAAAAAATGAAATGCATATACTAAATATTTAACATTTTCACAATTTCAATAAAAAAATTATACTAATATTTATTTGTAAAGTAATGAAGTCCAACTAGTATTTTATCACAATAACAATTCACAAGTTATTTACACTTCGTTAAAAGAAATACAGTGTTCAATCAAATAAGAATTTATTTAAAAGAAATCACATAATAGGGTATCCAACGATTAAGGGGGGAAAAAATCATTCTTCCTATGTTGATTCTTTGATTGTGTAAATACTAGGTCTCAAAGAAAGAAGACCCAAACTTTATCGATACCCAAAGACTACGAAGCTCAAATAGACAAGCTAAGAATGCTCGAGCAGCCTTTTCATCCTCTGTAAGAACTTGATAGACCCTCATGTGAGATGTGTCACTCATGCCATCAATTTTTACAATCTCATTGAACAATAGCTCTTCAGTATAGTTTCGAGGATTACCACGATCTAGTATTGTGGCAATTGCATCCATACCTACTTTGATTGTCTTCATATGTTCACTCACAACATCAACAAATCTTGGCTTCTTTCTCTTGATTTCTTTAGCCAATTTCGATGTAGACCCAAACACAACTCTAGATGAAGATGTAGCATCAACATTTAAGTCATTGTAGGTGTCAACTCCAATGAAATCTTGTTATTGTTCACATAACTCGTCATGAATGCTATTTACATCAATTCCATTTTGTTCCCTAGTCCATTGAAATTGCCTTTGTTTTGCACCAACAGCATGACTTCCATTAGCTCAATCTTTCCCAAATATTTCATCCAATTCAAGAATTCTGGTAGGTACATGTTGAAACTGAGAAGCCTTTGGCTTAGCTTGTTAAAAAAAGTACAAAAAATGGCAGTTAATTTTGCTGAAATTAATCCTGATTAATTGCATAAAATTAAGCAACATTTAATATTGCATACCTAATGTTAAATATTTTAAATATAAAGGGGGAGGTATTATTCCTTAATGTATGCTGCCTATACATCTGCAGGAGCTTCCATCATTTGGGTTGATTGCTTGTACCCAAATCCGCTACTAGATCTTGAGAAATCGTGAGCTATTGCAAGGTGCTTTTTCAAAGTCTTCACTCGATTCTTGACATGATCAAAATTACAACCGATGTTGTAATTTTCACTTACTTCCTTCGCTGCAAACCTATATGCTGTCCTCGTAAAAGTTCCTCCAATTTTTTTGCCCTCTGAGCATTTGCACTTTCAAACACTGAAGAAGAAGAGCATACATATTGTTCCATGTTAGATTCTTCTTGTCGTTGATCGATCGGTCTTCGTGGTCACCTTGTAGTTATTAAGACAAAAGGGGGACTTCAGAATAAACTAAATAGTTCAAAATCAGTTAAGCATATTATACACACTTAACATCTACAATGAAAAAATAGCAACCATTTATTTAATTTGAAAATAAAAATACATCTTTTGTCTAAAACAAATCCCACATGAGAAGTTAAAATACATTTTTTTGTATTTAACAAGAAAAGCTCTCTTTTAACTACTTTATGTGAAATATAGTCCCTCCATATATGATGGGCAATTGCTTCCCTTAAAACTTCTCCTTCCCTACACTCATCAACTAAACTTGAACTAGTTGGATCATTTCCTATTCGCTCATTGTTAAGCTCTTATCAATAGCTGCAATTAGTTCTTCATTAGGGTCAACACTCATAAGATAATTGTGCAAAATGCAGCCAGCTAACACAATATCAGCTTGAGTATTAGCATCATAACGCGCCTCTATCCCACTTGCCAATAAAGGAAACCTCCTCTTTAACACTCCAAATGCTTTTTCAATAGCATTTAGCAAAGAAGCATGCCGGAGGTTGGAAAGCTCTTAAGTGTTTTCAAGTTGATGAAGACTATATTCTTTCAAATGGTAACAGGTGCTTTGATACGGAGCAAGAAATTGGGTTTTTAATTGAAATCCAGCATCAACTAAATAATATTTTCCTACAGATAATAAAAAATCATGTACCTAGAAGTAAGTACTATAATATATGGAAAATATGGCAACCAACTCATAAATAAATACTTACCTTCACGAACAATAAGTCAATCAATACCCCTTATTAAAGCATCATTTAAAATCATTGAATCAGACCTGGATCCTTCCCAACCAGGGAGAACATATGTGAATCTTAGATCAAATGAACACGTGGCCAAAACATTTTGAGTTGGATAACATTTTCGTCATCGATATCTCTGCACGCTAACATTTGAAACTTTTACTTGAAAATGTAACCCATCAATTGCACCCACACAGTCTTGTTAAAAAGCTTATAAACATAATTGAAACTTTTTATTTTCAATGCAACTATTTGAATGAATTTGATGTTAATGAGCTTACCTTGAAATAAGGGAAGTACTTGCAGTTATTCCTAATCTCGGGCTGGGGATGGGGGGACTCCATTCCATTTGGCTGCTTTAGAAAAATATCATCCAATGATACAATGACCCTAAGACCTTGGTGAAAATGTCTACTAACAGTTTCACCCGAATGCATGAAAAATTTTTTATCTCCCTGTTCCGTTAGTCATGGCCAATAATATGGAGAAACTTTGCTACTTGTTCTTCCACTTTGCCATGTGGAGCTATCTTTGAGAAGACCCCTTCCTTTAAGTATGTAAACTAGATTAGCAAATGCATCCTTCCCCATGTGCAATTGATCACGACAATCTTCATTTCACATTTCAGTAAGTCTTTCTATCAAAATATGTCGTTCATAATCTCCCCCTTCTAAAAGTGATTCCCCACCACAATTAAAATTACGAATTAATATTCCAAGGGAAACTGCATATGCTGCATAAATGGCTACACAAGTAGCAACCCATTTTCTAAACTTCTTCCAAGTTTATTCATTATCCATCTATGCAATGGACCAAACCAAATCATGCAAGACAAAGTAAGGCAAAGTATATATATGTCATATTCAATGAGGGCAAAGTCGAAGCAGAGAATGGTCTTGTTGTGAACATCTTCTTCAACATATTCATATTTCATAAAGCTCCCATCAGCTTTACAACTTACACCTCATTCCTTGCATATTTCTCTTTAAGAAACTCCCTTGCAGAATTCAAAGAAAACTTGCCAGATTAACAAATTTAGAAGAATTCCAGCAGATTGTCCTCCATACTTGAGTTAGGCACTTAAGCAGGGCTTAAACCTCAGCATACTACTCTCCCATCTTACTTATGCCTATACTATGGGACACATATTATATAGGTCAGCACAAATAGTTGGTTGAACTGGTTGATACCCGTTGATGATCAAATAGCTTGACTTTTATTTCATTTTCTTTTATTTTTTTTGGGATAAGAGACCAAACAACTTAAGCATGCAATTCATTCATTTGGAGAAGCCCCAGTGCAATGTGATTAAAGAGACTTATACTCACACAGTAATTATTTGATTGAAGCAATCATGAACAGTCTCCAATCTACTGAGCGACCATCGTCCTGTCAAACCAAGGCAATTGATTTTTTTTTTTGGTGATAAGTTCAAAAAAAAAAAAATACCCCATTTCAAAATGAATTATAAATCAAATAGTACAAAAGAGACAAAAATATTGAGACCAACACAAATTGGAAGCATTAAGATTATCCCATCAACGCAATCCCTAGACCAACTATCCTTCACTAGCCCCACTGGAAACCCATCTATCGTGGAGCTATCTCTGGCACAACTAAAAATATGCGCAGCAATGGAGAATAGCTGATGTTTGATGTGAGAAGAATAACACAAATTTTCTTGGAAAAAGATATATATCATATGCATACTTTTCTCTCTGATCTTTGGCATCAGTTCTTCATCATTTGGAGGAAGTAATTTGGGACTATGAGCTATGACACTGGAAGCAGGAAACCATTTTTGAGTGTTCTACCAGTAGGTAAGCCATGGGGTATATTACCATTATATTAGTACGTTCTACTTTGCATCTCTCTCTCTCTTTCTTTAAAAAGTTCCTATCAGCTTTTTTAAAAAATAAATAAATAAAATCTCTCAAGCTAAATAAGCATGTATATACAAAAATATATATACACATTAAAGAGCTTGAAGTCTTTTCTTAGGTGATTTTGGGGTGTATCAGCTTTTTAAAAAAATAAATAAATAAAATCTCCAAAAATCAATCAGAAATACCAGAGTCACTATCCTCCCTAATGATACACCCCAAAATCACCTAAGAAAAGACTTCAAGCTCTTTAATGTGTATATATATTTTTGTATACATATGCTTATTTAGCTTGAAATGTTGCTATCCTTGTCTGTTGGAACAATTTCTGAAACCTGTGTATATAGAGCAGATGGCAGATATGAAGAATAGAACAAAGGCAATGCAGAAGCAAAAGAAAAACATGACTAATTGGTATCTTAATAAAAGCTTCTTAAGATGAGAGGAATGAAAATAGATATGGTAAGGGAATGGGATACTTCCAACTTCCTGTTTACAATAGATCTTGAATGAATAAATTAAACAATTTTTTTTTCTTCAAAATAAAATAAAAAAAAAAACTTTGGGCAGTTGAAAGAGTGATGAACCAATTAGAAGTAGCAGTTTTGTTTGTTGGGAGTGGGAGAGTTGGGTTTTGAGCATGGCCTTTGCCTGCCAGTTGGCCTCCCACATTGAAGCTGCAGAGCTAGCCACGTGGTGGGGTTCCAATACAGAAATCCCTCGGCAATAAGTTACGAAAATTAGGGTCAATTTCGTACAATTATTTTTTTTCCAAAAAGCAGAAATTAGACAAAAAAACAAAATAAATAAATAAATACAAACTAACTTATTTAGATTTCTAAAACTGAAAAGAAAAATAAAAACATGCTCGTGTTGCCAATTAAAATATATGATTAAAATAATAAAAATACAGAAAAAAAATATAAATTTAATAAACAATATAATAAAACGGAAATTAATTATAGTTATTTTATTTATTATATTTTTAAACTTAAGGGTACAATAATTGAAAAGTGATAAAATACTTTTAGAATATTATTTTCAAAAATTTAGAAATTATATGGATACTATTGTAAAAATGCAGAAAAATAAAGAGACGAGATAGAAATTTTATGTAGTTTAGCTATACCTACTCCATGGGCGGATGTGATAAAAAATTTCACTATCTTGAGAGGAATTATAAGATGATTTGGAACCGACTTTGTACAAAATATCTCTCTTTCTTTTTATCTCTCTTCTTCTCTTATCCTTTCTATCCGTCTGCATACTTCAAGCTTTTTTTTTTTTGTGTGTATATCAAAATGAGAGGGAGAGATGACCCTTTTATAGGGCAATAAGGATAACACATAATTTATGGTGGTGGAAAATGAAGGGGTGACAACCATTTATTTTTATACTTTTCATAACATTGCCCCTTAGATGTCACTTATATATTAAGTCCTTATGCTAAGATTTTTAAGATGTCTTATTCCGATGAGATGAACCAATTTCTTAAATGTTGTAGTAGACAAAGTTTTGGTGCACAAATCTACTAGATTATCATTTGGTCGGATCTTTTGAACATCTATATCACCATTCTTCTGGAGTTCATGTGTATAGAAGAATTTTGGTGAGATATGCTTCGTTCTATCACCTTTTATGTTTCCTCCTCTTAATTTAGCTATATATGTAGTGTTGTCTTCATATAAAACTGTCGGAATACCTTGATTGATTGAATACCACAATTTGCTTGGATATGAGAAATCATTGAACTGAGCCACATGCATTCTCTACTGGCATCATGGATAGCTAATATTTCAAAATGATTGGAGGATGTTGCTGTAACCGTCTACTTTATTGATTTCCAAGATATAACAGTTTTTCTATAAAGAAATACATATCTAGTTTCAGATTTAGCATTGTGAGGTTCAGACAGATATCCAGCATCTGCATATCCTACTACTTGAGACTTGGAATCAAATGAGTGGAATAGATCCAAATCAAATGTTCCTCTCAAATAGTGTAGAATGTGGTTACTTTCATTCCAGTGTCGCCGAGTAGGAGCACTAGATTTACAACAAATGCAATGTTGGGTCTTGTACAATTGGTCAGATACATCAAAGAGCTGATAGCACAAATATGGTACTTTGGGATCGAGTAATTCCTCCCCCTCATCATGAAGTCGAAATGAATCCTTCTTAACATCAAGTGATCACACCATCATTGAAGATCTCAAAGGATGAACTTTGTCCACATAGAATTGCCTTAATATCTTTTCAGTATATTTAGATTGATGAACAAGAATTCCACTATTTATATGTTCAATCTGTAGGTCAAGACAATATTTTGTCTTTCCTAAATCTTTCATCTCAAATTCTATTATTAAATAATTAGCAGCTTTAGTGAGCTCTTCAGGACTCCCAACTAAATTCAAATCATCAACATAAACAACAATTATAGTTGTAGCGCCTCGAAAACACACACATAAAATACATAAAATTTCCATATCATATCCACATCATTCAGTACCACATGCCTTGATACCACATTTGTAAATTTTTAAGGACCCAGTGGGGTTCGTAGTACCACAGTCCATATTTAAATAATAAACAAAACGGAAGCGAAGTATTTTTCTATAACCATAACTACCCTAGCTACCAGAGTACTAACCCATCTTGAGCATATACAAGTCCCAGAATGGCCAAAAGTCTAACATAAACCAAAACGGTATCCTTCCCACACTCACCCTCGGTGAGATCGTCTAAGTCCCGCCCTGGAGCTCCTAAGCTCGACTCCCTAAAGGCCTTGAAAAGTTATTATGTTTGATGGGGTGAGACACTTCTTAGTAAGAAGGAATATATTATTATCAGTATGTGGCAGATGAGTTTTATTGTACAATGGTTATATACATTTCTTATAATAACCTTAAATAAACACAACATATATATAAATCACATTTATGGATTTTCTAACACATATATCTTGCAATTTATTAAAACCAACTAACGCGTGTTTTATAACATACCACATATAATATAATGCAATTCAAATAATATCGCCTGTAATATAAAGCAGTTCATAATAAAGTCTACTAATGTAGGTTTTACAACATATCAGGGATAAATTAATTCGCACTTCTATAACACTTCTATAGTACTTCAGATTTTTCCTATATTGAGCATACCACCCTATTGGCATCAGTACAGGCGCCACACAGGCCATCTGCCTCAATTTAATATGCCACATAGGCTAATTATATGCTACACAGGCTAGTTATGTGCCACATAGGCTAATTATATGTCACAAAGGCTAGTTATATGCCACACAGACTAATTACATGCCACACAGGCCTTCTCTTTCACGCCGCATAGGCCTTCTACCCAGTTATATAATCAGTCACTCCATACTTCCCCCATTCAGTGCAAGGTATAACTTTTCATACAACGAAATTAAAATTGTCATGCCCACATAATCATATCAGACTTGTCATTTCATGATTTCACAGTAATCCCAATATATAGATATATCCATAAATTAGCCTAGCCACACATGCTCGTAATACCATACCATAACAATTTCAACAAGATAATTTAAATCATTTTATTAAGTTATCCTCATGTCACACTATTTTAATTATAAATTTGTAATACGACAAATTACCTGAAAAAATTCATTTTTTGCTGAAAAACCAGGTTTGATCGCCTCCACAATTTTATTTAACCAAAAATATATTTTCAACAAATAGAGATGATCAACCTACATACCATAAGTTTTCCCCAAATATGTATAATATTCAAAAACTACGGTTTTATATGCCTGAATCGTTCAGAAATTCATATATGGTGTATACGTAACATATTCTCGAGTTTAATCGGTTCAAAATCTAGAAAACAGTTGACATAACCTATTCTCCTTACCTTTCTCTGAAGAAAATGCCTATCACGCTCCTTGGAACAAATCCTAAGTTCCTTAATACGGCGAGGAGAGAGCTGCCGGTAAGCCAAGGAAGTAGGGAGAGGCGTCTAGACGGCTTGCCAAAGTCCCGGGAGGCCGCGGAAGCGAGAGAGATGAGCGGGAGAGCGAGGGTTGGCCGAGGGAGTGAAACCCTAGAGAGAGACGGAGAGAGAGACGAGAGGAAAGAAATTTTTAAAACAAAAAAATGACTTACATCTATTTATAGGCTCCACTTACCCAGATGAAACCGTCGACAGTTTGCCCAAAACTATCGAAAGTTTGGCTTGAAGCAAGCAAAATCTCAGCGTCTCATCTCAGAATGCTCTTGGTAGTTTTAACCGTTGACAGTTTTTTGAGACTTCTCGAAACCGTCAATGGTTTGGTCTCTAACCAAACCTTCCAGGCATATCTGTCGACGATTTTTCCCTAAGGCCCATGAAACCGTCGACGGTTTGGTGGTTTACCAAACTGGGTTATTACATTTTCCTCTCCTTATAAAAATTTCATCCTCGAAATTTGTAAAACCAAATATTGTATTAACATTTCTTGAAAATATATTCAAGTAATGAAAATATTTCCTATCTCGAAGAATTGTGTGTGTTGTAGCACTGCTAGCTAAAGAAAATTCTTCCGTAGACATCTTAGAATCGATCAAAGCTTTAGGAAACTCCATGGTACGATACATATTTTAAAAACTCATTATTATAATTGATCATAGCAACAATGAATAAGATAATTTATTTATTGAAATCCAAATAAAATATTTCTTACTTTATATCTTAAAAAATTACATTATAATATTTGTCTTGATTTACAAGGAAATCAACAACATCAAAATAAATAGAGTTGGACAGTCCTACATCAAGGTCTAATGGAATAGCATTATCATCAAAATTTGTTTCAACATCTTTACTCTTTTCCTTTTCTTTTATAGAGGCTTGATATAGATCTACCAAGTGTCTGGGCGTACGACAAATACACAACCAATGACCTTTTCCTCCATGTTAGCCTTAGTAGCTACACCATCATTGTTTAATGTGTTTTAATGATATTAACCTATATGTTGTTCCTAGTATTTTCCTATCTTTGTAGATCATGTTTAGTACAGGTACTCGTACATGAGTTATTGGATTAAAGGTAAAGATCGGACCAAGTATACGTCAAGAAGGAAAGATTAAATGGACACATACTCGGAATGACCCAAGCAAAACTGGATGTTTCATAATTGTTGAATTATTTGTAATAAGGGTTGTGTGTGTGGTAGGTTCAGTTTGTAACTCTTGTGTTTTCTTTCTGCATGATTTCCGAGTAAGAGTTGAGCAAAGCACATGCATACTAGGACACATGAGTTTATAGGATTGCACTAAAATCACAAACTCAATATTCATAGTTTTCTAAGTTAAAACAAGAGTTTGTCAAATGAATCCTAAAACTCAAATATGTTTTTAAAGGGACAAGTTTTTAACATCCTAGTTTTAAGAACATTTTAATACTTAGTCCCGATTGTGTTAAAACAAGTTTTATGTCCTAAAGGTTCAAAGAAAGTTAAGTATATTTATAAAAGGACATATTAAGCATATAAGATATCAAAATGGGTTTTCAAACGTGTTTTATTAATTTAGATATCTTATATTCAAAAGGAAACTCATTTGGACAAGTTTTAATCTTCATTAAACTTAATATATTTCATATACTTTTGTCCAAGAATATTTTGAGTCATTAAAACGCTTTTTGATAAGGAAAAACAAAGCAATCGTCACTACCGTAATGCAACCTTGAGTCCTAAATATCTTTCGGTATTTTGGGCATAACTTTTACTAGAGAAGTCCAAATGAGACGATCTTGGTGTCCCTAGAAAGCTAAGACAAAATTCCACAACTTTCATGTTGATAACTTTTTCTAATTCAGGGACCTCATTGATGAACATAGGGGATTCGTCGACGAGTTGCAGTGTGTGATTAGTCGACGAAAGTAAGGGCTCGTTGACGAGTCCAATGGGTAAAATGACCCTAACGGGCGGAAAACAGTTAGTTTACCAAATAAAATATCTTTTCTTCCCCCCCAACGGCTAGTTAACGGCTCCTTTGACTCTTGGACTATAAATACAAGCTATTAGACTTGTATTAACATGGTTTTGAAGGCTTTTGATCATTCTTAGTGAAAAATATCTTTTTACCCCCAAACCTAAGCACCTAACACTTTGCATTGTTGTTCTTCATTTACAAGTGCTTATTCTGTGACAACTCGAATAAAAAAAAAAGGAATTTAAATAAGAAAGAGGAAAGGAGATTAATAGAGGACTCGTCGACGAATATAGGGGATTCGTCGACGAGGGCTTAAGAAAATTTGTTGACGAAGACATGATTCGTCGACGAGAAAATACCGAGAGGGGTTTTTGAGCCAACTGAATTTCATCGACGAGGAGTGGATTTTGTCGATGAAATTATTGAAGGACTTGTCGACGAATGACGTGAGTCGTCGACGAATCCTCTGCTCTATAAATATCAAAATCTGGATTTTTGACTTCCTAAAGAAGCTAACACTCTCCTCTCTCTCCTCCCTTCAATTTTATCTCTCTCTCTCTCTCTCTCTCTCTCTCTCTCTCTCTCTCTCTCTTTCATCATTTTTGGGCCATATTTACGTTAGATTGACAATCCAAAGTCACCATGACACTTCTAAGGTAGTTCCCTCCAAATCTACCGGAGCGGATCGTTGGTGAAAGCAAGTTAGAAATCATCCCTGAGTTAAGGCAAGACTTTTTAAGCCAAATTTGGTCTTACGACAGTTATAGGAAATGATATACACGTAGAAATAGTGAAGTTTAATACTGAAAGTTTTCAGTTTCAGGGTATTGATTAGGAAATCCTACGGTGGTTAGATCAGGATATTTAGGGGCTTTCTTAGTAGTCAGGTAAGGGAATAAACTAAAGCAGTTACTTTTCACTCAAATTACTATTATTTATGAGCAAACTAATTTTCTGAAAATATGTAGGATATTTGAATATTATGGAATTAATGCACGTTTGGGAAAAATATTGTTATTATGTTGAAACGTGTATATATGTATGAGATGCCAGAAATCATGATTTTCAAATGCAATGTATGGTTTTATACAGCAAATGTGTGGCATGAATATTATTTTTCGTGGAGAAATATTATGATATGATAATTATATGAATGCAGTATGATTTGAAAAGTTATGGAAATATACAGTATGTTACGATTTCGGCATGAGGCCGTATTTATATATGATTTTGGCGCGAGGCCGTATTTACGTATGTTCGGAACGAGGCCGTATTTATGAAATGATCGGCACGAGGCCGTATTTATGAAATGTTCGGCACGAGGCCGTAATTATGAATTATGAAAGATACTATACTATCATGTACTATATGTTCTCAGAACCTGGATGTTAGTTTAGTTCAGTTCAGGAGCTTGGTACCGTAGCTACATAGATCAGATATCTATGTTCAAATTAGTGCTAACCACCCCATGAGGGTGTGGGAGATGGATAGTTGATGTGGCTTTCAGTAGAGTGTGGACATCCACCTGGCAGTCCGGACCAGGGTGTGGTGGGCTCATCGTACTTACAGACATATTTGATTCGGCAGTGGTCGGCCAGCCATTGTCGGGTCCCGCCTTCGGGCTGCACAACCCCTCATGGGGGGTAATACATGCCATTAGCTAGCTATTCATTCTGGGTATGTTTTCAGTATTATCAGTTATAACAGATGTTTTATGTATGACATGACTTATTAGAAAATATGTAAGCATGTGATTATTCAGTATGATATGATGAACGTTTACGAAAATATGAAATGTACTGTATATGTATAATTGCATTAAATATTCATGTTGTCACACAGCTGTATTTAGTTTATTTTCTCTTACTGAGATGTGTCTCACCCCCAACATTAATTAATTTTTCAGGAGACCCTGAGTGACCGGCGGGTCGTAGTTACCGTGCAGTCAATGAAATTACCCCGTTAGGAGGGCAAGATTTTGTACTAAGATCAGGAGTATTTTGTGTTTGATCCTAGAGTTATTTTGATATTTTGGGGGATGCATATAAATACAGTATCATGATGATTGTAGTAAACTCTGGTATTATGCTTGATGGATGGATGATTTAAATTTTATGATTGTTGTTGCTTAGGTTTCCGCTGTGATTGACAGGTGTCCCCGTTACCCACGGGTTCGGGTTGACTTTTCCATTCATTATATTACATTTTATGTTAAGGAATTTGAGGGTGTTACGTATTCTCTCTTACTCTTTAATTGTGTTTGATTCATTACTTGAGAGATAGAGTGAGGTTTGCTTTGTATTTAATATTTGCTCATTTGAGAAGTATCATATTATATTTCCATCATCTTCTTGTAAGGTTCTTTGTGGACCATTTGGTGAAGGTTCTTTGTGAACCGAAGAGGCTTTTGGTGAGTAGGTAGGGATTTGTTCCTGAGTTGTAAGGCTTCTCCGCCGGTGAAGGAGATCGTATAGTGGAATCCTTGAGTTGGTCTCAAGGCGTGGATGTAGGCCTAGTGCTGAACCACGTAAAAATATCGGTGTTTATTATTTGTCTTGTGTATGATTTAAATTTCATATATTGTCATATAATTGCTTGCATCTTGTCAAGTGTTTTATTTTGTAAAGAAATTTTATAATTTTGCAAAAGAGTCCATTCACCCTCCCTTCTGGACTATATACTCTCGAGCTGGGACATCTAACACTCCACATCTGTAGCATTTATTTTCATGATGTCTGGATCATTGATCCTGATCATTATCCCACTTCTAGGGGCCATCCCTCTTCTAGGGGATCGTAACCTCACGTCGATGCCAGTATTAATTTCGACCATGACCATGCCCACGACTATGACTGCGGTCTCATCCTCGACCACGAGATGTGTTCATGTTCACTTCAGGGAATGGGGTTGAATCAGTTGGATGAGTTTGGTGATTTTTCATCAAAAGCTTGTTATTTTGCTTAGTAACAAAAAGACATGATATAAGTTCAAAAAATTTAGTAAATTTTTTCTCCCTATATTGCTGCTGTAGGAGCACATTAGTGGAATGGAAAGTAATAAATATCTTTTTAAGCATGTATTTATCAGTAATATTTTCACCACATAATTTTAACTTTGAGCTAATCTTATGCAGAGCTGACTTATATTTATGGACTATTTTAAAATCTAGTAACCTCAGGTGCAACCATTCATGTCAAGCATTTAGTAAAATCACAGTCTTTTGATGGTAAAATCTATCTTTCAAATTTTTCCATAAGATAAGTGGGTCTTTGATAGTGAGATATTCAGTCTTTAATTATTCATTTAAATGAGGATGGAGGAAGATTATAACTTTTGCGCGATCCTGCAGGGATGCTGTATTTTCATCCAAAATAGTGTTTCCCAAGTTCATTGTATTTAGATGGATATCAACATTAAGAATTTATGATAAATAATTGTTGCCTTCGATATCAAGGGGAACAAATTCAACTTTGCTTAGGTTTGACATCTGAATAATTAACAACAATAACACAATTTATAAAAACAAAATGTAAAAGCTGAAATAAAACTGAGATAATAATAGATATAATATTACTTCGACCCTTTCAGAAGTACTTAAATATGTTTCTTCAGGAACATTATTTTTTTTTTTCTCAATTTATACTCTTTAGGAGTATGATTTCAATTATAATATGAAAATGGGTAATAATTTACCACCTTTTCCGGAGGTTAAATATACTACCTCATCTAGAAGATAAACGTCTCACCTCTTTAGGAGGTTGATTTTAACATCTTTTCAGAAGGTTAAAATTATACCCTCTTTAAGAGGTAAATATTTAGTCTCTTCATAATGTCTATCTTACCATCTCTTGTGGAGATTGTTACTCTTTAAAATTTAAAAGAAATATTCTCTTTTAGAGAATATTATACTCTTGTGGAGTAAAACTTATAAGAAATAAATTAAATAGGATTTAAAGAAATATCTTAGATAGTTAGAGTCTCGAGCTGATGACGTGTTGTAAAAGATGCAGAAAAATAAATAGAGACGAGAAATAAATTTTACGTGGTTCGGCTATGCCTACTCCATGGGAGGATGAAATAAAAAAATTTACTATCTTAGGAGAAATTACAAGATAATTTGGAGCAAGTCTTATACAAAATATTTTTCTTTCTTTCTATCTCTCCTATTCTCTTTTCCTTTCTATTTGTCTGCACACTTCAAGTGTTTTTTTGTGTGTATATCAAAATGAGAGGAACAGATGACCCTTTTTATAGGGCAATAAGGATAGCACATAATTTATGATGGTGGAAAATGAATGGGTGACAACTATTAATTTTTATACTTTTCATAATATATACTGGTTAAAATTCAATGACATCCCGTGAATATGTTGACTATGACATTACACTTCTAAATTTCCGACAACTCAAAAACTCATGGTATTATAATTTATAAATAAAAGTAAACTTCTATTAGTTGATTGTTGATCAACAATTCTTCGACGTTAAAATATAATTTGCATCACTACTAAAATTATCTTTTATCCTTTCATTTAATTAATATAATATATATATTTATATATATATATATATATATATATATATATATATATCATTCCTATAATAAATTAAGAAACAAGTAAAATATTGAATATTCACTAAAACATGAAAAAGTATTACTCATAAAATAACATGTTCTTCAAAAAAGCCTATTTACAACTTGGTATTTTCTTTTAGATGGAAGCTACCTAATATATTCATATTTTATTATCAACTAACACCCATTGTCATCATTAGACGAAAGTAAAAAAAAAAAATGATAATAATATCTAGAAAAGGCCTTCTCATATTGATTACGCCCAAAGAATAATGCGATAGTTGTAGCACAGCTTTGGGGTGTCAATTCCACATAGAGATGAAAAAAAGGAATACAGATAGGCAAATAAAGATAAAAAAAATTTGTAAATAATTTTTATAGAAAAACAAATGACTTCTTTTTAGAAAGATTTAAAAGTAAGTTTATTTATGTAGATGAAAAATTAAGTTTGCAAGAACCAAGGCATCAGAAATCCCTCTCACAAATCAGATAATCAATCTATTTTTAATCCATTGGTTTTCTCAACTAGAGATTTCACATCCCAAATCCCCAATCAGAAAATGTAGAATTACAAATCTTTGATAAATTCAAAAGCAAATTTTCTAAATATTATTCATCTCATTAAAAACTCAAAAGCTATTTACTTTGTTAATAAAATTTAACGACGACAATATATCCAGAGACAATATTGCAGTAGAGGAGTAATTTAACAAAATTAATAGTTTGTCTTGAACATATTCATGGATCCTTACAATTCTATGGAAAAAGTATGACTGAATCCATGAAGAGATTCAGATATATGAATATTCAAGTGCGAAATAAGACAAATAATAATTGATGAACAATAAATAGAAAATATAAAAACATTGAAGAACAACAATATAGAATAAAAATAAATTGAAATACCTTTATTTGATTAAGTTCATCCCTAACCCAGGGTAGGGAATTAGTTCCTCATAATAAGGTGAAAGAAAAATAAACTATAAAGAAAACCTTCACAAAACCAAGACAGCTACTCAAAATAAGAGTTTTTGTTTATATAGTTCTGCCTACAAAACCCTAAAAACGGAATAACAAAAGAAATTCGGAATAAATAACTTTAGGATTTTGGACTTGGATTGCGACCTATTTTTCACCCATTAAAAGTTCGAATTAGCAAAAGGCTATATCAGGATAAATTGTAGCCCATTATGTAAGGTTTTCAACACAACTTAAATCACCCAAAACCAATATCGGATGAGATAGTTATGATGAAAATACTGAGCAGTGTGCGGAGACTCTTCCAAAATGGGATTCTATCATATCAAATATTTTTTCCTCCAATTTAGGTGGCTGTCTTCTTCATTTACGTTGACTTCCAAATTTTCTTAACTTCATTCCTATGATAAAAATCATTGAAAATTAATTAGAATTAAAAACTTTATAAAATGAAGATTAAGTTAGAAACTTATCACTAACATATTCAAATTGTCTATATAAATTAGCAAATAAACAAGAAAAAGTAATGTTCAGAGTGCACGTTTATGCACTCATCACATATAATGTGCATGTATACTCCATTATATATAATAAACTAAAATTGAAGTGTAGTGATAAATACTATCTAAAATATTTTTTAGGACAAAAGACACTCATCTCCCTTGAGATTTGTCAAAAAGACAAGGACATCTCCTGGGATTTTAGACATCCCCTCAAGTTTGAATCTATGGATACTTATACCCGTCATGTCAATTTTCTATTAGTATTCAAACGAAAGTTTTAAAAATATTTTTTTTCCAATTATACCCTCAACCCTAGGAGCTGCTAGTTTCCTAACATGATGTGCTAAATTTTTTTTCCCATTTTTGCCATTGTTTGCATAATGCCGTCAAAAGTAGTTTTTTTCCTATTTTGGCCTTAAATATATGCTGTCAATATTATACAATTTGTCTTTAAAAATATATTTTTTCTTTTTGACATAGTTCATTTTTACCTTTGTCAAATATGACTCGTATTCACAAAATAAGAATGGCACCATCAACAAAGTAAATTCAACACAGTTGAATGATCTTCATTATAATTTCTGCATATGCTGGGAAGCAAAAACCAAATCTACAACAAAATAAATCCAACATGATATATATATTTACATGCATCAACTAAGTATAACTGTGATGTTTTATAGATTCATCTTTTGCTATCTCCATCCTATTGAAGAAGAATCACAACCCTAACAAGGAAAGAAACTGTATTGATCTCAATAAGACATTGTAGCAGAAAAAAGGAGAAAAGGAGGATAGTGAACCTACCAAATTCAAAGTGATTATTCTAATCAAAATTTAGGAGTTAGAAGGAACTGAGTAGATTAATTACTAAGGGGTCTAGGGGAATTAAGAGACCCAATTGATAATTTGATGAACCCAACTAGGGTTGCAAAATGGGAAGCATCCGGTTTTCTCCATGTCTCCTAAATTGCCACATCTTTGCATTTTGTTGATTGAGGGATATTCTTGTGTCCAATTGAAAAGGGTTCATTGGAACAGTCTCTAAGTGTTAGATTACCGCTTTACCTAGAAATTTAAGCAGTTAGATTGTGAGTCAACAATATATATCAACTTTTAATACTCCCCCGCATGTGCAGCTCAACAGCATGAGGAGAAATAAACACATAATAAATTTTTAAATACCACAAAATAAATGCGGGCGACGAGATTATAATTCAGGACCTTCTAGTAATCAGTTCTGATACCATGTTAGATTACAACTTTTACCTAAAAGTTTAAACTATTAAATTGTGAGCCAACAATGTATATCAACCTTTAACATTGAGGAACTTCTCACATGAGGGTTTTTCTTTTAGTTCCATATTAAGAAAGAGGTTGCTAATTCAGGTCCTGCAGAACTTGATTATTTCAGTGAAGGACACGACTTGGATTGTTAGGTCAGAGAAAAGCAATGAGAATCTGATTATGAGTACTCTCAATTTGAGCAGCAATGGGAGCTTGGAAGATGAGAGATCTTGAATCGCTTGTGGAGGCAAGACTGAGAGAGTCCAACAAATGATGCTCCCCAAAGCTATGAATGCTTCTCCTCAAAGCCACAAATCGCGACTGTTCCACAAACCCACCAACTTCGAAAAAAAGAGATTACTTCTTGTAAACCCTAACAGAATAAAGGCTTTGAAGATTTCCTCAATGAGAAGCTATACAAGAGAGGGAAGGATGGGCTTCGAGTGTCTATGAGCAACAGTGGAACGAGATGCAAGGAGGGAGGTTTGAGGAGAGGATTGAGAGCTACAAAGGAAAGAGAAGACTAAGAGCTCACTAGAGAACGAGAGCAGCCCCCAATTTTGAAGGGGCAAATTTGTCTCATTAATGTTTTTTTTTTTTTAATGGTGTTACGCATCTATCATTCCAAGGGGCATGGGCGTCCATAATTCAAATTTAAGGGGAGGTGTGTGGAACTTTAGAAACCTCAAGATAGCCCCTTAATAGAAAAAGAATATAGAATACAATTAATAGAAAAAGAATATAGAATACAAAAGAATAAGGAACCCTCCATAAAAATAAAAATAAAAAATTGAAGTAAAAAAACAAAATAAGTAATACAAAATAGTAGACCAAACATGCTAAACATTTTCAAGTTATAATCTCTTGAATTGCAGTAGCCTATAAAGAAGCCAAATATGGAATTTTATCTTAAACAAAAATTTAGGAAACCACCTTCCTTTAAAAATGCAATTATTTCTTTCCATCCAAATACCCCACAACACCGGAAACAAACCACATCTCTATAGAGCAGCCTAGCCTTGTCTTTGCTCCTTCCAAAATCCAAAAGAAAGAAATAACCAGCATAGCGTCGAGGAGCCCAAAATGAAAAATATGTCCAGAGATTGGTTTAACATGTCTTCTGCTCCACAGCTTGTTAGTCTTCACTCTATTAAGAACAATCAATGGAATAAAAGCCTTAATTTTAGAGTGAACCTTGGCCTTCCAAATCATATGAACCAAAGAAAATGATATATATTTGGTCAAGAACTCAAAAAAGAATCGCAAGAAAATTTACTAAAGACTCTAACATCATATTCTCACATCGAACAATAACCTTCCAATATACTCAACAAAAACAATAACTAACTAAAAATGAACCTTTCTATGTACCAACTCGCCCGTGATTGTCACAAGCCTGTACAAGCAATATTATTCCTGACCATGACCACCTCTCAGCTTTGAAAAAACTCCAGTAAATATTAAGTTTGGCAATGCACAGTTAAATGTTCTTGAGCAGAGATACATCAGACGCCATACTAGATAAAATATAACCGGTGCAAAAAACCCATGGCCATTTTCTAATACAGCATTGCAGCGTCTTATCACCAATACAAACCAAGAACTTGATTCTTGCTTAGACAGATCAATTCAATAACACAACCCATCCTCTTCCCCCATTCACAAGAGTAACATGTACTTCCAAAATAAGAGGAAACCCATACAAGATACAACTGTCTTACGATTGACTTGGCATCATCCATAGCTACAAGTTCTACCATCATGCTTATCCACTAGCACTAAAACTACAACTCACTAATGATGAAAGGCACAGCTGAATTTCATCCTGAGCATGCATCTGAATGGAACAAGTTTGATCACAGCCATTCCCTTACCAGGATCCTGCCATCATTGGTCAGTTTGCGGCTGTTGAGTTTGTTGTTGCTGAGGCTGAGAATGAGGCCAAGGTGGCATGAAAGCCACAGGTGGCTGGGGCTGCTGGGCAGCATAGAGTGCTGCTTGATCAACTGGTTTTCCCATCATCATCCCTGTTGGCCCCACAGGATGCTGGGGAGGGACATAGTAGTATGGAATATTGTCACTCACTGGAATAGTTGCCTTGGTGACCCCAAGTCCTTCCTCTTTTAACTCATCTCTAGGAATAATATCCACCAAAAAATCAAAGACATCTGTCCTTGAAATGGCAGCTGCAATATCATTCTTCTGAAGCGTTCGTCTCTTATTCTCTTCTGTGTGTATCCAAGAGCGCAAAGTCAGCTCCAAGATGAACATCTCACATGCTTTTGCAAATACGACTGGAGCCTCTGCTGAAATCATTCTGACGTCCTCATCAGCTTTCATTATTTTCTTGATCCGAGCAAGCGGGAGACTATGATTCTTGAAGTCAGTTGTTTGCTCAATTTCTTGCAGTTGGTTAGCCCAGAACATCTGAAGCTGTTGCTGCTGCTGTTGATGGAGGAAGTGTTGAGCTTGGTAGGCAAGTTGATGCTGAGATGGGTAAGTGGTGGGATGCTGTGCTGGGGAAGGGATGGTTGCAGCAGGAGTTCCAGTAGCCACCATGGGAGCAGTTTGGTATGGAGAAGTAGAGTAGGCCATTTGACTTGACCCTGCAACAATTCCAACCACAGGCTGCTGCTGCTGCTGCTGCGGTTGCGGGGGCTGCTGCTGCTGTTCTGATTGATCCATGGCCAATCAAAAAATCTTTACCTCTGCTGCAGCTATTTTGCTCAGCACAGCACCGAAAGAAAGAGTTTAAGTTCAAAGTGACCTCATGTAAAATATATATAATGCAGAAAATCAACAAACCACCATCCCGAATGAAGGTGCAACAGAACAATGCTTCAGCCTATTAAAACAAAAAAATTATCCCAAACTGACAGCTCCACAAGCTATCCTGGTCGATCATATTCTGCATTATTTAAGTCATATGAATGTGTTAAATAAATAGACAACTAGGAATCTTACAGAAATCATCCAATTAATTTCTGCTAGTCTCCTTCTATGTTATGGTAGAATTCTTGCAGAAGTCAGACAGCCTGTACTTTAGTCTACATTGTATTAAAGCAAGAATCTGATGCATTTTCAGAATGTTGGTAGAATATAACATCCAATCAAGTTCAATGAAACAAATATCCTTTGGGTTCAGCACTTCAGCCACAATGATGCTATTTCTTTTAAAGAGACAGTTTTAAGTTTTAACTTAAGAAGCACCAATACCAACACAGGGCGCATATACCATACGACACTGACATGGTGATATGTTGATTTTGTAAAAATAAGGATGTAGACCTGTTTTTCCTTCTAGGTGGAAAAATATTGTGCTAATTTCAATTTAATTGGAATAAGCACCATTCATGCTCAATTATGAATTGCATAATCACTAACAACACTCAAATTAGGAAACGCAAGAAACATTCGTTCATTCATCAACAATCAAAAAATTGATCATCAACAACCAAAATACAGAATTTTCATTCAAGTTCCTGAAGATGCATTTTTTTTTACATCATACAAAATATCAAATTAACTAAATTAAGCTAAATTCGATTAAATGCTTTGAAGATCAACCAGAATTTTTACTTAATTAGTCAAGTTCCCGTGTATTTTTTTATTTCCGTCAAAAGAAACTTCAAGGCCAGTGGCCAATCGCCATCAATATTAATGAAAATTTCGGGATCCAAGCAAAGGTTCAAAACAGAGAAGGAGTATCAAACAGAAAGAGTTGATCAAATGAAAAAAAAAAGAGGCGACTCACGTTGAGCAAAGACCCAAATATTTCGACCCTTCGAGACAACTCAAAGAAGAGCTTTGATTGAACTCTTCTACATAGAAGAGGCTTGGAGCCTAGCCAAGATCGTCGTCGAGCAAGCCTGAGATGGCCGCGAACAGGGCGAAGAAGGCTGGGAGCAGCGGGAGACTGGGAGAGGGGTTCGACAGGGGTCGCGAGTCGGCTAGGGCTCCGACGAAGCCTAAGATGTCCGGCGAGAAGGGCGAAGAAGGCTGGGAACAGCGGGAGACTGGGAAAGAAGTTCGACGGGGGTCGCGAGTCCGCTAGGGCTCCGACGAAGCCTGAGATGTCCAGCGAACAAGGCGTAGAAGGCCGGGAGCAGCGGGAGACCGGGGCAGAGAGGTTCGACGGGGAACGCGAGTCCGCTAGGGCTCCGACGAAGCTTGCTTTCTATCTACGGGGAATGCATACGGGTAGGGCGGCGGAGATGAACAGCACAGCACCGCCCACTCATGGAAAAAGCTCAAAAGCAGAAGGGGCCCTCAATCTCATCGACTGATACTTGCGAGAGAGAGAGTTGTGTTGTATCATGTTGCCAGCAACAGGTAGAAACAGCCTTATGGTCGGTCCATTGATGGTCACCTTAAATTTCCACCCGCTTCATTTGAATAAAATTATATTAATTTTATATTTAAAATTTTTTAAACACAATAAAAAACTTTAAATATTTTTTCAATTCAACACTTATTATCATATATATATATATATATATATATATATATATTCTAAAATACACTTCTGCATGAAGATGCCACTCATTTTAAATACAATTAAACACCACTTATGACTTTTAATACTTTTTCAATTCAACACTTATTATTTAATACTTTTGTTAAGAAACATTTTTCCTAAGTCGTTCCTTTACAAAAACTAGTGACTTCTACAAGACTGATGAACTCCCTTGAAAAGTTTTATATGCTATTGTACCTTTGACACTATAGGTAACAAAAAATTAGAGTTTTTTCCCGGTTTAACTTTTTTAAAAAATATATATATTAAATAATACCCAATTCTGGGAAGTATTTTCTCGAATGACTATGACATAATCTCGCAACTCCAATTAGCCAGATTTAAACAAATCTCGCTACTCAGAGTAGCGAGATTTCCCACGTGTATGACCTTATGCAAATCTCTCTATTTGGAGTAGCGAGATTTGGTTGCCATGCGTCTATACTAGATTGGGGCTGCCATTTAAATCTCGTTACCTGGAGTAACGAGATTTTCTGTGCACGAAGAAGACATGTTTTTCCCTTTATTATTTATTTATTATAATAATGATTAATTAAATTTTTTTCTTAATTATCGGAGGGAAGAATCATTTATTAATTTAAATTTTCACATATAATAAATTACATTTCTTAATTTAGTTAAAAATATTTTTTATCATAAATTAATATAACAGTCATACACTATATAAATATACACTAATTATATTTAATTAAATGGGAAAATCTTCTATTATTTTATTGAGTAAGAAATATTTAAATATTAATTGAAAATAATTATTATTGAAATTGTTAATCAATTAAATAAACTAATTAATTGATAACAACAACCTTCTATTTAGGTCCTTTTTTGAAAATGAAAAATGGGGAAAAAAAAGTAAAAGAAATATAAGAGAATTTAATTTTCATATTTCATATCAAGAAAATTGAGGAAAAAAAAAAGTATAGCAAAAGAATGCCTAAAAATATAATTTTACAAATGATCAACATTTGAGTTTTCTGAATTATTAATCGTATAAAATAAGTTATCATTTTTTACACGAGTTTTCTTTTTTAATACCAAATCTTTCATTAAAATGAATATTAAAACATACCTGTGTACTGGAGATCAAGGAGCTCAATCCGAAGAAAGAAAACCCAATTCCACAGTAAATGACAATTACTTGGGCTGATTTGATAGTCAAATAGGCACAAGAGAGCCTTTTGCAATACTCCTTTAGCAACCTCCTGGGGAGGAAATCTTCTTGCAAGCCAATTCACCACCATTTTGCACAAAAAAAAAAAAAAAAAACCACTAAGAAATAAACCCCAATCCACACCAATTCGCATTACGGAACAGGTATTTCGAGTTCCCCAAAATAATAAAACAAAAACAGCAGCGCCAATGCAGACATTGATTAGAATAGAAATTAGAACCACAAAACCTTTCCAAGACAATGAAAAAGCAAAGATCGAAGCTCGAAAGAAATCGACATATGAAGAAATGAAATTACCGACAAGAGAGAGAGAGTGGGAAGTGATGCAAAGGCCTTCAGGGAGAGATTGGGAAGTGAGATTGAATTGAAGAATGGAGAAGATGGGTTGTCTGTTGCCCTACTTATAGGTGGGCTTTGTTAGTGTTACGAGGAGGGTATCTATCCCAAACCTTTTTGGAAGAGTTTGATCTATGACCATGGTCGCGACCTCGACAAGCTGCTCTTTGTTCATCGAATATGCCCAAAAGGTTTCGGCATTCTGTCTGAATTCAAGTTCTATTGAATCACTTTAATCTTGTACGCCATGGAAATGGCTTCCAGTCCTCGAATTGTAGAAAAGATTTTCAAGGATTACAAAGGTAGCCGAGCTTGCCTTGTTTGTGCCTTAACCTATAATGTTGATGATTGTTATGGCCTCTGTGATCTAGAGGAGGAGAACTTGTGTCTGTATGTACAGCCAAATGAAACTTGGGAAGTTACTCTTTTGGTAGAGGAAGTTCCACTTCCTAAAGAGTATTAAGCAATACAAATGCCCAACTTACAGGACTTTTTTCCCAGTTTATCTTTTTTTTAATAAAATATATTAAATAATACTTTTTTTGGGCAAATAATTTCCAGAATGACTCTGACGTAATATCGCTACTTGGTGCAGCGAGATTTGTCACGTGTCACGAAACGACATCTCTCATTTGATGGGGTCTTCTAGATTTGTACGCCATGTGTTTATGACATAATATTTTGGCCTTACTAGCATGTTCAAACCTCCCAAAAAAATCCCTTTTTCTTGCTTGAATCATTCGCCTAAATGAAAACTAAAATATGGCTTTTAATATTTGATAACATCAAGTATCCATATCCTTTTGATCCATTAGTTAATTAACTTAGAATAATCTTCACTGATTAGTTACTTAACTGTTTGATTTAGGGATGGGGTTAACAAGTCTCAGTTCAATCAGGTTTTGAACATTGAGCTGGATCAAATTATAGAGGTGTTTGTGCTTATCCAAGTCCTTTTTTTACACTTGTTACCTACACTATTTCGTAGGATTAATTTGAAATAGATACGTAATCATAAATTTTTTTAATAATGTTTCATATGTGTAGGCATGTTGGCTAAAAAAGATAGCCTTCTGGTTTGAAATTTGACTTCGTTTGGTACATGCTTAAGCATGCATGTTGAGTTTAGTTTGGGAGAAGGGGGGGGGGGGGGGATATAGGGTTCAAATTTCAGAAATAAAGTTCAGCCCTGTAATTATTATCAACCTTCATGTATGCAGTTCCACTTATATGCTATGCTCATTTGACAGCAACTTTCATTCACAATTCATGAAGTTTGACGTCATTTTCTTTTTTCTTTTGTGGTAAGTATGCAATTCTTGACCTACTTTGTAGGCATGAATTGTTTTCACATAAACCATGGTATATGTCCAATGAGTTAGTGTATATTTATAACGTGTGATTGTTACATTGAGTTCTTTAGTTGTTGTTGACTCAATATTCTATAATATGAATAATAGTAATCTGAGTATTGGAAGTTAAAAGAAAACATTTATCCAACACACTCGATACCAGTATGTTCACAACGTTACATTCACCATTTTCATACACATCCAACCTATCAAATTACAGTAAAAATTTCGGCACAGTCCCCTTTAAAAATTGAGCATATCCATCTATGCACCTGTTCAAAGAAAACATTTATTCGACACAAGGCATACTAGTATGTTCACAACGTTACATTCACCACTTTCATACACATCCAACCTATCAAATTATTATAAAAATTTTGGCAAAGTCCCCTTTAAAAATTTAGCATATCCATCCACGCATCTGTTCAAAGAAAACATTCATCAAATACACTTGATACCAGTATCTTCACAATGTTACATTCACCAGTTACATACACATCCAACCTATCAAATTCCTATAAAAAATTCGGCAGTGTCCCCTTTGAAACATTCAGCATATCCATCCATGCACCTGTTCAAAGAAAATATTTATCCTACACAACATTTAGCATACCAGTATGTTCACAACGTTACATTCACCACTTTCATACACATCCAACCTATCAAATTACTATAAAAAATTTGGTAGAGTCCCCTTTAAAAATTTAGCATATCCATCCACACACCTATTTAAAGAAAACATTTATCAAACACAATTGATACCAGTATCTTCACAACATTACATTCACCAATTACATACACATCCAACCTATCAAATTACTATAAAAAATTCGGCAGAGTCCCCTTTGGAACATTCAACATATCCATCCATGCACCTGTTCAAATGGTTTAATTTTGATGATTATATTATTCAAATTTCATCAAAATCTTTGTCTATATATGTCATAAAAGTTGAAGCTAAATTTTTAATAATTTTGTCTGCATAATTAGATTTTTGAAAAGCTAAATGTGATTCATAAACATTTTTAAAACTTACTATTCAATTTATCTCTGTTGCCCTCGTTTGCCAATATGCCATTATATTTTTGACTAATAAAAATTTTATTTAGACATTTGAGTTGTATTTAAAGAAAAAAAATATTTTGAAAATGAAATTTAAATATTGAGATCTTCAAACAATGCATCATGCTTAGATTAGGCGCATCTCACAATTAACATGCTATAAGGGAGCATAAAAATCCAATGAGATTCATGTATAAGGCATGAGAATCTTTAGTTTATGAACACACATAAGCCTTATGATTATATTTGTTCTCAAACAAGTAGATGGTTTCTGATAATTAAATTAAATTTATAGTCAAAGGATATATCTGATCTTGAATATTTGTTGTCTTGTTAAATGCTGAATTTATCATTTGGTTCTATCATATTCTTCGATCAATTTCTTTTCATTTTCTTTTCCATTTCATTCTACAAACTTAATAAAATGATACCCTTCCACTCAATTTAGATGAAATAAATTAAGATAATAAACAACATACATTTAGAAATAAAATTGTTACTATATCAAACAAACATGATTCCATAAATATGCTAAAGAACATAGAAATATAAAAACGATTATATAATTCAAACAAATAAATTTTATGCATGTTTTTGTTTGGGCAGTATCATAAAAAATAAAATTCAAATACAAAAAAAGCACTAACCTTAAAGAAAGGTGGTTCCGAATGAAGCATTCAAACAGTGAACAACACACTAAACTCTTTAATTAATCAAACGAACTCTTCGATCAAATAAATTAATTTAAAATTTTTGAACAAAATAAAGGATGGATTTGTGTCTTACCCCATCTCCTCGAGTTTATATAGTTGGTTCTCAATGGTTAGGCAGCCTCTCGTCGCAACGGTCACCTACACAACACGTCCGGCCTCTGCCTCCTTCAACGGTAACCTGCTCTACTCTTGTAAAGACCCGAAAAATTAAAATGATTAAAATAATTAGAAAAAAAAAATATATATATATATATATAAAATAATAGATAAATAAATAAAAGGAATGACGTGGGAAAAAGAAAAAATAATAATAACTAATAATAACATAATATTAAAATAAAAGAAATTAAATTAAATTAAGATAAATTAAATAATTAGTTATTAAATTAAATATTTTTACATTAGATTAAAAAAAACTAATTGAAATAAGATATGTATATATATATATATGTATATATATATATATATATATGTATATAGGTATGTTATTATAATATATAAATATATATATAAAGTAAAAGTTAAAGAAAGAAGAAAGAAGAAAGAAAAAGAAGAAAGAAGAAGAAGAAGAAGAAGAAGCAGAAGTACAACGCAACACCCCCTTGAAATTTTTTATTTTACTGCGCGTTCATCTCCGTCTCTCCTTCTCTCAATTTCTAGATGAGTTTGCGGTGGATCGGGAAACGGAAGGTGCAGTTGGATTCCTAGTTCCACTGCCGACATTTTTATTGGAGTAGATTTTTCTTGAGAATGGCTTATGCACTAATCCTGGGGAAGATAATTTTTCTCCATTTTCCCAATTTCGCTGTAAATATGCTGTTAAATCGATGATTGGGTACCACCACGTGGTCTTAATCATGGTTGTCGTCATTTTTGTGTGGATAATTTTTCAATTGGGGTTTTCTAGACCCTACTTTAAAACGAGAGTGGGATTTGAGAAATTTGGCTAAATTTAAGGGGATAATTATTTATTGGGTATTTAAGGGCTTAGGAAGTATTAAATAAATATTTTATTTAAGATTAATTTAATAGAATTATGATTTTTGATTCAGGGTCCGGGTGAGCATTGCAGGTATTTTTCAAAGTCCCTGTTGGCATAGTTCAAGAAATTAGGTAAGGGAAAAAATATATATTAAATCAGAATTTTTATGAATTTAATGAAAAAATAAATTGTGTTATATGTACGTGTATATGTTTCAGTATGGATGAATGCAAACTGTTTAAATTATATTTTTTTCGAGTTTAAGGCTGTTTATTAGATATGTATATGTGAAAATGAACTGATGAAAGTGGAAAAATATTTTCAGAGTATTTATGTAAGAAATGAAAGATATTTTTAGTATATAAACATTAAATGTTGGTTGACTTATTTTGCAAGCGTTATATGAATTTTATTACTAAATTGTGTGGCATGAGTAAATCAAATGTTGTGTGGAAATATATGTTAAATGTACGAGATGCAGGTTAAGTAAGGAATGCATTATGAATAAAACATGACATGGACTATGTTGCTTGTGTGTGTTAATGTAACCATGTAAACAGCTGAAAGTAGCTGGGTAAATGTGTAACGGTTGAAAGTGGTTGGGTAAATGTATAACAGCTGAAAGTGGCTATGTAAATGTATCACAGCTGAAAGTGGTTGGGTAAATGTGTAACAGTTGAAAAATGTTGGGTAAAACAGCTAAAAGTGGCTAGGTAAATGTATGACAGCTGAAAAATGTTGGGTAAATGTATGACAGCTAAAATATGTTGGGTAAAAACAGCTGAAAGATGTTGGATATGAAATAAAATGAAATGAAAAGGGAAATGAATGAAATGGAAATGAAATGTGAAATGTGAACAATGTAAAATGGAAAAGAGTCACTTAAAGTGAAATGCAATGCAATGTTAAGTCATAAATATGAACAGATGTATATGATTGAATAATGATAGAGAGAGTGATGTATTATAATATTAGAAGTATGTATGTACGTAGAACATGCTATGATTGGGCGAGGCATACTCTTCGCCTAAGGGCTTGCTGAGTAAGGCGAGTGCACTAGTAGCTTCAGATGTGACAGTAGCTGCATAACGCGCTAGGGCAGAGGGAACCTACTTGTATGGGCGGGTAGAATTCCCTATCCTTAAGGCCTTTACCAGTAAACTATTGTTGAATGCGTGAGTACGAGATTAATTTATCACTTGAGAGCTTACTGAGTAAGGTAAGTGCCCTGATATGCTTTAACTGCGACCTTTGGGTTGCCTAAATATCAGAGCAGAGGGGTGTTACTTGTATAGGTGGGTAATCACCCCTATCCTCGGGTAATCTCGTGGGTTAAACATTTGCATGTGTTTGAATAGAATCAGGGAATAATTTCAAAAATTGTGTTAACGATTTTTAAATGTTAAATATTATGTTGATTATAAATTCATGTTGGCCATACACTGTTTTAATATATTGTTTCTTCCCTTACTGAGATGTGTCTCACCCGAATATAAATGTATTATTTTTTTCAGGATTTCCTAGAGATCGAGCTTAGAGAGCTCGAGGTTTTTATAGCATTATTGGGAAATGGAAAAAGAAAAGGGTATATTTCTATGTTAATTTTGGGATGCAAATATTTATGTTTTACGTCCTTATATTTTAAGTCTGTGGAGAAAAGAAAGTTTGTGAACATACTGAAATGTTTTGGAGATATATGTAATTATGGAAATGTAGGTGTTGGATGATTTATTATGGATTATAATTAGAATTAGTAAATTCTGGTATATTGGTAAGGAGATTATATTTATGTTTTTCGCTGCGTATGATATGGATTATGGATTATCAAGATTTTATCAAGTATAACGCACTGGACCCGAGAGTAAGGGTTCGGGGCGTTACAACTTTGCTCCTCCCCGTCTCTCTGCAAAGCCTAAGTACTCTCTGTTCGCGAAGACAATGGAAGGAGAAAGGGCTCTGTAATGGCTGAAGCAAACCTCGTTGGACGAACCAATGAGATTTGCCATGCGTCGAATGCCGGCTGGATGGGCATTAAGTATCCGAAGCAAATCTCACTGGACGAACCAGTGAGATTTGCCACGCGTCGAACGTCGGCTGGATGGGCATTAAGTATCCGAAGTAAATCTTGCTGGATGAACCAGCAAGATTTGCCACGCGTCCACGCCAGCATGCTTTATCAAAAGTAAATCTCGCTACTTGGAGTAGCGAGATTTACCACGCGTCCACACCAGCATCGTTTATCCAAAGTAAATCTCACTACTTCGAGTAGTGAGATTACGTCAGAGTCATTCTAAGATACTTCCCAGAATGGGGTATTATTTAATATATATATTTTTTCAAAAAGTTCAATCGGGAAAAAACTCCATAAAATTGTCTAAAGAGTCATACTCCCACTCTACACACTAAGGCTAACACCTACTCAAAGCAAAAAACCTATACTACAACTTTCATTATGATAACTCATCTCATACACACAAGGCAAGCGGTCATTGGTAAGTATGATGCCCTAGACAAGGTTGACTTGTAATAATAAAGGACATGGAGATTCTCAACTACATTCATGGAATCGAGCATTACAAATCATGCCAAGTACTCCACGACCTTGGGATGCAGAACGAAGTCACCAAAAACTTGTATGAAGAAGAAGCCATACAAGAGGGCCACCAAGTAGGTTTAATGCGTAGCGCTGCAAATGAGTCAAACCTCTTGTGAGTTACTTGATGTTCAACTCGATAATGGCTTGTTCGAACTCGTTTATCAAGTTAAACGAGCTAAGATTGAGCTCAGACTTTAAACTCGTCAACTAAATGAACCAAACTCGAGCTAGTTCATACTCGACATTTTAGGCTCGCAAGTCAGCTCATTTAATAGCTTGCAAGCCATCTTGTTTATTAGCTCGTTTATTAACTCGTTTACTCGTTCGGTAGTAACTCTTGAAGATCATGAACAAACTTGATATTAATCTCATTAAATATTTGATTTTAATTTTTTTTACTTGTAAAATGTATTTTTCTCAAATTATATTCATTAATTATTAATTACTTTAATTAGCTAGACTTGGTTCGTTTATTAGCTCAAAATAAGCTTTAGTCGAGTCTAATTTGAACTTAAGCTCAAGCTTGACTCTTTCTTAATATGAAATGAGCTTTAGTCGAGTCGAGCTTGAGCTGAGCTCAAGTTATGTTTATGCTAAACGAGTCAAGCTAGATCTAGGCATTGTTCAATTTCACTCAGCTCGTTTGCCACCCTTAGTGACCTTCACTATCTAGATTGTGCAAAGGAAGGCTTCTTTGCCACTGATAAATGCTATACTCCATGCACATGAGCATATCCAACATGCGGGTGTCATCGTACGCTTGATAACTGAACTGATCCACATGGTGTGGCTATTGCAAAAGGGATGTGGAAGCCAAGAACTAGGCAGAAAGTTTGACCCACGAGATTTGGTTTGGGGATTTGGCTCTCACCCTAGAGCTACATTCATACCTTAATTAGATCGAGCAGGTAAGCCAAATGGCCAGAATCGAGTTTATGTCTCCTTTGACAAATCCTTTCACACGCATCTAAAAAATATCTAAAAAAAAACTTGCTAACCAAGGAATAGGGAAACATCTAGATTTGAGAGAGAATGTAGTAGGAAAAAGAGTAAGTGAGAGAATAGGATCAAGAGTTAAGACACATCTCACCGAAGATCAAAAGATGAGAAGTGGGCTAAAGGCAAGTGATGAAAAATATACTTGATCTCTGAGACTTGTGCTCATGATCATGCGTGTTAGCTCAAGTGAGGCCTAGGCTGCACACTCACAAAAATGCCTTCCAATTAGCAATTCTAATAGAGAAGTGTTTGTCATGGATAAAAAATGGTATATCGTAACACGTCGATAAGTTGTTTTTCTTGGTAAGTTGATTGACCAACTTGCACAAATTTAAAGTTTAATGACTTCACATTAGGGCTTTAACAAATAGATCAATAACCACAAATGCATTTTACCCTCCAAAAGACAACACTAAGTACAAATAATACAAACAAATTGTGCTAAAGTTGCCCTCTAATATCTTTGAAGGTAAGACAAAGACGACACCAAAAAAATCAAAATGCCCCAAAAAGGTGTCAAAACACCAATCTATCCTGAAATGAGTTGAGAGAAGTTCAACAATCCTTGTGGGCTCTCACATTATACTCAATTCAAAGTGTCCATAAAATTGTAAAAACTACGCAATGCCATAAAACTCTTCTACTCACTCTTCTTAAAACCCCCAAATCCTGACTAATAAGATATCCCCCACAATACTTGGTGCCACCCCACAGGAAAAAAAAATAAATCCAAAAGTAGTTATTCATCTGAAAGAAAAAGGTGCACACTGCATTCATTGAACCTGCATATCAAGCAAATATTAGACTACGGGACAAAGTTTTTTGATATGTAACATACCACATGTGTTAATCCTATTGAGAGTCCCAGTCCAGATGGAAACCTGAAATTTGAAGGGAACTTTAAATTTGGAGGGTGAAGGAAAAAGGATTTCAAAGAAAACGACTTAGGAATCACCCTCCAAACCCCTTCATCCTCTATCAAATAAAACACAATGTTTTGAGGGCAAAAAGGCAAGGTTGTGAGTTCACCAACCTCTTTTTCATTGACAATTCTAAAAAAGTAAAAAACCCAAGTAGAAAGCACTTATAAGCATGTCATGAGTGACAAAAACTTAAAACAAACGAGATACCTCAAGTGAGCTCTCACCCACCCAAGCATCCTCCAAAAACAAAAACATTACTTGGTCTAAAATGAGCAAGATGAGAGTTCAAAAAAGACACTTAGACAATAAACTTCTAGAGAATTCCATGAAAACAATGCCACTTCCCTCAATATCCGACCCAGCATGAGAGACAATGTCACTTTTCTTAATATCTCACCCATTCCAATAAGTCCCGTACTTGGTATTGCCTTGTGCCTTAAGGATTCAAACCTATAAGAGGAACCTATGCAACGATTTACCAACTAAAGAGATGTTCAAACTTTTTTTTCTTCCTTTCAAGAGAAGAGCAACAGACAAATTTGGCAGAAGAAAGCAGGCACCATTACAAACCAGGAAGTTGCAATTTGGTAAAAATTACAATAAGATATCATGAACATCAGTCTTTGCAACCACAAGAAAATGATATTAGAGATTATTTTAGGAAAACCTTCCCATCATGAAAATATTTATAGGGAACAATTCTCCCTAGTGCCAATACAAACTGTTTTCTTTTTAACTAGTATTATTATTATTAAGTGAACAATTGAATGAATAAATCTATTACGTGACGACTGAACACAGAAATGGCATAGATGAGAAATGATTAGACAACTACTTGGATGCCTTGTGACATGATGGTTTTATGTGGGTAGCTACGGACATTTCACGTAAGCGGCGGGCAATTTCAGTGAAGGATGGCCTGGCTGCAGGGTTAGGGTCCCAGCACTGCTCCATTAGTATTCTCCACTCAGTATCACAGAAGCTTGGAATTGTCGGTCTCAATGTGTTACTTACAATGCCCCCTGCACGCACCAAGTTATTTCCAAAATTATTACTGATCCATATATTGACTCTAGCGAATAAAAGTTACCTGCAGAGTTTAACAGTAATATTGGTTCATAAATGTTTGCAATTAATACTTACGGGAGATGTGAAATCCAATTAGTAATTGTTGAAATTCAGACCATTACATATAATGAATCATAGAAGCAGGGTTTGTTCTCTAGGAATTGAACCCAGGATCTTTTTTCAACTTCTGGTCTATACAGTATAATCTATTTAGACAATGACTTGACCTAAAAGCTTAGGTTTTTAGCTTGTGGGCTACCAATGCACAAGCCTTAATTCTTGCCTGCACAAGCGGAGAGATAACCAAAAGATGAGTAACACCCACCACGTGGAATAAGACCATTTTTCACCACCACATAATATTTACACAGACAAGACCACTAGAACCAAGGATTCCTTCACAACGATGACTCCTATACCGTGTAACTCATCACTTTATCAAAAAGCTTGCCTAAGCTACTAGGTCTTGAGACAACAATGCATACGAATTCCCAATGATCCTGCACCCAATTGCGATTGTAGAGAGAAAATGAATTATGCATTAGAGGCACAGTCTCAATCAAATTTTCATGAAATCATCGAAATTTTCACTTTTTACCATCCTCAAAATCAAAATGGTAGTCAATTTTGCAACTTAAAATTTTTGATAAAAATTTCCACAAAGCATCCAAAAATATCAAAATATCAAAATCTCAAAATTTTCAACAAGATTTTCTAACATTTTGACTATGAAACTAGATTCTCCTTGAAATTGAAATTTGAGATTCAAAATTCAAATTGAAATCTGTCTCTTGATAAATACTTTTTTATCTAAAACAAAGACAATATGACTCTTAGCTTTTAGACTTGAAATATTACGTAAAATTAACTTAGATATTTGCTACAACAATTTATTTGTATTTTTAATGTCTAAATTAGTTGTCTTTGAATAATATTAATTGATTTGTGAATTTCATTTATATTAATTGTGTTTAATATGAATTATCGCATTAGAGTTATTCCATGTTATATATGACATGCATGTCATTGGTGCATTTTAATTACACTATTTTAGTTCTATTTCACATTATCATTATTCACAATTTCTAAAGTTACATTAAAAAAAAATCCATGTTTTATTATTAATTTCCAGCATTTCTTAAAATTTAAATAAAAATTGGCATCAAAATCAAAATTTCCATTAAAATTCTATACTTTTGAAGCTGCAAAATTTTAGTCAAAATTAAATTTTAAAACCTTGATGACAGGGAATAAAATAATGGTTAACAATCATCAATAAACGCGAACAGAAAGATTAGGCCAAGACCTCTAGGCAACCATGGCTCTAATACCATGTCAAAGTACCACGTTATAAAAGAGTTTCAGTTATTGGATTTAGACCACCAATGTATATCCAGTTTTTCCGTAATCCAACAATTATTTATTCTTTTTTTCCCCCTTAGTAAGGCATGTTTTATTAAGGTATATAATAACCTAAACTTGTTCCAATATATTTAATATCTGTTAGAGGTTATTTATGTCTTTTAGTATTATTATTATTATTAAGTGTGTTAGTATGTTAATTAATGAGAGTCAGTAAGGGTATTATTGTCATTAGAATGTCTTTAATTTGTATTATAAATAGAGGGAGAGACCTATATTCAAGTTAGGTAATTCATTTTAAACAAATCTTAACATTATATCAAAGCGAGATCCAACCCAAACCCTATTCCCCTTGGTCGTCGTTGAAAAACACCATTCCTGTGGCTATCCTTCCCAGATCCACATCCAACCCACATTATTTCACAAAACCAACCATACACCCATAAACAAAAACCCCCTAAAGCCTAACCCCACAAAACCCCATAGCTGAAGGAGCCTCCACGCGCTGGTGCGCTGGTGAATTTTTTGCCTCCTTTTTCTTTTCTTTTTTTCCTCTGCCATGTTCTAATTCCTTCTCTAGACAATATTATCAATTTGTTAGGCTTGTTTTTTTTTTTGCTAAAAAATTCAACCTTTTTCGACCATGCACACGCAGTATTCCATTAATCTCTATTCAGGGTTTGTGAAGGCTTCTTTGTTTTTTAGAGCAATGGCAGCGTTCATATGTTTAATTGTGAGGCTGTGACAGTGCTATATCTGTCAATGAGTCATTCACCTCATCCGTGGTTGTGTTGGTGCTTCACATGACTTGTGATTGTCCCAATTAGTTTTTTCATTGTTCTTCTCGCTTGACACTAGTGTGGTTGCTGATTTGTGAGTGTTGGGATGGAATCAGTGACTCTCAAAAATTTGTTTCCCACATCACTACTACAAATAATGACTCAAAAGTTGGATGGAAAGAACTATCTTCAATGGTCTAAAGTTGTTCGGACTTATTTAGTAGGATTAAGAAAATACGACCACTTTCTCCAATATGCTCCTTCTGATGAGAAGAGAAAAGACATGTGGGCTCAAGAAGATGTCTTGGTTGTTTCCTTTTTATGAAATTTGATGGAGCCACAAATTGCATGGATGTGTATGCATCTAGATATGTGTAAGGAGATTTGGGATTATGCCAAACTTCTATACTCTAGAAACATTAAATGTACGTAAGATTTATCCCAAGAGTACTTTAAATTACAACAAGGAGATAGGAGTATTGCAGACTCTTTTGGAGAGATAAAGCGTATTTATGAGGAGCTTAACGTCGTGCAACCTATAACTACCGACATTCATGAGATGCAAAAGCAGAGGGAGCAGATGACAGTTCTTCATTTGCCAATGTTTATTCTAGTGTCCTTGGTGCTTCTTTTAGCACGCATTGTCCCGCTTTTGCATCTAGCTTTGAGAGGATAGCTTTTGCTACACAAGGTGATTCTAGTTCTCTACCAAACAATCACAAAAGTTATTGTGGTGGTTTGACTAATCATAGTGATAGAGACAGACGAGGTAGAGGTACTCCTCGTAAGTACACTCATTGTGGACAAAGTAATCATACTATTGAGCACTGTTGGGATCTTTACGGTAGACCTTCCCGTGTTGCCAATGCAACCACCACTGACTTCACACCTTTGGGGGCAGCCAATGTAGCCACCACTGACTCATCACCTTTGGGGCCAAGTAGGGGGCAACATATTGTATCCATGTCAAAGGAAGAGTATTCCAAGTTCCAGCAGTATCAAGCGTCACAACAAGATTCTCTTACCTTTGCATCTCTTGCCCAAAATAGATAATCCCACAGTATGCCCATCATCTGGTACTTCTCGTCCTAGTCCTTAGGTTATAGACTCTACTATCACTAACATATCACAGGTATACCTAGCTTCTTCTCCACTCTTCAATATTTTGCAAATTTTGTAATAACCCGGAAAAAAATAAATAAATAAATAAAATTAATTAATTAAAATTATTAATCAATTAATTAGTTAAACATTATTAAATTAATGTATCAAATAAACAAATAAAAAGAAATAGTATGAAAAAAAAATTAATTGATTAATTAATTAATTAAACATTATTAAATTAAATAAATAAATAAATAAATAAATAAGAATAGTAAAAAAAATTTGAAATAAAGATATATATATATATATATATATAAGATTTAATAATATAATAATATATATTATTTATATAGGAAGTAAACTTCCTTCCTCAGGAAGATCGCTGCCCTCTCCCCTTCTCTCTTCGTCTCGGTCACTCTCTCTCTCAATTTCTCGACAAATTTGCGGCTGATCGGGAAACAAAATGTGCCGTTGGGTTCCTAACTCTGCCACCGACATTTCTATTGGAGCGGATTTATCGTGTGAGTGGCGTAGGCACCACTCCTGGGGAAAGGTATATTTCCTTTAAATCCTTAATTTCTCCTTAAATCTGCCGTTAAATCGACGATCAGACACCACTACGGGGTCGTAGTCGTGATCTTCGTCATTTTGGAGCGAGTAAATTTCCAATTGGGGTTTTCTAGACCCCACTCCAAAGAGAAAGTGAGATTTGGGAAATTAGGTAAATTGGTTATATTTGAGGGTATAATTATTTATTTGGAATTTATGGGCTTAGGAAATATTAAAATAATATTTTATTTGGGGTTAATTTAATGGAATTAGGATTTTTTATTCAGGGCTCGGGTGAGGGCCGCATGCATCTTTCCGGGGTCCCTGTTGGCGTAGTTCAAGAAACCAAGTAAGGGGAAAAATATATATTAAATCAGAATTTTTATGAATTTAATGGAAAATGAATTGGGTTATATATACGTGTATATGTCTCGGTATGGGTTTAAAATGCCAACCATTTAAATTATGTTTTCCCGAATTTAGGGTTGTTTATTAGATATGTATATGCGAAAATGAACTGATGAAAGTAGAAAATATTTTCTAGATAATTATGTAAGAAATGGAAATTATATTTTTAGTGTTTAAATGCTAAATGTGGGTTGACTTATTTTATAAGGAATATGTATGAATTTTATTGATAAATGAGTAAATGTAAGTTCGGTGTAAATATATGTTAAATGTATGAGATGAAGGCTAAGTAAATAAAGCGTTAAGAATGAAATATGATATGAACCATGCTGCTTGTGTATGCTAATGCAACCATGTAAAACAGCTGAAAGATACTGGGTAAAACAGCTGAAAGATGTTGGGTAAAACAACTGAAAGATGTTGGGTATGTAATGAAAATGGAAATGAATGAAACGAAAATGAAATGTGAAATGTGAAATGTGAATAATGTAAAATGGGAAAGAGTCGCTTAAAGTGAAATGAAATGAAATTTTAAAGTTATGAACTTGAACATAGGTGAATGGTTGAATAATGATAAAAAGAATCATGTATTATGATATTAGAAGTATCTATGCTCGTAGAACATGCTACGATTGGGCGGGGCGTACTCTTTGCTTGAGGGCTTGCTAAGAAAGGCGAGTGCGCTAGTAACTTCGGATGTGGCAGTAGCTGGATAATGTACTAGGGCAGAGGGAACTTACTTGTATGGGCGGGTAGATTTCCCTATCCTTAGGACCTTAGCTGGAAAACCTTTGTTTGAACTGTGTGAGTACGAGATCAATCTACTACTTGAGGGCTTACTGAGTAAGGTGAGCGCCCCGGTATGCTTCAGCAGCGACCCTAGGGTTGCCTAAGTATTAGAGCAGAGGGGTGCTACTTGTATGGGCAGACAATCACCCTTATCCTTGGGTAATCTCGTAGGTTAAATCTTTCGCATATGATTGATTAGGTTCAGATAATGATTTCAAAAATTATGTTAACGATTTTCAAACGTTAAATATTATGTTGTTATATAAACTCATGTTAGCCACACGCTGTTTTAATATATTGTTTCTTCCCTTACCGAGATGTGTCTCACCCGAATATGAATTTATTTTTTTTAAGATTTCATCAAGATCAAGTTTAGAGAGCTCGAGGTTTATAACATTTTTGGGAAATAGAAAGAGAAAATGGTATATTTTTATGTTAATTTTGAGATGTATAAATTTATATTTTATGTTTTATGTTTTAAGTTTTCTGAGATATGGATGGTTGAGGATACTGGTATTTGGGAATTATGTTTTGGAGACGTATATATGTGATTACAGATGGTGAATAGTTAATTTGGATTATGGATAGGAATAGTAAACTCTGGTATTATATAATTAGAGTTTATATTTATCTTTTTTGCTGCGTACATGATATTAGTATGTGCATTATCAGGTAAATGAATGGATTAGTAGTACTTCGGGCCCACATAGAGGGTCGGGCCGTTACAGATGGTATCAGAGCAATGTCCAGCCGGAACTATGATTAACTTCACATTGCCTGGATATGGAAATGTTAGAGTATTAGGTTAAGAATGATTTATACCAGAGTATAAGATTGAGTTGCGATAAGGATAGGGATGGGTAGATTAAGATACCGTTAGGAATTCTGAGTTGTATTTAGTAAGCTTGGGGGCAAAAATCTCTTGATTGTCTTCTATGTTTTTCTGAAGAAGTACCTAACTTCATAAAATCATGGTAAATCCATCGATGGTGATGTTTCCGAGCACAGAAATTAGAACTTGGAATTTGAACTCGAAGGTTAGGTTGGTTGATTTAGGGAGAAAAATCTTTGAAAGAGAATAATTTAGGTGATGTGATTTAATGGTTTGTGGTCAACTTGGGTGTTTGATATTTAAATTGGAGTATATGGAAATGTGTGGTATGAGGTTGGCTAGTTGATTTCAAAGGTTATGGTATCGGAGGAAACAAGCAAATAGCTCTAGGTAGAGGTGGATCAGCACAAGTGTACTCGTTGATCTTGACAGAGCCAAATAATGTCAGGGGCGCAAGTATAGGTTTATGATTTAGATAATAATGATTTAATTTGGCTATGGATGATTGATTAGTGAAGAAATTTCGAGGAAGAAATTTTCTAAAGGAGGGAAGAATGTAATAATCCCAAAATAAAAATAAAAAAAAATAAAAAAAATATTTAAAAAATTAATTAATTAAAATTATTAATCAATTAATTAGTTAAATATTATTAAATTAATGTATTAAATAAACAAATAAAAAGAAATAGTATGAAAAGAAATTTGAAATAAGGATATATATATATATATATATATAAAAGATTTAATAATATAATAAAATATATTATTTATATAGGAAGTAAACTTCTTACTCAGGAAGATCGCTCCCCTCTCCCCTTCTCTCTCCATCACTCTCTCCGTCTCCGTCTCTCTCTCTCTCAATTTCTCAACGAATTTGCGGCTGATCGGGAAACAGAAGGTGCCGTTAGGTTCCTAACTCCACCACCGACATTTCTATTGGAGCGGATTTATCGTGGGAGCGGCGTAGGCACCACTCCTGGGAAAATGTATATTTCCTCTAAATCCTTAATTTCTCCTTAAATTTGCCTTTAAATTTACGATCAGGTACCACTACGGGGTCCTAGTCATGATCGTCGTCATTTTGGCGTGAGTAAATTTCCAATTAAAGTTTTCTAGGCCCCACTCCAAAGCGAGAGTAAGATTTGAAAAATTAGGTAAATTGGTTATATTTGAGGGTATAATTATTTATTTGGAATTTATGGGCTTAGGAAATATTAAAATAATATTTTATTTATGGTTAATTTAATGAAATTAGGATTTTTTATTTAGGACTCGGGTGAGCGCCACAAGCATCTTTTCAGGGTCCCTGTTGGCGTAGTTCAAGAAACCAGGTAAGGGGAAAAATATATATTAAATCAGAATTTTTATGAATTTAATGGAAAATGAATTGGGTTATATATACGTGTATATGTCTCGGTATGGATTTAAAATGCCAACCATTTAAATTATGCTTTTCCGAATTTAGGGTTGTTTATTAGATACGTATATGCGAAAATGAACTGATGAAAGTAGAAAATATTTTCTGGACAATTATGTAAGAAATGGAAATTATATTTTCAGTATTTAAATGCTAAATGTGGGTTGGCTTATTGTATAAAGAATATGTATGAATTTTATTGTTAAATTGTGTGGCATGAGTAAATGTAAGTTTGGTGTAAATATATATTAAATGTATGAAATGCAGGCTAAGTAAATAAAGCGTTAAGAATGAAATATGATATGAACAATGCTACTTGTGTATGCTAATGCAACCATGTAAAACAGCTGAAAATGTTGGGTAAAATAGCTGAAAGATGCTGGGTAAAATAGCTGAAAGATGCTGGATATGTAATGAAATGAAATGAAAATTAAATGAATGAAACGAAAATGAAATGTGAAATGTGAACAATGTAAAATGGGAAAGAATCACTTAAAGTGAAATGAAATGAAATGTTAAAGTTATGAACTTGAACATAGGTGAATGGTTGAATAATGACAAAAAGAATAATGTATTATGATATTAGAAGTATCTATGCTCGTAGAACATGCTACGATTGGGCAGGGCGTACTCTTCGCCTGAGGGCTTGCTGAGAAAGGCGAGTGCCCTAGTAACTTCGGATGTGGCAGTAGCTGGATAACGTACTAAGGCAGAGGGAACCTACTTGTATGGACGGGTAGATTTCCCTATCCTTAGAGCCTTCGCTGGAAAACCTTTGTTTGAACTGTGTGAGTACGAGATCAATCTAATACTTGTGGGCTTACTAAGTAAGGTGAGTGCCCCGGTATGCTTCAGCAGCGACCCTAGGGTTGCCTAAGTATCAGAGCAGAGGGGTGCTACTTGTATGGGCGGGCAATCACCCTTATCCTTGGGTAATCTCGTGGGTTAAATCTTTCGCAAATGATTGATTAGGTTCAGATAATGATTTCAGAAATTATGTTAACGATTTTCAAACGTTAAATATTATGTTATTATATAAACTCATGTTAGCCACATGCTGTTTTAATATATTGTTTCTTCCCTTACTGAAATGTGTCTCACCTGAATATGAATTTATTTTTTTTGGGATTTCCTCAAGATCAAGCTTAAAGAGCTCGAGGTTTATAGCATTTTTGGGAAATAGAAAGAGAAAAGGGTATATTTTTATTTTAGTTTTGAGATGTATAAATTTATATTTTATGTTCTATGTTTTAAGTTTTCTGAGATATGGATGGTTGAGAATACTGGTATTTGGGGATTATGTTTTGGAGACATGTATATATGTGATTACAGATGGTGAATAGTTAATTTGGATTATGGATAGGAATAGTAAACTCTAGTATTATATAATGGGAGTTTATATTTATCTTTTCCGCTGCATACATGATATTAGTATGTGCATTATCAGGTAAATGAATGGATTAGTAGCACTCTGGGTTCACGTAGAGAGTCGGGGCGTTATAAATTTACCTTGTGTTACTCTTGCTGATGGATCCACCACTATAGCCAAAGGAATTGGGACAATAAATTCCACTTCTTCTATTTCTCTTCCTTCGGTTTTATATATTCTCAACTTTCCTTTCAATCTCATATCTATTAGCAAAATTACTAAATCCATAAATTGTTTAGTGACATTCTTCCCTAATTCTGTGGTTATTCAGGATTTGAAAACAAGGAAAACGATCAGTGAAGGGCATGAAGCTGGTGGACTCTATCACTTTGAGCCGCTATCTCCTTCTACCACTTACACTGCTACTGCCACACTTTGGTCATCCTTCACTGAAAAAGTTAAGATGTCTTGTTCCTAATTTGAGTTCTATGTCTAGTCTCGATTATGAGTCTTGTTAGTTAGGAAAGCACCATTGTGTTCTTTTCTCTTCCCAAGTCAATAAATGGGCTGCAAGCCCCTTTATGTTAGTTCATTTTGATGTTTGGGGTCTTCATAGGGTTGTGTCTAAGTTGGGTACTTTGTAACCTTTGTGGATGATTATTTAAGAATGACTTGGTTATATATTTAATAAAAGATTAAGTTATTTCATGTATTTTGTACCTTTTGTTCTGAAATAAAGACTCAATTTGGTTTGCCAGTTAAAATATTTCAAAGTGATAATGCTAAAGAGCATTTCAGTGCATAATTCATTACTTATATGACTTAGTTTGGTATTGTTCATCAATCATCATGTTCCCACACTCCTAAAAAAAATGGGGTTGCAAAGAGGAAAAATAGACATCTCGGAATCACTCACACCTAATTTTATCAAATGCATATACCTAAAGTGTTTTGGAGTGATGTGGTACTTACTGCTTGTTATCTGATCAACAAAATGTCACCCTCGGTTCTTAGTGGTAAAATTCCGTACTCCATTCCATTTCCTAATTCACCTTTATTTTCTCTCCCTCCTCATATATTTTGGTGTGTGTCCTTTGTTCATCAACTAAATCCAAGGGTGGATAAGTTGGATCTTCGTGCTATTAAATGTGTCTTTCTAGGCTACTCATATACTCAAAAGGGATATCGTTGTTATAATCCTATACTGCATCGCTTCTTTGTTTTTTCCGATGTTACCTTATTTGAGTTTACACCTTACTACCCCCAGTCACTGAGTGCTTCTAAGCTCAATGAGTTTCTTCCTTTGCCTAATCTTCCAGATTCTACTTTGTTGACCTTACCCAACCAACCATCTGAGTCTCCATGTAGTTTGAGTCATTTTCATTGTCTTGATCATCCTAATTTGCAAGTGTATTCACGATGGCAGCTTCAAGGAAGAGAGTCCCCTCTAGCTTCTACTACCATGCCTTCGGTTTCCTTATCTGATTATCATACTTCCCATGATGTTGATCCTCCTATTTCTGTTCAAAAAGGTAAACACACATGTACTTAACATCCCATTTCCAACTATGTTTGTTATGACTCCTTATCACCCACCTATTTTTGTTTTTTTACTACCCTTCCTAAATCTATTTAGGAAGCCTTAGCCCATTGTAGGTAGATGGCTGCTATGGTTGAAGAGATGAATGCTTTACATAACAATGGTATTTGGGACTTGGCACCTCTTCCTCCTGACAAGTTTGTGGTTGGTTGTCAGTATGTTTACACTGTGAAAGTAAACCCTAATGGTTCTGTGGCTCATCTATAGGCTCGTCTTATTGTTAAGGGATACATTTAGGTGTATGGTCTGGATTATTCTGATACTTTTTCTCCAGTTGCCAAACTTACATCAGTACGGCAATTCATCTCCTTGGCTACTTCTTGTCACTGGCCTTTACATCAGTTAGATGTGAAAAATGCCTTCTTGCATGGTGACCCTGAAGAGGAGGTTTATATGGAGCAACCAACTAGGTTTGTCACTCCGTGGGGTTAGGCTTAGTGTGTCGGCTCAAGAAGGCTCTATATTGTTTAAACAGTCTCCCTAGAGCATGGTTTGGTCGTTTCAGTGCTGTAGTACTTGAGTTTGGTCTTCAATGGTGAGTTGTGGATCATTCTATGTTTTAGCATCATACTTCATTGGGTAGAATTCTTCTTGTTGTTTGTATGGATGATATTGCTATTACAGATGATGATAATAAAGGTATCCAGAGTCTCAAACTTTTTCTATATACTAATTTTCAGACCAAAGATCTGGGATTGTTGAAATACTTCTTAGGTATGGAAGTATCTAAATTTCATATGGGAACTGTTTTGTCACAGAGGAAGTATGTTCTTGATCTGTTAGATGAAATTGGATTGTTTGGATCAAAACCGGTTGATACATCCATGAATTCTAACAGCAAGTTAGTACTAAATATGGGTGATTTGATACCTAATACAACAACAACAACAACAAGAAAACCAAGCCTTAAGTCCCACTAGGTGGGGTTGGCTATATGAATCATTTTCTGCCAATTTATGCAATCATAGACCATTTCTTTTGACAGATTCAGGACTATTAAATCCTTACTCACTATCCCATTCCAAGTTATTTTAGGTCTACCCCTACTCCTACCACTCCCCACAGTAACTAACTCACTCTTCCTCACTGGCACACTATGTAGCCTATGTTGTAAGTGTCCATACCATCTGAGTCCTCCCTCTCTTATCTTATCTTCTAGAGGAGCTACACCTAAATTACCGCAAATATGCTCATTCCTTAATTTATCTTTCCGTGTTATACCACTCATCCATCTAAGCATTCTCATCCCGGCAACTTTTACTTTTTGGATATTCCGTTACTTCATTGCCCAACATTCCGATCCATATAGCATAACTGGTCTTATATCTGTCCTATAAAACTTCCCTTTTAATTTTAAGGGTATTCTACGATCACAAAGCACACTTGAAGCACTTATCCATTTTACCCAACCTACTTTAACTCTATGTATTACATCATCTTCAATTTTACTTCAGTTTGCATAATAGATCCAAGATATCGAAATCTACAAGTGTTATTTATTTCTTCATCATCAAGTTTAACTTTGTCTCCAATATTCCTCTTATTATTACTAAAATTACATTTCATATATTCTGTCTTATTTCTACTTATCCTAAAGCCTCTAGATTCCAAAGTTTCTTTCCATAATTCTAACTTAGCCTCTACTCTACCCCTAGTTTCATCAATCAATACAATATCATCAGCAAACAACATATATCATGGAACCTCATTTTGAATACTCTTAGTCAGTTGCTCTATAACTAAAGCAAAAAGATAAGGGCTCAAAGTAGATCCTTGATGTAAACCTATGGTGATTGGAAATTCTTTAGTTTCTTCATCTATAGTCCTTACACTAGTCATTACTCCATCGTACATATTCTTAATGACATCAGTATACCTACTACGTACACCTTTTTTTTTTTTAACCCACTATAGAACTTCCCTAGGTACCCTATCATATGCTTTCTCTAGGTCAATAAATACCATACACAATGCCTCTTCTTTTTCCTAAACTTTTCCATTAACCTTCTTAAAAGATATATAGCTTCTGTGGTAGATATCTCAGGCCTAAAACCAAATTGATTTTCTGATACCTTCGTTTCTAGCCTTAATCTTTGTTCAACTACCCTTTCCCATAGTTTCATCATACGACCCATACGTTTAATTCCACGATAATTATTACAATTTTGAATGTCTTCTTTATTTTTATATATAGGTATTAAAGTACTTTTCCTCCATTCATCTGGCATTTTCTTAGTTTTTATAATTGTATTAAATAAATTAGTTAACCATATAAGTCCGCTATCACCTAATGTAGAGACCCGGAAAATAGTAAGTAATGAAATAATAAAGAAAAGAGGAAAATTGGTTTGGCACAAGCCTAACTGTTGACGGTTTGAGGTGAGCTCAGAAAACCGTCGACGGTTTTAGTTACCGAGGCTTAGTAAAGGGTAAAACAACGAAAACGGTTTGGTTAAAAGGCCAAACCGTCGACAGTTACAAGGAAACCGTTGATGGTTTCCCCTGTGCCAGCAGCCTATAAATAGGCTTTTAAGTCATTTTAATTGTAAAAAATTTAAAACTCTCCTCTCTCTCTCTCTCTCTCTCTCTCTCTCTAAGCTGCGGACCTCTCTCTCTCTCTCTTCGATTTCTCGTCCGATTTTAGCCCTAATTAAACAAGGAACATCATTTCAGGAACCTGGTGACGTTTCTCTGCAATTTAACCGGAGTGATTTTGCTGGTTTAGGCTTCTCAGACACCACACCAAAACTGGGGTAAGGAAGTTGTTTTTCAGGTTTAATTAGTTATTGGAATATGTGGGCTTAAGGAATGTTAAAATGATAAATATTCTGGGGTTGAGCTGATTGAGTTAGGATGTATGGATACAGGGTTCGTGCGAGCGCTGCAGGCACAATTTTGGGATCGCTGTAGGCATAGCTCTAGGAAACAGGTAAGGGGAATATGTTATGTCAGGCGTTTACAGAAATTTCATTGAATAAATTAAAGTATGAGATTTCTGAGTAATATAGATGTTTTCCTGAGTATACTGATTTGTGAAAATGAGAACTTTGGAAATGATATACAAACATATATGTTTTGAGAAAGTTGGGTTAATGGGATGAGTAAAACCCTAGAGATGGTTATATTATTATTTTCAAAAGAAAAGTATAGTATAAAGTATCACTTAATCTGTGTGGCATGAGTTTGAATGTATGTATAAACAAATTCGTCAGTTTTTATGGAGAAATATATATACACAGAGATATGATTTTATACGGTACAAATTTCATACAGTATTACAGCGTCCTATTAAGGACTACAGTACAAATTTCATACAATATTAGAGCGTCCTATTAAGGATTACAGTACAGATTTCATACAGTATTACAGCATCCTATTAAGGACTACAGTTCAGATTTCATACAGTATTACAGTGTCCTGTAAAGGACTACAACATCCTGAAAAGGACTATAGCGTCCTATAAAGGACTACAGCATCCTGAAAAGGACTACAACGTCCTGTAAAGGACTACAACATTCTATATAGAACTACAGTACAACATTTGATACATAAATACAGAATGATAGCGTTCTATATAGAACTACAATATTATAGTATTTTATACAGAATTATAGTATTTTAGTGGTTTTATACAGATTTATAGTATAATAGATTATACTGATTCGAGAAATGAAATCATGTGATTATATTGTTTTGGAAATCACATTATATGGTTTTAGAACCCTGATGGACCATAGCTAGGCACGATACCATAGTCCCATAGTTGCCAGTGCAGCCACGCTTCTTAGATAGAGTGTTAGTGGAATAGTCGATTGTGCCATAGAAGTGTAGAGATTACCCCCTGGAGTCTAGACTAGCTGGGTAGGCCAATCGTACTCATAGTTACAGATACAGATACAGTTGACTTAGCCTGGTTAGGCCAATCATGGCTAGGTCCAACCTTTGGGCCGCACAACCCGGATCATGCGGGGTTAATACATGACGTTATTGTTTATCCATCTAGGGCAGTTCTTCTATGCATATATGCACATTTACTTATACATAGTTATTGTTTTATACAGAGTTATTAATTTATACAGAGTTATTGTTTTATACAAAATTATTGTTTTATAGAGTATGATGAGAAAGAAAAGTGTGTATTTTGAAATATATTTGTATATACGTGATTACTGTTTTACATGATTTCACAGTGAAAGAAAAGGTAAATAATGGTTGTATTTTTGGAACATTAAAATTCATATTGCCACACAGTGATAATAACTTATTCCCACTTACTGAGAGGTGTTTCACCCTAAGAATTCAAACATTTCAGGAGATCCAGACAAACGAGCGAAGAAAGCTCCGAGGTAGAGGAGGGGGTGTTGGTACAGTTATAGTTTCGGGGTAAGTGTTTGAGTTGGGAATGTGTTTTGTGTAATCCCTAAGATGTGTTTATGGATTTTTGGGGATGTACATGTATAATTATGGAAATAGTAGAACTCTGGTATTGTTGTTGGATGTATATATATATATATATATAGATGCTTCCGTTGTGTAGTATGTTATCTTGAGGACTGTAGTACCTAGTGCCATTTTGGGCATTACAGGGTACTTTAGTGTATTTATACAGATATAGTGGATGGAGTATTACATTGGGCATTACAGTTGGTATCAGGGCAGACTTATTTTATTTTATTATAAAAAAAAATAAATAGAATTTTTGGGTCGTGACACCTAAGCATTTCTAAACTTCAATTAGGATGTTATCTAGTCCTATAACTTTCCCATTTTTCATCTTTTTTAGTGCAAACTTAACTTCGTCAACTCTAATTTTGCAAATAAATGTCATACTTTTAATCTTTTCCACATTTGTCAAATCTAAGTTTAAGTCTTGAAAGAAGAAAAGATTGGAAAAAATATTTCTTTCATAATTTTGTTCTTACGTACAATCCAATATATAATACAATAACCTATTCTAAACAAGGAAACAATTTCCTATTGAATAATATCAAATCCCCTATAATTACCCACTTTCCTAATTTATATTTTATTTACAAAGATATTCTAGGTTGACATTTTAACACTCCCCCTCAAGTTGGATCATAAATATTAATCATCTCCAACTTGCTAATAAGATCATCAAAACTCTGTCGTCCCAAGCCTTTAGTGAGGATATCTGTAGTTTGTTCCTTAGTTGGTACATAAGTCATACATATAATTCCTTCTTCAATTTTTTCTTTGATGAAGTGTCTGTCTACCTCCACATGTTTAGTCCTGTCATGTTAGACTGGATTAAGAGAGATGCTAATAGCTGCCTTATTGTCACTGTAGAGTTTGATAGGAAGGTTCACCGGCACCCGTAATTCCTCCAATAGTTTTCGTAACCACAATCCTTCCCAAATCCCTTAAGTGACTGCCCTGAATTCAGCTTCAACACTACTACGAGCCACCACATTCTGTTTTTTGCTTCTCCAAGTCACGAGATTTCCCCAGACGAATGTACAATATCCTATGGTGGACCTTCTATCTTCCACTGATCCTGCCCAATCTGCATCTGTAAAGATCTCTATTTCCTTGCTTTCACATTTCTTAAAGAAGAGTCCTCTTCCTGGGGATCCCTTGAGATATCTAAGGATCTTGTATACGGCATCGAAGTGAACTTCCTTTGGTGAATGCATGTGTTGACTTACTACACTAACTGCAAATGCAATATCTGGTCTAGTATGTGATAGGTAGATCAGTTTGCTAACCAATCTTTGATACCTCTCCTTTTCTACTGGTTTTCCACAATCTTCAACCCTCTTTACTGTTTCTATCGGGGTTTCACTAGGTTTGCACCCTAGCATGCCAGTTTCAACTAGGAGGTCAGTAACATACTTTCACTGAGAAACACTAATCCCCTTTTTTGTTCTTGCCATCTGTCCCAAGTCTTTAACTTCAAATTCAGTAGCCAGAACCTTCTTCAATCTCTCCATTTCTACAGTATCATCACCAATAAGGATTATATCATCAACATACACTATTAGAATTGTTTTCTTACCTCCCTCAGACTGTTGGAAGAATAGTGTATGGTTTGATTGCCCTTGTTGATACCCTTGATTCTTTAGTACCTTTGCGAATCTGTCGAACCATGCTCTCGGAGATTGTTTGAGGCCATATAACGATTTTTTTAGTTTACACACTCTGTTTTCTTCACCTATTCTATTGAATCCTGGTGGTATAGTCATGTAAACTTCCTCTTCTAATTCTCCATTTAAGAAAGCATTTTTAATATCAAGTTGTTGTAGTGGCCAATCTAAATTGGCTACCATGGACAAGAGAACCCGAACTGTATTTAAGTTTGCCACTGGTGCAAATGTCTCAGTATAGTCAATGCCGTAAGTCTGTGTAAAGCCTTTTGCAACAAATCTGGCTTTATATCTTTCAACTGTTCCATCAGATTTACATTTCACTGTGAAAACCCATTTACAACCTACTGGCTTCTTCCCTTTCGATAGATCTGTCAACTTCCAAGTTCCATTTTTTTCTAGGGCTCGCATTTCTTCCAAGACTGCCTCTCTCCATTCTGGTATTTCTAGAGCTTCCTGAATGTTTTTTGGTACTTTCATCCTGTCCAGATTAGAGACAAATGCACGATATCCTATAGACAAGCTTTTATAAGACATGTATTTCGACCAAGGATATTGAGTATATGACCTGGTTTGTTTTCTGATTGCAATAGGTAGATTGATATCATCAGGTGTAGAATTATCAGAGAAAGACTCAATTACCAAATCATGATCATTCGGAGCCATCACCGGGTCCAACGCTCTTGGTACCTCAGGTATGAGATTCTCCCTCTCCTTTGTTTTCGGCTTTCTTGAATAAACTAGTATGTCTGCATTGTTTTGTTCTCCTGCATCTCTTCCTGAGGGTAAGTGTTCAGTTGTGTTTGGCAAATCAGGAAGTACTGTAATGGAAGACTCAATAGACTCAATAGATGGGTCAGGGAATGAAGTAACTGGAGTAACCGCAGATTCAATAGTAAAAGGATCAAAGAACCGATCTTCATATTCAATAGTAAAAGGATCGAAGAACCGATCTTCACTCCTCCATTTCTCCCCCTGAAGAGAGGGCTTTGAGAAATAAGGAGTGGTTTCAAAAAAGGTGACATCAAGACTAACGAACAGTCGTTTTGAGACCGGGTCAAAGCATTTGTAGCCTTTTTGGGTAGGTGAGTAACCAATGAAAACACATTTAATGGCACGAGGATCCAATTTATCGCGATGGTGTGCATGGACATGAACAAACGCAGTACAGCCAAAAATTTTCAATGGGAGACTGGAAGGTAGTCGAGAGGTAGGAAAGTTTTCCTGAAATTTCTGCAGAGGAGTGACAAATGAGAGTAACTTTCTCCATCGGAGTACGTCTCACGTACGGCTTCCCAGACCTCCTTCGCCGTCGGCAAAAACAAATAAATTTTTCCGATTGATGGTTGCATTGAATTGACGAGCCAAGCCGTGACCATGGAATTTTCGGACCTCCATCTTTGCAAGGCTACGGCGTCGGAAGGATCTGGTTTCCTTCGCTCACTGGTAAGGTAACCAAGCTTTCCTTTTCCCTCAATCACCAATTTCATGGACTGAGCACATTCACGGAAATTTTTTCCGTTTAGTTTTTCCAATGAGAGTGGAAAGACTGTGTTATCATTTGTACTCCCACCGGACGTAACCTCTAAATCGCCGGTGATGTTTGCAGAGGAGGTAGAGTCTCTGCTGTCAGCCATTGTTTAGCTGGGTTTAAGAAACCCTAGCTCTAATACCATGAAAGAAGAAAAGATTGGAAAAAATATTTCTTTCATAATTTTGTTCTTACGTACAATCCAATATATAATACAATAACCTATTCTAAACAAGGAAACAATTTCCTATTGAATAATATCAAATCCCCTATAATTACCCACTTTCCTAATTTATATTTTATTTACAAAGATATTCTGGGTTGACATTTTAACAAGTCTTCTATTTGGTTTTTATTAAACAACTTACTAAAGTAACTTTGTCATCTTTCTTTTATGTCTTCATTCTTAACCAAGACAATATCATCCTCACTTTTTATATATTTTAGATTTCCTAAGTCCTTACTCTTCCTTTCTCTAACTTTAGCAAGTTTAAATATATCTCTTTCCCCTTCTTTTGTATCTAATCTATCATACAAACTATTAAATGATTTGTATTTAGCTTCACTAATGACCTTTTTTGCATCTTTTCTCACCTCTTTATAATTTTTTAAGTTATCCATGTTTCTACATTTTGTCATGTTTTGTACCTTTTATTTTATTTATTTATTTTTTATTTTTTTTGTTGTTTTTACGGCTTTTTGGACACCTTTATCCCACCACCAATTTTCTTTGCTATTCGAGAATCTTCCCCTTGATTCACCTAAAATCTATTTTGCTATCTTTTCAATAAAGTTAGCTAATCTACTCCAAAGAGTATTTGTATCTATCTCATCCTCTATAGTCCAATCCCCATCTTTGATCATTTTATCTTTAAATTGTATTATATTTTCTCCCTTTAGGTTCCACCACCTAGTTCTCTTACACTGGTTTATTTTATCCTTTTTCTTCCATTTTCTAATTCATATATCTAACACTAAGACTCTATGTTGTGTGGTTAGGCTTTCACCTAGAACAACTTAACAATCCTTGCATGATAAACAATCTACCCTCCTATTTAAAAAGAAATCTATTTGACTTTTATTTTGTCCACTTTTAAAGGTTATTTTGTCCACTTTTAAAGGTTATTAAGTGTTCTCTCTTCTTAAAGCAAGTATTCATTATACTAAAATCATATGACATAGCGAAATCTAAGATCATCACCCCAGGCTCATTTTTGTCTCCATATGCATATCCTCTATGTATTCTCTCATAACTTTTATTATCCTTTCCAACGTGTCCATTTAGATCTCCTCCTATAAATATTTTCTCAGTCCCTAGTATGCCTTGTATAATACCATCCATATCTTTCCAAAATTGTCTCTTAAAATTTTCTGCTAAGCCTACTTGAGGAGCATAAGCACTAATGATATTTATTATCTATTGACCTAATACCATCTTCATTTTTATAATTCTATCCCCTACTCAAGTTTTTTTGTACAATAATTCCTACTCCATTCTTCTTCTTTTTTTCTAGTGTATCAAAGTTTAAATCTTGATTTGTCAATCCTAGAAAATATCAGAGACTTGTTGGAAAGTTGAATTATCTTACAGTCACTTGGTCGGATATATCTTTTGCAACAAGTGTTGTGAGTCAATTTCTAGATTCTCTAGGGACAAGTCATTGGGATGCAATATTTCACATCCTGAGATATCTCAAAGGTACACCCGAGAGGTCTTTTATATCATGATCAAGGTCACACTTATATCCATGGATATACAGATGCAGATTGGGTTGGGTCGCCTTCTGACCAAAGATCCACAACCGAGTACTATATCTTGGTTGGTGGTAATTTGGTTTCTTGGAAGAGTAAGAAACAAACTGTGGTGGCAAGGTCAAGTGTGGAATCAGAATATAGAGTCATGGCTCACATTGCTTGTGAACTTGTCTGGTTAAAGAACATGTTGGAAGAATTGAGTATTTCTCATTCTCAACCTATGAAATTGATGTGTGACAATGAAGTTGCTCTTCATATTGCCTCCAACCCTATCTTTCTTGAGCAAACAAAGCACATGGAAGTTGATTGCTACTTTGTTCAGGAGAAATTTGTGCAGAAGCTTATTACTACTGCTTATGCGAAGTCTAATATGCAACTTGCTAATTTTTTTACCAAAGCATTGGGGGGGTGCTCGTGTTAAATTCATTTGTAACAAGCTAGGAGCATATGACATTTATGCTCCAACTTGAGGGGGAGCGTTAGAGGTTATTTATGCTTTTTAGTATTATTATTATTGTGTTAGTATGTTAATTAGTGGGAGTTATTAAGGTATTATTGTCATTAGAATGTATTTAATTTGAATTATAAATAAAGGGAGAGACCTATCTTCAAGTTAGGTCATTCATTTTAATCAAATCTTAACAATATCCATTTGAGGTTCTTCCCACACAACACATTCAATATCTCCATTTCCCAGACGTGATCTCCACATTACCTTATGAAATAAAATAAATATTTTCATATTGTTTTTATATTTGAAAGTAAATCTATAACTTAAAAACCACTTACTCAAGCTTCAATAGCCACTGTTTTCTTCTTTGAGTTCTTAAAAGAACCCAATTTAATTGTTCAATGCTTTTAAATTGTTTTTCAAAATTAAATATTAATTTTTAAGTTTTTTTTCCCCAAAAAAATTCTCATTGGAATTTGTATTTTGTTTTTCTTCCTAATTCTTAGTTTAAAAAAAATCATGTTACAATCATTTCCAAAAATTATCAAAATTCTCTCAAACATTAAAATTTTTCATGGCCTTAGGTGGCATGACAGAATATTGGAAAACCATTTTAGAGTCCAAAGGTTTTAGGATAAGTAGGAATAAGACATATTATAATAAATATAATTTCAATAACATAAGGAATAGTGGGGAGAAGATGAAACTTGATAATCAAGAAATCATTAGCACTAATAGATTTTGATATCTTAGATCTATTATTCAAGCGGAAGGAGAAATTGAAGAAGATGTAAAGCATAATATTAAAGTGGGTTGGGAAAAATGGAGTGGAGTGTGTCAAGCATGTTGTGTGATCGTAAATACCCTTAAAATTAAAAGGAAAATTTTATAAGAAGGCTATAAGGCCGACTATACTTTATGGTTCAGAATATTGGGCAACTAAAAAAACTTGTACAAAAAGTAAAATTGCCAAAATGCGAATGTTAATGTGCATGAGTGGTATAATATTAAAAGATAAACTAATGAATGAACATATGTGCAACAATTTAGGCATAGCACATGTCAAAGATAAGATAAGGAAAGTGCAACTTAAATGGTTTAGACATTTGAAACATAGGCCTACTAGAGCATTTGAAAAGAGGAGTGAGTTAGTTATTGTTTCTGGCATGAAAAGAGGCAAGAGTAGGCCTAAAATAACTTGGAATGAGGCAGTGAAAAAGGATTTAATAGCCCTTAATCTACTAGAGGCAAACGTTCTACATTGGTTGAATTGGAGAAAAAGAATTCATGTAGCCAACCCAACCTAGTGGGGCTTAAGGCTTGTTATTGTTGTTGCTGTTGTTGTTGTTGTTTACATGGCATGACACTTTCTAAGCATCTGAAGTTGTTGCCAATCAGTTACTGCCTAACTAGCATCAATCTGGAACCAATCTAAAAAATTAATAAAATTTAATTCTATTAACCTATGGTTTGAAACCACAATGTCAATAATATGATAATTGCAAAATATACACAGTAGAGCTGCTGTAGTTGAATGCTAAAGAAGGGGGAAAAGCAATTACTGCCTGACCTATGATTGCACCATAGTGCATATTGGCATAAGGCTCCTCTCCAGTGAGAATCTCCCATAAGACAATACCAAAGGAAAACACGTCAACCTGTGGATTGATGGAAAAAGGAGCGAGGCTAGCAGTATTAAAATTCAAGAGTGAGACCAGGAAAAAGTAGAGGGAAAGGAAAAATGATATTGCTTCTTTAGAAAATAGAAAGAAAAAACTAATTCAGAAGGAATATTTCAATTCTACTGAATATTTTAAAAATAAAAAGAGATTTTCTCAACATTTTTCTGAAAACAAATTCAACTGACAAGAGCCATACGTAAAGTGTCAACAGTGTCACTTAGCATGGTTCATTGTGGATATTTAATGGTTTTAGTTAGTGAATAACTATAACCATAACTTTCTTCAGACATTAGCCAAGCCAAGTCAAAGTCAAATAGTCAATAAAGATCTATATCTTCACAATAATTTAAATTGGCAAACAATTCACCGTTTCATCCCTTCTCTCATTTCAATTGGCAAGCAGCCATGTTGTACTGTATTGTGACTATTACCAAACCCAACCCCCACCCCCACACCCTCAGCACACCCCTCTCTGTCTCTCTCTCTATATGCATGTTTGTGTTAAGTCAAACAGCAGACAGAAGGCAATTTTCCTTGTAATTAAAAAGATGAAACTAGAAAGGCACCTGTCAGGTATCTTATACGTTATAGAATCTTTTGGATCACCATTTGATCCTAGTGCACAGTAGGTGAAAATTTCTAAAGAATTGCATAAAAACAAAAAAGAAAAGAAAAAACATCAATTGCTCTCTTCTGATCTGTCAAGCCAGTCTAAGAAAGAGTTTTTATGAGTGGTAATGTACCTTTTCAGACACCTTAATGCTGCTGCCATTCAGCAGCTCTGGAGCCATCCACGGCAGGGTGCCTCTTACGCCACCAGAAACCAAGGTATTTCGCTTAATTTTAGACAGGCCAAAGTCACCTACCTAAGAATAAGAGTAGAGTAATGCTGTTGTCAAAAATTGGTTTGAAATGAAACCTATCTTTCTTTAAATAAGCAGTGACTGCAGGAATGAACCTATTACATTGACAAAATTCAGCATAACTACAAAAGAATTAATGAGGTTTCCTCTGGAGTGTAACAAATTCGGAATTACCTTGCAAATAGGCCGTAAAGGATCTTTCATGTTTACGAGCAAGTTGTCACATTTAAGATCAAAATGCACAATATTCTTCGAATGCAAATATTCCATTCCAAAAGCTGCATCCATGGCAATTATGAGTCGCTTGCGACAATCAAGATACCTGCAAATTACATTTGTAAAAAGAGAAGAATACAACAGAAGGAAATATTTTCATAAGAAAAAACATCAACAAGACCATAAATTTAGGACTTATTCTATGCAAATCCAAGTTGCTCTAGAATGTCAAACTACCATTCTGTTTAAAATAATAATATAGTGTTCATTCTATACATAGCCCAAAAAATGATGTCATGCCCAAACTAAAGATGTATGAATGGAGGAGGTTATACCGATCCTTGCAAAGCAAAACACGCCTAAGAGAACCATCAACCATGTACTCTGTCACAGTTGCTAATGTTTCTCCCAGTTCATCTTGCACAACACCGTAAAATGCAACCACATTTGGATGGTGAAGTTTAGACAGAATATCAGCTTCTCGCCAAAACTCTATGGTCTGAGTGGCAGTAATATTAGTTAGTTAACATGGCATTAAGAAAGTACCTTTGGGGAAGAAGGGGAGAGGTAGGCAGGTATTGACCAAGAAGCACAATCTAGAAGAAATAATTAATCAGCAGTAATGTGGCACTTGCTACAATATAAAAAGAGTGATATTATCATACATTTCATCCTTAAATTTTTTCTTTCATCAACTACTACACTGATTAGTGCATACATTATGTGGCTAACACGGCATATGGATAAGAGATAAAAACAAGCTCAAGTATGAATCAAGTAATGAAACAATTACCAATCTCTCTTGCTCTGATGATCGACCAGTGAAGCAGCTCTTCTTTATTCGTTTGATGGCAACATCTGTACCCCTCCATTTTTCATGATAAACAGTCCCAAATGTTCCAGAGCCCAATTCCTTCAGCTCTTCAAGATCGTCATTCTTTATAACCTGCTATGAAAATTCATAAGATATAAGAAGATGGATGATAAATGGATGAACTAATATGAGTAGTTCAACAATACCTTATCAGTACAGTTCTTTTAATAAGAATTACCAGACGACGCCCACAAAGCAGGCATAAAACATAAATTTACATGTTTTGCATCTTTATAAATGTCAAAGCAAGATGACTAGAAAATGTGTGAAGAGGTGCATACTAGCTTTGAGGGTGTGCAAATGTGCTTAACAATACCATACAATAATTATACTTACATATATTCCTTTGTTAAAAAAATTGAACTATTAACACAGAGTAGTTAATTGTCTAAGGGAATTATTCAAAATGGCATATTTCAAGATTTTGAGAAACAAGCACATGACCTACCTATTACTAACATGACTCATGAAAAATTTAAAGTGCACACAAAGTTAAAATCCATGAACATCATCATTTTACTTTACTCTCACACAATCTATTTAGTGAAAAAAATGAGTAGTTTGAAAATTTCTTTGGGTAAACCCAACTAGCATGGGAAGTAATTACAATTAAGCAATTTATGCACATTGATTGCATAACATAAACCTGAAGATATCTTTTAGTCAACCTCAAACTCAAGTCAAATTATTTAGAAAGGATACTTCTAGAGGCACCTGTATACCCACATCATATTTGTTGGATTATCGTTTTACCTAAAAGATTAAGTTGTTAGGTTGTGGGCCAACAATGTATAACAAACCTTAACACTAGTAGCCCGATTGCATGTGGAGAGAAATAAACAATGAATAACACCCATATTGGGAACATGATAATTTTATTAACAAACATACATTATACGTAGGCAACAAGACTAGAATCCAAGACCTCTTGGCAACCATGGCTCTGATAACATGTTGGATTACCACTTTACCTAAAAGCTTAAGTTGTTAGGTTGTGGGCCAACAATATTTATTAAGCCTTAACAATATTCACATTGGATATGATACTCATCCAATGCTTCCAAGTATGTAATGAGGTTTAAAGATAGAAGTTAATAGATGCTTTCACATTAGTATCAATTATCAAATACACCCCCAAACCTAAAAATGACCTTTTTAAGTATAAATTACGAATAAGTCTATAAACAAATGCACAGGAGAGAAAATTACAAAACATTTGGTCATAAAACGAAGGAATATAACTCAATATTCTCAATCTAATATATAATAAACCTTCAACTATAGAATAATTATGGCCTTTTAAAAAAAAAAATAGCGTTCATTTAATATAAATGTGTTCAATTGTTAAGGTACCCTACTTTTTTAGGAATATCCGTAATATGAGGCCATACTATATTGCACTTGATGTATACTTGTGCTTCATAGCCAACTGATAGGGGCTTGGTTAGTTAAATAATGCATACCTATGCTTAAACTTAGAATTGACAAATGAAAAAAAAAAAAAAAAAACTAAAAAAATGAAATTAATTTGTAGAATTAGAATTAATGAAGTTTGCATTTAAAAAGATGAAAAATGGAAAAGCTATAGGACGGGATGACATCCCAATTGAAATTTGGAAGTGCTTAGGTGAGATTAGAATTATATGGTCAACTAATTTATTTAACACAATTATAAAAACCAAGAAAATGCCAAAATGAACATAGGAAAAACACTTATACCTATGTACAAAAATAAAGGAGGTATTCAAAATTGTAATAACTATCTCGGAGTTAAACTTATGACTCATACAATTAAAATGTGGGAAAGGGTAGTTGAACAAAGATTAGGGTTAGAAACAAGGGTCTCAAGAAACAATTTGGTTTTATGCCCAGGATATCTACAACATTAGCTATATATCTTTTAAGAAGATTAATGGAAAAGTTTAGGCAAAAGCATAGGGACTTGCATTTGATTTTTATTGACTTAGAGCAAGTATATGATAGGGTACCTAGGAAAGTTCTATTGTGGGTATTAGAAGAAGAAAAAAAGGAAAAAGAAAAAAGAAAATAGAAAAGAGAGCATATGTAGTAGCTATATAAATTTCATTAAGGATATGTATGATGGAGTAATGACTAACGTTAAAACTACAAGTGGAGAGGCTAGGCTATTTCCAATCACAATAGGTGTACATCAAGGATCTGCTTTGAGCCCTTTTATTTTTGCTCTAGTGATGGATGAACTTGCTAGGAGTATCCAAAATAAGGTACTATGGTGTATGTTGTTTGCAAATGATATTGTTTTGATTGATGAAACTAGGGGTGGGGTAGAATCTAAGTTAGAAATATGAAGAGTAGCTTAAGAATTTAGAGGTTTTAGGATAAGTAAAAATAAGATAGAAAATATGTAATGTAATTTTAGAAATAGTAGGAGGAATTTTGAGAAAAGGTTAAACTTGGTGGTCAAGAAATCAATAACACTAGTTGATTTCAATACCTTGGATCTATTATGCAAGTTGAAGGAGAATTAAAGAAAATGTAATGCATAAAGTTAAAGCAAACTAGTGCTTCAAGCATGTTGTGTGATCCTAGAATACCATTAAAATTAAAAAGGAAGCTCTATAGAATGGCTATAAGAGCAGCTATGTTATACGGATCAGAATGTTGGGCGACTAAGAAACAACATGCAAAAAGTAAAAGTTGCCGAGATGAAAATGCTAAGGTGGATAAGTGGTATAATGTTAAAAAAAAAATTAAAGAATGAACATATTCGCAATAAGTTATGGGTAACTTGTATAGAAGACAAGATAAGGGGGGATGGCTTGGATGGTTTCGGCATCTACAACATATACCAAATAGCGTGCTTGTGAGGAGGAGCGAGCTAGTTTTTGTAAGGGGCAATAAAAGGGGTAGGGGTAGACCTAATAGCCCTAAATTTGTCGAAGAAAATTTCACATGATCGTGTAAATTGATGAAAAAGGATTCATATAGCTGACTCCACCAGTGGAACATAAGGCTTGGTTTGTTGTTTTTGACGTATATTCCACTCCTATTCTTAAGCAACAAATCTCTTATATGGATGTGAAAAAACAAAAGCTTAACCCCTACCAAATACCAATATAAGCTCGTATTGTATTGTACTTGACCCATATATGTGCTTCATAGCCACCTAAAAGGACTCGTTTAATCAAAGAACACAAATTTGGTACACAAAGTATTAGATTCTATATTCCACCCCATTGTAAAGCAACAAATCTCATATACACAAGTGAAAAACAAAAGTTCAATCCTTGCCCACCATTCATACAAATGGACAAACCCATTGACAAAATCATTCTATGCTCCAATAACACCACCATTTTCATCACATATATAAATCAATTAAAAAAATTTACAGAACTATGTCCAAATATATGAAGTGTCATACACTCACACAAAAGTCACATGCAAATGCATGTGCACATAGTACACATAGACCCACAAATGAAGCAGATGCACTTGCATGCGCTGACACAAACACACACACACACACACACACACATATATATACATGCGCATATACACACATATATCGATAGCACCATGCTAGCAAACATAAATTTGTTCATAGAAGAAAAAGCTGATTATTTACTTTCATATGCTATCGATTACTAATAGTAATAAAAGGATAATTCAAAATTTTACACTTTTTCAGACAAATTTTAACTTTGAGTTATATTAATCCATCTATGAGAAGGGGAAACAAAACATTTTTCATTTCATTCATGTTAGAAGAATTTTGATTTTGAAATTTTTGAATCATATGTATATCTCCGGCATATATAATTTTTTGTAAAAAGTTACCTCTATCATATTTATTTCAAAATGCAAGGGAATAACATTAATTCCAAAAAAATTATTAATCATCATTCTCTAAGATTATTAGGTCCATAATGAAAGACTGTCAATTGTGCAGTTCAAGAAGAAATATGTAATATCCCAGATAAGAAAAAAAGTGAATTAATTAATAAGGCATAACAAAAATATAATTTAAAACTAATAAAATATAAAATTAGATGTTGAACATTTCATAGGAGCTTTTTGTTGCCACTTAATTGATTACAATTCTCATTTTTTTCCATAAATTAATAAATAATAAAAAAAAATAAAAAATCTAAGTATATAATGTAATAATCTTGTTAGATTACTACTTTACCTAAAAACTTAAGCTATTAGGTTGTGGGCTAACAATGTATATCAAGCTTTAACACTCCCTCGCATGTGCAGCCCAACAGCATAAGGAGAGAAAAATATACAATAAATAACACCCATTACTGAGAATAAATAACTTTTTTTTTTCAAACATCACACAATAAACACGGGCAAGGAGACTAAAACCCAGGACTTCCTGGTAACTTGCTCCGACACCATGTTAGATTACCTCTTTACCTAAAAGCTTAAACTGTTAGGTTGTGCGCTAACAATGTATATCAAGCTTTAACAAATCCTTTGTCATACTGAAGTACAATTTAGAAAACTTAATGTATCTCGGTTACTATAAATTATCTAAAAAAATTATATTATGTTACAATTGACCATGCAACATGTGTGTATTTGTGTGTGTGCATATAATTGCAATTTGTGCACTGCATCAGTCGTTAACTACTCAGAAAATTAAAAGCCAATCTCTCAACTACAGTTCATAAATTACATTCTGAGAAGGTCATACATTTCTAACCTAAACTCCAAGGAAATTCAAGAATAGATTTAAATACACATCACACTCAAGCAATGACACATAAGATCTCTCTCTCTCTCTCTCTCCTCTTGAAAGCACTCTACTTGCATTAAATTAACAGCATGGTATTAAATTTCCACGAAATTGTCGAAATTTCCGTCAAAATTGTCGAAATTTCCGATTTCCGTCACCCTTGAAATCGAAATGGCAGTCGATTTCTGTCTTGCATAATTTCCGTCGAAATCTCAACAAATCATCCGAAATTTATTGAAACCTCGAAATTTTAGCGAAATTTGTTGAAATGTTAACTATGCAATGAAATTTTGTCGAAATTCAAACAAGCGATTCAAGAGTGAAGTGAAATTTCTCTTTTAATTTATTTTATTGAAACAAAAGGTTATCACAAGTGCTTTTGAAATTATATGAAAAAATAAACTTATAGTAATATTTTTATTTAACCATTCATGTCTAAATTACCAATATTTGTATAATAAATAATTTTTAAATGATTTATGAATTTCATTTGCATTAACTGAATATGTTTAATGTACATTATCTTACAAGCATGTTTGATACACATACTATTTTACAACTTTTCCACTTCATACAAAACATAGATGTATTTAATTTGTAATATATTAGTCTTAAAACTTATATTATTATGTTTGTTAATCATTTCTAAAGTTTCATAAATAATTTCATGCTTTACTACTAGTTTCCGTTATTTTTTCAAATCGAAGTCGAAATTGACATCAAAATTGAAATTTCCGTCGAAATTTCCATACTTTTGGAGCTTCGAAATTTGAGTCGAAATCAAAATTTAAGACCTTGATTAACAGCGACTGAGGGAATGGATATAATTTTTAAAAAATTGATTGCCAAACATGTAGATGCAATAATAAATACAAAAGGCTCCACCTTTGATGAACTTAATTGTTGAGAGATGAAAAAAGAACATGGTGATGAAGGCGAAGCACTGATCACACCAGCACAAGAACTTGTAGAACAATTTTATATCAAAAGCATTCTAACTTGTACTTTGTCTAGTTGAAAATTCAATACACAAAGAGGACAGCTCCCAACTACTGCATTTAATGCATGTAAGTCAGTGTTCAGCAAATCCCATTAACCAAACATAAAATACTCCCAATAAACAATAACTAAAATATTTTCAAAAAAGGCTAAAAATATCATCTGCCACATCCAAATCCACAAAAGCCTTACATCACCTCTGCACAGCATTACAGCTATGCTTAGTAGCTAAGCTCAACTTAGTAGTTCTGCTCAACATTGCAGCTATGGTAGCTATGTTCAGTGTTTCCCACAATGGTAAAACAATGTAGAACAAGCTGCCATAGCACTCATGGACAAGTAGGATGATGAGAAGCCCACTTGTACGAAATGCTCTCGCCCAACTTCAAACAACCATGATTTTTTATCAGCAAATGGCGAGGTCTACAGCATATGCACAAAAGTCCCTAGAGCCAAGTCCTACAGCATCACTGCTTGTCCATGAGGCTGGAGCTCATTTCGGACCTCAGATTCAACCATTTCAACAGCTTATTAGTAGAAATCCCAATCCCATGCTTGTTGGGTATGTTGGCAGGATCCGTGATATTCACATACACACATTGATTATGACTAGATTTGCATCAGATCAGGGGACAAACGGAAAATGACCTTCAAGATGCACAGGGCACTGGTGATGCCTGCAAGACTGTCAAATGTGCCTAGAATCTTTGAATTGGATTCTTTTACCATTTATTGGGCAGTGTGTTTTCTTCAAGATATTAAAATTTGTTGAAGTTACCAATTGAATTTCAAGAGGATTTGAAGTGGAAACTCATGGTTTCAAATAGCAGTGATGGGTAGGTAGCGTAACAGTGATGGGCATGGTAGGAAGTGGAGTAGCAGATGTAGCATAACGGGAAGTGAGCGTAACGGCCATGAAGTTCTTTTCAAGCGCACACATCACCCAACTTACGCATATTGGTACATTTGAAAGTTCTAAGCTCTTAACTCTTCTTGAAAAGATTTTGGGTGCATTTTGTACCTTTAGCTCAAGAGGGGTTGAAATGTAAATACATGGTTTTAAATAGTGGTAGCGGGTAGTATAGAATAGCATAACGGTAATGGAGGTTGCAGAAATAATGACATAATCTGCATAGCAAACCATGAGGATACACAATAGTGATGCTTATCCTTTGTGCCATAATGAGGGTAAAACCAAAATGAAGAAAAACTATGTTCATCAATTCAACCACGAAAAATAATTGCCAATAGAGATAGTGATCCTTAAAAATGCAATTGAACCAGCAAAAAAAAATTCATATATGCAAGGTAAGGCTGCAAACTATAGACCCATCATGGTCCGCCCCCCTTCCCCAGACCCCGCATACACGGGAGCTTTGTGCACCAAGCTGTGCTATAAATAAATCATGGTCTTTCTCACAATTTAATTATAAACATCATGAAAACATTTCCATATATGCTACATGTCTAGGTGTGCCACCCAAAGCCCTTAAATTTCGATTTTGACTCAAATTCCAAAGCTCCAAAAATACAGAAATTTCGACAGAAATTTTGATTTCAATGTCAATTTCGATTTCAATTTGAAAAAAAAAAAAATTAGTAGTAAAGCATGGAATTCTTTGTGAAACTTTAGAAATGATTAACAAACATAATAATATAAGTTTTAGGACTAATATATTACAAATTAAATGCATCTATGTTTTGTATGAGGTGGAAAAGTTGTAAAATAGTATGTGTATCAAACATATTTATAAGATAATGTACATTAAATATATTCAGTTAATACAAATGAAATTCATAAATCATTTAAATATTATTTATTATACAAATAATGATAATTTAGACATGAATGGTTAAATAAAATGTTACAGTAAGTTTATTTTTTCATATAATTTCAAAAGAACTTGTAATAATCTTTTGTTTCGATAAAATAAATAAAGATCGAAATTTCACTTCACTCTTAAATTTCTCATTTGAATTTTGACGAAATTTCATCATATAGTTAAAATTTCAACAAGTTTAACTAAAATTTCAAGATTTCAATATATTTCGGATGATTCGTTGAGATTTCGACAGAAATTATGCAAGACAAAAATCGACTGCCATTTCAATTTTGAGGGTGATGGAAATCAGAAAGTTCAACGAAAATTTCGACAATTTCGTGGAAATTTAAGACCATGACCATGACACATCATTAAACGATTGCAGTAATTTCAGAGCTTAAGCAAAAGAAAATGAGCCTCTTAACAACCAAGCAACAACATATAGAAACAAATTGCAATCCTCGAAATGCATATTATAAAGATGGTAGACACCTTAGGAAGGACTCATAGTTATGCTATGAATGCAACCAGGCATCCAGACATGCCACTGAAGCAAAATAAAATACTGATTTTAAGTAATTTCACACAAAATCACACGACACATGCCAACAATGTAAGCACACAATCCATACCTGCAAAGTGTTGATATCAAGATCTTCCAAAGAAGGATCAAGAGGAGGTAAACCAATATTCTTGAAAAACTTCCCATCCTAGAAGCATTAAAGTCAGAAAATTTGGATACACAAATCAAATTTGTTCAGAAAATTAGAAATCATCATTATAGAGAAAAAGAAGAAGAAAAATACCTCATGCTCCATGTGTGTTCCTAAGTTCTCCGACATACCATCAAACTCCATACTTTCAGTTCCTTTCACCATGGAACGATTGTAATGTGAATGCAAAACTATGGAATCTGCTCCCATTGTAGCAGGCAGTTCTTTGTGATTGTCTTCACTAAAATTAGTCTGAGAACCCACATGGCTTGTGGGAACTAGCTCTCCCATTAAAGGTGTAACATGATAAGATCCAGGAGATACCTCGTCAACCTGTGTCTGTCCAGATGAAAAATCAATATGATTCTGATCAATAAGAGAAACATTCCCATCTTGCGCCAATTTCTGGAAAAATGACCAGTGCTGGGGTTCATGGTTTTCCATGTTCAAGCTTAATGCAACTCCATCTTTGTGCAGCACGCTAGTTCCAGAGGAATCCTCAGAGAGTACTTCTTTGGAGAAAATGTCAGAAAGGAAATCACGAGGGAATCGGTCATTAATATCAATAAGAATATCTCCCTGCTTTGTACTGGGAATCGCATGAGAAATTTCACCCTCAGAAGCATCCATCATTGAGCTCTCCACCCAAGCAAAAGTTTGAACATGCCCCTGATTCTCATCACAAGAATCCTTGCCCACCATTTCATCCCAGTTAGGCTCTGGAAGCCAAGATGAATTATTGTCATCATGTTTCAGAGAAGTTGCTTCACTCACCACAGGAACTTCTGGTTTAGCTTCTGCTGTTAACTCAACATGTAAATTTTTAAAGTCAACAGAGGTCATTTCAAAGTCAGCCTTTTGATTTTGACCCTCATTCGCAGCATCTTTACAACATAAAATGTTTGGGACTTTCTGCTTCCAGTCAAACTCTGACTCATCTGCAGAAAGCTTTTTATTCTTCTGGCCTATCGCATCAGCAAACACTCTGTACTTTTGAAGCTGTGCCAGTCCATCATCAATTGTTAGAGACTCCATATAAAGTGGCTTTGCAGTTGACATGAATTGCTCATTTTGAGGAGCTTGATTTCCATTGTGCAATTTTTCAGTGGATTGGTTGATTGGATCATGTGCCATAGTATCAGGATGTGAGTGAGACAGGAGAAGCTGAGAACCAAGTGAATCATCAGACTTTGATAAACGGTTAAGCAATGCTGATTGCTCTCGAGGAATTCTCTCAGAATTAAAGACTCTTTGAGGAAGTGCAGGTGGCTCAAGGTAGCTCAAATCAATTGGATCAGACTCAGAGTCAGCATGTCCACGAGCAAATGCACTACTAAATGTATGACAATGGTCATCTTCATTACATATGGGACCTTGAATTGGATTAACATCAGGGTACAAAGAAGTCTGCACATGTTCTTGGTGTTTTCTCTCATTTCCAGGCACAGAAACAGCAACAGTTGCTTCTTCAACTGGAACATATCTCATCACTTCACCATCATATGTCTTAGGCTCCAATGGCGCAACATAATCATTTTGTGAGAGACTAAGTGTTTCACGGTGACACGCAGGTTGAACTGAACCATCACTTTTCAGTTTCACCTTTTTCACTAGCATTTCAGGATCCTCAACATCTAAGCCAGGGAATGCATGCCCTTCAGTTAAATTCCCACAAATAGGCATCGAAACAGAACTTTTGCCAGGAGGCTTACCATGATGAATCACCTGGTCATGACGAAATTTTGCATGGTTTTCATAGGCATTGGATGAACCTGGTAGAGTCAATCGAGTAGGTTGAATTGATGATGCAACAAAATTTCCTGTGAAGGGTGAAGTACTAGTCCCAACTGAGTCTGTTGCAGCTTTACCTGTCCCCCCCTCAATAGACTGTCCATCTAACTCATCTAAATTACTTGCTGAAGATTTAGCCAAACCATGCAGAGTAGAGTTTTCTCTGGATCCGATGTCCATGCCATTCACAGCAACAACATACTGTACTTCAGAATCACCATCCAGGCTCCCCAGACCATGATAAGCATCATCCAAATCACTTCTGGAGAACAGAAACATCCTGAGTTTAGTTGATCCTTCTGTCTCCTCAAGTGTGTTGCATTCTTCCATCATATTTTGAAGGTCCTCATGACAGGACACAGAAACCAAGGCATCGAGATCCTCCCCAGGGAGCTGATATTTAATTGTACGAGCTTGGTTAAAAATTGTTAATGTTTTCTGCTTAAGCTCATCCCAGGAAATATTCTTGCTAATGCATATGATGTGTGTTTCACCGCCAACATACCTGAGCTTCCCATCACTTGGCCGTGGTAGAATTTTCCCTCCAAAGCTGCAGAGAATCTTCATTTTTGTAAGAAAACTATGACATGCTCGAGAAGAGTCATACCCATGAGCATCTCCTCGACCACTTCCATTGCCTGAAGAATTTTGTTCTACTGATTGCATAGGGTCATGGTTACTTCGGTCTTCATATAAAGAGTTTTTTCCCTCAAATTCTTTCAAACCTTTTTCTACTATGGTCGACACTGAAATATCTGATCCACCGTCAGACCCGGTATAACCGTTACCCAAAATGCCTCTGAGATCCATGTAGCCTGTTGCATAATTGTTGTGTTCGCCAGCATTATTTGGAATAAAAGCTTTCCTGGTATTCACACGATCACGCATAAATTCAAGAGCAAACTCCTCACCCGTCTGTATGGAGTAATTAAGTACAGGTTTAACGTCTAATATACCTAATTCTGGAGGTCTTGTATTAGTATTTATGCTGCTCGTAGAATCCAACACAAATCCCAGGGAAGCAGATTGATCACTTCCATATTGCAGGGAATCATACAGCAATTCTTTACAACTTTTTGAATGTTCCATTATAAAATTATGAGTTCTCTTTCCATGTAAATCTACTTCAGTGGGCATAAAAATCAATGCCAGAAAACAAAAAATTATCGGAGGGAGGGCATAAATGAATGGCCCATCATAAGGTGCAAAACTTGCAGATAATATTGCGACAAAGTACAAAGAAGTTGAAGTGTTGAGCTTCTGAAACTCCAGGTACTCGAACTGGAAATGGGCTACAGCTTGTTTCCAGTTTCAGCTGCTCTGATTGATAACTCCAATTGCTTCAGTGATGATGAAGGCACTTGGATGTACTGAAATATTCAACAAGCCAACTAAATCTCACTTTGGTGAATAAGTAAGCTTTATACAAGATCAAAACCAAGGAAATATTGAGTTGCAATTTTTCACAAGAATGGAGATTCAAGAAGAAATCGAAATTAATCTTTCAGTTAAAGAAACAAAACAAAGAGCTAGGCATCATTAGTCAACCCAATAATCATGATTAGTGAACCTAATGCAAGCTAGCAATACCTTTAGTAGAGGGATCTAGTGCCAAACTCCAGGTGTTCTCTCCAGGAATTTTCCAGGTCCACAAGGCCAGGGCAAAATGCACAGGCCTGATCCACCGACACCACATTTTCCAAGAGAAATGACCATTTTTCCCGAGTGCACCTGCCTGAGAGATATGTTAATTGACAGCACCATATAAGATGATGAAATTTTTAGTGACAGCACCATATAAGATGATGAAATTTTTAGTTCAGACTCAGCCTTCTTGTCATCACCATGTAATCCTTTGCCCTGGAGCAATGACTCTTTTCCCCAACATTAAATTTTCTCCTGTAAAATTTGTCAGATAATATCTATCTAGGAATCAGGAAAGCACAAAGAAGAAGACAAGTACACCACATTTTCCAAGAGAAATGACCATTTTTCCCAAGTAAACCTTCCTGAGAGATATGTTAATTGACAGCACCATATAAGATGATGGAATTTTTAGGTTCAGACTCGGCCTTCTTGCCATCACCATGTAATCCTTTGCCCTGGAGCAATGACTCTTTTCCAAGATATGTTAATTAACAGCACCACATAAGATGATGAAATTTTTAGGTTCAGACTCAGCCTTCTTGTTAGCACCGTGTGATCCTTTGCCCTGGAGCAATGACTCTTCTCCCCTTCATTAAATTTTCTCCAGTAAAATTTGTCAAATAATTATCAATCTAGGAATAGGGAAAGCACACAGAAGAAGACAAGTTTGCCCCGGAGCAACAACTCTTTTCCCCAACATTAAATTTTCTCTTCTAAAATTTGTCAGATAATTATCAATCTAGGAATCAGGAAAGCACATAGAAGAAGACAAGTTCACACCTTTTTTGTCCCAATTTTCCCTAAACAAATCGCCACACATTTTTTGTCCCAATATTCCCTAAACAAATCGCCTATTTATGACTAATATTCTTTTCGAATATTACGAGTCCAATAGCTGTATAATACTAATCCAGTATTACTAGTCCAATACCTGTGAAAGCTGGTGGCTTAACATGGTATCAGAGCCAGTGACAGTAAGTTGAAATGACAAATAGATTTAGATCATTTATTTTCAACTTGGTTCCAATTAAGGGTGTAAAAGCTTGATACATTCCAGCCTACAATGTAACAGCTTAAGCTGGAGGTTTAACATGGTATCAGAGCCAAGGTCACCAGAAGGTCCTGGGTTATAATCTTGTTGCCGGTGTTTGTTGTGTGGTGGTTAAAAATTCTCTTATTCCCTGTAATGGTTATTATTCATTGCTTGTTTCTCTCTCCACGTGCAATTAGGCTGCACATGTGAGGAAGTGTTAAAGCTGAATACATTGTTGGTCCAGTTGATTAACACAGGAGTGCTGGACTGAACTTACAAAACTGATGGACATTAAGTTACATAGAGTACATCCCATGCATTGTAGTCAATAGAGCTAGGTTAACATTCCACATGCACAGTACATGACACATTTTCAGTGTAGGAGACATCACTATATGGGCTGATTGGATAGACTGACAAAAGTAGCATAATTACATTATTTTGGATACTAATTGAAGATCTCCACCATCAAAGGAAGCACTGAAAATAAAAAACAATCAGGAGCCACCGGTCATTCTGCTATAGAGCAGAAAAAGACGATGCAATGGAAAAAGAATTTTTAACAAGTTAGACTTCCAGGATTAGTAAATGCTCAATTTTGGTTTCTGCAGACAGCATGGATCAGCTTCAGAAAATTGCTATAATTTTCTCTACAGAGCTCCAAACTACACTGTCGCAAGTGTTGGACAGTAAATTCATAGACCTTTTAAATGGTACTTCCTTTATTGGAGAAACTCTCTCATTTAAATCAATTTGACCAGGAAATTACCCCAAAATCTGTCTCTAGACTAGCAGTCATTCCAAGTTGAGTAAGTTGTGTTGCTTGCTTATCTTGTATTTTGTTGTAGTTTGGGTAGTTGTAGTAGTCATTAATGCATGAGGGTTTATAATAAGGAGGTATGATCTTAGAAAAAGTTATCTTTTGCTATGATTTTATCTATTATGAATGAAGTAGCACAGTATTCACATCCCCTTTTCTTTTGTTGTTGCTATGGAATTCTGCATTTCTCTTCTACCTATTTTGCCCTTGTCAATAAACAAATTAGCTTCCCAGTCACTGGGTCCAAAATTTCCAAGTGAGGGGGATTTACGTAATGTTTGTTTGGCAAAACGACCATTCCAAGTAATAGAAAAGGTTATAATTAAGAATTTGATTGTTCACAACAAAATGTTTTATTGCCATAAAGCAAAGAAAAATGCAAAAAATTAAATGAATCCATAACAAGGGATAGATAAAGAACAACCACTCCCAAATTTCACCATAGGAATGTCTATTTCTTTCCTATTCTACACTGGATGGAATATCATAAACTTTTACACCAGTGACTTCTTTCCAAATAATTAACCTATACAAATTTCATTACATTGTCATTGGAATTCCATGAACAAACATAACTTTAGTTCACAATTTGAGAAGGAACCAATATTTGTTAAGAGAAGAGCTGCCCTAGTACAGAAAGTAGTCCTATTCACCGAAGGATTAATTTAGACATACCCCAAGCAAGGCAAGGGCAGTGGCCCCAAACTTTGGCAGAATAAAACAGCCACATGGTAAATAAAGTAGCACTAAAACCATAAAGGGTTACAGAAAGAAATTCAGCAAGCAGTATGGAAGTTTCACTACGTATAAGCAAAAGCTTATTTTATGCGACCTATGCCAGCATTGCTGCAAAAGCAGGAAAAAAGTGAACCACTCTAATAAAGGTGTCTGCAATTCACTTAGAAAGGAATTTCAGGATATGAAATGCATAGCTTTCTTCAATATAGGGAAAGGGAGAGGTGTTGCTAAAATGTGGTTATTTGAACAAGCCCACTAGAAAAAATCATCATAGATATCCTAGTAAATTTCAATAAGAGTATTGTCAATTAATGGAGAAGATTATGGATAGATAGGGAACAATATGATCTCCAAGTGGCAACTGACAATGAGGCTACAGATAAATTGTTAATGTAGAAAAAAGGTATCACCATTTGAAGAAAAGGGTAATGAAAAGAAGTCCTAGACAATGCTGAGAACAAAAAGATTACTTCATTCATTTATTATCATTACACAAGCCATTGATTGTATGACGAAATTCACAAACAATAGCGAACCACTCTATCCCATCATTATCAATTTGCCACAAACTATATTACCTTCAAAAGCATTTAGATCATAAACATACAAAGAAATATATGTTAACAGCCAACACATTGCAACTCTTTTCATGATGTAAGTGACGGTTTTAATGGTATCACCTAACAAGTATTTAGGCAAATGAAAATTACATGTCATGCTCCTATCCATATCCTTGAGTTCAATTTCACTACTCAGCCACACCATTTTGTTCCGGAGTCCCAAGCATATATACTGTGCCATAATACCACATTCTTCTACTTATTTAGAAGATAATCAATATATGGCCACTCACTGTATTGAGTAACTAGATCGTTTTATTTAATTAGTTCTCCATGTTGGTTTTCAACCTCAATCTTATAAATATTGAACTCATGAAGTGCATTAGACTTGTCAGAGATTGAAAAAAAAATAGTTGACCAAAAGTCCTGTATAAAGGTGATAAAATACCAATGTCCACATAAGGTAGCAGGAAAAGTCCACAATTACCACTGTGAACAATTCCCGAAACATTTTGACTATAGGCAGAAATCTTTCTTTTGGTTTTTGTTAATTATCCTCTAATGCAATTTATACAAGCCCCAAAATCATCAAAGTTCAAATACGGGAAATTTATTTCTTGTATTAATCTTTCCAATTTTGATACTGAAGTGGAAGATTGGTATGAAGAAGACAACAATCTGCTTCTAGATCAGATTCAAGAATACAAATATGTTTGTCTGATCTCTTCTCAGTTGGAGAGTGTGGAAAAATCAGATGTTGTTGAGGAACTTAAAAACTTGTCTGGATGAGAATTGAATTGAGACTTCAAAGCAAGACTGATTTCTGAAGGATGTAGGGACTTTTAACAGGTTGCCTTTTCTGATCAATCTGGCAAGGTTTTTTTCAAAATTTTCTAGGTTCAAGCAATATTTTTGATGAGGAAGCTTTGGCTTGCTGAAACTCTCATGGATAATTCATTTTGTAGTCATTCTATTACTTTACACCTTGACTGATCCTAAATTTGGGACCATAACTTTAGATACTTGCAGCGAGTTAATTAATTTTGACAAAGGTATCCTGCCTACGCTATGCTTGACCCTTGTTCCACTGGCAGGTTAGAGGAGCAGCCAAGACCCACAAGAGCTTCTAGATAGAATGGGTTGCTCTGTAGTTAATCCTTTAGGCCGGGTTGCTAAGGTTTCCGATTCCCCTAGAACCTATGAAAGAGAGAGAGAGAGAGAGAGAAAGAGAGAGAGAAAGAGGAGAATGAATTGAAAAAATTAGCCTCTAATATAAACTAAAGGGGGGTGATAAGAGGGTTAGGGGGCAGTAAGGTGGTAGAATGAAGATCTTGAGTTGTAACATTTGGAGTTTGGGTTGTCCTGGTAAACATGCTGAGGATCTGCCCAAGCGTTATGTTTCAAAAGTCTAAATTGGAGCTAGTGGATGGTTTTCTTGTTAGGAACACCTGGATTCTAGATTCAAAGATTAGGTTGGTTAATGTCCACTAGTTCCTCGGGGATATTTTGATCATTTGAGCGCCAAATTTTCTAATAAATGGGATGTTCTAATTGGTTCCTTTCCTGTGCCTGTTTGTTTGCATGTCATAGGGAAGAACCAATGGCGGTTTACGTTACTATATGGACCGAATAATCCTCAATTGAAGGGTGTTTTTGTGGAATGAATTAGCCAAGGTTTATGGCATGAGTTCTCCCCATTGGTGTTTGGGGTGATTTTAATGTCCTTAGATCCACTAATGAGAAATTGGGAGGCTCTAGAATTACCTCATGCATTAGGGTTTTGATACTTTTATTAGGGAGTGTCACTTGAGGGATATTCCACTCTCAAATGCTCAATTTACATGGTTCACTGATGGCACTAGGTCAGCTACTAGGATTGACAGGTTCTTATTTACCAGTATACATTTCCTACCCTTACTCAGGAAGTAACCATTGCCCTTTGGTTCTTGAGTCTAATCCTGTTAAATGGGTCCCTACTCCATTTTTATTTGAAAGCATGTCGCTGTCTCATCCTGATTTTCGGAAATTAATTAGGAATTGATTAGGGGAGTGCATTGTGAAAGGTTGGGAAGGTTTCCTTTCAATGAATAGATTGATGTATTTGAAAGAGCAGTTGAAAATCTGAAATATGGAGACTATTGGTGATGTTCAATCTAGAACCAAAAAATAAAAGAAAAAAAAGGTATAGATTGGCTGAGGGACCTCTTTTTGGGGACATAGTTGGTAGACAATTCCAATTGTCCAGTGAGTATGAACAAGTTGTTTTAAGGGAATATATGAGTTGGACTCAGAAATCTAGAGTGAATTGGGTCAGGAACAGAGCTTGTAACTCTAGATTTTTCCATTGGCTGGCAAGGCAGAGGATAAGAAAAAAATTTGTTAAAGAACTTGAGGATGGCAAGGAAAAGGTTATTAGGGCTCCTTACCATATTGCTGGTTTGATTATTGACTTTTATAGGAACCTCTTTTCAAAGGAGGATTAGCGAAGAGTTATCATTGAGGGGCTGGATTGGTGTCCTATATCATCTCATAAAGCTGCTTTGTTAGAGAGACTTTTTCAGGAAGAGGAGATTAAGAGCTTGGTTTTTTGAGAGGGATAGAGAGAAGGCTCCTGGGCCAAATGGCTCTACTATGGCTTTCCTTCAGGACTATAGGGAGACCTTTCAAGGTTTTTCTCGAATTCTTTGACAGTGAAGTGGTAGGAACAAGACTGTGATTGAAGTTGACTTTAGACCAATTAGCTTGGTAATTAGTGTTTATAAGATTTTTGACTAAGGTATTATCTAAGGGTGTGTTTGGTTTGGTGGTTAAGGCTTATAGTACTGGACTGCATTGGATTGGATTTAATTTGACTAACTTTAGTTGTTATCCTATCCCATGTTTGAACTAGGATAACCGATGAATAAGCTAGTCATTCAAAAAAGCAAAATATCCTTTAACAAAAAACATAAAAATTTATTTTTCTTCAATTTAAACCTTATGAAATTACAAAAAATGCCATTGTCACTCCCCGTTCCCTCTTCCTCCCCCTTTCCGATCAATAACCACTTCAATCTCCAATTTTTATGTCATCGTTCTCAGATTCCCCGTCATACAGGTTCCTGCTTCAAAGCCTTTTGAGCTGCACTTCTGCAATGCCTTTCCCATTCAATCATCCCCTACACACCCACACTCATTGAACACTTCCAGGGTTTCGATTCAGTCTATTCAAAGTCCACCTTGACAATGGAACTGTTAGATTACCACTTCACCTAAAAGCGTAAGTTGATAGGTTGCAGGCCATCAATGTATATCAAGCTTTAACACTCCCCCACACATGCAGCCCAACAGCAAGTGGAGAGATAAACACACGATAGATAACACCCACTGCAGGGAATATAATAACATTTTAAACACCATACAACAAACCCAAGCAACAAGAATAGAACCTAGGACCTCTTGGTAACCAGCTCTGGTATCATGTTAGACTACCACTTTATATATAATATAAGCTTAATAGGTTGTAGGCCAACAATGTATATCAAGCTTTAACAAGAACTTCTCAATCACTCTCTGCAATGTCTGACTCCAAGCACTGCCCAATAATCAGACCTGCCTGGAACAAAGCTCATTTGGTTGACACGTGAAAACTCATTTCAAAGCCTCAAAGGGAAGTGGAGAAACCACCACAAGTTGCGACATTGTGCCATGCGGTGGTACATGCAGCCAGCGGCAGCAGCAAGCAAGGTCCAAAGAGAAGTCTCCACTAAGCCCCAACAACGCTTCAGTTGTGATCGACAGAAGATTTTGTTTGGGGGTGGGGGAATAGAGGGTATCCTCGTCCATCTGTTGGTTAGCAGAGGCTGGCCAGTTGGGGGGGGGGGGGGTAGCCATCCCCTATCCTATATATAGTGGCTAAGCCTTTCCTTCTCAGCCAGTCCTGTTCTATTGGTGTGTTGCACCCAAGGTCTTAAATTTTGATTTCAACTAAAATTTCAAAGCTCTAGAAGTACAAAAATTTCGATGGAAATTTCGATTTTGATGTTGATTTCAATTTGAAAAAAAAATGATAGAAATTAGTAGTAAAGCTTGGAATTCTTTTATGAAACTTTAGAAATGGTTAGTAAAGATAATAATGTAAGTTTTAGGGCTAATAATAATAAATTAACAATATCTATGTTGTATATAAGGTGCAATAGTTGAAAATTGTAATATAATATGTGTATTAAAAACATATTCAGTTAATATAAATGAATTTCATAAATTGATTAAACATTTTCTATTATACAAATAAAGATAATTTACACAAAAATGGTTAAATAAAATGTTGTTGTTGATATCTAGTTGAATTTTTTGTGTAATTTTAAAAGCCCTTGTAATAATCTTTTGTTTTAATTAAAAAATAAATAAATTAAAAGAACAATTTCACTTTGCGATTAAATCTCTCATTTGAATCCCAAGGAAATTCCATTCTATAGTTAAAATTCCGGTAAGTTTTGCTAAAATTTTGAGATTTTGATCAATTTCAAATGATTCATAGAAATTTCAATCGAAATTTTGTAAGAAGGAAATCGACTGCCATTTTGATTTCGAGGGTTATGGAAATCGGAAATTTCAAAAATTTCGTGGAAATTTAAGGCCATAGTTGCACAAAACATGGGATAAGAGTCCTAGGCCTAGCCACCCAACCAAATGCACCCTAAGAGATTGGCGACAGTTCCAAAGGACACTATCTCTCTTAGCCAAAGTGCCATAGGTGATATACAGATCCTAGATGCTGCATTGATAGCAAAAGAGGTGGTTGAAAATGTTGTTCGAAGGAATTAAAGGGGTCTAGTGTTGAAATTGGATTTTGAGGAAGCTTATGATAGGGTGAGGTGGAGCTTCTTGAACAAGGTGATGGCTAGAAAAAGCTTTGGCTTGAGGTGGAGGAAATGAATTAGAGGGTGTTTATCTTCTGCGATCTTTTCTATTTTAGTAAACAATGAGCTTAAGTCTTTGTTTCATGCATCCAAGAGTCTAAGACAAGGAGATCCTCTTTCTCCTTTTCTATTTACTATTGGGGTTAATGCCTTCAATAGGATGATTGAGAAAGGAATTGATAAAGGTTTGCTGGATATAAGTATTGTATCTTATCGCATCTTCAATTTGCCAATGATACCATTCTCTTCCACTGTCTTTGAGCTCACCCAACATTCTCCTAAAATACCAATTAACTTATTTCACGCACTCCAAGCATGGTCAAAATGAATGAACAAATGTGATGATGATTCTGAACAATTAAAGAAGAGAACATATATGTCTGGAGATATAGCCTCCAAAGGTCTCCTAACCTATAGCAAGTTAATGGTATTAATTCTATCAAGTGGAACCAATCAAATAAAAGCCTTAATTTTAAAGTGGACTTTGGCCTTCCAGATGGAACTATAGAGAGGAAAATAAAAATTCGACCTACTCAAAAACTAGTAAAAAAAAATTGCACGAATAAACCCCCGAGGGATCCAAAGACCAAGACCGCCTATCCTCCTCTAAAGAAAAATGATAGTTAAGAGGATAGCTCTCTCATCTCCCTATCATTTAACGACCTACAGAAGGCAAAGGACCACTTCGATCAACAACAAAAGAATAAATGGACTCATCCTGTCCTGAGCTTAGGTGAAAAAGGCATGGAAAGGAGGTTGACAAAACTACATTCTCCAACCAAGGATCTTTCCAAAACCAGATTTTACTACCTCTACCACCAAGAATTTAATATCGAGAATGAAGAGGGGATAACTCTAAGAAATAGCTTTCCACAGACTCTTTGAAGAACATCTAAATCTCAAATTAGTATCCCACCCATTCTCGTCTAATCCGTACTTACTTTTAACAACTAAATGCCACAAAGAGGAATTCACTAGCAGAAACTGCCAAAGCCATTTAGCCAAAAGGACTATGTTTTTAGACATCAAATTTCCAATACCCAAACTACCCTCCTGTTTAGACCTACCCACGACTCCCCAACTAACTAGATGATCCCTAATACCCCCTACCCCTGACCACAAAAATCCCTTATAATCTTCTCAATATTATTAACAGCCCCTGCTGGAATCTTAAAAATCGAAAGAAAATATAAAAGAATACCAGAGAGAGCGGCCTGGATAAGAGTAATTCTACCACCAAGAGAAAAAAGAGCACCTTTCCACCCATCCAATCTCTTAGAAACCCTTTCTACAACAAGATCCCAAAAGCTAGCAGATCTAGGGTTACCCCACCCCACAAAAAATAGAAACCCCAAGATAGGACAACGGCCATTTCAAAACACTACACTCCACCTCCACAGAAAACTCCCTAACATTCTCAACAGCCATATTGATAGCCGCAATACCGCTTTTACCCATATTAATCTTAAGCCCAAAAACCTTAACAAAAATGTGAAGGAGACCCAAAATATTCTTAAAGAATGGTTTATTAACCTCTAAAAAAATATAGTATCATCAACAAATGGAAGGTGCAAGACCTTGACCCCCTCTCTCCCCACTTCCAAGCCTTTCACTAAGCCTCTATCCACTACCCTATCCACCATCCTACTCAAAGAATCAGCCAATAAAACAAATAAATAAATAAATAAATAAATAATAAATGGGGAAAGAGGATCACCTTGCCTAATCCCTCTCATAGCCTTAAACCAAGATTTAGACTCACCATTTACTAAAACTGAGTAGCTCACATTAAGCAAACAGCCTCTAATCCAACGCTGCCATCTCTTTCCAAATCCCTTCCCTTCCTCACAAAGATCTTACCTAGAAACTTCTAGTTCACAATATCATAAGCTTCCTCACAATCCAACTTAAAAAGGATACCTTTTTTCTTCCTTCTCCAAATATCCACTGCAACCTCATTAGCAACCAAAATGGCATCCACAATTTTCCTACCAATGCACTCTGAGCCTTAGAAATGGTCCTATCAAGCACCATACTCAGCCTATTAGCTAACACTTTAGTGATGATTTTATAAACACTAGAAACTAAGCTAATACTAGGTCTATAGTCTGAAATCTTAATAGATTTATTCTTCTTTAACATAAGAGTTATGAAAGTGGAACTAATACTCTTACTTATAACCCCATTCCCGTAAAATTCATAAAGGCCTTAAGAAAATCATCCTTAACCACCTTCCAACAATCTTGGAAGAAAGCCATATTTAAACCGTCTGGTCGTGGAGCTTTATCCCTCTCCATGCCAAAAACCAGGGCCCTCACTTCCTCTGCCTCGAAAGGTCTTTCCAACCAACCCATCTCCTCGCCAAATAAAGGTTCCCACTCTATTATTTCAATCATAGGTCTATTATCATCCTCCTTACAATACAAATTAGAATAAAAATCAATGATTCAGCAGCAATTTGACTCTGATCGGTTAAAATGACCCCCTATCCACTGCCAACCCCCTGATCAAATTCTTCCTTCTTTTCCATATCGCTATTCTAAGAAAAAATCTAGTATTACAATCACCATATCTGATCCATTTCAACTTCGTCTTCTACCTCCAACTGCTCATTTCCTTGAAAATCACCTCTTCCAACTCATTCTTCAAATATACTCTTCTCATCTCTTCCTCCCCCGATAGAGTATTATCTTCTTCCTTCCTATTTAACTCAACTAACTCTTAGCCTTTCTAAACCTTAAAGTCTCCAAACACCTCCCTATTCCATTCTTTCAACCAGTGTTTTAAAAGGCTCAATCGAGGCTTGCCTTAAGGTGCCTCGAGGCTCACCTCAAGGCAAGGCATGCCTAAAACGCCTTGAGGATCAATATAAAAAACCAAACTCCAAAAAGGCTAACGCTTTACATGCTGAGGCTTACGCATTTTTACAAAAGGCATGCTTTTTGCACCTTTTAGTTGAGGCTTATGCATTTTGGCTGTGTGATTCTCAAGTTAGAATTGGCTAGAAAATTTTAACTACATGTTTGTATAAAAGGAATGTCATAAAATGAGTTGATTTTTAATCTTCTTAAACCTCAACCTTTCCAAAATAATTGAGAGTTGTATCTTAGATTCTTAGATCATGAAAATACTTTGAAGTTTGTAATTGCATAGCTATATCTTGTCATGTCATGTATTGAAGTTAGCAATTTTTGAATGGCAAACAAGTAGTTTGCAAAGTATATCTAGTTTTTTTTTTTTACATTATATTTGTGATTTTTTTATTTTAAATGTATTTAATTCATTTAATGTATTTTTATTTTAAAAATAAATTCTCAAAAGACTTACGCCCCAATACCTTAAGGCTTGCGTCTTGCCTCCAAAGGGTTAGAATACCTCGCCTTACATCGTCGCCTTTTAAAACATTGCTTTTAACTTCTCTTTTAACTTTTTAACTATTTTTCGTGAATCCGAAACCTTCCCAACCCCTTTCCACATCCTTATTCCAGGAATTGCTGACTAAGGGATGAAAGGAATCATGATCCAACCACATATTTTCAAACCTAAAAGGAGTAGGTCCCCAAGCAACCTTTCTCAATTCCAACAAAATAAGGAAGTCGTCAGAAGTGGGCCTAGGTAAAATAGATTAAGAGAGATTAGGGAACTCGTCCTCCCACTCCGTACAAAAAAGGAATATATCAAGCCCACTCACCACCACTCTAGGCCCCGACCATGTAAAATTAGCATCATCAAGAGGAATATCTCCCAAACCACACTCCCTAATAAAATAATCAAAACTCAGCATAGAAGCAATAATTCTATCACCTCCTTTCTTCTCTCAGGGAAACCTCACCACATTAAAATCACCTCCCACAATCCAATTAGGAGCACAAAAGTCGTACACATAACCAAGCTCATCGCATAAAAAGCTCCTAAGGGTTGGTCTAGAAGGACCATACACCAATGAAACCCACCAATGACCTTGGCTGCTCACCTCTACTAAAACGGAATGAGAGAAAAAAATCCTCAAGACTATCCACTTTAACAAAAAAGTGAGTATCCCACATAACCAAAATACCACCTATTGACCCTTTGAGAATGTATGCATGCCCACTGCCCAGTCTTTGCAACCTTCCCAAATCCCTCTAACTACCTCCCATCAACATTCTTAAGTTTGGTCTCATGATCTAAGCAGGACCTCTTTTATTAACCCCCTATTTATATAGTCTCCTAGCCCTCTAACATTCTAGCTGACAATTTTCATAATTTGACACAATTACCTCCCCCTTCCCTACCCCATAGTTAATAGAAGAAACCAAATTCTTCAGTTCTTTCTGCACCTTCTTTTTCCACTCATAAGTTGTAGGATTCATTGGCAATTTCACCTTGATCCCTATTGCACTAACCAATTTCAAACCCAGGTCCTCTAGGAGTTTATTTGGATCTGGAATGTCTCTCTCACTACCTCCCAAACCAATACCAAAAAAAGCGCTATCCCTAGAAGAACCTTCACTATGGCATAAAGTGTCAGAAGCAATAATGGATTGAACAAGAAGGGGAAGAACACCTTTTCCATATTTTGACAGGTTCAGACCAGCCATAGAAAAAGCTACCTCTTCATCATTACCCGTCTTTTTACTGAAGGAATATCCACAAAGTCCACCATATCAGAATTTGGCTCAGGGATAGAGGAAAAAACCCCTTATCTATCAGTTCTTTCATCTGATTTAAATTGTGCTTAATAGGATTAGTACCCCCTTGTTTTCAGAGAACAATTGAATACATTCTTCCTCATATAGCTGTATACTTTGATTAGATTCGTAGCCCTGTCCTAATGCTTCCACTTCCTCTCCTTCAGAGCTTTCCTCTGTTAATTGAGCCAAGGCTTCCTCTTCATACAAAGCTAAATCATCTCTCAATTGATCCACTAACAATTCCTTCTCAGATTTACAAAAGCTGCTCAAGTCATCTTCGATATCAGACACCTCATCTACCCCTCCACTCTCAGGAATCCTGGCTCCCTTTCTAATGTCCCATAGGGTAATGGCATGCGATTAAGGTGCACCTAAACCATTAGGATCACAATCCTTACCATTGAGCATACTTCCTCTCTATCTCATTGCCAAAAATTTAATTCGTGGCTCCAGAGTTTCAATGTTGGCACTTTAACCACAGACAGAAGAAAAGTTCATAAAAATTCTTCAACTAACTACACACACACATGCATATTATGTATGCATAAATAGCTAATTAACGGCCGGAAGTTCATTTTAAAGATTTGGTACGATGATAGAATGTGTAAGATCAACGAAAACAGTGACACCAAAACGAAGAATAAGCTTTAAACCAACGGTCCAACAATAACGAAATGCCTAAATTGATAGAAATGAAATTCATAATAGATGAAATAGAATCAATCAAGAGCATGCCTCAAATTATGTTGATCGAAAGGATAGGAAGTATATGAATACCTGAAAGAGCAATGGTTGAAGCTATCTGCCCCAACCTGCCATCACTGCGAGTGAAGAAGAATAAGAGTCAAAGCTCTTCTCTCTCTGTCTCTCTCCTGCTTGCTAAACAATTTCAAGTCTTCTTCGTCTTCTCTTTCAGACTTCAGACAAGAAAAATGACGGCTGTAACGGCCCTTTCTGCGGAAATATTTATTGGGCAATCTAGTCAACCAAAAGTAACAGTGAAATCCCAAATGTAACCTCCTCTCCCTCTGGACCTCTGCTAATGATTTTTTTCTCCAAAGCAGAGTTGAATGAATTCTTTTCTCTCTCTCTCTCTCTCTCTTTTTAATTAATTAATGCATTCTCATTTCAAGTTTTTTTTTTAGTGTTTTATCAATAAAAATAACTTAAAAATAGTTCAGACTAAACTTTTTTTCCCTAAATTAATGCGTCTCAAAAACTGTTAGTTCATCCAGCATTTAGAAAAACATTAATCCATCCGGCGTTTATTAAATAAAAAAATGTTAGATGAGCTAGCGTTTTTAAATCTGATCCAAGTAGTGTCATCGAGTGATACATGACCAAATAAAAAATGCTACTAGTAAAACTTGTCTTCTTCCTTCCTTCTGCGAACGGATGAACCCGAGAGAAATAGCATGGGAGGGCGATCGTGGAGACTTTGTAAGGCAGTCAACCAGCTTTTTTTTAAGTGACCGTTCTGGGAGGATAGTACAAGTCGAATGCTTTGCCACAGGTACAAGCCAAATGTTGGGAGACTATTATTTAAGAAACGAAAATGAGATATATTCTCCCCATATCCAAGCTTGTTTAAAACCCTAAATTCTTATAATTTAAAATTTCAAATGATTTTGAATAATTTGAAGTAGAAATTATTATCTTGTATATTGAATTGGCATGTATTGAAGAAAATTTATTAATTTGAAACATCATTGTGGAACTCCCAATGATTAGTAAATGTGTAAATTTTTTAGCTTAGAATTGTATTTAATCTTTATGTTTGTTTGAATGTACAAATGATGAATGTGAAATTATCATTATCAATTTGCATAAAATTAGCTTCAATTTTGAAGTCATATGCTTTATATTAGAAATTTTCAATGTTAAGGTTTTTATTTAATTTCATAATTATTTGAAACAATTAACGTGTAAATTTTTTTGTTAGGGTTTTATTTCATTTTATGTTAATTTGAATATATAAATAATGAATGTGTACATTTTATTTCAATTTACATGACTGTTAAATTTAGTTTTAATTTTGAAGTCATTTGAAGTTTGTTTATTATGTTGTACTAAGTCATTTACAATTTAGAAAACCTTATTAAACCACTATAATATAATGGAGTCTTTTTCAGGAACCAAAGTTTGAACGAAGTTTTAAAGTCAAAATTTCCCAAAACCAATTTTCTTGTCATTCCATGATTCAATCTCATCCCATGTTGTAAAATTTATTATTTAGAAAAAATACAAAAAACAAATTAAAATATAGATTTATATATTTATGAATTGAAGTAAAAGTAATCTAATAATATTCTTCATGTTGCTATAGTGCAATTTAAACCATTTTAAAAAAAATTTAAAGTATAAAAAGAGACTACGATTTTATTTATATATTAAATCTATAAAAAAAATGTTAATATGCTATTTAGATTTATTGCAAGACTGAAGTTATTTGATATACTAAAATTAATTTAAAAAATAAATTTATTTTAGTAAAACCATTAATTTTATTATTCTAATTATTCTAAAATTATTTAACTTATGATCAACATAATAATTTTGTTTTGATAAAAATCATCGTGAAAGTTATTGTAATATATCTAATTAGATAAATTTATTAAAAAAAATGGAGAAATGTTACTTTAGTCTAGCTTTTAAATTTTCAACATATTACTTCTAATAATTTTTTTATGTGAAAATCTCTTTTAGATTTTTTATTTTAAAAAATATTTTTTGTTGAACTTGTTTTTTGAAAAAAAAAAATGTATTTTTCAATTTGAATACTATATGTACTTGACATTTTTCATCATTCTAAGACAAATTTAGCCAATAAAAATTATCAAGTCAAATTTATTTAATAGTCAATTCACATGATGCTAGTTATACAAACTTAAATATCACTAAACAAAAGTAAACGCATATTTTTTAAGTTTAAGATAAAAAAAAAAAAAAACATTAATTTTTTTTTCTAGTAGATAAGTTTAAAACAAAAACTCTTTAGTTTGAATTTTGAGAGAGATTGAAAAAGGATAAGAGATGGTTACCTCCCATTTATATAGATTGAAAGGTGATTAACTCTCTTTGTAACCTAAAGATAGCAAGTCACTTATCAATTTTACAATACTCATTTTTCTATGCTAAAAGGGGAAAAAATGTGTTTAAAATGATCATAATTGTGATAATTCTTAACTTATTTAGTTCAGTAAAAAATTCATTATAGTATAATGATTAATCTTGATGTGACTAAGAAATTATTTAGGATCTATTTGGATTAAAAATTTTGTTTGGAAAAAGAAAATAAAAAAAAGGAAGAAAAATTATTTTTCATTATACAAGGGAGTCTTTTAGGAACTAAGGTTTGAATTAATTTTCGAAGTCAAAATCTTTCAAAACCAAGGTTTGAACCAAAAATAACTTCTACCGAAAAACCCAAACTAAGAAACAATACAGATGCAATCAAAAGCCAAAAAACAAGGGAACAAAATGGAAGCATTGACAAAGGATACAACTTGATCGATTTAATCATCGTTTGTGTGCTTTATTTAACCGCCAAAACACATTATGCACGCTGCAAACATACTCATCCCCCTCACAAATCACATAAACACATTTTATACTACATTAATACACACACTCATGTAATTCTAAGTACAACATTCACAAACCATCACACAAATATAGACTTTGATCCAAAAGTCCCAAGTGATTTCACAAACAATAAGGAGAAGGAACAATTGAGCAAGTATCATTTGACCAAAAAACATTAGGTTTGAAGGAAATTTTCAAAACAAAAATAAAAAACAAGAATTATTAGAAAATAGTTTACCAGACATCTCAAATGACATGCAAAAATTCACACAACTTCAAATAAAGTGAAAGAGGAAAGGAAAAGAGGAGGTTCGACAAATTCAGATTCCTGGTGTTAAAATATCCCTTTTTTAGACTAGGAGTAGATCATCACAAGTAATTAAGCCAAAAGAAGAGTTTGTCCAAGTTAACTAACTATATCTCCAAGGTTCAATCTAAGTCCAGTTTCCTTGTCTATTACGTTTCTCATCGTGTAACAAGTCATTTAAAATTTAGAGAACATGGCAGAGATTTCGTCAAAAAAAGTAAGGACAAAAAAACAGGGAAGATCCCGTAGAAAATAATAAGTAATAATTAATAAAATGCACACTCAAAAGCCAATTGAAATTCAATTGAAATCATAAAATTAGAGAAACACATACTCGTAAAATATTTAAATCATGAAATCACTAGATAATCATAAAGACCCTAGATAATAGTTACATACAATTGTATTATAAAATGCTGCAAAGATTGGAAAAAAAGTTGTAGAAATAATAAATTAAATTTTGCAAAAAATCCCAAAATACCAAACCTTTCCATCAAATGCCTTGAAGCTTATTTGCATCATTGACCAATCAGTCCAACAATGAGTAGTAAGCTATCTTGAAATGAGTCCAATTTGTTTCTTTAGCTGAATTATTATATCATCATAAATGAGCTCAATAACATTTAACAATATAGGGCAGGAATATAAAGAACAAATAAAAATGAAAAATTATATGAGACTGACATCATCATCTGAATTGGTAGAAGCTCAAGGAGTAGCCAAACCCTTTCACATGGGTAGCAACACTATGTCAGTCACATAGTAATTGATAGTTTAATCGATAAAATCGACTAATTTTCACTTCTATCTAATGATGACTATGAATTTAATGATTCGATTTGAAGTGTTTGACTTTATGCAAACTTAAGCTACAATACTAGAGCAGTTGATGATAATAACATTGGTTTGAGGTAAAAATTAGAAGTTTAGCCTTATATAGGCAAAAAATTTGTGCTGCAATGACATTGTAGTTGATGACTGTTGCAGAATATTAAGGGGAAAAATAGTGTGTTTAAGGTGGAATCCATGACCTTTTAGGAGATAAAGTAGGGTATTATATATGTATATACTATGAATATGATTATCTTAATATGTCAAAGAATTGATTATAATAAAGCAAATTCTAAAAGTTAGGATTCAGTGTTTCTCATAGGTATTTTTCATTTCGAGAGTACTACTCCAAATGGCAGGAAGCTCAAGCAGTGTTCCAATGACTATCCTATTGTATATAAGGAGGAAATGATCATAGGAGTGGATAGAGTTGTTTATAGTACTCAAGCAGTTAGAGATACTCGAATTGGAAAGAGGGAAAAATTAAGCAAATTATATGATAAGATATACAAATATCTGTACATTAATCTAAATCAATATGCATTGTGGGTTACTGAGAGATATCTTGTAAGGGGGTTAAATGATATAGTATTCTTCCAACATGTTCCTATATAAGATGACTATGGTCTACGCATTGCCTTGGGCCTACAGAGCTCATGCCCTAATATTTACACTGTGGAATTTTTTGTCAAAACCATTCCTCAAATAGCTATTTTGAAAGTTGGTGTCATTAATGATAGAAAGACGTCGACACCTGCCAAACCATTTGCTCAAGCACAAGAAGACACCCAATTGGAACCTTCTTTACAATATGTATTTGGTGGAGATGATATGACGAATGTGGATTTGAACAAAGGCCTAGGAATGTCATTTCAATTGCCTTCTTATGGAATGTCTATATATGACATGGATGAGAAGTAAAGCAGCGCAGATGTTCTCATTGATTTGCATACAATTACAAACATTGCATTGGACTAAGGGATGTTGTAATAACCTGAGGAAAAAAATTAAAAAAAATAATTAATAAATTAAAATTATTAATCAATTAATTAGTTAAACATTATTAAATTAATGTATTAAATAAACAAATAAAAAGAAATAATATGGAAAAAAATTAAGACTAATTATTAATTAATTAAACATTATTGAATTAATTAAATAAATAAATAAATAAAAAAGAATAGTAAAAAAATGAAATAAAGATATATAAATATATATATATAAGGTTATTATATAATATAAGTTAAAGTAGATATATATATATATATATATATAATATTAAAACAATATATATTAAATGTAATAAGATGGATTGGATTTCAATTTGAAATCCAATTCCATCATCTTCTTCTTCTTCTTCAGCGTCAATCTCTTTCTCTCTGTAATTTTTTCACATCCCCGCGCCTCTCCGTCTCTGCCTCTCTCTCTCCCCTCATTTCTCGACGGATATTCGCCCAGTCGAGAAATGGAAAGTACTGTTGGATTTCTAACTCCGCCACCGACATTTCTACTAGAGCAGATTTGTCGTGGGAGCGACGTAGGCACCATTCATGAGGTAAGACAGTTTTTCCCTAATTTCTCAATTTCTTGTTAAATTTGCTGTTAAATCGACGACAAACACCACCATGGGGTCCTAGTCGTGATCGTCGTCATTTTGGCGTAAGTAATTTTTCAATTGGGGTTTTCTAGACCCTACTTCAAAGCGAGAGTGAGATTTGAGAAATTTGATAATTTGACTATATTTAAGGGTATAATTATTTATTTAGAATTTATGAACCTAAAAAAATATTAAAATAATATTTTATTTATGATTGATTTAATGGAATTAGGATTTTTGATTCAGGGTCCGGGTGGACGCCGCAGGTATTTTTCAAGGTCCCTATTGATGTAGTTCAAGAAATCAGGTAAGGGGAAAAATATATATTAAATCAGAATTTTTATGAATTTAATGAAAAATAAATTGTGTTATAGGTACGTGTATATGTTTTGATATGGGTTGAAAATGTTAACTGTTTAAATTATGTTTTTTTTCGAATTTAGGGCTATTTATTATATATGTATATGTGAAAATGAACTGATGAAAGTGGAAAAATATTTTCAAGGTAATTATATAAGAAATGAAAGGTATTCTCAATATATAAACATTAAATGTTGGTTGGCTTATTTTACAGGCAGTGTATGAATTTTATTGTTAAATTGTGTGACATGAGTAAATAGGAATGTTGTGTGAAAATATATGTTAAATGTATGAGATGCAGATTAAGTAAGTAATACATTGAGAATGAAATATGATATGAACTATGCTGTTTGTGCGTGTTAATGCAACCATGTAAACAGTTGAAATATGCTGGATAAAACAGCTGAAAGATGTTGGGTAAATGTATGACAACTGAAAAATGTTAGGTAAAACAGCTGAAAGATGTTGGGTAAAATAGCTGAAAGATGTTGGGTAAAATAACTGAAAGATACTGGATATGAAATGAAATGAAATGAATGAAATGGAAATAAAATGTGAAATGTGAATAATGTAAAATGGGAAAGAGTCACTTAAAGTGAAATGAAGTGAAATGTTAAAATTATGAACATGAACATAGGTGAATGGTTGAACAATGACAGAAAGAATAATGTATTAAGGTATTAGCAGTATTTATGCTAGTAGAACATGTTACGTTTGGGCGAGGCAAACTCTTCACCCGAGGGCTTGCTGAGAAATGTGAGTGCCCTAGTTGTATCAGGTGTAGCAGTAGGCTGCATAACGTGGTAGGGCTGAGGGAAACTACTTGTATGGGCGGGTAGATTTCCCTATTCTTGGGAGCCTTCACCGGTAAACTTTTGTATGAACTGTGTGAGTACGAGATCAATTCATCACTTGAGGGCTTACTGAGTAAGGTGAGTGCCCTAGTATGCTTTAGTTGTGACCTTTGAGTTGCCTAGATATCAGAGCAGAGGTGTGCTACTTGTATGGGCGGGTAATCACCCCTATCTTTGGGTAATCTCATGGGTTAAATATTTTGTATGTGTTTGGTTAGAATCAAAGAATGATTTCAGAAATTATGTTAATGATTTTCAAATGTTAAATTTTATGTTGTTATATAGACTCATGTTAGCCACACACTGTTTTAATATATTGTTTCTTCCCTTACTAAGATGTGTCTCACTCGAATATGAATTTATCTTTTTCAGGATTTCATCGAGATCAAGCTTTAAGAGCTCGAAATTTTTATAGCATTATTGGGAAATAGAAAAATAAAATGGTATATTTTTATGTTAATTTTGGGGAATGTAAATATCTATGTTTTATGTCTCTATGTTTTAAGGCTGTTGAGTAAGGAGTGATTGTGAAAATACTGAAATGTTTTGAGAGTTATGTAGATTTATGGAAATGCAAATGATGGATGATTTATTATGGATTATAGTTAGAATTAGTAAACTCTGGTATTATGTTATATGAAGATTATGTTTATGTTTTTTGCTGCGTATATTATGGATGATGGATTATGAGGATTTTATTAAGTATAATGCGCTGGACCCGGGTTTTAGGGTTCAGGGCGTTACAAATGTGGTAGGCTCGCCAAGTCTTGGGTCCTTAACTACCAAAGATAAAATTTATAAAACCTAACTAATCCCAAGTTCAGTACAACAATGAGTAAGTCGGGTATCGATCTTAGGGACTTAGTGTAATAGTTTACCAACTTAACCTAGTTTACTATGCTAGAACAAGAAGAAAAAAATGGAATTTGGTTTTTTCTATTAAACTACGAAAACAATTAAAATTGAATTGAAATTCTTATGGAAAAACAAGTCTCTGGCTATGAATCCACCCTGGTTGATAAGCGATAACTAGGTTCGGTCAATTATCCATACTAGGGTTTCAACGGTCAAGCAATCCGCTCAAGTAGCATAGCGTAACCGGGTTCGCACCAATCTTTCGGAACACGATCAAGAGAATGAGGTATACCCTATCTAGCGAACACAGATTCCTCTATAGCAATCGTACCCTATTATGCATAATTAACTAAATCCTAGCTATGCTATTCAAACCTAGGGTTTCATCACAACCAGAGAACTAAAGAAATTAGCTACTTATGGTGCATGAAATCAAAAGTAAAGACAAGGTATTGAAAAACAAAATTGAAAGCATAACTTTTATTGAAATTCATAATTGAAACAAAGCAGGAATTGAAATACAATTGAACTTGCAACTTGAAATCAAACAAAGCAATGTAAATGGACAAGTAAAAGAAAACTAATATAAATGGCACCCAATGGAACTCGAGGAACTCAAGGAACCAAGGAGGAACCAAAGGAGGACCTAAAGAAACCAAAGGGGAACCCTAATCATCTGTTCGAAGTTTGATTTTATACCTGTTAGGGTTTACACTCACGGAAATTGAAATCAGGAAACTTTTGCCAAAAATCTCGCGCAACAGATTTCTAAACTCGATAATAGTTGACCTGGATGCACCCCTATTTCTCCTGGTCATGCCCTGAATCGAACCGTTTTGGAAAATCTTTAATTCATTCTTTATTTAGCTGATGGCATTGTCAACCAGGTCGCACGTAAAAGGTCTCTTGGTCGCACCCTGGTCGAGGCATTCTATGAATCTTCTTATTAGTCAGCACTTTAGAGTTTTCTAGGTGGACCTGGCCGCCCCTTGTGACTATTTGATTGCACCACATGGTCGAGGAGGGACATGCTGCTTTAGTTGAATCAAGGCCTTAGAGACCTGGTCGAGCCTTGTGCTTCCAAGTTGCTGCATTGACTCCTTGCACTGCTTAATTCCTTGATTTAAGCTCCGATTTCCTAAAACATAAAGCATACCACGTGTAACTCCGAACAATGATAAGAAAGGATAATTACAAAGTAAATAAGAACATCACATAGGTAAATGAGGGCCTAAAAATAGCATATTTTAGGAACACATCACAACCCCCAACTTGACAATTATGGTATGATCCCAAGAGAGGGGTGATTGGGTTTTAAAAGATTTTGGCTAATTAAACCATGTCGATTCACCACATCATATCCCATTTAAAAATAAAGGCGTGTATTAAAATGAATTAAGTAATGAATACAAACATACACATGTGGAGCATATCTCATTTCAATTAAATATGTGTATGCAAAATAATTATAACAATAAATGAACAAATATACGCATATGGAATTTAAAGTGTGGAAATTAGATGAGATAGAGAGAGAAAGACACAAGATTTGTTAACGAGATTCATCCAATGCTGCCTACGTCCCCGCCTTGGGCCAACCACCCAAGGACTCCACTATGTGCACACTTAATCAGACAGAGCAACGTCGTTTACACTTCTCTTTACGGGGTGGAGTCTCCCTAGCTCACTTACGAGTGAAGCCAAACCGTTTCTCCTTACGGGGCAGAGTCTCCCTAACTCAATTCACCAAGCTGAGCCAAACTGGTTCCTCCTTATGGGGAGGAGTCTCCCCAACTCAATTTACCAGGCTGAGCCAAACTGGTTCCTCCTTATGGGACAGAGTCTCCCCAGCTCAATCACCCGACTAAGCCAAATCGGTACATAACACAATTTTTGTACAAAGAAATGATTCTAAAAAAGCTAAGTTGTACACATTGAAATCTAAATGCACTCTCATATGATTTAAACAATGAAGCTCGTTAGAGTATGGTTTTTCCTCCCAAAATATTTTTTTCAAGTGAAAACGGAGAGTTTGGAAAATGATTTTTCTTCATAAAAAATGACCTTTTGAAATTCAAATACCAAAAGGCTTCCGAGCAAAATATTATAAATGAATATATGCTCTTGCCTTTTCTCAAGAAGCTTATCAAGCAAAATGTATATCAATTAATACATGCTCAAAACTTACTTGAGTACCCCAAAGAATTTCTCCAAAAAATATTTTTCAAATAAAAGAATATGGGAGAAACTAGGGATTTCTTTCCCAAATGATTGACCTTCAAAAATAAGGTTTTCATGCTATATATATATGAAGGATGATTAAGTTTGAGCCTTTTCAAATAAAGCCCCAAAAATATATTTCTCCGAAAAGATATTCAAGAAGAGTAGGAGAAATATGAACTTTGATTTTCAAAATAATAAGAAAACTTTCAAGCTATATATTATGAAAGTGAATATAAGCGTAAGCCCTCCAATGAAAAGTTTTTCCCGAAAAAATATTTTTCAAATAAAAGGAGTATGGGAGAAATTTAAACTTTGAAAATTATACAAAGGTTATCAAGCAATATATATATAAACTTGAATATATATGCTCAAGCCTATTAAAACAAAAACCCCAGAATATTTTTCTCCAAAAAGATATTCAAATGAAGCGTAAAGGAAAAACTTTGGTCTTTGGAAAACATGAAAATACAAGGGCTATTAAGCACAATATATAAAAAAAATAATATATGTTTAAGCCTTTTAAAACAAAATTACCTCAAGAAAAGGAAGTCTTTGAAGCAAAAATATATGAGTGGATATATGCTCCAAGCTTTCTTCAATAACCCATAATATTTTCTCCCAAGAAGAATTTTCAAAATGAAAGAGTAGGAAAAATATGAAATTTAAAGCACAAGAAGAGTTTAAAAATAATGGGACAATCAAAAGATGTTTAACATGAATCACAAAGGGATTCTCTAACATTTTTCAAGTGCTAAGGCTTGTATTTATAGGCTAAATGGAGATATAGCCGTTATATGGTCTTTGGAGGAAGATAACATTATTTTATTTTGAAATGTAGCCATTTTTAACTTTCTGACACCGTACAAAACCATAGACGGTTTTTCTAGGCTTTCCCAAACTGTTGACTGTTTTTTCTTGGAAGTCTTCAGCAAGAAAGGAATTTTCTACTACGGACACCTTCTAGTATTTTTGGACATAACTTTTTCAATAAAACTCCAAATTAAACGTTCTTAGTATCAATAGAAAGTTAAGAGAAAATCACACAACTTTTTGTTAGTCGCCATAGATGGCCATGGTTAATGGTAACAGTAGAAGGGGACAAGGTTAAATATGGCATGAAGAGGCTTTGTTTCTTTTTTTTGGGGGGGGAGTGGGGGTTAGGAAGTGAGTCGTTGGAGCGACCGCAAGACTGAACAATGGCGAAGAAGTGACCAGAGTAGTCTATGGGTTGCTACTATTGTTGCGACACCTACACACCACTAGGGTTTCGTTGAGCATGAACGGAGAAGAAGAAGAAGATGCAAGGAAGAAGCCATCGTGCACATGCATATTTTAAAAAGTGAATTGGTTGATCTCCTCTCCCTTTTATTTTTATTTTTTTTCTTTTTATATATTTCATTGAAGTTGTTTAAAAATGAATAAAATAAAAGAAGTCATAAAAATAATAAAATATCATTTTTTGGGTAATTATTTAATAATTTTTATGTTTATTATTGTTATTTATTAGCATTAGTATTATTCTTGAATTATTATTATCTATTATTATTTATTATTATTTTTTAATTCTATTATTCTTATTATTTAATATTATTATTAGTAATTTTATATTATTATTTATTATAATTACTATGTTATTATTACTATTTAGTTTATTGTTCCTATTATATGGTATTATCTTTCTAATTTTATATTATTGTATTTATTATTTATAATAAGTTAGGTTTTGTTTTTGTGCTCTTTTTATGTAGCCATTGTACTTATTTTTTACTTCTATAAAATTGCTAGAAAAATCCAAAAATGGAAATAAATCTTCAAAAATAAAAAATAAAAAGCTAGTAAACATATTTGAAGTTTAAAAAAAAAAAAACAACAAAAGCCCAAAAAAAAAGAAGGATTTTCTTGAAATCAAAATAAAATTTTATTTTATTTGCATTTAGTCTAGATTCAATGCACGTGTAATTACCTTACTTGCAGTTTGGTCTTTTAACATGATATACTCATTTTTCTTATATAAATTAGGGATTTTAAGTGTACTTTTGGTCCCATCTTGGAGGTTAAGGTGTCTCTATGTTATCTTCTATTGTTTCATCTAATCTCACCGTACTCTTCCTTAAACCCAATTGGGTGAATGGAACTAGGTCCTTTCACCAATAAGATTGAAGCACAAAGGACAAACATGGAATTCCATTTTGTCTTCAAAATCCTAATTTTTCAAAATAATCTTCAAAAATGATTTCAAATTCATTCCTTTCTTGGCCGATGATGAAACCCTAGTTGCCATTTTCAAAACTTTCCATTCCTCAAAGATCAAAACTTTCTTCTTCTTTTTTTTTTTTTTTTTTTTTTGTGGATTTCAAATAAAATAAAATAGTCTCTTTCAAATCATCTTCCTCTTTAATTTGATTGCAAATCAAATCTTTCCATTACTTCATTCTTGAGAACATGTTAGTTTTCAAATCATTCCATCCTTTTAAATTTCAAATTTAGGGTTTCCTAAGGCCACCACCTTTCCAACAAAGAGCATTTAGGGTTTGTAACCCAATTGTATGGACTCTTGGATGATGATCTTTCATTGGAGGACCAAAAAGGGGATTCCTTCTTCCTTCTTTTTCTTTTCATTTAAGGCTTACACGCATATATTTAGCGATGATTGTTCTTAGAACGAGAGTTGATAAGGGTGTTGGTTGATTGATTTCTATTAGGATGGTGAGTCAGTCACTTTCTCTATGCACAAGTGTACTCCTGAACATAATTCTCTAATTCATATATTTTTCAGGGTTTTTCCATTGTTTTCCTTTCAAAAAAATCAAGGTGGCGATTTTGCTTTTCAATCATTTGTATCTTCTTAGTTAGAATCTTCACTTTCTTTAGGTTTTCTTGTTCGAGTATGGCCATACAACTACCATCGTCAGCACCCTCGAACAGAATATGGTCTCAACACTTGGTGACTCCATTGGGGACACGCAGAGAATTGAGTTGATCCTTGTTATATGTCGCCTTCTTTTGTTTGATTGATTGTTTTTCTTGGTTAGTGGTGTCTTCTAAGAGTCTGTGTTGCTAGTTCTTCTATGCTTTGTCGTTTGGTTACATAAGTTGTTGCATAAATTTCTTTTCCTTTCTTTTACTAATTTTATCTTGATCATGGTAACTCCTACACACAATGATCACTAACATTGCATGAGTTCTATATGCAGACTCCTACCTACTAAGATTAGGAAAAAGATGAAGTAGAGAGACCTTCATAAGGCGTTGTCCTCCGTATAGGCCTTATGGAAAATCTCTGACTCATAACAAGCCATTTATGCTTAAAGCATATAATGACTGAGGATTAGGGGCATTGATAGTCAATGTTGGCAACAATAAGGACAATTTAGGAACCTTTAGAAGTTCAAGATAGAGTTAGAACTCTGCACTAGTATGTATCTTTGTATCCAGCTTACCATAGTATAGAACCTCTATCAATAACCTCATGTATCATATGACCCACATCACGTGCATATGAAATAACACATTTCATTGAAGCAACATTAAATGATTTGAGCAAGCATACATATCATTTAACCAATAACCAAACCAAGGTATTTTCTTATGGAAATCAAATGAATTTAAACTTAGTTCTAACATTCATGCTTATAAATAAAGAATTTCATACCCAACATGCAATGCCCAACACCCTTAAGACTCACTTTTTCTTACATTTTCACTCTATGAACCCAATTTAAAGCCACCCTTAAGCCCAAAACAACCCTAAAATTCCAACAAAGTAATAAAAAACAAAAGAGAAATGTTTTGTGTATTTTACCTAAAAAGTTTACATTTTTATGTTTTTAACCAATTAATAACCATTAAAATGAAATAAAATTCAAGTAAATTGGTTAAATCATTCAAAATTTTTAAAAAAAAAAACTAAAATAAACTATAAACCCCCAAAAGGAACCCTCCTAAACAATACTACTAAAGCAGACAAATTAAAATCATTCAAAATATATCTTTCCAATTAAAGAAGCTTAAATTCAAGAAAATATAAAATAAATATAAAAAACATGACCTAGTCCTTAAATAAAAAAGAAATTTTATTAAATTCCTCATATTTTTTTCATAATTTATGGAAATGGAGAACTATGTCTTTGAATTTTTTAATTTTAAATCAAATTAAATGAATTAAAAATAAATAAGTAAAAAAGAAAAAAAAAATAGGTTAACTAGTTTATGTGGACCAATTGACTAGTCTAATCTTGAACTAGTTTAAGTGGCATGTGCATGACCATTATCTTTCAATGACAGCTCTGGTCATTTTCTCTAGTGTCTCACCGAAGAAGATGCTGAAACCCTAGCCTACATAGGTCATTCCTTGCAACTCGACTACCATAAAGCCATTTTTTTGTTATCGTATTGATGGCCATTTTGACCGAATGACCAAAATGAAGATTGACAAGCCCTAATTACCACTCCTTGGCTCTTTTTTTTTTTTTTTTTTACTAAAAGAGGGCGGCACCTCCATTTATTTATTAATATACCCTCACTTTTGGCGGAGGAATACTGTGGTTACAAATTAAAACAAATCAATCAAAACTAGGACAAACAAAATTAAACATAACTAACAAAAGAGATAAAAACATAAAAACAACCAAAATTAAAACGAAATACACCAAACGAAACTCTAGAGTTGAACTAACAACGAACGGAAACAAGACCCCACCTATCCACTCCTTGGCTTGTACTATTTATTTCAGATTTTTTTTTATTTTTCTTCTTTGGCTATATCGGGTGAACTCAGACATTCTAGAATGGAATGGTGTGGTTTGATAGTATTTTTGACCTCATGCACGAAAATCAAGGCAAGCTCTATTATTCCTAGTTTTTCTACTATTTTTCTACCAATTCTAACTATATTACGTGGTTTAGGGCAATTTGAAATGATAAGAAGAGATCTGACAATGATTTGACTTTGTACACAAAAAATGAGGCAAAACCTTATCATTTCGGGCTTTTCAACCATCTTTTTGCCAATATTAACTACACTAGGTGATCCAAGGCGGTCCAAAATGGTAAAGAAAGGTTCAATAGTGATTTTTATCGTGCACAAGAATTAGGGAGACCCTATAATTTTGACTTTTTTTTTTTTTTTTGTCTTTCTCTACCAATTTTGATTACACTAGGTGATTTAAAATAGTCTAAAATGATTTTAAAAAATAGGTTTGATAATGATTTTAACCTTGTGCACAAGAATCAAAGCAAAGTTTTGTCATTTCGAACTTTTTTATGATCTTTTTTGTAATTTTTGACTGCACAGGTGATATTTGACAATCCAAAATGGTTAGGAGGGGTTCGATGGTAATTTTGACCTTGTGCACGAAAATTGAAACAAAACCCTATCATTTTAGGCTTTTTCTCTCTTTTTAAAAATTTACAAATAAATTAGAAATATTAGGCGCATGCATACACATGCCCATGTGTGAGGACCACATGCTTGCCACTTATTTAAACAACGTCATTTTAATCATTTGTATTTTCAAATAAAAATTTGATCAGGGCCAAAATAACGCCATTTTAGACCCTCCTAACACCTCCACAGCATTCCCCACCTTCCTCCATCCTCCTAGTGCCCCCCAAAATTAAAAAATCCCTAAAAAAACTAATCTACCCCTACCACACCTTTTTCTTTAGCCCCCTCACGGGTCAAGTCCGGGCGGGTCGTAAATGGATCAAGTCATAAATAGATCGAAATTAAATGGGTCACAACCATGTAAACCCTATCCGCCCGTTTAGTAAATGGTTGGGTTAAGTTACCTATTTAAAAAATATAATTTATTTATTTTAAAAAATTTTAAACATTTCATATAAAAACAAAAGACAAAAAAAAAATCGTAGGCTAATCTGTCTAAAGAATTGAAGAATAAGATGGACACAACCCTACCAAGAAATAGAAACACATCCCCCAGACCCCCGCCAGAACCCTAGCTTCCTTTTCCTTCAATTCCGGTAGATTTGTAGCCATTTTTGTTTTCAAAAGCCCAGGTTCCTTCGTTTGAAGTGCGCTACCATACCTGCACCTCTCTTCTCTTCCGACCAACATATCTTGATTTCCATAAGGATCTTGACAGCCGCAACCCTCACCTTCATCCATCGCTTCCAGAGTTCCAGATCGCAAATCAGAGGTCGCACAAAGAGAAGTTGGTGCGCTACCAAGGCTCCAAGCCAGCATATAGATATAGCCCAAAGTGGATCTCTTGCTATTTTGGTATCCAACAAAATCAGAATCAGAATACCTAATAATCTCAAGTTGATTTGATTTACTGTAGGTGAGCATGTAGTCTTTTGTTCTCTGAAGATACCTCATAACCCTCTTGGTTGTCTTTCAATGATCCAATCTTGGGTTACTCAAATATCTTCCTAAAATTCCAACTATGTATGCCAAATTCAGACGCGTACATACCTGAGCATACATAAGACTCCCTACAGTTGACGCATAAGGAATCTTCTGCGTTTCCTTCTATTCAACCTCAATCTTGGGGCATTAACTGAAATTGAACCTTTCTCCCTTAGCTGTGGGTGTATCCCCTGGGTGACAGTCTTTCAAGCTAAATCTAACAAGTACCCTTCCGATATAGCTCTTTTGCGATAACCCAAGTATACCTCGAGAGCGATCTCGATGTATTTGAATTCCTAATACAAAAGAGGCATCCCCAAGATCCTTCATCTCAAAATTTTTGGGTTAGAAATCTCTTGGTTTCGTGCAATAAGCCTATATCACTACTTGCCAACAATATGTCATTGATATACAAAACTAGGAATATAACCTTACTCCCATTGATCTTATGGTAACACAATCATCAACCGAATTTACCTTAAAATCATATGAGATGATTACTTGATGGAACTTGTGATACCATTGACGAGAAGCCTCCTTGAGCCCATAAATGGATTTCTTTAATTTGGAGAGTATATTTTCTGGATTTCTAAAAATGAAAATTTCAGGCTACACCATATAAATTGTTTCATCAATGTCACCATTGAGAAACGTTGTCTTTACATTCATTCGATGAAACTCTAAGTCCAAAAGAGCCACCAATGCTATTATAATCCTGAAAGAGTCTTTCAATGAAACAGGAGAGAAAGCCTTTTTATAATCAACGCCTTCTGAGTGAATCCCTTAGCAACTAGACGTGCCTTATATCTCTCAATATTACCCCTTGAATTCCCTTTGGTCTTAAATACCCATTTGCAACCAATGGGCTTCACACCTTTAGGTAATTTGACAAGATCCCAAACGTCATTTGCTTTCATGGAATTCATCTCATCATTCATGGCATCAATCCACTTTTGAGAATTAGAACTTTGTTAGACTTAATGGAAGTTGACTGGATCATCTTCCACCACACCAATGTCAAACTCATGTTCTTGGAGAAAAAACAATATAATCATTCGAAATCACATTTTTCCTTTCTTTAGTGGGTCTCCTTAATGGCATCACTTCTTGAGGTTGTTGAGTTTGCTCTTTTGGAGAAATATCCTCATTTTGTGTAGGGAGTACAATAATATTGTGTTGTATTGTTTCTTGGATAGGTTTAATAGCAATACTAGGAAAAGAAATAAATTCCTCCTCAAATGCAATATCCCTAACCTTATCTCCCCCCACAAACTCAAATACCTCAAGAAACCTAACGTTTCCTGTCTCAAAGAAGGTCCTTGTCGAGGAATCATAAAATTTATAACCATTTGACCTTTCAGCGTACCAAACAAAGTAGCAGCTAATTGTCTTTAGGTCCAGTTTCTTTTCATTAGGCCTATAAGGCATAGCCTTAGCCGGACAACCCTAAATGTGTAAATGCCTAATACTTGGATTTTTACCAGTCCAAAGTTCATAAGGAGTTTTAGCTACTGCCTTACTTGGCACCCTATTCAATATATATGGTACAGTCTTTAGTGCTTCGCCCCAGAGAGATTCTGGTAAAAAAGAATGACTAATCATACTTCTTACCATGTCCTTAATTGTCCTGTTTCGTCTCTCAGCAACACCATTCATGCTAGGTTTCCTTGGCATGATGTACTGTGGGATAATACTGCATTCCTCAAGGAATGTAGCAAAGGGTCCTGGACGTTGTTCTCCTGATCCGTCATATCTACCATAGTATTCAACACCATGGTCAGATTTGATGGCCTTAATTTTCTTGCCTAGTGGGTTCTCAACTTCGGCTTTAAAAGCCTTAAACACGTCTAGAGATTGTGACTTCTCATGTATCAAATAAAGATACCCATAGTGCAAGTAATCGTCTATGAACGTGATAAACTACTGCTGTCCATTACAAGAAGCCGTAGGGAATGGACCACATATATCAGTATGTATTAGTTAGGCTCTATTGGCACCTAAATTTCTTTTGTTTGTCAGTTTCCCCTTAATACATTCCACAAAAACTTTAAAGTCCGTTAAGTTAAGGGGTCCCAGTATTCCGTCTGACACAAGCCTTTCCATTCTCTGTTTAGAGATATGTCCTAACTGCTTGTGCCATAAGGTGGCAAAATCCTCCTTAGTTAATTTGCGTTTAGTACCTCGTGAAATAACATGCAAGGACTCATTATTAAAGGCAATAGTATCCAACATATATAAATTTTCAACCAAAGATCTTGTTGCAACCATATTTGAATTTTGAAAAAGACAAAATTTATTATTTCTAAAAGAACAAGAAAAACCAAATTTGTCCAATACAAAAATTGAAACCAAATTCTGTCTAAAAGACAGTACCACATATGTCTCTTCCAAATTCAAAATACAACTAGATTTAAATAACAATCTAAATGTCCCAATTGCCTCAACCTCAACTTTATTGTCGTCACCTACGTAGATGAATCTTTCAGCATCAACCGGCTTTCGGCTTCTTAGGCAGCCTTGCATTGACACACTTATGTGAGTAGTAGCACCCGAATCTACCCACCAAGTATGTAAAGGTACTATAACCAAATTAACTTTAGAACAAACTAAAGTTAGAAGTGTACCTTTCTTTTCCCACCAAGCGGCGTAATTGGGACAGTCCCTCTTGAGGTGTCCTCCCTTTCTATAGAAGTAGCAACCAAATTCTTGGTTTGATTTCTTTTGCAATTTTCCTTGGGATGTCCTAACTGTAGCATCCTTATCCTTCTTCCTTTTGTTATCCTTAGAGGAAGTTGCTAAGTGAGCACTTTCTGTCTTCTCCCACTTAATCCTTTTCTCTTCTTGCACACAATGAGCAATGACCTCATTCAAAGTCCACTTATCTTTCTGAGTGTTATAACTCACAATGAACTGACTATATTGTGTAGGAAGGGAAATCAAAACTAAGTGCACGAGCAAGTCATCAAAAAGATCTAACTTAAGTGTCTTTAGCTTTGAAGCAATGTTAGACATTTCCATAATGTATTTCCTGATATTACCTTTTTCTTTATACCGTATTGAAACAAGACTAGCCAAAAGGTTGCTTGTTTCAACCTTCTCATTTTTTACAAAATGTTTCTATAGTTCCTCAAGGAATACCTTAACATTATCCTCATCATACATTGCGCCCCTAAATGCTTCTGGAACAAACCATTTCATGATCATTAGGCTCATGCGATTAGAATGCTCCCACCTTTCCAAGTCCCTCTTCATATCAGAGGTACTTGTATCCGTAAGGGCGGGAGGTCGTTCTGTTCGTAGCACAAGATCCAGATCCATACAACCTAGAACAATCATGATGTTCTCCTTCTAGTTCTTAAAGTTGGAGCCGTTAAGCACCGAAATGGAATCTATGTTGGTAGAAATTGTAGTAGTAGATGCAGTAACTGAATGTAGAACAAAAACCAAACAACATGCTTAGTCATAATATACAAGTCATATTAAATTCCTAAATTAGTTCCATATATACATGACAAGTACATTAACAAATAAAAATGGGCCCCATTTGAAGATACCTAGTACAACATTAATATTCTATCTTTAGACAAAAATATTAACTTGTTAGTGGTATCCTTCATGCAGTGATCAAATACTTACAATAAGTCCTGTCAAACAACAAGCCTTTCTTTGGACCGATTTATTATTCACATGGATAACCTAACAATTGTAACATATTTATCACCGCAAGTATGCAAATTATTTGGTCTAGTAATGACCTTCCTTTGGGTTGATCATTACTCACAAAAATGACACACATACATCCCTAATGTTTCAATATAAATGCATCTACATAAAAGATGTTACTTTGACAACTTATTACTTCAATATACCTATACTGAAACAGTAGGCATACACAAATTACCTCAGAAAGAGAAAAAAAAATTTCTCATATGCCAGACCATGGATAATTTATCAATATTTTAGAAATAACGTTTTTGCTTTCTAAAGCTTATGTTAATGCACTTTATACCCTCACAAGCAGCAAAAGTGCTTCAAACATGTTGATCCTAATCATGAAAAATTACCCATGAAATTATCACATTTGACTCCAACTTTTTTGTAAAAAAAAAAAAAAAAAAAATTGCCCAAATCAAGGCATGCATTAGCCGCACAAGAATTTTTTTTTATTTATAAATAGCCACACTACTTTTATTTCGAGGGACGATCGAAAATGCTAGTAGAACGTTTTGAGAAAGTGCCCGCGGCTTACGTGATGTGTTCTATAAATTTTGTAAAGGGAGGGCAAGCAGGTTCTATAAAATTTCAAATGTGTCATTCATGATGTCACTTGAATTTTAAATTCCAAAAAAAAAAAAAAGGTTGAGCATTCTGCACAAGAAGATTGCACGCCTTTTCATCCTGTTCCTTTTTTTTTTTTTATTCTTCCCAGGCATTGAAACACTCCTTGCCAAAATTTAAAGCCGTCTCTCCAGTTTTCTAAGAATTCTAGCATATATTCTTATTATCTGTGAGTGCATATACTTGGATCATATTATTGTACAAATCTGTTTGTGTTAGAAGCACTTTTAATTGTATGAAAAACTTTATTGATTGTAATTCAGGCGTGGCCTGAGGTGGGTCTTCTCCACCCCTTTAAGGAGAGGTTGTAAAGGTTGAGGTCAACTCTGATAATTTGACGTGGTGTTATAAACGGTGTTGCTCCACTTGGCAAGCAAGCATTAGTGGAATCCTCGAACTTGCGAGCTGAGGCGGGGACGTGGGCAGTATTAGCTGAACCTCGATAACATACTATGTGTGTACTTTATATTTCCGCAATTTATTTACGACACATGTATGTTATTTTCAATAGATTGTGAATGCTGCACATGATTTAATTTCCGCACATTATATTTATCTGTGCATTTGAGATTGTATAGACAGACCTTAGGTTGTGTTATACTGCTAATGATTAGATTGACCTAGGTAAAAGGTTTTTGATACCCAATTCACCCCTCTCTTGGGAATACACCAATTCCAATAAGAGATATTTAGATAGTTGCCTTTTGTTCTATGTTTACTTTGTTTCTCTTCTTAGTTGTTGCATATACTCTTCTTCCTGAAAATTTGATTTAAATTTTTTTTTTTTCAGGGTTTTAGAAAGATTTCAACAACTTCAAGTAAGCAGCAAACACCAGATCCCAGAACCAACCTCTTACCCAAAAATCAAGCTACCCAAGCTCCAACACACCCTTGTTTTGCTACCCCATAGAAGTCTCTGTAGACAAAGCATCAATGGAAGACCCACAACGACCTTAGCTACCTGGGTCACCCAGAAAAGCCCACTAAGTCAACACTCGAGACCGAGTTGCTACTGAAGTAAATCATCGCATCTATGGTCCAACCAATTGGGAGAGAATCAATAGATCCCTTTTCAAAAGCATTTCATCCTTCCCGTATGTAGCCCGACTCCAAGTTGTTCAAGAATAGTGGTGTGACGTTGAGTTTCTCGACCCTTTTGACTTATCTCAATGGGGGTAGGGGAGGGCTTTCTTCTATTGGTCCTGGAGTTGGTCAAGGTACTGCTACGGGCCAAGCTGTAGAGGGTATTGCAAGACAGGCCGAAGCGGAGGGAAAGATACGACCTTTTTGGATTAAATATAATACAAAATTTTATATTTCTTAATCCATCCGAATTTAAATTCAGGGTTCTAATACTCCCAAATGTAGTATTACCATATATTTATATAGGAGAGAATTGAGATTTAGATTTATATTAGGTTTGAATAAATCTCTAATATTATAAAAGAGATTCTCCCTTTACTCAAATTTATCCCTATAATTATAATTACCAATGATTATTTTAAAATGTTTCTTTAACTACCAATAACTATCCCAAAATGCTCCTATAATTATCGCTAATACCATGGATGGAATTTTTCCTTTAATATTATCTCTCAAAAACGTCAAATTTATCCCTATAACTACCGGTCATTATTCCAAAATAATCGTGTAACTAATTACAATTATTTCAAAATATCCTTATAATTATATCAAATTTATCTACATAACTACTCACAATTATCCCATAATATTTCTATAACTATCTACAAATTATCCCAAAATGTGTTTATACTATTTAATTTTAATTTCATTTTGATTGAATTTGGATAAAATATGACGCACAATTAAATTTGCACTTCTTTTCAATTTTATGTGATAAAAATTTCAAAAAGAAATGGTGGGATGTGGGATGATTGAGGATGCCGCATGTAGATTTGACTTCGTAGCTCCTAGATGAGAAAGGAAGAACAGGGGCAAGGTCTTTTCCGTAATCTTCGACGAATCTTGGAACTTGTGCGCTGCCCCGTTTGACCGGGTGATGGCATAAAAGATCGTTCATCACTTTCTATCCTACTGGCGCTGCCCCGGAGATATAGAAAAAGAGAGAGGAGAGAGCTTTGTATCCATGGAGTCGTCGTTCAAGGCGGATATTTTGAAAGGCAAGGTCGCCCTATTGACGGGAGGTGGCTCCGGAATCGGGTTCGAGATTTCAACCCAGTTCGGTAAACATGGAGCTTCTGTCGCTGTTATGGGTAGACGCAAGTCCGTGCTTGATTCTGCTGTCGCCACACTCCAGTCCCTTGGAATTCCGGTAATTTTGCAATTTCCCTCCTTCCTACTTTGTATGGGTTTTCGTTTTCCATTTTCTCGTGCTCCGAAATTCAGAAAACGCGTACAATTGGTTGAACCTGGTCATGCTCATCTGTTTTTATTCTCTCTCTTCAATTGTGGGGAACACTCTTCTTTTAATTATCATTTGATCTTTCATAGAACGATTCTGTTACATGCTCATAATAGATGTTTTTCTGGTGTTTTAGCCTCAGTCGGTTCTGTTAGTCAGTTGGGCTTAAGCTTGCTCTTTGGTCAGTTCGATGCATTTGACATATATGGAAGTCTATTTGTTTTTTGGAATTATTCTTTCAGCTGCTCTTATACCATTTAGTGGAAAATTTATACGTTAATTTTTTCCCCTCATTTTGTTCATTACTTTGGGCTAAACAGCAGACATGTTGGTTTGGTCTGACTATCCCTGTTGGATTAGATGAGATTTGATTGCTTATTTGTTTATTTGTACTGCTGAAACGGCTGAATTTTGGTCTCACATTAATTGGTTCATTTTGATTCCAGGCTACAAATTTATTGCATTAACAGGCATTAGATTTTAGAATATACCCTGAGTGACTGCAAAAACAATTAGGGAACTAAAATTGATCTTCATCCATAGTGATAATAAAGAAATTCTAAATACATTAATGGAGCAACCGTCACCAGTTTGGAATTTTGACTGTAATGATGCTTACATGTTAGCATGTGGAAATGCCTAAAAGTTGAAGCAGGATCAAAAAGGCTGAAGCTATTGGTTTCCACCTTTCATACCTTTGCATACAGTAGGAATTTTGTATTAAACGCTTTTTTTGCTTGATCTTAAGGTTTTTGTTACTTGGTGAACTGATAATCTGTTTTTGTTTGATTGATATTGTTTTTGAGAGGTGTGTTTTTTTTTGGTTCGAGTCACTATTGCCACACAATTTTAGTTATTTTTTAATGATTTGTATTTATAATTACCTTATGTTTGGAGAGGCCTTGGATTTGTATTTATATTGGATTTGGATAAAATTTAATACAAAATTGTATTGAAATTTGTCCAAATCTATCCAAATCCAAATCTAAGGTCTGAAATCAATGCTTCCATGTGCATGCAGCATTAGACTATTCTTTACTAATTTCCAGGTACCTGATGTGAATTTGAGCTTTCATGACAATATATTGCACTTGAAGGATCATTTGTGTCTAATTGCATCTTCTTAGTCCCTTTAGTTAATAATAGTTGCTTTTTTTGGAAGTTTTCTGTTAGTACAGTTAACTCCTTTGTTTATATTTAACTTCGTCTAAAAAAATCCATATCCAAATCCACCTTTGAAAAGTTTATGTGGTCTGTTGGAAGCTCTTCTCTTCATGCATCAAATTTTGAATATTTTAGTTTTGACTAATTTTATCTTTTGGTTATTTATTTTAAGAAATCTTATTTCTTTTAATTTTGGAAAGTAGATTTTAAGGCTCCCAATAGAGTTATTGTCATGCTGGAACCCAAGTTTGTATGTTGCATTCTACATTAATTGGCATCTGACTGTAGCTAGCCTTATTTGTTGCCGCCTCACCCATTACCACTCTCAGTCATTACAATCTCTCACAATAACCTCATTTGAATCTTCTCATTCCAGCCAAAGCCCTTGTCACTAGAAGACCACTTCTAAACTAAAGCTTCAATTGCAGCAATTGATGACCTTGTTTCTCCATCACCAGCCTAGTTGAAGTTTCGCTTGCCATCAATGAACATTCCTTGTTGCCTTAACAACAGCATTCAGCCGTGAAGGCTCAAATTGTCACCAGAGAAGAGAGGAGCACCTCCAGCCCTGTCTCACATCGTCATCTTTGACTGACCATTGATGACCTCACTAAATCCATTGAACCCCTTCTGCCACTGCTGTTGGGGATTTGAAGGAGGAGAAGACGAATTATAGGTCGTTTCATATGTTTGACTTGATTCAAAGAAGAGTTTTCTTTTACTTAATCTATTCTATAAACTAGTCCAATCTTGAACCATGGGTTAGTCCTGAACCATTGGTAACCAACTAAATTAATTAAATTGGGCTGGAGTTATAGAATTGAACCAACCAGACTGAAGAAAAAAAGTGATGTGGCTAAAGGCCAATTTGAGCTAGCTAATAGAGATGGTACAAATTGAAAGGATTGGAGTGATCATGTAAATATCCTCATAGAAAAGACCACTACGGCCCAACAACAGCGCAACAAGGACATTAGAGATGTTCATGGGCGTGGATTAGTTTTTCATAGGGATGTGTAAACCTTAATAGCAATTGAACACTGCCATGGTTGACTAGATATGCGGGTGAAGGAAAAGGTAACTGCAGATGCCAGTGCCAATATTGGCTTTACTCACAATTGAGCACACACCAAACGTCCGCCTATGCCACTTCTAGCACTCCTCTTGGATGATCTGTTGTATTAAAAATTCAAAATCAACTACATATTAACCCACGCGGCATGCAGCATTATTTATGTAATACAATCATTTAAAATCTTAAACAATTTCTCGAAGAATCGATTGCATTGGGAGGATATTTACAATCATTCAATTTCTCGAAAAATCTTAAAAGATTTTAAGATGAAATATTTCTTCAAACAGATCCCTTTATTCTCACTTTCTGTCAAATAGATCCGTCAGTCTTTTTGCTATAGGACCTTCTCTCTTAAACAGATCTGTGAGAATGAGGATCATCACTTTGGAACTCTAGGAGAATGGACATTTTAAGGTGGATCTGAAAGCTCTCCAACCAGTTGCGGAGCCTGCGGCCCTGAGAGGGTTTTTGGTTTGCCTTAACATTTTTGGTTTAGGAGCTCCGATGATGGGCATATTTGCAGTCCGTACTGAACGGGGGAGCCGCAGCTGCTAGTGGTCAAGTGACTTGCAGACATCTCTGTTAGCTTCATAAAATCTCCAGGTCTACCTTATCTTTTCTGGTTTAGGAGCTTTGGTATTGACAGATTTGCAGTTTGAGGTGAACGGAGAGCAGCAGTCACGAGTGGCTGGGTGACTTGCTGACGTCCTACCAGATCTCTTCAATTTCTATCTCTTTCTTTGAGTATGTCTTCAATTTGCTTTGGGACAGGATTGAGCATCTGGCCTCCTTGTGGGCTTTTGCTGCAGGATGTTTTAAAGGGGTATCTTTTTCTGATTTACAGCGTGATTGGCCGGCTGTGCTGTTTTGATTTTTTGTTTTTGTTCTTGTATCTTCTAAGGAGGGTTTCTTTATGCTACTTCTTGTTTTCCTTGATAAAATATATTCCTGGATTTCCTATATAAATCTTAGAAAACTGGAAAGTAAGGTGACATCTTTGTATTTATTTGGAAATCTGGAGATATAAAATGAAAACTGTTTTCTACAACTAAATTTGCCTTTAGTGTTTCCTAGCTACTTAAACGAATTGAGTGTTTCCCTTTCCCATTGATTGCACAGTACTTTTGCACTATGGTCGAGCGATGAAAACTGTTTTCTACAACTAAATTGGCCTTTAGTGTTTCCTAGCTACTTAAATGGATTGAGTGTTTCCCTTTTCCACTGGCTGCGCAGTACTTTTGCGCTATGGTCGAGTGATGAATGTTTTAGCTGACTTTCTGATCCACAGCTTTGATTGGTTTGAATTTGATTCATTCCATTGGTGTGTGGTTTTTCCTAAATTTTCAGGCTGTTGGCTTTGTGGGGGATGTTCGCAAACAGGAAGATGCAAAGAGGGTTGTCGAATCCACTGTCAAGCATTTTGGCAGGGTTGACATTCTTGTGAATGCTGCAGCGGGCAATTTTCTAGTATCAGCAGAGGATTTGTCTACTAATGGGTTTCGAACAGGTTGTGGCTTCATATATGATATAACCATATGCATCAAAAGTGGTTGTGGCTTCATATAAAATATGTATTGAAATTGTTGAAGTATATAGTGCATTTTTTGAACAATTTAGAATCTATTTTTTATTAGACGATTGAATTGGTTACAAATTTTGACAGAAAGCGAGGTTTTTTGGCCTACCATGTAGTTTTCCTGGCATGAGCATTTGATTCGTGTAAAATGCGTGTTGGGTTCAGTATTCTCCGACTGAAGTTGGTTGGTGAGTGGGGTCTTAGAATTAGATGAGGAAATCAAAAGAAAGCTTGGCAAATGCTAGGAAAGGATGCATCTTTTAATTGCAAGTCATTGAAAAATTAAGGAAAAAGCACGATGACTTTCTATCCATTTTTACTGGAAAAGGAATAAAATGGTATAGCTCCATCTGTTAATTAACTAGTTTTGTGCTACATGATGATTCGTTGAGTGCTGATTGAGGTTACTAGTCTAAAACTATATGCACAGGCGAATTGCTTTCATAATTTGTTAAATGATGGTTGTTTACCGGCACTGTGAAGTTGCTTTCAAACGCACCTTAAAAATATTAACTAAGGTTTTGAGCTGAACAGGATTCTTTTCATCTGACTCTTGCAGTTATGGATATTGATTCTGTTGGCACATTTACAATGTGCCGTGAAGCTCTTCCATATCTTAAGAAAGGGGGACCTGGAAGGGATTCTTCTAATGGTGGAACAATTTTGAATATAAGTGCCACTTTGCATTATACAGCATCTTGGTATCAAATCCATGTATCTGCAGCCAAGGTTTGCTAGATATATTCTTTGTTGTGAAGATATGTTGGTTTAGCATTGGATTTCTATACATTGTTTCTTCTCAATTGTGGTTTGTATCTATGCATTGCTTCCTTCCAATCAGGCAGCTGTTGATGCCATTACAAGAAACTTGGCGTTGGAATGGGGAAGTGAGTATGATATAAGAGTCAATGGGATTGCACCAGGCCCCATTGCTGATACTACTGGCATGAGTAAACTAATACCTGAGGAGATAAATAGCAAAGCTGGAAATAACATTCCTCTATTTAAACTAGGGGAGAAATGGGATATTGCTATGGCTGCTCTCTACCTTTCATCTGATGCTGGTTGGTGACCTTATTCATCTACAATTATCAGTAACCAGTATTTCTATTTCTGCGTTCTTTTGCGTGATATATTATTGAGCTAGTTTGTCTTCCCAAGCATACTGTGTTCATTTGAAGCTGAAGTTTGGGTTGAATTTCAGAATATGTGAAATCTGTTACAGTTTTGTTAGGTGCAGTTGCACAGATGATAGTGTTTCTTTTGGGCCAAAATTCTAGAAGTACTAAACTACTAATATTAAATCATGCAAAATTGATTTCTCCCCATTTTTATATATTTCCCTCATAAATGTAGTGGGGATTTAATGATATTGCAATAAATTTTACATTTGGTTTGCGGAATGGAGTAGGATGGAAATGGAATTGCTGTTTTATATTCATATAGTTGTTTTAAAAAAATATTATGCTATTTTTAGAAAAATTACTGCAAAATTTGGTTTTATTTCAACCAACATGGAATCGCATAGGAATAAACATTTTCATAGTGAATTTTGGAAATAGTTATTCCTCGTTTATTACATGTTGTAATGGGGAAAATCTCTCTCTCTCTCTCTCTCTCTCGCAATACAATCCTTTCTCGCTTGTTCACTCGTAAAGAGCTATGGAGCCTGATGCTGTAGGCTATGGTGAATCATTCGATTTCTTCTTTGCTCATAGCCGAAAATAATGCGGCTCCAAACAGATGGGTTAGGTTGTCTAAGGAGGCAACTTGTTGGTTCACTGATGGGCTGTCGGTCTTCAGCCAGATGGAAAGGGGTTACTGGAGCATTCACAAGGGTATCACACAATATGGGATGTTGATTGGATGGACAAACATGGGAAAGTTTTTGGAGTTAGGGGGTAAGGTGGAAAGGAAGGAATTTGCAGTATTCATTCCTGGCGGTGCAAAGGGCAATTGGTGGAGAAACTTTGCGAATGATTTTTGTGAGATTGGTAAGGAATTTTGAAAGGAATCTGGCGGTGCAGGCGCTGATGACCCTTCACGTCCCAGGTCGTGGATTCAGGTTGTGCTAGAAGGCAAAAAATATAAGATGAAGGAGTGGAGCATGATAGTTAGTCTCTTTCTGGAAATCTGGGTATGATGGCTGGGCAAAAGGGATGCGGCTGTTAATGTGGATGTGCGATGTAGATGGACCATGGGGTTTTGAAGTCTGGTTCCACCACAGACCGACTGGAATCAATTGATTAGAAGGTGAAGGATGCTAGGATTCCGGCAGGAGTTAAGCTTCTATCAGATGCAGCTAGGATTGCATTTGTGGAGGAGATTGCAAAGAGGACTGGCCGGGGGGCATAGTTCTTGTGTTGGACCTGGCCAAATTATTGAAAAAGGAGGCTTGTATTTTTTGAACAAATTGGGCTACTTATTTGAACAGGCCCAATGTTCAAGAAAGTATGATTTGGATTTTAATGTTAAGTCAAAGGGAGCTCAGCCTTTGGGCTATATGCAGATGGGCCTTGGTGGTAGTCAAGGTTATGGTTTGTGTGCCCAAAATATTGATCTGGATGCTAGAATGCAGAGAATGAGTACTGGTAAGGAAGACCCGTGTCCCTTCGGTAGTAGAATCCATTCCCAGTCTATTGCTCTCAAAATTAGTAAGCAAATTGATCAGGGTTCAGAACAAGCTCAGAATATAAGTGGATTAGATTCGAAACAAGATCACAGGATTAAAACTGTGACAAGTTTTGTAGAGAAATTAAAAGGTGGAATGGAAACGAATGAAAAATCAAAAGATGCCTTGCGTGGGGGGGGCGGGGGAGCGGATTGTTTTAGTCTAAATAATAACAGATTTGAGGGAAACAAGGTTTATGCTTGCCAGAAGGCGGCTTGTATGGGTGCTGAGATGAGGAAGGTCTTTGAAAATAAGAGAAAAATCTGGTGAGTCAGCAGCAAAGATGTTATGGAGGGGTTCTAAAGGAGAGCTTAGCATAATTGAAGATTTTCATGCAAGGAAGGAGGTTGGGTGCAGTAATGGGGTAAGTAAATAAAAGGAAGGAAAGAAATGGGGGGACTTTTCAGATTCGGAAAGTGATGATATTAGTGAGTTTGACTGCAGTGGGCGGTTGCTGTTGGATGAAATCTGAGAACAATATGGTTGCGTTTCGGATGATTGTGAAGAAATAGGAGATTTATCATATATTCATCCATCCCCATTGGAAGGTTTACATGAATTTCTATTTTTGACAATGATTGGCTCGATAGCAATACGCAGTGAAGGGATGGAATTTTGCCTACCCCCATGGAGGAGGTTTCTAAGGAGTTAGAAGCTCAAAATCTTTTGGATAAAATGGACTTAAAATTGACTGATATTGGAGGAAATGAAGTGCAGATGGATAGTGGCATTAGTCAAAAGTTGAAGGGTCAAAGGAATTAGCGAATTTGAAGAGCTCAGTAAATTATGATGGGAAGGGGTTAAAAAGGGGCTTTCTTAGTTAATATTGTCTAGTTTTATTTTGTAATTTTTATTTTTACATTATTTTTTCTTTGGCGGACTCCTTGATCCAACCCATTGTATCTTCCTCTCTTTCCATCTAATATAGCTTCTTTTTTATTTATCAGAAAAAATACATCTAGGTTGTAAGGTCCAATTTTATCAGTCATCTGCCTTGGAATAACTCCAATTTTATTTATAGGCTATTATACTCATATGACAGCTATTCCATTCCCATCCTATTCCATTCTGTGAGCCAACAGAACCTAAAATAACTAAAAATTCCTAAATGCTGAACACAGAAAATGGCTTGAACATAATTTCATTTATCTTGTTAATGGGAATTTATGTAACAAAAGATTTCTGTTTTTGGGATTTCCAACAGTGCAATACAATGTTGGCTAACAAGTAACAACAAAGGAAAGCAGGTTGCCATCAGTTAACTTTAGGAGGTTTGGACTGGGGATAATTTTTTTCTTTTAGAATAAAGTTAAGTGTATTTGGAAAGAAAGGAGAGCAATTGCAATGGGGGAAAGGACAAGAAACTTCAAAAGCAAAAATAACAAAGGAGGACAAAAACAGAAAAGAAAAAGATTGAAGTATCCAACACATCTTAAATAAAATAGTCCCTCTTTAATCCCTTGGCAACGGAACTCACTAGAAGCTGTAAATTTACTAATCCTCGCTGGCCTTTCCTTTCCTCACAACCATTTAGGCAAACTTCTTGACCTTTAAGATTTGGCATCCACGATCCCCAATTTTCTGTCAGCAGTTGAGTTTCAATACTCCAACTAATCTCCACCAAGGGGTTGGTAAAACACCATCCTTACCTTGATTATTCACCAGCAAGTCTTTATTGAACTCATCCGCCTCAAAAAATAGAAACCCCCTCCAAACCTTCTAGGATGTAGCAAAATTAGACAAATTAGAAACTTATCAAATTTGTTCATGAACCTTGTTGACTTTGGTGTATTCCCAAGAGAGGGGAGGGGGGGGGTGAATTGGAATTTTAAAAACTTTTCCTTGATTATGTACAAACCACAAGCAGTATACCACAACCTATGGTTTTTCTAAACATATGCCAATTACCCAACAATATAAAACTAAGCAGATAAATAAAACATTTATAGTAGACTCAGTATTTCACAACCATTCAAAGCATGTATGTAAAATAATCAAGACAATAAATAATACCATATATGTACGGAAATTAAAGATCAAAGATAAGGGAACACACAATATGATATCAGGGTTTGGCCAGTACTGCCTACGTCCCCGCCTCAAGCTTACAAGTAAGAGGATTCCACTAAGTTGCTCACTTGCGGGTGGAGCGACAGGCTAGCGCACCTAGTTCTCCTAATCGGGTCTGAACCAATCCGGTGCTCACCTAACCGATTCTGAGCAATTCGGGACTATTCACAGGGTTAGTCTCCCTCTTTCGACCACACGTCGGGAATACAATAGATAATCAAATAGTTTTTGTGTACAAAACAAATGTGCTTCTAAACTAAGCAGATGTGTACAACAATACGCTCAATACATTCATGTATGATAAGGATTTATGCTCAAGTGAGATAAGGTCAAGCTATATGTCAACTCTCAACCAATGTGTATATATTGTATATATGTGAGAGTGATACCTTTGATTTAAGATAATATATTCAACAAACAAATAAGCAAAGGACCTTGAATTTCTATGCAAATATTTCAGCACAATGTATATCAATTATTAAGCACAATTGAGATAAGGGATTGTAGCTTGCAAATATATGTATTTGGCAAATAACACAAGCAAGCCCTTGAATCTGGCAATGAAAATGCCAAGACTCAGAAACCAAAATATGAGTTCTTCCCGAATAATATTTATCAATAAAATAGTACGGGAAACACTCTAGCTTACTCTCTAAAATCAATTTCAAACAATGCACAATGAGAGAGTTGTAAGCTACCACTAATATGTATGAGATGTAAGCACAATATCAAGAGATTAAACTCCTTTGCAAGTTGCAATTGGTTTGCAACCAAGGAGTATGATAAATAATTATCCTCAAGAGATAATTTTGCAAATCAAGGAACAAGGAGAATGAGCAATATGCCTCAAAAAATTGGAAGAATATGAGCTATATGAGTATTATGGGTGAAAAGAATTTCGGAGAATTTTTGGCTAATGATTTTGCAAATCTCTTGCTAATTAAGCCAAATGAAAGAGTATATATAGATTTTTCATAAAAACTAACCGTTGGGGACACAGAGGCCCTTTTAGAAAAAGTTTAATTGTGTTTAATTAATTTTAACCCTGTTTTACTTGTGGTAAAAATTTTCAACCCGAGCTGAGCTTCGGGCGACCGAACACTTACAACAGTTAGGGATTTTTTCTAGTTCAGGTTGAGCTAGGCGATTTTCCAAAGCTTTGAGCTTTCGGTCGCCCAGTGAGAGGTTCGGTTGGCTGAGCTACGAACTACAGTCGCCTGAGTGCAAATTAAACTAACATTTCGGTTGGCTGAGTAAAGTGAGGATGGTAACATCCAATGTTCGGTCGACTGAGGAGAGTCAATTCAAAAATCGCTTGGCCGGCTGAGGTTTGGTCAACCTATTGACCTCTAACCAGTTCGGTCGACCGAGGCATTTTATATTGCCAAGGTTCGGTCGCCCGAAACATCACAAAAATGACCTTTATGTCCTTTTTGGTCTCTTGTGCTATTTCAACCCTGGTGAAAAAGCATGTGACATTCAAGTGTAAGGGTCATGGTTCCTATTGTCATTTTATGGCCTAGGCTTTTTAATTAAGCCCAAAAAATCCAACGTCGGTCGACTGAAGTCTGTGTAAGCCTTGTTTTTGTCCTTGAACTTACTCAACCATGTGTGAATAAGTTATAGCATCTAGGTCCAAATGGTTAGCCTATGGTCTTGAGCATTTAATACTTATCATGCATGAGATGCAGTTATTATAGACCATAATATAAAAAACTAAATGCAATTACAACTGAAATGAACAAATGTCTTCTTTCTTCTTTGCTCTTCTGCATGGAATTCGCTTGAAATGTATAATCTTTTAAGTCCATTAGACTTCCATTTACTCATATCTTATGTCCGTGCTGAAATGTAAACCTGTTGACACACTAAGTGCATAAGATATAGATGCTTTGTCAGCATCAAAACAGGGATCAAACTCAAAAAGCCAACAAACCTCCTCCAGTAAAAGTCCACCATGACAAAGAAAATCACTATCAGACTCACTGCCAATGTCTGATTCATCTCCCCATTTGTTTTTCTCCGCTATATAGTTTGTTTTTAACCCTTGTATTCCGAACCTTACTTTGAATAATTCCACACTTAATGAATATAAAACTTACCATCCGTGTTCATTTTTTTTAAAAAACTAACTCACACATGCAAGAGAGCTTTGAAAGTTGAGATGTGATCCCAAGAGGGGGGGGTGAATTGGATAGTTAAAAATTACGCGGAAGCTTTAATCAATTTTAAATATGATTTTCACAAGTGATCTTAACTTCTCAACAACAGTAGTATTCTCAACAAATAATCAATTTATATATCCTTAAATACTAAAGAGTCTAAGCTAAGATTTCAATATGTAGCCAACTACACAATATTGACAATACTCACAACAGATCAATATTAATGAAAATATGCTCAGCCACAAGATAGTTTATACTATAACTTGAGTAAGTGGTAAACTAACACAATAAAATTCCCAGCAGATTAAATCAATATGATATGCTTAACTATTGCAAATTTCAATCAATAAAATATTCACAACCTTCACAGCAGATACAAATTAAAATAAATATGCTTAGAAAGATAAATTGGTAAGGTAGAGAGTGACACTAGATTTTTTACAAGGTTCAACAACCAAGCCTACGTCCTTGCCTCAAGCAACCCATTATGAGGATTCACTATCCCTCCTTCAGTAGGCAGAGTTGCCTTTCTCCTTTACTTAGGTATTGTTAACTCTCTCCTTTGCTTGGGCGGAGTACCCCACTCCTTCACTAGGTAGAGTCGCCTCTCTCCTGGTCCCGGCATGTTGTACCTTCTTTTTTTCCATATCTAATGGTACTTTCTTTTATTATAAAAAAAAACTCCCCCTCAAGTTGGAGTGTGTGTCTCATGTGCTCCTGGTTTGTTGTACAAATGAATTTAGAATAAGCCCTCCCAAAGGCTTTAGTGAGTAAATCATCAAGCTGCAAATCAGACTTCGCATATGTGATTGTAATGAGCTTTTGCACAAGTTTCTCTTCAACAAAGTGGCAATAAACTTATATGTGTTTTGTCCATATAACCAAACAAGTTCGCATATATAGTGTGAGTCGTGGCCCTGTACTTTGTCTCAACGACTTGGCTACCACGGTTTGTTTCTTACTCTTCCAAGAAACCAAATTACCACCAACAAAAATACAATACCCGATTTTGGATCTTTTGTGGGAAATGACTTAATGCTATTTGCATTTGTGTCCTTGAATATAAGTGTGATGCTTGATCTTGATATAAGAGACCTCGCCTTGGTGCACCTTTGAGATCTTCCAAGATGCAAATTATTGTATCCTAGTGACTTTGTTCTTGGAAAATTAAGAAATTGACTCATAACACTTGTTACAACTTACAAAAGACATACATTAGGTCGAATGACTATGAGATAATTCAACCTTCCAACAAGTTCTTGGTACCATCTTAATTTAGGCAACAAAAGGGAGTAACTTACTCTTGGGATCTATGGGTGCGATGATAGGTGTGATCCCAACATCCGAGCCTCATCTAAGAGATCAAGAACATACTTCTATGACGAGATGATACCAAGGTGAGATCTTGATACTTTATACACGTAGAATCCTACTGAATGAATGATGAAAAATAAAGAGTGATCTGCTGTACACCATATTAGATGTCAAACTCAAATACTGCAACACTGAATCAACCAAACCATGCTATAGGAGATTTTTTTAAACCATATAATGATTTCTTGCGTGACACATGTTTTAAACCATATAATAATTTCTTGCGTGACACTAACCTTGGCTCTCTCTGAGCAGCAAATCTAGGTGGTTGCTTTGTATAGACCTCCTCCTGAAGATCGCTATGTAGGAAAGCATTCTTTGCATCTAACTAATATACAGATTCAAGGATTAGAAAGTAGTAGGAAGCGCGTGTGCTGGGGGGGGGGGTGTGAAATAGTTAATGAGTAGGATTTCTTTGAATATCTTGTTCATCCAAGAGTTTTAGACAGATTTAGTACATGCTGTCTTAGTGAGAAATATTTAGGATTCTAAGCTTAGAGGTTGGGTGCATGGTTTTAAATAAAGGCCGCGACCGTTACGTAACGGCGTTACGTAATGGTTTTTTGGGTTACCGATACCGTTACACACCACGAAATCGGTGAGAAGAAAAATCATGGCCGTAGCGGCCGTTATGGACCGCGACTGTTACGTAAAGGCCACTACGGCCATTACGTTACTGCTACAGGACTGTTACACAAAAAAATTTAATTTATTTTTTACTTTTTCTTCTTACTTTTTCCCTCTCTTTCATAAATTATTCTCAATATACCATGTGGCGAGAGGGGGAAAAGATTATAATGAGGATGACAATGATACAAAATTTATTATTTCTTTAAATACTCACAATAGATGCATTAATTAACAATTTGAAAATACTAGGAAAATATTTTATTTTGATAATATTAGTAATGTGATATTTATGTTCTAGATTTTTCAACTTCAACCATCTTTCTTTTCTAACTATTTTATATTTGTATTATTTGTATGTCTTATGTGTCTAATAGATTAATAGAGTGTATAATGTATTTTGTTCTATTAATTAATTTGGCACACATAAGAATTTATCATAGATAAGAACAATGAGAAGTATAAATACACGCACGTAATTTTTCTATCAATGGTGGCTTAAAACAAATGTAAACTTGTTGCCCTTACCAAATAACTTAGTTACTCGAACTAAAGGATCCAAAATACACTAAAACTCTTTCTAAGAAGGGCTAAAAGCTTAAAACATGCAAGTACGCTAATATGCACAAGGTTGTGCGTGCTTCAAAAAAATTCACGGCTAATACACCCGCTTCCCATTATGTAACATCCGCTACTCCCGCTTCCCGTTACACCCGTTACAGTTACGTTACGCTACCCACAACCGCGATTTAAAATCATGGTTGGGTGTTCTTTCCCTCTTCAGGTGCTTTGGGAGGGAAATCATTGTTTGGATAGAAGGATGCTTCATTTAGGGACCATGTTGTTGGTGAATTATATCTTCCTATGTTGCTAGATGTTAAGCATTTTGGAGATTGGTGGTTTTTGTCATTTTGTGGAGCAACACTATCCCATTTGGAGATTTCCTTTTTTGAAGAGATGGCTAGTCTTTTGGGCCTTCGCAACCCGCATTGGGTGGTGGGTAGGGATTTCAATACCGTTTGAATTTTAAAGGAGAGTTTGGGGGGTACTCTAGTGTGACCAGTAGCATGGGAATTTTTGAGTCCATTATTCAAGAGTGTGAGCTTAAGGATTCACCACTAGGTAATGGACACTTTACCTAGGTAGCCTCAAGAGACGAGATTGCTTTACCTTTTGTATTGATCATTTTTTGTTTACTAGTGATTGGGAGAACACTTTTTCGAGTGTTGCCCAAGAGGTTTTGGTTAGACCAATGTCGGATCACTGGCAGTTCTTTTGGATGCCAACCCTTTTCTTTGTGGGCCCTACACCATTCCAATTTGAGAATATGTTGTCGATGTGCCCTTCTCTTTGGCAATGCATTAAGTTTTGGTGGAGAGAGAGCAATGTTGAGGGATGGGCAAGCTTTAGATTTTTGAGAAAGTCGAAGGATGTGAAAAGTAGATTGAAAATCTAGAATAAGGAAGTTTTTGGTGGTTTGAGGGGAAAAAAACTGATTTAAAATAAGATTGAGTCTTTGGATAGATGGGTGGAGTGTGGCCTAGCTAGCGAAGAAGGATAGAGTTAGAAGGGGACAACTGGGCAATAATTTGGAGATTATCCTGTTTAGGGTGAGTATAAGTTCAAAACAAAAATCTAGGATGAAGTGGGTGAAAGAAGCTGATTGTAATACCAAATGATTCCATAAAGTGGCCAATGGGAGGAGCAGTAAGGAGTTGGAAATAGATGGGGAAAATGTGGTGAGGGATTTAGGACAAATTGGGGAAGTGAGAACGAATTTCTATGAGAGATTGTACTCCAAGGGGTGCTCGAAAAGGTTGATGGTTGAAGGTATTAATTGGAGTCCCATCAATGAAAGCCTCATTACTATGCTCGAAAGTCCTTATGATATTTAGGAGATTAGAGGGATAGTTTTGAGATGGATAGGGGTAAGGCCCCAGACCCTGATGGGTTTACCATGGCTTTTTTCTAGGATAGTTGGAGGTGATTTGGGAAGATCTTATGAACTTCCTTTTTGAGTTTCAAAGAGGCAGGGTGGTGGAAAAGAATGTGAACTCTATGTTTACCTTTCTTCCTAAGAATAAGCATTCTAAAAGGGTGAGAGACTTCTGACTGATAAGCCCCGTAACTAGCTTTTACAAAATTCTTGCCAAGGTCTTTTCTAAGAGGCTTCGGGAGGTGTTGGGGAGAATAGTTACTCTAGAACAGCCTGCCTTGATTAATGATAGACAAATTCTAGGTGTTGCTTTGGTGGTCAATGAGGTGGTGGAGGATGTTAGGAGAAGGGGAGGGAGGGGTGTTTTACTCAAATTGGATTTTGAAAATGCCTATGACATGGTTAGCTGGAGTTTCTTAGATCATATGTTGGCCTTGGAAGGGTTTTTGTAGGGTTTGGAGAAAGTGGATTAAAAGCGGCCTTTCCATAGTGACATTGTTAGTTATTGTGAATGGCCAACTACGGGAGCGGTTTCAGGCTTTGCAGGGTTTGAGGCAAGGGGATCCTCTTTCCCTATTTCTCTTCATCTTAGTTGTGATGTGCTGAGTAGGATGATAAACCATGCCAGAGGTTTTAATGTCATCTAGGGTCTCAAGGTAGGTAAGGAGGAGGTCTTAGTGTCCCATCTCCAATTCACTGATGATACCCATATTTTTCTTGAGGATAGTACTTCGAGTTTTCACAAGACTTTTACTCTTGAAAATCTTTGAGAATATTTCTGGCCTCAAAATTAACATGTCTAAGAGTGGGATGGTAGTATCAATTTAGGCTTGACAAGTTAGATGGCTTGGTTGACCTAGCAGGTTGTACCATTTTGGAGTGGCCTTAACTTATTTAGGTCTTCCACTTGGTGGCAATCCTAACTATACTTCATTTTGGGACCCTATAGTGGAGAGTGGGAAGTAGATTTGGGGGTGGGGGTGGAAGAGGGCTTAATTATCATTAGGAGGCTGCATTACTCTTATTAATGTCGCTCTAATGTATCTATATATTTTTCTTTCCTTGTTCAAAATTTCCCTTTTGCATTCAATCATATGAATTTTCTTGCGGTTGATTATGTTGAAATGATTGGTTTAGATTGAAGGAAAATCCTTTGATTTGCTATTAGACAAGGTTGGGGTGACTTGTCTTTGCTTGTGGTTGAGGATAAAGTCTCTTGAAACAAGTGGGTTATGTTTTCTAAAGAAGCTGTGGTCTGGTTGGCTGATCTTTTGGTTGAATGTGAAGGTGATTTCAGACTACTTGAATGTGTTTCCCTAGGTATTCGTTGTCGATTAGGTGGATGAGGTGGGGGGGGGGGGGGGAGTATTTGGAGTTAGGGTTGGGGTTGAAAGGAAAGAAATTTTCGGCGTTTATGCCTAGTGGTGCCAGAGGCGATGGGTGGTGAAGTGTTGCAAGTAATTTTTTTAGAGATAGCAAAGGTTTTTTGGGAGGATCTGGAGGCGTTGGTGTGAATAGTTCTTCACGCCAAAGACCATGGAGTCAAGTGGTGCTGGAAGGTAAAAAGTGTGAAGATGAGTGTTGCAATAGCCAAATTTATTCTAGAAATCAGAGTGTTTTGGTTGGGAAAGAAGAGCTGTGCTGTCAGTGTGGAGGAGTGCTACATCTGAGCAAATCTGGGGCCGTCGTAAATCGATTGAAATTGATCAACTAGAACATGAAGGAACCTAGGGTTCCTAATGGTGTTGTGATCATCTCAGAGGCAGCTAGGGTGGTTGCGTTAGGGAGGGGGCTGCAAAAAGAATTGGTCTGGGCTGTATGTTACTTGTTTTGGACCTGGCCCAAATTAATTGTTATTTGTGGCTCTTATACTTTAAGAAAAGAATGAAGAAGGAAAAACATAAAGGAGGTAGCACAGCAGACTCGTCGACGAAGAGCTATATTTGTCGACGAAGAGACAGCAAAGGCTCGTCGACGAAGGCTCTAAATTTCGTTGACGAGTAATTACCGAGAGCAGGTGATTTCAGATTTCTGGATTCGTCGACGAAAGCCGTGTGTTCGTCAACGAAGTGTCTTCTTGGTCTCGTCGACGAAGCCCTATGTTCATCGACAAGAGACGTCTGGGCTGCGAGCAGTTTTTCAGAATTTTTGAATTTTGAATGTTAGGTGGTTGGGCAAACGGGGGGAAACCTTCGAGAAACTTTTATATATGTTATTCTGGGCATATATGAGTAGAGAGTTGATCATTTTGAGAAGTTTATTGTGTACATCTTGATTTCTTAGTGAAAAATTTGTGTGCCATTGCTTCCCTGGATGTAGGCTTTGCCGAACCACGTTAAATCTTTGTGTTGTCATTCTGATTGTGTATTTTTATTCACTTGTTGTTTTTATTTCCGCTGTGCATCTTCATTATCCGATCCGACCATTATCACAACATTGTTGAAAAAGGAGGTACAAAATTTTGCTCTGGATCTCAGATGATGAGTATAGCGGAGGAAGGCCCTAAACATTCTAGTAATGGAATTCAAATCCGGCCTCCAACTTTCCAAGATATGAGTTGAAATGACCAAGATTTGGAGCAAGTTCAGAATTCTAGCAGATTAGATTCGAAACATGATCATTGTTAAAATTGTGTCAAGTTTCATAGAGGTATTAAAATTTTAAAGGTGGTGTGGAAAAGAGTAAAAAAGATGGGTTTGGGGATAATTCTGATGATCGTTGTCTTAGCGCTGATAGAATTGAGGGTAACAAGGTTTATGCTTGTAGGAGGGTGGCTTGTATGGTTCCTGAAATGAAGAAAGTGTTTGAAGGAGAGAGAATATTCTGGTGAGTCAATAACAAAGTTACTAAGGAGAAATTCAAAAGGAGAGTTCAGTATTGTGGAAGACCCGAATTCTAAGAAGATGGATGGATGTAGGTACGAGGCTAGTAACGGAAAGATGGGGAAAGAAATTGGGGGGGGGGGGGGGGAGGTTCAGATTCAGTGAGTGATGATATTAGTGAGTTTGATTGTGGTGGGTGGTTAAGATTCGAGAACAATATGGGTACATTTCTGATTCCTTTGATGAAATAGGGGATTTATCGTATGTTCATCTACCTCTACCCCCATTGGAAGGTTGGAGGGAGTTTCTATTTTCGATAATGATGGTTGATGAACAAGTTACAGCTCTGGGATATAGTGTTCTGCCTACACCCATGGTGGAGATTCCTAAGGTGGAGTTAGAAGCTTAAAATCTTTTGGATAAAATGGATTTAAAGTTGAGTGATATTGGAGGAAATGAAGTGCATATAGGTGGTGGTAAAAGTTGAAAGATGAAGGGACGAAGGGAATTTGCGAATTTGAAGAGTTTGGTGAATTATGACAGGAAGGGACGAGGGCTTCTTGGCTAATATTGTTTAGTTTTATTTTGTGAACTTTGTTTTTTTGTTTTTTTCCCTTTGGTGTCTTCTTATTTATTTGGATGAATCCTTGTCCCCGCACATTGTACCTTCTCTTCTCTTTATCTATCTTCTTTTGTTATGAAAAAAAATGATGAGGATTTCAAACCCATTAGTTGTGAGTGGGTGTTCAAAATTAAGGACTCAAATGGTGAAGTCTAATGGATTAGCGTTGACTGGTTGCTAAAGGGTAGAGAAGGATAGATTACAGCACCACCTTTCCTCATGTGTCTTCTATGGATTGATTTATAATATCATGGATTTGGATTTTGGAGTTTAATCGAATGGATACTAAGATAGCCTTTCTGAATGGAGGACTATTATTTTGTAAAATACAACCCGAGGGATTCTGGATGGAAGGAAAGGAACATGTGCTGCATAAATTGAAGAAATCTATTTATGACCTTAAACATGCATCATGAAAATGGTACTTGAAGATGGACAAAATTATGACTTCTCTTTTCTTTATTGTAGATGCATGTGTATATCTTAACATTAGGGGGGGAAATTTATATTCCTTGTTTTATACGTTGATGGCATACTCCTTGCTGGTAGTGGTCTAGGTCTTCTGCATGAGACAAAGCACCTTTTGTCTGCAACTTTTATAAGCTGGAAGATGTATGGGAAGGTTCTTTTGTTCTTGATGTTGCTATCCATACAAATAATGTCTTGGGCTGTTGGGACTCTTGTAGATAGCATGCATTGACTTTGTGATGTATGACAGAATTAGAATTGAGAGAGAGAGAGGGAGAGATAGAGAGAGAGAGAGAGAGAGAGAGAGAGAGAGAAGAACAGAGAAGGGGAAGGTGAAGAACAGAGGTAAGAGACAGATGTATGACAGTATTAGAATTCAGAGAGAGAGAGAGAGAGAAAGAATTATAAGAAAAAAAGCAGCAGCAGTAGTAATACAGAACAGACAGAGAAGAACAGAGAAGGGGAAGGTGAAGAACAGAGGTAAGACAAATAATGTCTTGGGCTGTTGGGACTCTTGTAGATAGCATGCATTGACTTTGTGATGTATGACAGTATTAAAATTCAGAGAGAGAGAGAGAGAGAGAGAGAGAGAATTATAAGAAAAAAAGCAGCAGCAGCAGCAATACAGAACAGACAGAGAAGAACAGAGAAGGGGAAGGTGAAGAACAGAGGTAAGAGACAGATGTATGACAGTATTACAATTCAGAGAGAGAGAGAGAGAGAGAGAGAGAATTATAAGAAAAAAGGCAGCAGCAGTAGTAATACAGAACAGACAGAGAAGAACAGAGAAGGGGAAGGTGAAGAACAGAGGTAAGAGACAGAATTAGAATTGAGATAAGAGAAGAAGGAAGTAGAAGAAGAACAGTAGAACCCGCAGGAGAGAGAGAGAGAGAGAGAGAGAGAGAGAGAGAGAGAGAGGTGGGGAATGGAAATCTGATTCAAACAATAACTGTACATCCACTTGCATGTCCAGCACTTAAACCTCTAGTACAGCTAACACATCTACAAACATGATCCAACTGAACGCATAATTACAAACACTAAAGGAAGCCACTAAGAAAAAGCACAAAGAGGTCCTACATATGCATAGTTACTAAACCTTCTTAAGCTTATGCCTAAAATACGTGTGCCAAATGGGTTGCCTAGGGGATATAGGTGGTCCTCCATAATTCTCCCCCAGCTGAAAGGAACAATGCTTCATAGAGTGGAACTGCAAATATGACTCCAGCAACAGCAAGTCAGGAGCACTGTCTCGAACATCATCCTTGGCAAGCCATGTAGCATCCAACTTGGGATGACCTCTCCACTGAACCAAGTAGCGGCGAAAATCATCGTGAGGAGATGTCATGAATTCATCATCCAAGATAGACTTCACTGTTTCCCGTGGTTGAGAAATAGAGGGAGGTTGTGGAGCTGCTGAACCTGCAGAAGCATCAAATGGCAAACCAAGAGGCTCAAAGGTGCCTTGGTAAGGTGTCAAATCCTCTACATTAAAAACTGGACTAATGGTCATATGAGTAGGTAAATCAAGTAAATATGCATTAGATCCAAGTTTATTAAGGATGAGGAAAGGGCCACTGGCATGAGCATGGAGCTTTTTAAATGAATTTCTAGGGTAGCGTTCAGGTCTTGTGCAAAGCATGACACTATCACCTGCATTAAACTCTGTAGCTCTATGACGCACATCTGCAGCAAGTTTGTAATCCATATTACTCATAGAAAGTTTTCACCTAACCTCAGCATGCAACTTATGAATGTGATGGATAAAAGACTCAGTAGACTCAAAAATATAAGCATCTGGTGGCAAGGAACAAGATCAATGGGCGCACGGGGTTTGTAATTGAATAGACACTCAAAAGGACTCTTACCCGTGGACCTATTCATAGAATTATATAAGCTAGCTCAACAGGAGGTAACACAAGTCCCAATTGCCCTATTTGTCTCCCACAACACACCTAAGTAGGTCACCAAGACTACACTTCACAACCTCGGTCTGACCATTAGTTTGGAACTGGCAAGAAGAAGAAAGCAGCAAGTGAGTCCCACATATTTTCCAAAGTGTCTTCCAAAAATAGCTGGAGAATGTGATATCCCTATTAGACATATGGAGGTTGGCAACCCATGAAATTTGATGACCTCTCTAAAATAACAATTTAGCTGCATGAGATGCATCAAAAGTCTTATTACATGGAATGAAGTGTGCCATCTTGGAGACCTGTCTTCGGGCTGTTTTGGGGTGTCCAAGAACAAAATCCATACTTAGGTCTCCCCAAGGCATGTGTGGCAATGGAAGAGGGGTATAAAGGCTAGTGTTGTGTCTTTAAGATTTGGCTAACTGATAGGTGCAACACTAAGACACTATCCTAGCAACATCCCCCTTCAAGGAAGGCCATTAAAACCTATTCTCAAGAATCTCAACTAAGGCAATGGTTTTATCCCTCCCTAGGTGACTAGCTAACCCTCCGCCATGCAATTCCCAAACAAAAAGATCTCTAAAGGAAGTATAGGAAATGCATAACCTAGTAATTCTAAATAGGTATCCCTCTTGGATGATGAAATCTACAAAATCTCTGTGGTGGCCCTCACTCACCTCTTGAAAGGTAATCCCAAAATCAGGACAAGTGTAGTACTTGTCCTATAGACGATCAAACCCAATGACCTCGACTCTCAAGATATGGAGAATAACTACTATACAAAGGCGATCAACCACTTTATTCTCAACACTAGAATGATGTTTAAGAACAAAAGTGTACTTGTTAAGGAACTCTACCCAACCAGCATGCTTTGCACTCAACTTATTCTGCGAGCTCAAATACTGCAAAGCTATTTGGTCGGAGAATAGTACAAACTCTTGGGGCAACAAGTAGTGGTATCATATTTGCTATACCTCTATTTGGCATCTAAGAGTTTTTCACTGAAAAATGCTATAGGATGCCCCTCATGGCTTAAGACCCTACCTATACCTATCCCAAATGCATCACAAGCACCTCAAAAACTCTACTAAATTCTAGATGCCTAAGTGCAAGTGCTTCGGTTATCTTCTGTTTGACCCCTCCAAAAGCTCTCGCACCTTTTTTTTCAAACACTTAGTGATAGCCTGATAAGAGCCATGATAGTGCCCAAATGCCATATCAATTGCCTATACAAAGTAGTGAGGCCATAAAAACTACGAACCTCAGTAATAATCCTAGGGTCAGACCACTCTCTAATTCTAATGGCTCTAACCTTTTCTAGATGAGTGGCTATTCCCTGTGTAGAGATCACAAAACCAAGAAAGAGCACACTAGACTGTAAGAAGCTGCACTTCTTTCTTGATGTTAGCAAAAACTTTGCTTCCCTCAAGGTGACAAAGACCTTATAAAGATGTAACAAGTGCTCTTCCCTAGTTTCACAGTAGACCAATATATCATCAAAGTAGAGCACCGGGAACTTTCCTATGAATGGCTGCCGAACATGTGTCATAACCCTCATAAAAGTGTTGGGGACATTAGAAGCTAGAAAGTCCAAAAGGCATGACCAACCAATCAAATAAACCATCCTAGGTCTTAAAAGCCATTGTCCACTCATCTCCTAGTCTAATTCTAATTTGGCGATATCCACTATGCAGGTCTATCTTGGAGTGCCAACTAGAAGCCAGCTAGGATGCCAAGCATATCCTCAAGTCTAGGGATAGGGAACCTATACTTTATGGTGATTTTGTTGATGGCTCTACCATCCACACACATCTTCCAAGGCGCATCCTTTTTCGAGGTTAGAAGAGTTGCTACTGCACATGGAGGATCACCTTTATCCCCTAGGTTGCCCATTTAGTACACGTATTTTAGGCGTTGGTTGAAGAAAGTTTAGTAAATATTAGGAGAGGAAATTCCTCTGTGTATGGTCTTTCTAGGCGTGCTCGTAGGGGATCTTTTTGGTATGAGCATTACTTTGCTTCTAGTTTTTGCTCGCTTAGGTGGATTGTGGGTGGTGATTTTAATGCAGTTAGGTTCCCTCCGGAAAAGAAGGGAGGTGGCAGGGTTATTGCATCTATGCAGAAGTTTGATTTGGTTATGACTTATGAGGAAGTGTGGGTTGAAGGATTCTCCCTTGGGCAATGCCAATTTTATGCGGTCAATGAGTGGGGCTAGGGAGGTGGCTAGTAGAATTGATAGGTTTTTGTTTTTAAACGACTAGGAGGAGTAGTTTCCTAATATTTCTCTAGGACTATTACCTATACCCACTTATGATCATTTTCGTATCTTATTGGAATCTAGGAAAGTGCATTGGGGCCCCACCCCTTTTAGGTTCAAGAATATGTACTTAGATCATGGCTCATTTTAGACCTTGGTTAGGGATTTATGGAGTGAGGATGTGGAAAGGGGTTGGGAGGGGTTTAGACTTATGAAGAAGTTAAAGAGGTTGAAAGAAAAATTGAAAGGTGGAATTGGAGGTGTTTGGACATATTAGGTTTTAATTATATTATTATAGAAGATTTAGAAGAGTTAGAAAGGAAGAAGGTGTGACCCTTTCTAGGGAGGAAGTGGCTAAAAGGGCTTCTTTTAGAAACGAATTGGAAGAGCTGATCTTTGAGGAAATGAGAAGTTGGAGGCACAATATGAAGTTTGAATGGGTTAGAGATGGTTACTATAATTCTAAATTTTTTCATAGGATAGCCAATAGAAAATTGAGAAAGAATTTGATGAGGGAGATGGAGGTGGATAGGGGGGTTATTGTCTTGGATTCTAGTAGAATTGTCTCTGAGATCACTGATTTTTATTGTAATTTGTATACTGAGGAGGATGAGAGTAGGGTGATGGTATTGAGTGGGATCCTTTTCTTGTTGATATGATAGCCTGGTTAGAAAGATCTGTTAAGAGGAAGTTAGGGCTACAATTTTGGGATTGAGAAGGATAAAGCTGTTGGGTTGGAGGCTTTTAATTTAGCTTTTTATAAAAATTGTTGGGCAGTAGTGAAGAATGACCCGATGAAGGTTTTCAATGAATTCTATTGAAATAGGATTTAAAGTAAGAGTATTAATTATACTTTTATCACTTTGATGCCATATAGAAGTAGGTCTATCAAGATTTCTGATTGCAGACTGATTAGCCTAGTTTCAAGTGTTTATAAAATAATCACTAAAATGCTGGCCAATAGGTTAAATGTAGTGCTTGATAAGACTTTCTAAGACCCAAAGGGCTTTTTTGGGGGGAAGATAAATTGTGGATGCAATAGTGATTGCGAATGAAATTGTTGAGGATATTAGGAGGAGGAAGAAGAAGGGGCTTGTTTTTAAATTGGATTTTGAAAAAGCTTATAATAGAGTGAGCTAGAACTTTATGGCTAAGATTTTTATGGCATAGATGGATGAAAAATTGTATGTCCAATGAATTTTGCATTGAGGCGGTGAATAGAGGTTTAGTGAAGGGTCTGCTCAATTTTGAGCTAAACTGGATTTAGCATTGCTGTAAATGTTCTGGGTAGGTTTCAGTTTAATCCTTGGATAGAGCTTTGGAAACTGACAGAATAAGTGATGCGATATCTACGAAGGACAAACGATATGCTTTTTTATGGAAATGTTGATCATGTAGTGATGATTGGGTCTGAGAACTTAGATTGTTATAGGTTGTTCAGATGTTATGTAGTCTACTTCTGGGTATAGCTTCATGTTGGCTCAAGATGAAAGAGTGAAACAGAGTATCATAGCATCATCCAGTATGCAAGCTATGTTTGTGACTTGTTTTGAAGTTCGTATTTAGAATACTAGTTTGTTATGGAATTTTATCTCGTCTGTTATAGAGTTTAGAGTCTTTAGACCATGGATCCCATTCATACACCACTGAAAATATTTCACAATAACATTACAACAGTGCTCTTTTCTAAGAACCATAAAAGTTCAAGTTGCTGACAACGTTTGGAAATCAAATACTTGGTGGTCAGAGATACGATGTAGAAAGAGAAGATAGTCATTGTGCATATTGCTATTCAGACAATATTAGCAGAAATATGACCAAGGAGATTGTATCTAAAATTTTCGAGGGCCATATTGAAATTGTGTTCATTCGTTGTACTTGTTAAGTGATAATATACAGAACTACAAATGACTAAATGGTGGCTTAATTTCTTTTGAAGGGGTATGTGACAAACCCATAAAGGATTTGCATACAACTGCACAATTAAACATTTATGTGTTTTGTCATTTTTTCTGTCATTCATGCATTTGCATGTTATGTTTATGTTATTATGTATATAATGTTTATGATAGGCTTAAGTTATTGGATGTCTATCTCAAAGAATGTTGGATGCTGTAAAGCAATATGTCATGGATGTTTATAGTAATTTTGAGATACAATATGATGTGACACATACGGTGTATCATTCAAGAAATGAGTTGCATCAATTGCGAAGCATTAATTAGTTTGATACTGTAAAAATGAATTGAAATTGGTGTTGGCCCAAATTTTTTGCATGAATGATGTTAGATATCATTTTACATTTACCATATTTGTTAAGGTCAATTTCATAAGTAAACTAGTATTATAATCATGGATTGGTCTTGTGCTAATAAATGATGCAATGATTGTTATGATTGGTTCTTAGTGGAGTTGTTGAACTAGATCATCTAATATATTATCAATTAAGTCATATGGCAGCATAAAGCAGTTTTCATTCTGAGTGTTGTTTCCAAATCATACAAGTTTTAAAAGTTGTGTTTATAATTAATTTCACCCAAGTGGGAGGTGGTGTACTTTTTCCACATGTGGGTCAACACATACTTGGGTTTATATTGATTATGGTTGTTTCAAGTGGAAGAAAAAACCAAAATGAGTTATGGTGTAAAATAGAATGTTAGTTTGCTTTGTGATCATAATGATCTATGGTGCTATGTTGTAGCTAGTAGTGTAGGAATTCTGTATAAGTTGGTGTGGTAGGATAAGTGTAGAAACTTAGGGCTTAGCTTGTTCCCTCGTGGCTGATGAAAAGCTACTTTGAAAAAGGAACAGTTGAAAAGGAGTTGACTTAAGTCATAAAAACTGTTTGCTCCCCATGGAAAAGGAAACAATAGAAAGAAAATATCGTTTCAGAGTGTTGAGTGAAAAAACTGTGATACCTCTAATGTTTAAAATGACGATTTGTCATTTTAAGAAATGCCACTAATGCATGGATACTTTTGTAATGTTAAACTAAAAACTTAGAACATTAATAGAATAATTTGTTAGAAAAAAGTCAGCCTTTAACTTCTCTGAGCTCAAAATCTCTAACTCCTAGAAGTTCTCCCAAAACCCCCTAAGCTGGCTTTTGGAAAACTGAAAATCAGTTTAGCAAACTTAAAAAAGTACATTGGAAAAAAAGGGGGACAAATTAACTCTAAACCTATTTGGAGTCTTATGATGGATTGGACTATTGTTGAGGTACGCCTGTAACTCTATAAGGCCTAAGACCTTTCTCCTCTCTTGTATGTAACTCTTGAGAGGAATATAGGTTAGTCCCATTGATAAGCCATTAAGGTAGAGAAGAAGAGGAAGTTCTAGCTTGTGTTTTTAATTTTTGCATGAGAAGAATTCTGCTTTTGGATCATACATGCTTTGACAGGTCTGCCTAAAACCAACCATATATAGTGATTGTGCTGTACTTTCTAGCAATCGCTGTTTAGTTCATCCTATGTTTGCATCTTTCTCATCACATCTGCCTCCATCCTTCAGTAATCTCAGCTCCTAACATCATGGTATTTCCACTCATCAAATATGCTCATTTACTCATGGGTACCTGTTTTTCAGTATTAATTAACTCGAGAGATCTCATTTTTCTATATTATTTACGAAGGTAAATACATCAACGGAACCACTCTTATAGTTGATGGAGGACTTTGGCTGAGCCAGCCTCGCCGGTTGCCGAAGGAAGCAGTGAAGCAACTTTCTCGAGTGGTGGAAAAGAGGGTCAGAAATGCACCTGCTGGACTCCCAACCAGCAAGCTTTGACGCTGTAGAATCACATATTATCACTGTGAAGCCTGTTGTAGGCAAAATGTAATAAGTGATGTACAATGAATTAGTAGTATCATGAAATGAAAGCTGGTTCGTGTAATCATAATAAAGATTGGATTTAAATCAGCCTTTCAACTTGCACATACATACCAGTTACATGTGCTGCCGATCATTTTGAACAAACTAACAAAAAATTTATGACTGGACAGTTCTGAACATACTATTTTTTTCAAAAAAGATTTTCTAATAGTTTTTCTTGCATTTAACGGTTCAAGTATGAGATATAGTTATTATATTTAAAAATATTGGGACCAACTAGCTGATATATGTGCATCGGCTAAAGAAATTCTTTAGCCTGTCTTCTCATCTGCTTTCACTATGAACTAACCCAAAAAAAAAAAGACAATCAACTCTAGTTTATCTATGAAATTGTACACACTAAAAATGTTATTCAAGGAATTGACTTTGATCTGATGTCATTTTGAATGAAGTGTAGTATATTAATTTGTTTTTTCATATTACTTTGTTCTTTATACTTATGTATAGACCTCTGGAGAAGTAATCAATCATTCTATGAAATACAAACCCCATGTAAAGTATCATTCAATGTTATTTTTTGAACAAATGGTAGTGTGTTAATGTGTACTCATGTAGTCCTATTATTTTGTTGTTCATACTTATTTATGGAAATTGAGTATTCTAGTGAAGAAAAGAGGGTTTTCTGTTTTTGTTTTTATTTGTTCCTATCTCTTGCAAATCAATTGCAAGATAGAAGGGAAGTGATTGTGGTTATTGCATACATTTTTACAAATCCTTCCTTTGGCAAATACTCTCTCATACGGAAACATTTTGAAAAACCATTTTGAGAGTTCTTGTTCATTTGATCTTTCCCATAGTATTTCATTTATAAATACTCGATTGGGAAGGTCTCGATTTTTGCTTGCTAGTTTTGGCACTTATATTGCAAGACTTGAAAGCTTGCATATTATCCTTAATATTGATTATGCCAAACTCAATCCAAATATCTAGTGTGCTCTTCATTTGCAAAATCTTTGAGATATTTGACTTGGATTGTGTTTAACTTCCTTTGATAAATTGTTTGTTGAATATCATAACTTGAATCAAAGGTTGAAACTCTCACATATACGTTTGCTCACACATTTTGGAGAGTTTACATATTGGAGGATCTCACCTAAGCATTAAATCCATATCATCTATGAGTGCATATTTAATTGGATTGTATTGTGGTACATATATGATTGTGTAGAAGCGCTTAAATAGTACGTAAATTTCAATAATTGGTTGTATTCCAGGCGTGGCCTGAGGGGGTTTGATATAACCCGGAAGGATCAGTTGTTTAGGGTCTTCTCTGCCCTACAAAGAGTGTGTGTAAAGGTTGAGGTTAGCCCTGCTTTAATTTGACCTAATTGTAAACGGTGTCACTTCACCTGTTAAGTGAGCCGTAGTGAAATCTTTATGCTTGTGAGCCAAGGCGGAGACATAGGCACAGTTGCCGAACCTTGATAACATATCTGGTGTTATATCTTTTTACTTGCTTTACTGTGCATGCTTGAATATTTTAATTGTGCAATTTAAATTTCAACTGCGTTTATTAGTTCATTTCATTATTTGCTTTAGATTGACCCTAGGTTGTGTAATACTACTGCTGGATAATTGACCTAGGGGAGAAGAATTTTTAAAATATCAATTCACTCCCCCCCCCCTCCTGGGATTGCACCAAAGTCAACAAACTCCTTAAGTGTCTCATTTTTCCCTTGGACAAGACTCATTAGATGAGCTGAAGTTTTTGCAATTTTTTTGTTGTTGACAAAATGCTCGAAAAACTGATGCTCCATTTCAAAAAAAGGATTCAATAAAGTCAGTCTTTAGGATTCGATACCATGCCTTAACATTCCCCGTTAGGGTGGTTGCAAATGCTCGGCACATGATTGCATCAGGCTCGCCTTGTAATTACATCAACACCCTAAGGGTGTCTAGGTGGTCCAAAGGATTGGTCAAGCCATCATACCCTTCAATACTTGACATTTTGAAATTACTTGATAAAGGGATCTCCATTACCTATTTGGTAAAAGGAGGGTCCAAATATTTGGTTGATGATTTTCCCACGAAGGGGTAGTTGCGTACTTCCTTCCCCAGTTTTTTCAATTGGTCAATTTTTTTGAACTTTTCCTCCAGCTCATTGGACCTCTGTTCATAGATGCCCACATTATTTGCATCCACTACCTTCGTTACTAGATTCGAGGCCTTCACAGCAACTTCTTGTAGGGCAATTGCCTTCTTGCCAGACATTGCTTCTATCCGGTTAGCCTCTGGACCATGCTCCCCATTGTAACGACTTGCTTAGATATTCATATAATAAAAGTAGAATAAATAAAATAGTCAACCCGAACTCGTGGGTAGTAGGGACACCTGTCATACACAGCAGAACCTAGGCAGTAGTAAATGTAAATCACATTCATCAACCAATAATTACATAATACCAGAGTTTACTATATTCCTATAGATACTGTATTTATATATACAATCTCCAAATATCAAAATAAACCTAGGATTTTATAACAAAAATCCCCTGATCATAGATCATAACTTACCCTTCTAGTAGGGAAGTTCAACTCACTCAGCGGCGGCCCTGACCCATCGGTCTCTCCAGGTTTCCTAAAATAGTTTAAACTTAGGGTGAGACACCTCTTAGTAAGGATAGATAAATTAAAATCAGTTGTGTGGTAACATGAATATTTATGCTGTAATACATATACCTTACATTTCACATAGCATAAAGCATAAATCGTAATATGGTTAGATAAACATATAATTTCATACTTCAAAGTAAACATACTAATCATGTGTTATCTGATATAATCTATTATACTGAAAACTACCCAAAATGTATAGTTAGTTGATGTCATGTATTATCCCCCATGACGGGGTTGTGTAGCCCGAAGGCGAGACTCGACAATGGCTGGCCGACCACTGTCAAGTCAAAAATGTCTGTAAGTACGATGGATCCGCCACACCCTGGTCTGGACTGTCAGGTGGACGTTTACACTCTACACTGAAAGCCAAATCGACTATCCATCTCCCACCCCCTCGTGGGGTGGTTAGCACCAATCTGATCATAGATATTGGATCTATAAGTTACGGTACCGTGCTCTTGAAACTGAACTAAACTAATATCCGGATTCTGATAACATATAGTACATAAACGTATACTGTTTATCGTAAATCAAATAATAACATGTTCTGAATCTTATATTAACATAATAATTACAGCCTCGCACTGAAAAACATGAATGAATGCAGCCTTGCACCGAATAACATGAATAATTGCGGGCTTGCGCCGATCATCAATTAGGGCCTTGCACTGAACATATCATATATTCTGAAATCATAATTTACTGCGTTTATCATGTTATTCCTGAAAAGATTTGTAAACATGCTTTATTTTGCAAATCTAACTTAACATGGTATAATATATATTTATAAAATAATATTCACGCCACACGAATTGAATGAAACCATATATTCCATTCTTAAATTACATTTCCTATACAATTGCAGTATTTTCCCAAACTTACATTTTTTCTATTATACTCATATATAAGCACATGCTTTCTGAAAATTATTCTACTATTAAATAATAGTAATTTCAATGAAAAATAACTATTTTAATTTATCCCTTTACCTAGCAACTGAAAAGCTCCTCTATAATACTGGTCTTACACCCGTAGGAAACCTTAAGCAGTACCTTGAAAATGATAATTTTCAGAACTAAACTTCAGTATTTATTCGAGTACATCATTTCCTTCAACTGTGGAAAGACCAAATTTCGAATAAAAAGCCTTACCTCAACTCAGGGATGAATTTCAACGGAGTTCCACCGACGATTCGCTCCGTCAGATATGCAAAGAACTTCTATGGAAGCGTCGTGGTGGCTTCAGATTCTCGTACCTTGCAAATTTATTTTTTTTGCAATGATAAGCATATACAAAAAGAAGTGAAAATTGAACTGTATTAATTTATATTATTTTCTATTTTTATGGTTTTATCCTAGTACAGGTATTATTTATTTTGCTCAATGAATATTTGTAATCTCTCTCTCTCTCTCTCTCTCTCTCTCTCTAACATATTGTCCCTACGATAACACTCAACGTTTACACTGTTGAAATAATATCTAAAGCGCATAACAATACGTATTTGCATTAAATTATTTGGTTGTTATATTAGTGCAAAATTCTCTTGTTTATATTCTTACACTTGGATTGTCCTTGTTGAAGTAATCAATATATGTCAAGCACACAGTAACCATAATGTCATTTCTAATTTATTGACGCAACACTAACTCACTAACAGTACTAAATGATATAACTATTAACATTCCCCCTTAAGCTAGAGCATAGATATCATATGCTAAAAATGGATATAATTTTTGTTAATATATAAATTTCGATAGAATAAGATGAGGGTCGTGATGTCTCTTTTGGTTATCCTAGGACCCGTCGGAGTCGTCAAAAGTGGGGTATAAAGGCGATGGATATTCATGGATGTACGCAAATAGGAATTAGGTTGCAAAAATTCATACACCCTTCATTACATGAAAATACCAATTTGAGGATAGTTTTGTCCGAAAAATAGCACATGCATATAATAGATTAATTGTCTATCAAGCAAATAAACGGGATTATAACTTTTTATGCTTTTGAAAATCATAAGGGAGTTTAGTGATTACGATAAAATCACAGGGTGGCTAAGTATTTTTCGATTAAAACACATGGAGGTTTTTTAATTTTCCCTATTCTTTTTGTTTTATGACGTCAAGCTCAAATCACGCGTCCATCAGATCAAGCAAAAGATCTAAGATTTCGTTTGGTTTGAAAAATATATATATCTATTCTTAGAAATAAATAAATTATAATAGGTTAGTTCAATTAGTAATGCAAAAAATTATATTGTCGGGATAAAGTAAATAATAATGTGAAACTTTTTATAAGTTCATGATAAGGAATAAACAAAAAATAACTATCTCCAAATTTCACTATGGGAATGTGTATTTCTTTTATATTCTTTGTTAAATAAAATTATAATAAATATAGAAAGAATAAGTAGTACTTTGATTTTAAAATTTTTCTACTATCAACCTTTTTATTCATGAAATACAAGTTTTCCATAACTTATTCTTTCTCTACATTAAGGGTGAGCATAATTCGGGAAAAACCGAATTAACCGACCGAAGTTGGTCTGTTCGGTTCGGTTAAAAAAACCGGTTCGGTCATGCCTTCCAACATTTTGGTGAATCGGATTTCGATTCGGTGATTAGAAAATATTAATTCGGTTAATCGACTACCTGATTTAATTAATTAAAATTTAAATATAAATTAATATATATATATATATATATATATTTCAAAGATTGGAAAAGGAAACATTAAAATATTAAAATCTTTCGACCATTCGGGTTCAAATTCATGAGGCGTGACTGAAGATGGCAGTTGCAGAGACTACAAACTAATATCAAACATGCGGTGCTTGCATAGCCAGCTGGGAACAAAATGACAGGTAAAACCAAATATCCACAGATTAGGGCATAAAATTCTAACCCCGTGACAACAAAAATAGTGTAAAATCCTTCCTGGATGAGTTTTAAGTTTTATTCACTGTGTATTGTTTTCCCTTTCTAAGCTGATGTAGTCACCATTCTCTTTCAATCGAGATGGTTCCAGCAAGCACAGAAAGCACGCCTCGCCAACAGCACCAGCAACATTTGTCAGCACAACAAGTGAGATGAATGCCGAGACCCGTGAAATTTGTTGTCTTCAAGCTTAAGTGGACTGGTAACCCAATCACACTTCCTCCAGCCAAAATATAAGAGAGATTCTGCGATGACACCCACAATTGGAGAACCCAAAGATTCGTCAATCTATCGACCCATTGTCCAACAATAGGACCAAATATCGCCTTTAATTCGTTACAGGCGCAGGCGGGATGGGGAAAAGGCGCGGAGCTGGTGGACACCGTGTCGCTCTGGGCGTTCTTCTGCGCCGGAATGCCATCGCCGCCTCCAGCAGCAAGCATATTTTCATCCCAAGATGTGTTAGCAAAAATATAATATATACGGAAAAAATTCCCACAAGTAAATCAATGGAATAATGGAAATGATAAATAAAAAAAAAGAGATACAAGAAATTTAAAATGATAGTCTCAAATGTTGAGGTACGTTCACGGAGCACGACGGTCTAAATCCACTATCACCAAATATGTTGTATAAAATAAATACAAAAGGCAAAAGCCTTACAAATACACAGGAGTGTATAAATAAATGTAGCAAGATGAAAAAGTTTCACCAAATATTTTAAACAAAACTCCCAAAAGAAACAACCAAATTAACACATCTAGCAAAATACCAATATGTTATTAATAATAAACAGCTTGAGTTGCAGGAGTGACCGGCGGAGCTGTTGCAGAAAATGGAGAGGACAACTGGCGCTGATGCTGGTTGCAGGCGGAGGGAGCTCGTATTGGAAAATTAGAGAGTGGAATGGCAGCAAGCAAGAAAAATGGAAATAAAGAAAAAAGGAGATGAAGGGGCAGTCACTGCGCGTGAGACCTTTTTGCTGAAGGTGAGTACTGCTTCCTTGAGAAGCCAACAACCATTAAGAAAAAAAAACACTTTCCAATTGTTGGGCCCCACAAGGAGGGAAAACCCAACAAATCTCCCCCTCCCGACTTATGGGGACAACTCCACTAATCCGGCCAAAACTCGACACTTCACATGCTTGTCTCTAGTCAATGCTTTTGTCATCATATCCGAACCATTATCATCAGTGTGAATTTTGTCAAGTTCCAACAATTTCTTATCCAACACATCCCAAATCTAATGATATCTAACATTAATATGTTTTGACTTTGAATGGAAGATGAAATTTTTACTCAAATGAATTGCACTTTGGCTATCATAATAAATAACATACCTTTCTTGTTCCATGCTCAACTCTTTCAAGAATCTCTTCAACCAAAGTAATTCTTTGTAGGCTTTTATAATGGCAATAAACTCAGCTTCCGTAATAAATAGAGCAACACATTTCCGCAATTTAGATTGCCATGCCACAACTCCCCTTGCAAAAGTTATCAAATAACCCGAAGTGGATTTTTTAGAATCAACATCACCGACCATGTTAGCATCCATGAATCCATGGAGAGTAGATTTACCATTTCCAAAGCACAAACACACCTTTGAAGTGCCTCTAAGGTATCGGAAAATCCATTTTACCGCTAAACAAAGCTCCTTTCCTGGATTATAGAGAAACCGACTAACAACTCCAACAGCATAAGCTAAATCTAGTCTTGCAAACCATTGCATTCATTAAGGAACCAATGGCCGAAGCATAAAGAATTTTGTTCATCTCTTCGTTGTCTTTCTCACTTGTAGGACTTTGTTTTATACTAAGCTTGAAGTGACTAGCAAGTGGGCAACCAATGGGTTTTGCTTTATCCATATTGAACCTCTCAAGTACTTTTTCAATGTAACTTTCTTAAGAAAACCAAATTTGCCCTTTTTCACAATCACGAACAATTCTCATGCCAAGAAATTGCTTTGCTAGTCACAAGTCTTTCATAGCAAAAGACTTGATCAACTCCAACTTCAACTTGTCAATCTTGGAGAAGTCCTATCCTACAATGAGCATATCATCAACATAGAGTAAGAGAATAATATAAGTACCATCCGAAATTTTTTTTCACAAACACACAATCATTTGAAGAGGTTTTTGAGTAACCATGATCAATCATGAAAGAATTAAATTTCTTGTACCATCTCTGTGGTGCTTGCTTCAACCCATACAAACTTTTCTTTAATTTGCCTAGTTGCTCAACTTCTAAATTCAAGTATGCTGTCATGCCAAGAACAACCCGAATAGATGACATCTTCACAACCGGTGAGAATATTTCATCAAAGTCAATTCCCTTTTTCTGACCAAAGCCTTTTACCAAAAGCCTAGCCTTGTACCGAAGATTCTTTCCATCATTTTTCAGCCTAAACACCCATTTATTTTTCAAAACTTTCTTTCCAAGAGGAAGTTTAACCAAATCATAAGTGTGATTGTCAACTATGAAATTCATTTCCTCTTACATAGCCTCCATCCATTCAACTTTATTTTCATGGTTCATGGCTTCTTGATAGCTTTCAGGCTCCCCTTGATTTGTTAGAGTAACATAATCACTTGATGGATATTTAGTTAAAGATCTTGGCTTTCTTGAAATCTTCTCAATGGAACTTGCTCTTGAACTTGTTGCTCCCCTTCATTTTCGCCTTCAACATCACTAGGAATTTCATCATTTCCAACATCTTCATGAGGTGGAAGAACATCTTCTAAATTTTCATCATGTGCCAAAGGTGGAGAAGGTAAGTGAAACGACCTGCTAATAAAATAAAATATTTTTCCCTAGTTTTAAATTCAATCATTAACCTAAATAGCGGAAGACCAAACATATAAAATAAAACCACACATAATACAATACCAGAGTGTCAAATCATCCCACAATATACAAACATTGCTGTTCTTTTGACAACTACCCTCACAAATACCAAAGGTTTACAAAACATGCCACTCAAAATAATACTCACTCTCAAAAGGGCAGAACAATAGCCCCTCTACCTGCGAGCCAGCTCTGCTCACGGAACTGGTTCACTTGAAAAATAATTCAACACTAGAATGAGCAAACGCTTAGTAAGACGAAACATGCTATTACTAGTATGTGGCTATTGAGCTATAGTTTGGTAAAAATAATCTAATTTAAGAATAATATGAATAATTGAATCCAAAAGTACCGATATTACATAACGTATAATAAAACCATTAACTTCATAACTGAACCTGTCAATCTATATGAAATTACTTTTCATATTAATACTACTATGTTTGATAGTACTTATAATATCTGAGAAATTTCCCTGGATGGCTGTATGTCATGATTTAACCTCTTATGACAGGGTTGTGCGGCCTGAAGGCGGGACCTATCCTAGCTGGAGGATCAGGGTAAGTTAACTGAACTCCAACAGTTTGATTGACCCCCTTAATCCATATTTGATGGAGAGCTTGTCTCGATGTGGGCACGATCGACCTCATACCACTTACTATCTGAGTAAAGTGGTTGCACTCTGAACTGAATATCTGTAGTTATGGTACCGTGCTCTGCTGTCTGATCCATCAAGGTCTGATACTATATGGGTAGTTGATATCTGTAATATACTGTTTTTACTGTGGTTTCTAAAATAACCATAACCCTGTAGAATTTATCTGAAATTCTAAGTAAATTGACTGAAAATCTAATTTCTGTATAACTGAAAATGTTATCTATATAACTAAATATTGGGGCGTTATGGTACTAAAAAACTGATTATTCTGAAATTACTGAAAATATATTTTTCTGAGTATACTGCATATTGAAAGTCCTTTATTCTATGAGCATGTAAATATCATGGTATTTTTGTTCATAAACTGTAAATACGGTATTCATAGTTTGTATAATTACGATACTGTACTATAATCAACTCATCATTATTTCTTTGCCTACTACATTTCCTACAACTGCTAGAAGGTCAAAAACTAACTAAAAGACCTTACCCTGCTTCTGGGAAAAAATTCAACTCAATTCCATCGACGATCTGCTCCAGTAAACTTGGAGAGAACTTCACCAGGAGTGTCGTGGTGGCCGCAGATCGTCGATTCAGCGATTGACGAGGCTGGAATCGAAGAGAGATAGAGAAAGAGTCGTAGGAGAGAGGGAGAGGGAGAGGAGAGAGAGAGAGAGAGCGAGAGAGAGAGAGAGAGAGAGAGAGAGAGAGAGAGAGAGAGAGAGAGAGGATGATTTTTGCTGAAGATTCTGCTATTAAACTCAATTTAGGGCTATTTATACTGCGGGATTCGTCGACGAGCCACGTCACTTTATCGACGAGTCCTGTAGAAAGTTTGTCGACAAACCTGCACCCTCGCCGACGAATTTCAAACTTCCCAATAATCCTCTCTCGATATCTTTTTGTTGACGAGACGGGACCTCGTCAATGAGGTCCTAAAGAACCCTCGGCGACGAGGCCAGGAAAATTTTTTTGGGTTATTACATCCCAAAGTATAACGTAACTCTGCTACCTCCTTCTGTTACCATTCCCATTTACCATTTTCTTTATTATTAAATATTATTACTCTTCGGGTCGTTACAATAAGTTTAAGTCAACAAAATCATTCTCATTAGATTTTGGTTGCTCAACCCTGCCAAAATCTTCAACTGTTTGATCTTCAAAAAATACAACATCTTGGTTTCTAAAAATTTTCTTGTCAACAAGATCCCACAATCTGTATCCAAATTCATCATGTCCATAGCTAAGAAAAATACATTGCATTGTCTTGTCATCAAGTTTGGATCTTTCATCTTTTGGAATGTGAACAAATGCACGACAACCAAACACTTTCCAGTGATCATAAGTGACATCCTTACCTTTCCAAATTTTTTTGGGAACTTCACCAAGTAAAGGAGTTGAAGGAGACAAATTAATTAAGTCCACCGCCGTCATCATTGCTTCACCCCAAAATGATTTTGACAACTTTGCATAAGAAAGCATACATCTCATTCTCTCTAGTATGGTGCGGTTCATCCTTTCAGCAATTCCATTTTTTTGTGGGGTTTTCTTGACGGTCTTTTGATGTCTAATGCTTTGACTATAACAATATGCATCAAATGGGCCAATGTACTCTCCACCATTATCTGAGCGCACACATATCACCTTCTTTCTAGTCTCTCTTTCAACTTTAACCTGAAAATGCTTAAACACATCTAAAACTTGATCTTTAGTTTTCAAAGTGTAAGCCCAAACTTTTCTTGAACAATCATCAATCAAGGTAACAAAATAAAGTATATCACCATGAGATTTAACTTTCAAAGGACCACATTCATCTGAATGTATCAAATCTAAAGCATTAGAATTTTTAGTAACAAACTTTGTACGAAAAGGAACTCTATGTTGCTTATCGGCCAAACAATGAACACAAGTTTTAAGAGAGGTACCTTTCATCTCGGGTAGGAGCTTCTTTTTGAACAAAAACTGCATTCCTTTTTCACTCATGTGCCCAAACTGCTTATGCCACAAATTGGTAGAAGAGTGACTCTTAATTGCATTCACAACACCATTACCAATTTTACCTTGCATCATATAAAGTGTACCAGTCTTCTTGCCTTTAGCCACCACCAAATTATCATTTGTGAACTCCCATTTTCCATCACCAAAATGGTTGTCAAACCCTTCATCATCAAGCTTTCTGGTAGATATCAAATTTAGTTGGATATTGGGTACATGTCTCACATCTTTGAGCACCAACTTGCATCCCAAATTTGTTTCCAAACAGACATTTCCCATGCTAATAATTTTCGACAGACCTTCATTTTCCATCCGAACAACTCCATAATTTCCTTTGGAATAAGAAGTGAAGAAATCTCCCCGAGAAGTGACATGGAATGATGCACCAGAATCAATAACCCAATCAGTATCTGGATTTGTCAAATTAATGCAGCTTTCATCACAAACAACCATGAGATCACCATCAGATGCAACTGAAGTTGTGTCTTTATGCTTTTTCTCAAAATTTTTCTTTTTGTTTTGCTCCTTGAATTTCAATTTTTTACACTTCCGCTTCATATGCCCCTTTTTATAACAATAGTGGCACCCAAAATCTTTCTTCGAAAATTGGTGAATTCGAAAAATTAAGATGGTGGTCTTATTACCGAACATTTGAATGAGATGAAAAATATTATGATACCACTTGTTGGGAAAAAAATTTATATATACGAACAAATTCCCACAAGCAAATCAATGGAGTAATGCAAATGATAAATAATAATAAATAAATAAAAACACAAGAAATTTAACGTGGTTTCCTCAAATGTTGAGGTACGTCCACGGGGCATGGCAGTCCAAATCCACTATCACCAAATATATTGTACAAAGTGGATACAAAAGGCATAAGCCTTACAATTACACAAGAGTGTATAAATAAATGTAGTAAGATGAAAAAGCTTCACCAAATATTCAGAATAAAACTCCTAAAAGAACCAACCAAATTAACACATCCAGCAAAATACCAATATGTTATTAATAATAAACAGCTTGAGTTGCAGGAGTGACCGGTGGAGCTGTTGTAGAAAATGGAGAGGACGACTGGCGCTGATGCTGGCTGCATGCGGAGGGAGCTTGTATTGGAAAATCAGAGAGTGGAATGGCAGCAAGTAGGAAAAATGGAAATAAAGAAAAAAGGAGATGAAGGGGCCGCCACTGCGTGTGAGACCTTTTTGCTAAAGGTGAGTACTGCTTCCTTGAGAAGCCAACAACCATTAAAAAAAAAAAACACTTTCCAATTGATGGGCCCCACAAGGAGGGAAAACCCAACAAGATGAAACAGAATGTTGTTTCCTACGACAAAGAAAACACAATGCTCAACAATGGTTCCTCTGTCGCCGCACCCAAACAATTCCTAGACATGAGATCTTCGTCCACCGGCGGGGTCCTGAAGCCTTCTTCGCTCTAGCTGTGCATGCAATTTAACGAGCTCAATTCGAATTTTGGGTCCCAAATGAAAGAACCCATCAGTTCAGAAGACAAGAATTCTGTCAATGTTTAGGACTACTTTGATTTTGATTATGCACCTGCCTCCCCTTGGTCCACATTGTAAATTTCAGTTAAATTCGGTTAACTGAATTACCCGAAAAAGAAATTTGGTCGGGTTTGGTGAGGTGAGGTTCAACGGTTCGGTCGGTTCGACAGTATTTTTTAATCAAAAATTTCGATTAATTCGGTTAATTAACCAAATTTAGCCAAACCGACTGTTTGCTCACCCCTACTCTACATAACCTAAATCCTTGTAATATTTTACTAACTTAAGCGTCAAAAAGTAATTTTTGAACTAATACTTATTGTTATGACATATAACCATGTAAACAATGAATGCTTTGCATTAATTATTTTTTAATATCCCACTAGTTCAAGTTTGCAAGTCCCAATTTAGTTCTATGCTTTCTAAAAGAATTTTTGTAAATAAAAATTTTAGATTAGTCTTGCAAACTAAATTTCTCCATTTCTCTTTTTCTTAAGCCAAGGAAAAAATAAATTATTAATTCAAACTTCATATTTTTATTAGTGTATCATAAAGGACAACCAAGCAAATAAAGTATGAGACTTCATTATTTTTTTTAGGGTAAGGATAGTTGCACCCCATCCCCCCAAAACCTCTCCTCCAATTCCTAAGCCTCTAAGAGTGTCTCTCTCCTCCCAAGAAATGGGAAGAATTCTCTCAAGGAGGCTTCAATCCGGAATCTCCACAAATAAGAATAGGAGAGCCCAGAGAGCATCCTGATCGCGTGGCCTAATGGATAAGGCGCTCGCCTCCGGAGCGGGAGATTGTGGGTTCGAGTCCCATCGCGATCGTTTTAGATTTAGATTTACTTTTGGGGAATAAAATTGGCAGCTGAACGTTACCCTAACTGCTAACCCAGAGTATTGGTGATGCTTTCAGACAAAAATTCCGTTTTAACCACGCAACCTGCTCCTATCCGCATAATGCTGTTTTCTTAATTATATACATATAATTTAGTTGTATCAATTTATCCCTAAATTATATGATGGTATATGAAGAATTGAAGAATAAAGATCCAAAAGATTCATTTGTTGAAATTTATATTATTTTCATTTTGGATTTGTAATAGTAATATAGGAAATGTGTGTAATAATGAATACATATCATGCATGTAGGAATCAATAAGCTCAACCCTTGTGCTTACACGTAAAATTGTCTCCAAAATCACATATAATATCAGGAGAATTAATTGAATTAAAACGGGACTTAAAGGGCTAAAAAGAATAGGCTTCGGGTGACCAACCCTTGGTGTTCAAAACACCTCGGTCGATCGAACTGTTGAAAGGTCAAATAGTTGACCTGACTTCGGGTGATCGAACCAAAAAAGACTTCACAATGCTCGGTCAACCGAACTCTGACGTTTCACCAACTCGACAGCCCGAACTTTCAAGTTCAAAACTGCCTTGGGCTACCGAATGCTCAAGTTCGGTAAACCAAACTTGATACCGAGCGACCAAATCACGGACTTTTGGAAAATTGCCTAGGTTCAGCAAACCGTCCTCTTTCACGAGCATCCGAACTTCAAAAACGTACTTTTTCTCATGTGTCTATTCGGGCAACTGAACCACAGGTCAGGCGACTGAAAGTCTCGGGTTGCACAATTTTTTACCGCGATTAAGAGGGGTCAAACAGGGTTAATTTTCCTAAACATTTTAAAACAAATTTAATAATACCTTATGTATTCCCAACAGTTATAAAATTGGGCAAGTCTATATATATGGGCTTATTTGCTCTGATTAGTAGACAATTAGCACATTAATCTTAAGTAAAAAATCTTCTAAAATTTCCTAAGCCCTATTTCTTCATACTAACCTTGTACACTCATATACTACCATTCTTTTAAGAAATCAAGCCTTGTGAGTGTTTATTAATTGTTCTAGTATGCTAAAAACCCTCGTTGGTTTATTGCATATTTGTTTTTCGAATTGAGGGTTTAGTTAGGTTTTTCCACTGATTTTATTTAATAAATCTGTGTGTGGGAAAACCTTATAGCTAAGTGGGTCTTTGCATTATTATTGCAAGATACATTGTGCTTGTATTTTTATGTGTGCAAAAATATTTTTATAAGCCCATTTTTGAATATCTCTTTGTGCCTTGATATTGAGAAACTATTTTTGAGATATTCTGATTATTCTTGGTACAAATCTTTGAAATCCTAAACTGTGATTGAGATTTATATCTATACATAATTTCAAAGATTAGCTTGTAAATATACCTCTTGTGCTTAAATTTGAGATAAACATTTCTTGAGTGTTGATTGCACACATACACCATTGAGCTTATTGTTCTTACATTACTGATGTGCTTTGATTATTACTGGTGCAAATATGCTTGATTGAGAAACATAATATTTGTACGCAAATTGTATTGTGATTTTGTTGTATTCCAGGCGTGGCCTGAGGGGGCGGTAATCCAGCCCGAAAGGATTGGTTATAAAGGTTGAGGTTAACCTTGTGTTAATTGACCTAGTTGTATTTAGGTGCCGCTCCACCTGTTAAGTGAGCCTTAGTGTAATCCTTGTGCTTGTGAGCTACGGTAGGGACGTAGGCAGTTTGTCGAACTTCGATAACATATCTGGTGTTATCTCTCTTTACTACTTTATTGTGCATACTTAATTAATTTACTTGTGAAGTTTAATTTCTGTCGAATATATAAATTGATTTATATTATTCGTACTAGATTGACCTTAGGCTTGTGCAATACTGTTGCTAGTTGATTGACTTAGGGGATTAATTTTTAAAATACCAATTCACCCCCCCTCTTGGGATTACAGTAAAACTAACAATTGGTATCAGAGCCTAGTAGCTTAGACTTAATAGTTATTTTGAAAAAGATCTAGATGGCTCATAACACTGTAACCCCTTTCCCCGAGGGACCCTCTTTCACACATCCTCCGATTTTCAGTGGTGTCAATTACACCTTCTGAAAACAGAGGATGCACATCTATCTTCAGAATATTGATTGGAAGGTGTGGAGAGTTGTCTCTAAGGGAACCTATGTTCCTATGAAAACTGAAGGTGAAACTAGAGTTTCTAAGACTGAAGAGGAATATACTGATGATGATATGAAAGCTCTTAGTATAAATGCTACTGCCATGAATAATCTATATTGTGGTCTTGATGTTAATGAATTTAATAGAGTTATGACATGTTCTTCTGCTAAAGAAATATGGGATAAGTTAGAGGTTACCTATGAGGGTACTAGAGATGTAAAAGATAGTAGAATTGATATGTTAAACCAGTGAGTATTAAGCATTTAGGATGAACACTGGTGAGTCCATATAGAGTATGTACACTAGATTCACACACATGATTAATTCATTGCATGCATTAGGCAAGACTTATCCTACGTATGAGATTATTAGGAAAGTCCTTAGGGGTTTTCCTCTTATTTGGGAAGCAAAAGCTACGACCATATCTAAGGGTAGAGACCTTAAGACTATGTCACTAGATGAATTGATAGGTTCACTTATCACCTATGAGTTAACTATTAATGAGAGACTAAATGAGTACAATAGAATGAGAAAAGTGACTGCATTAAAAACGTCCACTAATACATCTAGTGAGTGCAGTGAACCTGAATTTGGAGATGACATGGTTATGCTCACTAGGAAGTTCAGCAGGTTCTTCAGGAAGAACAGTAGGCCATACATAAAGTTTAGAGATTTAGTATCTGAGAAGGGAGAGTCTACTAAAAGAAAATAAAAATCAAACGCTCACACGTGCTCCAATTGCAACAAAGTCAAACATTTCAAACCTGATTGCCCATTGCTGAAAAAGGAGTCTAAGAAAAAGAAGAAAGTCATGAAAGCAGGTACCTCATGGGATAGTCAAAACAACAGTGATTCAGATTCATATTGCAGCGACTCTGAGATTGCTAACTTGTGCTTGATGGCACAGGATGATGAGGTATTATTTTGTTGTTCCTTATCTTCATATTATTTTGATGACGATTGTGATTTTGATAGCATGCCTACTTTTAAAGAATTGCAATATGAATATATTCGTGTATCTAAATTGCTAAACAAAATAATCAAGGAGAATGATGTTTTGGAAAAGGAATGTGAAAATTACTCAAAACTGTTTGAAATTGCAAAGAACTCCCATGCCTCGATTCTTAAAGAAAAAGATTTGAAAATTGTCGAGTTTTATATATATATATATATATATATATATATATATATATATATATATATATAAAGTTATTATAATAATATATATAGGTAGGATTGCATAAAGCAATTTGTGAAGATTTCCAATTGAAATCTTCAATTTAGATTTCCGTTGGTAGGAGCTTCTCTCACGTCACTTTCTGTTTTTCTCCTTCGTCTTTCTTCTATCTCTTTTTTCTATTTCATCAGCCTAACGAGCGCCGATCGGAAAACGGAAGGTATTGTTAGATTCCTAACTCTACCACCGACATTTCTACTGGAACAGATTTGTTGTGGGAGCGGTGTAGGTACCATTCTTAGGGTAAGATAACTTTTTTTAATTTACTCAATTTCTCCTTAAATTTTCAACCAAATCAATGATCGGGTACTACCATGGGGTCCTAGTCGCGATCATCGTCATTTTGGTTGGAGTAAATTTTCAATTTAGGTTTTCTACACCCCACTACAAAGCAAGAGTGAGATTTGGGGAATTAAGTAAATTGGTTATATTTGAGGGTATAATTATTTATTTGGAATTTAAGGGCCTTGGAAATATTAAAATAGTATTTTATTTATGGTTGATTTAATTGAACTAGGGTTTCTGAACTAGTATCCGAGTGAGCGCCGTGGGCATCTGTGTGAGATTCCTATCGGTGTAGTTCAAGGATTTAGGTAAGGGGAAATTTTATATATTAAATCAGGTTTTTATAAATTAAATAAAAATGGACTATGTTATTATATGTATATGAGTTTTCATGTGGGTATAAAATGTCAATCATGTAAATTGTGTTTTCTCAACTTAGGGCTGCTTATTTAGTGATGTATATGTGAAAATGAACCAAAGAAAGTGAATAATATTTTTAGGATAACTATGTAAGAAATGAAAGATATATTTTCAGTATATGAACATTAAAAGTTGATCGACCCATTTTACAAAGAATGTATGAATTTTACTAATAAATTGTGTGACATGAGTAAATATAAATTTTATACAAATACATGTTATACGTATGAGATGCAGGTTATGTAAGGAATGCACTGAGGATAAAAATGTGATATGAATATGCTGCTTGTGTTTGTTAATGAAACCATGTATACAATGACAGCTAAAAAGAGCTGTAGACTAATTGATGACAGCTAAAAGAAGCTGTATTAGCAGATTTTAGGGCATTTTTATGTGGACTAACTGATATACAGCTAAAAGGAGCTGTAATACGAATGAATGAAATGAAATGGAAATGTAAATGAAATGAGTATAAAATGTGAAATGTGAACAATGTAAAATGTGAAAGGTTACGAAAAGTGAAATGCTATGCAATGTTAAAGATGAGAACATGAACGTATGTGAATTACTGAAATAACAGACAAAATAATGTATTATGATGTTATCAGTATCTATGCTAGTAGAACACGTTACGTTTGGGCGGGAAAAACACTTTGCCTGAGGGCTTGCTGAGAAAGGCGAGTGCACTAATAGTATCAGATGTGGTAGTAGACTGCATAACATGTTAGGGCAGAGGGAACTTACTTGTATGGGCGGGTAGACTTCCCTATCCTTGGGGCCTTCACTAGTATACCTTTGGATGAATTGCGTGAGTACGAGATTAATTTATCACCTGAGGGTTTACTAAGTAAGGTGAGTGCTCTGGTATACTTCAGTTGTGACCTTTGGGTTGCCTAAAGTATCAGAGCAGATGGGTGCTACTTGTATGGGTGGGTAATCACCCTTATCCTTAGGTAATCTCGTGGGTAAAATGTCTTGCATGTGTTTGATTAGGAACATGAAATGATTTTAGAATTTATGTTAATAGTTTGCCAATGATATTAATATGTGGATTATAAATCTCATGTTGGTTACACGTTGTTTTAATATATATTGTTTCTTTCCTTACTGAAATGTGTCTCACCCAATTACAAATTTATCCTTTTTAGGACCACCACATAAATGAGCTTAAAGAAGCTCGAGGTTGATAGCATTTTTGGGATTATAGAAAGAGAAAAGGGTATAAACATTTGATGATATTTTGGAATGTATATAAGTTATATTTTACATTTTATGTTTTAAAATCTTCTGAGATATGAATGGTTAAGGAACATACTGGTGTTTGTGAATACTGATTATTTTTGAAAATATATGTATATATATGATTATAGGTGATGAATGGTTATTATGGATTATGGATAGAAATAGTAAACTCTGGTGTATTGGTATGATTGAGGATCATGATTATGTTTTCCGCTGCGTACATGGTATTAATTTATGGATTTTCAGAATTTAATAAGGTATAACGCACCGGACCTGGTTTAAGGGTTCGGGGCGTTACACCCCTCCTGTGTCTTTTTAGAGGGTCTTGAGTGTATATGGAGTCTTATGGAGTTGGCCTCTTCGCTGCTCTGTTTCCCTATTGCTCCAGTTCTGCAGAGCTCCTGGCTCTCAATTTGCAAACCTCACCCTCCTAGAGGCCCTCAATTGAGCAGAGCTTCTCTTTCTCAAGTTTTTTTTTACTCTTCTGATTCCTGCAGAACCTCTCTGTATTCTAGATCTCTCTCCAATTCTGCAGGACTTCTCTTCTCTAATTCTTACTTTTAATCCTTGCAAGGTGTTGCTATGCTCTCTACCAGGGATCCCCCCTACAGTGGTGGGAGCCTTCCTATTTATAGGGAGGCTTTGGGATGATTCTGGCCCCAATTCTTCCTCCCGCGTGGATTATTCCACAAAATTCCCTACTAACAAACTGTCAGGGAATATCTCTTATTATGATTTTCTTTTTGATTTGTTGCTGACTAACTCTATCATTTCTTTCTTTCCCGCGCAGGTGGATTGGAAAACCCAGGTGGCAGCAGGGGACTTGCAGGCTTTTGGGGTTATCTCCAAGTGGCAAATTGGGATAGGAAGACTCAGTATCTCTTATTTCATTTTATTTTTGCATTTATCTTCCCTTCTATTAACTGATTTCGTCCTTTTTATCCTCCGTGCGCAGGTGACTGGAATAGTGCAAGGAGGCAATGGGAGGGCTTTGAGTGATGCTTCCAGATGGCTAGCAGGGTAGGTTGTTTTTTTTTTTTTTTTTTTTGCAGCCATTGTTTGTGCTCAGTAACTTGTGTATGTTACTTTCCTCTTTTGTTTGCTGTGTGCTCATCCAAATGTAACATTTCTCAGTCATTAAATACCAGTTGTGATGCATATTGATTTTGACTTCAGAATTGAACAACGATTTTGACTTCAGAGTTGACCCCAACAAAACAGTAAACATGACTTTTAATAACCAAATGGGACCTATTCTAAAATTAAGACCTAATTTCCAAATAGGTTAAGGCTTCGAATGGGAACTTAAAAGATTCAATTAACTGAACCTTGGGATTTTGACAATAAAATTAATACTTAAGGATGGGACCTAAATTTATTATGAAGAATACTGACTTAGGAATCAAAGAAACTCATTCAATTCATTACGAGGTCTTTGAACTAATTTCTGGGTTTGTAACTAAAATCTAAATTTATCAAAAGGAAAAATGGTTTTGAAATCAGCTAAATTAGAGACACTCTAACTAGACGGACTCAACCTTCGGGTTCCCAAGACTCAAACCTTAATACCTAAAAGGGGGAATTAATTTTGGAACCAAGGGATTCTATACAACCAAGATTAATTTTGCAACTAAAAAAGAGTTAATTAAAATTACCATAAACAGATCCTAACAAATGGCCTAAACCCTAAGATTTGGACTGAATATTTACAAGACTCAATTTTAAACCATTTTTATTTTTTATTTTTAGAGACTCGATTGAAATTAGAAGGACTCGACAAAAGGGTTAGGGTCTTAATTCCAAAACTCGAGGTCATTCGGGGCTCAAAGTCAATTTCTGTTTCATTGAGTTTCCTTGGGGTGACTTAGTTAAAATTGAGGTGTCGACACTCACTTTTCGCTACACCTGAGTGGTACAAATGCAACGCATTGCTCGTAAAGGATACTCCAACAAAATATTCTATAAGGATTCATATCACAGTAATCTAACAAATTTTACGCTGACTATTAGTTACCTAACACAACCCTCCTCCTTTACCTGAACTTGGAATCGATTGTGTGCGAAAAGATTAGGACATTAAGTGCATCACAGGTGGAGTTTATAATACTATAATACCCTTAATTAATTTCATAGATTTAAGTTATTTAATTTATGCATAATTTTAATTAAAATTGAAATTAATAACAAGTCATTTATTTTTATTTTATTTTTCTATTTTTCCATTATCATGTAGAATAAGACTTGTGGGGATGCAGGTCTTTGAAATATGATAATTAAAATAATTGTAAATTTTTATTTTTAGCTATAATATTTTTCACTTTATATTTTTTATTATTTTTCATTTTAATTATATTTTTTAAGAAAAAAATCATTAAACATTCTTTAAGGCTTTTACACAAACGTCTCCTAAAATTTTTAGAATCTCATAAACCACCCTTAATATTTCAAAAATCCCATTTTTTTTTTTTATGAAGAATCAAATCTGTAGAATTATTCAAACTTCTAAAAGGGCCACTAAAATTTTTAAAACGTTACAAAATAATTGTCTTTTTGTAAGCTTCTATAGCTAAAGAGCTCCGTGCCTCATTGTTTGTTCAACCAAGTTTTAACATGTTTTAGTTTCAAAAAATATTAAATAAGCAGATTACAGATTTTTGCTTCTTAATTTTTGTTCCTAATTTTAAATCTTCATTTAGACTTTTGCTGCCATAATTTTTGAAAATGATTCTGCCCCTTGGTTGTACAAAGGGAATTTTTAAACTTCTAAATGGAAAAACAGGAAACATAAATATTCCCCATTTTTTTTTTTACGAGACTCGTTATGAGGAAATTGAATCCAACGAACACCCCGTCTACGATTGATTACATAACAGCCAATGGCGTCTGAAAAATAGAATTACAGATCATCTCTTGAATAAGAAAATAGGCATAGGAGCCAATGGACGGTTCAACGCTTGGAACTTGCAGCAACTCCAATTCTCAACAGATAATCCAGAAGCAAAACCTTCAACAGCCTCAAATTCCTCCCTGGATGGTCAGGAGCAGAAGACAAAATCTCATTGAAAATGAAATTTGAAAATGATAACAACTGCATCAGTAATAACTAAAAATAAACAATATTAAATTGAGAAGAAAGGGTGAATGGACTCTCCTTTTACAGCCTCGTGCATCATCTGTTTTTGCTTTTGCCTTGGTTTTTATTTTTCTAGAATGGACAGAAAGAACCAACAAATAGCTTAACTGTAAGCTTTGCAAGCACAGCCTCAAACGCATTTCTTAGGCATATTAATCTGGGCAGCAGGGAAGAATAAGAAGAATGCCTAGGGAGTAGAAAGAAGAGAGGGAAAATTCAGATTGGGTTCATAATTGCAACTGCCAGTTTACACAACAACTACCCAGTATTTGCACATTATTGAAAAAAAAAAGAGTTAGCTCAACAAATCATGTTTAATACAGCATCCTAATTTCCTAAATCTAAATAAAAAATTTGTATGCCAGATAGGTGCCAAAATGGTGATGGTGATTCCCTATCATACTCCCCGACTCAAAAGGAAGGAACTCGAATTCGGAGAGCTGATTGCAAATACCACTCTTTCAACACCTAGAACCCTCCCAAAAATCATCAATACATGTAGCATCTAAAGCAGGCCGCACCTGCAAGAGCACTAGAAGACAAGGCATGAGGCAGGCAGGTGCCTTGATAAGATATCAAGTCTTCTACATTGAAAACAGGACTAACGCCCATATGACACAGCAAATCAAGCCAATATGGACAAAGTCCAAGTTTTCTAAGGATGGAAATTGGGCCACTGGCACAAGGATGGAGACTTTAAAAGGTAATTTTTTTGGTGTAGTTTTCTAGTCTAATGTGAACCATGATACTATCACATTCATATGTGAATAGATATATTCAGGGTCTTGCAAGTGCGGCATGTTATTTGACTTGATTGGGCTCAGCATTAGCACAAATCATACAATTCCAATCAGGAATTGCACGCTTCTAATAATAGTGACATCAGCAGCAAGTTTATGGTCCATATTACTCATGCAAAGTTTAGACATAACCTCAGCATGCAACTCATTGATGTGACAAAATAAAAAAGATTCTGTAGGCTTACAAATATTGGCATCTATCAGTGAAGGAACAATTTCAATGGTATACACTATACAGGGATTTTAGCTGAATACTAGCACAAAAGAACTCATACCTGTGGACCTATTCATAGAGTGGTTCTAAGCGAACTCAACAGTAGGCAGCACCAAGTCCCAATTGCCCTATTTTCACCCACTACACATCCAACAACATCATAAAAATTTGATTAAAAATGTTAGCCTCACCATTAGTTTGGGGATGAAAAGCAGAGAAAACATCAAATCACTCTCGCACATCTTCCACGGCATCTTCCAAAAGCAACTAAAAAATTGATGTCCCTCTCAAACAATATAAAACTTGACAAATCCTGAAGTTTGACAACCTCCCTGGAGAACAACTTAGTGACATGCAAGGCATCAGATGACATGTTACTACATGGGGTGAAATGAACCATTTTGAAGAACCAATGAACTAAAACAAAGATACAATCATGTCCTTGGGCTGTTTTTGAAACCCCAAGAACAAAATCTATACTCGTCTCCCTAAGGCATGTGTGGCAGAGGAAGAGGTACTGGTACATTGTTTCCTAGACTTGGCAAGCTAACAAGTATGGCACTAGGAGACTATCCTAGCCAGATCTCTCTTCAAAGAAAGCCAATAAAACCTATCCTCAACTATGACAATATCCATATCTCTACCTAAATGAATAAGTAACCCGCAGCAAAAAATTTTCAAACAAGGAAATCCCTGGAAGAACTGGGGAATGCAAAACCTACTATCCCTGAAAAGATAACAGTAATGGATGTTTTAGTCTACAAACCCTCTTCACTTCCTGATAAATGTGGTTGAAATACAGACAAGAAAAGTACTCATCCTTCTAAGTGTTCAAATATTATGACCATGACACTAACATTTAGAATTACTACAACCTTATTGAGGCCATCAACTACCTTATCTCACCTATGCCTACCCCACAGACATCACAAGTAACTTTGAAGACTACTAAAGCAACTTCAATTATTTTTGGCTTCATCTCTTGGAAAGCTAAAGGGTTAACTGAAAAGTCTGATGGGAGTCATAATAGAGCCAAAACCCCTCATGAATTTCCAGCACAAAATAGTTAATTCTTGAAAGCTACAAATTTAATAAATAATCCTAGACTTGGGCCACTCCCTAATTTTTCTAGTCTTATCAGCATCAGCTATACCTTGCACAGAAAAGCCAAAACCAAGAAAGAATGCACAATGTCGTAGAAAAATAACTTCTTGAGGTTAGCATATAATTGAACTTCACTCAATGTAACAACCTCATGAGCATGTACTCCTACCTAATCCAACAATATACTAGGATATCATCAAAATAGACCACTAGGAGCTTTCTATTGAATTGTTGCAAGACATAATTAATAAGCCTTATAAAGGTACTGGAGCATTATAAAATCCACAGGTGATGATCAGCCACTCTAATCTAGGGGTATCCACTGTGCAGATTAATTTTAGAATACCAACCACAGCCATCTAACATATCAAGCATGTCCTTAACTCTAATGGAAACCTATACTTCATGGTATCTTGTTTATCACTTTCCTATCTATGGATTCTATGCACATCCTCCAAGATCCATCTTTCTCAGGGGTCAAAAGAAATAACTAAGGGATGAGGGGTGTAACTGGTTCAATTTGGTTCAGCTCTGTCCAAAACTGATGATCAAACAAGTTCTTGACTTTTAAAAATTCATAGAAAGGGACAGAATTGAAAATCGACGTTTAAATAAAAACCCAACTGCATGGTTTGATTTGGATTTCAGAAGTTTAAACACATTATAAATTTTTAGCACAATTGTTTTAGTTGAACTAGGAGCTAAAAGATAAAGTCGTACCCGGGCTAATGCATAGCCCATATACCATCAACAGTTGCTTGGCTGAAGCACATGAAAGCATGAGTACAATAGGGTGCGGTGGGCTTTTACAAGATGGGGAAGGCTCCCCCCTTCTTCCTCTTGGTTGATGTCGGACAAAGAGCCTTGCTCCCACCAGCAGCAGGCAGCAAAGAGCAACCAGCAACAGCATGGTGCAGCAGCATACAGCAGCAGCCAGTACAGTGAGCACTGGGCAGGAGGAAAGGATCCCTCATTTGTCCCACATCAACAAGAAGCAAAGTGGGGAAGCCTTCCTTTCACTATAAAGCCCTACCCCACCCCACCCTTCTTTTATTACATCCTCTCCTACATCTATTAACGAAACATCTCCTATTGAAAATAAAATTATTAAATTTATAATGAATAAAAATCCAACATAATAACAAAAATAAAAATTACAATAAATTATGACAGCAAGAATAAATGACCACAAAAATATTTTAAGAAACAATTTTATGAGTCTTTGTTTACCAAAAATCAATTTTTTATAAAATTGGAAACAGAAACTGAAAACTAAACCTAAATGTAAAATGGTTTGATTTGGTCCGATGTTTTTCGTAATTTTTTGTACTCCCCCACACAAAGCAAAAGACTTAAAAGTTATGCCTCGCATAACACCTTTCTAAAAGCTCTCCTGCGTGTCTATTCAAGTTATCACCCTCCTCAGGAATCAATCTAAGTAGGATGATCAGTTAATTAAGATCCAAGGACCAAATCTATGCAAGCTGAATCATGGCAGGCAAATCACAAGAGAGCTCATCTGAGACAACATCTAAAAACTCAGTCAACAAATATCCTATAGTAAGAGATAACTCACAAGCAGAATGACTGACCTCCAAAAGGGGTCTCCTTAACAGCTAACAAGCACACTCCCTTTTTAAAGTCTCTTTCAAATCCTACAGTTTAGGAGATGGATTTTCCTTTACTAACTAGGACTATGGGGCTGACATAGTGCCCCTAGAGCCCTTGGATGTGGACTTGGCAAGGTTAAGAATTATGTTCTTTCCATGTACCTAAATAAAGAGGAGTTACCCCTACCATGGTTAGGTTCAAATCATATCACTAAAGACACCCTAAAAGGAAACAGGCTACATCTAGAGGTAGCATGTCATAGTACACCATCCATACAGTCTCCTAAATGGATGAACACTAAACATCCCTGTGTCATTTGTAAAGAAATCATATCATTCGACACTATCTGAAAGAGCAGGTGGGGGTGGATCTGCTTTAAGGGAAGAAACCTTACACAAAATTCATACTAATACACTAACAATGACCAACTTACAACACCTATCATCACATCTAATGAAAATATGGAAGATAGTGATCATAGAGTATTGGAAAAAAAAAATGCACGTCACACAACATCAACATCAGTGTCATTAATCTTGAATTCATTATCTCCACATCTAATGAAAATGTGGAAGATAGTGATCATAGAGTATTGGGGAAAAGAAAAAAAAGAAGCACATCACACAACATCAACATCAGTGTCATCAATCTTGAATTCATTATCTCTTGCCCTCATTTCCAGAATACTCAATGGCATCAAGAAATCTAATCCTCACTCTACTATAGGTCAACTGGTTAGTCTAGTTCACACTCTGAAGCTAAGGATCATTGCGTACTTCATGCAACAACATGACCTCTAGCATGACAATGGTGACATAGGACCGAAGAACTACAAACCAAGGGATCGATGAAAGACACATTAGGACAAGTGAAACATTATAGACCAAGTGACACTTTGCTCATAAGCAGACTTGAAAATGATCCTAGATTGTCGCACATGTCTAGACTATGTTCAAGTCCTAGTCTGTCATAACTCACTCACGTGAATGTCCTCAAGAAGTAGACTCTAGGTACTTCTCAATGGCAAAAGCTTTTTCGTAGGCACCCTCAACAATATCAAGAGAATAAAATTGAACCTCTCTCCTAATTGCCTCTTTAAGACCATCGACAAACCTCATGACTCTTAACATTTATCCTCCACAACACAACAAAACATAAGCTTCTCAAAACAGTCCATGTAACTAGTCATAGTTCAGGTTTGTTTATGGTTCAAAAGTTGTTTAAATAGCTTGTTCCTATAGGAGGAAAGGGTCTTCCATTTAGTGATTGGGGGCTCCCTAACCATTGAATGTTCTGTTGCACATTTTTTCCAATATTTCCTTGTTGATCCAACTACTTTATTTTGGCAAAAAGTACTTTTTCCTTACCCCTCTGGCTGTATCAATCAAAATAGTCTTCATCTCCTCTATTCAGTCTAAATAAAGTACTAGGATCCAATTTTCCATTATATGTGTGCACATCGGCCATGACTCTCCCAGTGATATCTCCTCCTCCAAATCATGCCTACACATGAGTGGAGGATGCCTATGATTATGCTAGTACTCACGTTCAATCTCATAAAACTACTCTCTTCAAACCCAGTCTTCAAACCTAGACTGCAGATTGACTTGAAGCCAAGGAATGGAGACAAGTCTACAAGGCAGTCTCGGAGTCTAACTCATCTTGTTGGGCACTACAGAAACTCCAAGAGGGAGAAGAATACCTTAGGATACCCTACAGAATATGGATATCCATTAGGTTGCCTAAGCAACTGGTCTAGGTCTTTAATTGATTTGCTCATTTTTGGTTTACATGGTCTAATAGAATGTCTAAACAAACAAACAAACAAAATTTAAGTGTCTAACTCTGGAGGCTCAACGGGGCCATGAGGGCAGCTGTGCTCAATGGTCTTCCTTGTGGCTATGAAAAGTGCAATAAATTAGAGCTGAATGAGTGATACAGACTATACTTTACTAAAAGTAATATGAATTCTAAAATTACCACAATGCATAAACACTAGCGGTAATGAACTTAATGCGCATGATTTGTTATGGTCCAACATTATTCAACAAACTAGTGGCTAGTGCTGTAAACAAACATGCAAACAAACAATTGACCGCAGATATTACATGAAAAGGGACAACTTCTTTCTTTCTTTTTTTTTTTTTATCAATTTATTTATTTATGTTGGTTTTTTTAATTGGAAGTAAGAAACTTGGAACTAAAGAATTTTACTAATTTTCTAAACATCTAAACATTAAATCAAGTTTAATGACAGACCTTCTTATCTTACTTTATACCCCAAAGACAACCAGCCAACCAGGTGTTACGGTCTATGAGTGCTCTATTACATAAGATTGATAGCAGCAACAGAAGGCTGTAGAAGTGAATTGAAGGGCTCTGATGCCAAAGTGATGCAGTAAAGCAGGGAGATGGGAGAGAATAGAGAAAGATGGAGAGAGGGAAGGAGTGTTGTACATATGGTGTAGAAAGAAAGGGATAAATTCAGATTTGATTCTGTTAAGTTTGATGTACATTGTTCACCCACAACCTATAAGCTTTAAGGAAAAGTAGTAATCTAACATGGTATCAGAGCAGATTACCAAGAGGTCTTGGGTTCTAGTCTCGTTGCCTGCATTTATTATGTGGTGTTTAAAAAAAATTATTATATTCTCTATAATGGGTGTTATCTATCGTGTATTTATCTCTCCACAAGCTGTCAGGCTGCACGTGCAGGGGAATGTTAAACTTGATATACATTGTTGACCCACAACCTAATAGCCTAAGTTTTTAGGTAAAGCAATAATCTAAAAGATTCACAATAGTAGCTGTCTGTTCACGGGACAACTACCAAGTACTGTAGGTAATACACACCCAAAAAAAAAAGTTGAATGCATGCATTCTAATTTCCCAAATGTATGCACACCCGATAAGCAGCCTAAGTGGCGACTTCCATCACATATAATCTGTATCACTATGAATTAAAATAATAAATTTTTCAAAGTCACAACAAATCGGTTTGATATTTTTTGACCAACCATGCCAAAATACCGTCAATGACCAAATTCAAGCAACCATCAATGAAGCACAATATATGGATATGAAGAACAACTAGGATAGAACAAACTTGGACCATGGAAGAAACCACATGAAGATGGTATTCATGCACCAAGCCCATGTTTGCAATGACTGATGCTGAAAGGATTTTTATAATAGCACCAAATTTAACTTCACAATAATTTCCTGAATTTCCAAAGACATTCTTTTTCTTTTTGGTCTGTTGGGAGGCCCAATAGGTGGGCCTAAGGAGGCAGCTCATGCCCATCCCAAGTCCCTCCCCACTCCTTCCCGAGGTTCGAACCTAAGACCTCCAATATGGATATTCAAGCCCAATCACTGGGATGTCTCATAGAGGACAAATTTCCAATGATATCTTTCCAATTACAAATTGTTCCCTGGGCTTAGTAAACCCCAAACCCCACATTTCTTACCAAATGAGGCATTAGCTGAACAGAAGGATCTAACTTGTTTCAGTTTCACAATTTCATGTGTATCATTTCTGTCAGGAGTAAAATCCAATCTGTCTGAGCACAGTATTCACTCAAGGATGGTTCCAACGAGAACTATATCCAATACAAGAAGGGATTTTTAAGTCCATACCCTTGAATATGTCTTTCCATTGCCCAAAAACAATTTCACCAACATGGGATTTTATGCGAGGACTAAAGTTAGACATCAGCCTTCCATCATGTGCTAAATTTACTGGACATCAGCCTTCCATCATGTGCTAAATTTACTGGACTTGAAAACCACCACTAAATTGTTCCGAGACCCCCAAAAGATCCCCAAGCACGGACTTTTAAAGGCGGCAATATGAGGGCATATTCATCAACAGTTGGCAAGTAAACCACAAATCAACCATGTCATCTTCACTTTTCAATAAAATTGCTATGCCTAGGACTCGTTGATGCATAAACGAAATTCTCTTGCCTCCAACTCTTGTTTGGAAGTACAAAAGCGTCCGTTCTTATTTTAAGATTATGGAATTTTAAATTTCTATTAATTTATAAATGTAACCACTCACACACATGTTGATAGCGGAGGGCTCCAACCATAAATTGACCAGCTATCTCTGGAACACTTTCGCCCCAGGATTTTTCTGCATTCTCATACATTAATTATGGATAAAATGATAAGCATATGTACAATATAATGAAATTAAATGTAAGGATTTTATTTTTTATTTTGACTATAGTTTCAATGCTTCAAAAGTAGGGAAATTTCCATGTCAATTTCGATTTCAAAAAACAATGGAAATCTATCATAAAGCATGGAACTGCTTTCTGAAACTTCAGAAATTGTTAATAAACATATTAATGCAAGATTAAGAACTAAAATATTGTAAACAAAATACATCAATGACAGGTATGTGGTATATAAAGTGCAGTATCCATAATATAATAAATTAATAACCATATTCTCCAATGATATATAAGATTTTCATGAATCAGTTAAATTTTAGTCACTACGCAAATATAGCTAATTTAGACATAAAAGGTCATATAAAATGTATTAGCTAATATCTAAATTCAACATTGCCTAAATTTTCAAAAGTCTGAAAGCTATCATTCATATCCTTCTCGTAATAATATTTATTTTTCAATAAAAAAAGATTTACCATGATAAAATTTCCAATTTCACTTTCGAATCCATAATTTTAGTTTCAAGGAAATTTTTTTCCATAGATAATTTTTTGCTGAAAACTTGAAATTTCAAGATTTCAGTAAATAACAAATGACTTGCAGAAGTTTCAACAGAAATTTTATCATATGAAAATTGATTGTCATTTTAATTTTGATGGTGGTGGAAAGCAGAAATTTTAATGGAAATTTTGATAATTATGCGGAAATTTAAGACCATGGTTATAAACACATTCACATATATCCAAATTTAATGGACTTGTATACCCCTTTCAAAGCCCAGCACTCATTCATTTCCTTAAGAATGTATGAAAGCATAAATTCTTATGATTCATGTGCAAGGAATATGCTATTGATTAAGAACAGGTTATTCCAAGAAGTCAAAAACTAGATCTTAACCTACATGATTATTACAGAAGGGCTTAATTCCTTCTGGTGATGAAGTCCATAATGAACCAGAGATTGCAAGGCTGCATGAGAAACATACCAATCACAAAACAATAAACCAACAAACTGAGATATTACCTTCCAGTGGAATGCCCCACATAGACCACTATGCTGATAAGTCCTCCAGGTACCAGTATTCTTGTTGCAGCCTCCAGGGCTTGCAGTGTAGTTCCTGACATTGTAGTTATTGCTTTATCACCCCCCGGAAGATAGCCCAAGTTGAAAGCAACAAGCCTAAAAAATATCCATTATGTGAAACTATAGGCTGATATCAAGGTCTTAAATTTTGCTTTCGACTCAAATTTCAAAGCTCCAAAAGTATAGAAATTTCGATTTCAATTTGAAAAAATAATAGAAATTAATAGTAAAGCATGGAATTTCTTTTATGAACTTTAGAAATGGTTAATAGACATAACAATATAAGTTCTAAGACTAATATATTACAAGTTAAATACATCTATATCGTGCATGAGGTGGAAAAGTTGTGATATAATATGTAATTGTAATATAATATGTGTATCAAACATATTTGTAAGATAATGTGCATTAAATATATTCCGCTAATACATATGAAATTCATAAATCATTTAAATATTATTTATTATACAAATAATGATAATTTAGACATGAATGGTTAGACAAGATTTTGTAAGTTTATTTTTTCATATAATTTCAAAAGCCCTCGTAATAATCTTTTGTTTGAATAAAAAAATAAAATAAAACAAGAAAGAAATTTCACTCCGCTCATAAATCTCTCATTTGCATTCCGAGGAAATTTCATTCTCTAGTTAAAATTTTGACAAGTTTTGCTAAAATTTCTAAATTTCAATGAATTTCAAACAATTCGTCGAAATTCCAACAAAAATTATTTAAGATGGAAATTGACTGCTATTTTGATTTCAACAATTTTTTCAAAATTTAAGACCATGGTTGATACAGAAGCACATTTTTCTTGGTGAAATCAGCAACGTAATTTAGGCTATGAGCAATACAATATGCATCTGTACCCATGGTAGATGAACAGGAACCAGTGTTTTCTTGATGAAATCAATGTGTGATCGAGAAACATTGTCCTCTTTACGCCAAGGAATTGGACAACTTCATCATTGACTTGGAACTATTTCAAGTGCTCTTGAGTCAAACTGGAGGAGGAAAAAGTGGCACATGCAACGATATTCCTTATGGATGATGCAAAGTTGTGGTGGAGGACCAAATGTGAAGATATCTTGAACAATCATTGCACCATCAACACTTAGGAAAAATTAAAAGAAACCCTAAACATACAATTCTATCTAGAAAATGTCGAGTATATGGCTCATTGCCAAGTGTATGATCATACGGGCTTGATCTGGGAACAAATTTGAGAATTTCAAGTCTTGATGCTTGATATCAAAGACATGACAGAATCTAATAGATTGTTTCACCTTTTACGGGAACTTAAGACGTGGCCTAAATATGAGCTGCGAAGACAAGGAGTCTATAACCTTCCCTCAACTCTTGCTACCATGGAACGTCTAGATGAGTACTCTGAAAGTCATTTGAAGAGGAAAAACCCCTCTTCCTCCCATAAGTAGAGACCCAACAAGACAAACAAGCCTCCAAGCGGAGGAGGGGACAGAAGGATTGCTAGATTTGGAAGAGACAAGAGACCCTTCTCATCTAGGCACTCAAGGAGCGGGTATACAGTGACTAGGGAGAATCAACCGCCCATTTCCTAATTTTCTTTGCAAAGGACCTCACACGGTAGCAGAATTTCTTGAACAGTAGGCCTTAAATGCTTTGAAGGCCCTAAGAGATGGAGCAGAAACCACAAAAGAGGACACAAAGGAAAAGCAGGATATGATGGGGGCCTTAAGATTTTTAGGGGCCCTTGAACGTTAGGCTGGTGTCAGAAAATCACAAGATGAGGCTAATGTATGTTGATGTGGTTTTGAAAGGAAAGAATACCAATACAATTATTGACACAAGCATCATTCACAACTTCATTGCTAACATTGTAGCTCTACAAATGAAATTGCAGGTTAACAAGGATTTAAGAAAGCTTAAGGCAATGAATTCTAAAGCATTGGCTACACACTACAAACTGTCTCCTAATGATGGAGGATACACACTCTGTATTGTACTAGTAGCCCATAGTGCTATAAATTAAAATAAGTTTCTCTCAGCCCTTCAAATCAAGAAAGGGTTGCATAGGGAACCCTCATTTTTTGTGTTACCAATAGACCCCAGTAATGAAGAATCTGGGTTATGTTCCATTGGTATCAAGGAAATCCTTGAAGAGTTCAAAGATGTGATACCCGACCAACCACCCAAGGTACTACTGTCTCGATGACAAATAGATCATGAGGTTGAACTTTTGCATGGGGTAAAACTTCCTGCCCAAGCTCCCTATCATATGGCACTGCCTAAACTAACAAAACTTCAAAGGCAATTAAATGAGTTACTAGAAGAAGGGTTTATTCAACCCATTGGAGCCCTAGTGTTGTTCCAGAAGAAACACAGTAACAAATTATAGGACTGAGGAATGCCTTATCATACCTTGGGCACAATTTCAAGCTCTTCAACACCTTTCTCAAATGCGGATAAAAGGTTTGCAAAATCATTATTGATGGAAGATTCCAATGAATGTGGTTTACATAAATGGAGTCACTCGAATACAGCTTCATCCGAACCTCACTTGGAGCCTTATAAGATGTCTTGGGTATATGTTTATGAAAGATGTTTGGTTCCCATCCAAATGGGTGAATATTTGGCTAATGTTTGGTGTGATATCCAACCTATGAAGATTGGCCATGTACTAATTGGTTTTCCTTGGTTGGATGATTTGGGTGCAACTCAAGGACATGCGGACACATATGTTTGGGAAGAAAATCATTTTGAAGCCTGCTCTACCAACCAACCAGGACAAAGAATCTGAGGTTAGTGATCATGTCAAAGTTACTCAAATTGAAGACATTACAAGCAAGGCAATGAAAATGTTTGACGACATCCAAAGTCCTTCAAACATTCCTAATATAGAGTTTGTCATCCCTCATGAGTTCATTGATGCTAATTCTCAAGTCAAGTCTATGGTGCAGCCAATGGAACATGATTTCTTGCCTCCTTCAAGTGTTGGCTTTTGAAAAGTCCAAATTTGCTTCTCCCTTTTGATCCTCCAACATCACAAAATTCAAGGCCAAATTTTTTCTAACTAGGGGAGAGTTGATGTAGGACAAGAAGCAAGACCTTGGGAAGATCCAAGTTGGAAACTACTTAAGAAGAATTGGATTGATAATTGTTGGGTTAAGTTAGTAGTTTATTATGTGTGTTTAGTATTAATTAGTAGAGGATTATGTGTATTTGGGGGTCGTTTGTAATATTTGTGCAAAGTAGGGTTATGTTTGTAACGCAATGTAGTTTTAGGGGTTTTTATGTAATTTCATGTGAAGAGATTTTCTTATAAATAGTGTGTGAAAGCCATGTTGTGAGCAGTTATTGATGAATTTGAATTCTTGATTGAACGTGAGTTTTCCCCCTAGTATCTCGGTCTTTCTTCTATGTCACAATGCTTAGGCTCAAGGACCGATATAAGGGTGTGAACCATAGAATCAACCTTGCTCATCCTAGAACCCAACTTTTCCAAGGCCAATTCAAGCATCATTTTTTCTTTTCCTCCCCAAACAGTTTGGATGGGTCTAGGTCCAATTTGACTGACCCGGTTCACTTTTATACTGGATTAATTGAATTGGTACAAATTGGTTTGGTCCAATGCCACTTGACGCAGGACTTACTGCCCAACAACTTTAATTCTCAATTACAAACCCCCTAAAACTAATAAATAAGGGGCTATTTATTGGCATAGAATGCTTGTGAGATAAGCAAAGAAACTTAAAAAAACTAAAATAATAGTTTCCTAAATAATAATACCCAAGTCCCTAGAATCAAGCTTCCTAAATTAGTAAAGTACCTAAATAAAACAAAAATACAATAAAAATTAGAAAAGTAAAATAGCTCATGCTGAAGAAGAAGTTTGGACTCAAGTTACAACAAAACTGAACTCTTCCATTACACAAATATAATACTTACACTTTACATAATTACATTAAAGAGAAAATTTATGAATTACAAAAAAAAAAAATCCTAAAAAGACTAAAACACCAAAACTAATCATAACTTAACTAAAACTCCTATAACATCTACAGTTCCCAAATTAAAATGAAAACTCTAATATCTAAATCTACCGCTAGAATTTAAGTGCCTAAAATTCTCCATGGGCAGCCTTTATCAGTTGAACAACGGGATCTAACTTGATATTGTTTCTCAATTCTACAGCTTTTGATTGGAGAGTCTGTTTAATTTGTAAACTAGGGTTTGCATATGTAGTCAACTATCTATTTTCTAGGACTTCATTTTTCAGTTTCGTATTTTTATATTTCTTAATTTTTTTCCTTCAAATTTATAAATTATACTTATTCTAAATGGACTATTTAATTAGAAACATAATTTTCAAACCTCCGTGCATTCAAATCTTCCTTGCTTTCAATAATGTGACTAGGACTGTCAACTGTGCTGATCAGTCAGTACAGGCTGAAAATTTGTGAGTTTGGACAAAAATCTGGACCTGAACAAAAGTATGGGCTGAGCTTCAGTCTGCATTTGAACAGCGTAAACTATTTTCTATTTATTAGGATTATTTGTATGTAGCCTTGCCTCCACATTTGCAGCCTTACCCCCACAACATGTTTATTAATATTAATTTAAAACAAATAAAACTTGACAATTAATAATGTAGTTAATATCTTAATTCGAATTTTCTCTTCTTACTATATAAAATTTAATATCTGCATTTATACATAAATATATATATATATATATATGTGTGTGTGTGTGTGTGTGTGTACACATACACACATATATTTTAGTTTTGTGAATTGCTGGAACTCGACTCAAACTCATTCAAGAACAATAAGCTGAGGTAGAGTTTGAGCTTTTCTTATTTGGACTGAGTTTGAACCAAGCTTGTCCATACTTGGCCTGCTTGATTGGCCCTATCAGTAATGTGCAAACCCGAGACAAACCTCAGACACAATGCAGGCATAGGATGTGCATGCATTCTATCATCTTCAAATACAGTAAGTCATAATTTCCTAAACTGGAGTCCTGAGGCAAGCCTAAAGACTAGAGTAAGAAGATATTCCCAAAAGAGTTTCATCAATAAAATAACACAGTAAAGAACTGCAAATTCTATTTTCAAGTAAATTAATATGGTCATCTCATCCAAAAGAGAAACAGAAATTATGATGGTTCAAGTTGGGAAAAGGAAAAATAGAAGTAAAAAGTGCATAAGTATCCGCTTTAACAAAAGGGGTAACTGAAAAAAAATGCGTTCAAATCACCAGCACTGAAGGTATTATTGATTCCTGCTGACAAGAAAGCAAGAAAATTGAGCAGCAGCAATGAGCAAGTACTGAGTTGCAATGATTACCTCACTGGGGCGCCCTTTGGAAGAACTTCCTCCATTCTACTGTGACAAATGTCAAAAAGCTTCACAAGTTCTTTCTGTAGAAATTTAAAACTCAAAATTACATAATTCTATGCTTCCTCATAAATATAGATGATGGATTACAGGATCAAAATTGTGTTTGATGCAATATGCATGACAAGGACAATTGAGTGAACAGAAAACTAAACTAGGTCATGCAGTAATAAATCAACAAATAAAGCAAGTGTCATGCGCAGCTGTGGTGATCATAGATAATATTGAAATATTGTGCGTACATGTGCTTGTATGGTTTATTAAAGCCTCAATATATTTCATATTAATATATTTTAATGATTTAAAAAACATGAGTAAATATTCTATTTGTTATGAACTTGCATACTTGGATTATATTGATTGTATTGCTTAAAATGCGAAGAAAGTGCACGATAATAATCTCAGGTCATGAAATGACCATAAGATGACTCATGGAGAGTTTCATGCATGACAGGATGCATACAGCCTGTTGGACAGTTTGTTATATACTATTATGTACTATATTTATGTCTTTGCATTAAATATTATGAAGTAGTTTTTTCATTTACAGCTAGATTGATATTTTCCAGTGTTTTAAAAGGTTCAATCGAGGCTCACCTCAAGGCAAGGTTAAAACGCATTGAGGCTCAATCTAAAATACCAAATTCCCAAATGGCTTACGCATTTTTACAAAAAGCACGCCTTTTGCACCTTTTTAGTTGAGGCTTACGCATTTTGGGTGTGTGATTCTCAAGTTAGAATTGGTTAGAAAATTTTAACATGTTTGTACAAAAGGAATGTCATAATATGAGTTTATTTCTGAAACTCTTAAACCTCAACCTTTCCAAAATAACTGGACTCGTATCTTATGTTGTGAAAATAGTTTGAACTTTGTAATGGTATAGCTATCTCGTCATGTATTCAAGTTAGCAATTTGTGAATGGCCAACAAGTATTTTGTGAAGTACATCTAGTTTTCTTTTTTATATTATATTTGTGATTTTCTTAATCTTAATTTTTACTTTATTTTAAATATATATAATTTATTTAACTATCTTAAAAAATAAATTCTCAAAAGGATTATGCCTCAGAGGGTTAAAACACCTCGCCTTACGCCTTTGCCTTTTAAAACATTGATATTTTCTTATTATTAATTTCACATATTCTAATTCGAACTATCTTGTCTTGAAAGTCAAACTATTGGAAAATATTTTGGAAATTCTTTAAATCAATCTTCAAAGATATCTTAATTTTTATTGGACAATTTCACATATAATCTCTTAGATTATTTGCTAAACTTACCTTATCACTTTAAAAGGAAGATTTTATCTTTCCTTATTTTTAGGTAAGAGGGTTTGAAATTTTAAAATTGTATCCTATTACTAAGTACATTAGCCAATTTACTCGTCTCTAAAGTTCACCATATGCTTATTGTATTCTTTTGTTTATGTTGACTCCCCATCTCCCACTTGGATAAATTAGAAATTATATTTCAAGATTAATTGATTAATTGCTTGATTGAACTTGAATTATTTTGTTAGCATATTGTCTTGCAGACTCTGTAAGTTCCACACAAGAAAGAAATGTGAGAGCAAGGCCTATAAATTTCCCTTCTGCTGGAAACACAAGGTACAAAGCACAGCACATAAAATTTTATTAACCTTGTTACACTTCAACGAGCTAAAGAAAAAAAATTCATGTGTGCTAAGCCTTCTTTGCTCAAAGAGCAAAAATATAGTGATCTATTTGTGAAGGCTTATTCATGTGATTGGAGAAGAACTTCGAGCTTGAAAGAACTTTGTTATACTTTTATTCTTCTCAATCTCAATAGGCCTGAAAGATAAAATCTTTCACTAGTCAACTGAGTACAAATGAGTTCTCTTTTTTGAGTTGATTCCACAAAAAGCCTCAAATATATGTCTTGCTGATTGTAATTCCAACGATATATCCTTTTAGTGTTTGTGACTGGATCATTGATGTCGTTCAGAAGTTAAGATTTTGACAGCCAAATTGTGGCTTTGATAGCAAGTTTGGGTTTGTACACCCATTGTAGTTTGGACTGTGTGTCTATGTGTCAATGTGTATGATTGTAAGTTGTTTGGTATAGTAGAATATCCATGAGTTTTCTTGGGAGTGGACGTAGGTTCAAAGGACCAAACCACTATAAATTTGTCTTTGGATGATTCTTTTTTCTCGCTTCCACATGTTACTTTTGATTAAATTCTAAAAATTCAAATTTTACAGAACACCCAATTCAACCCCACACCCTGAGTGCAGCTGGTGAGCACTTGTCTAGTATCAGTGCAGTTGCTCCCGTACCTGAGTGTACATTTAGAGTAGATCTGCCAAAGGTCGGTCGACCAATCAACCTCCCCTGTTTTCAGACACAAACTACACATACTAGAAAGCACAGATGTAAATTTATAGCAATCTATTGACGTTAATTTGTGGAAAGTTATTATGAACTTAAGATTGCTACCCTATGTTTGGTTCATGGAATGTCTATTCCTAGGAGTAGACTAGTTATAATAGGTTAGTTACAATTAGTTATACGAAAAACTAGTTATAATAGGTTAGTTACAATTAGTTATACGAAAAACTATGTTGATACCATAACGCAAATAACAACGTGAAAAATTTTTATGAGTCTATAACAAGGAATCAAAAAACTATGTTGATACCATAAAGCAAACAACAATGTGAAAATTTTTACAAGTCTATAACAAGGGATTGACAAGGAATAACTATTTCCAAATTTCACAATGGGAATGTCTATTCCTTTCTTATTACATGTTGATTGAAATAATAAGGAACATATACAGAATAGCTATTACCAACATTACCCCAAAATGTTCACTATATTCCATCCTATTCCAAGGAATAGCTATTCCGCAAACCAAACGAGCCTTTAATGATATTACTGATGCTAAATTTGAAAATGAATGAGATGATATGGATGATAAAAAGATACAACTAAATGTAAAGCTATTGTTAAAGTCTGATATACATTGTTGGCCCACAACCTAACAGCTTAAGCTTTTAGGTAAATTGGTAATCTAACATGATATCAGAGCCAAGTTGCTAGTCGGGTTCTAGTCTTGTTGCCCGCGTTTATTGTTTGTTTGTTAAGAATCACCTTATTCCCTAGAATCGATGTTGTTTATTGTTCGTTTATCTTTCCATGTGCTGTCAGACTGCACGTACAGGCGAGTGTTAAGGCCTGACATACATTGTTGGCCACAACATAGTAGCTTAAGAGTTTAGGTAAAGTGGTAATCTAACAGCTACGAACGTATTTACTGAGCTTTGGATCTAGATGAGTTTAATCGTGTTTCTGCTTGTGACTCTGCTGCAAACTTAAAGTTATGCAGGAAGGAACTAATCAAGTCAAAGAATCTAAAATCAACTTTTAACGCATGATTTTTCAGTAAGCAATAAGCACATTTTATTTGCAATGGGGAAGAAAGGACATAGTCCTTTACAAAACAGGTCTAATTTCCAAAAATAAAACATCAAACAGCCTATATAATTACAGAGTGCTCCAAACAAACTTAACCTCCAAGATCGTTCTTCTGACTTTTTCCTCCATATTGACTGCATCACCTTTAATAACAACCATATTTCTCAGCTTCCAAGTGAAATAAACTGCTGCAACGCACACAGCTTTTGCTTTCATACCATACTCTGAATTGTTTAACTTTGAGAACCAAATCAGGTTTGATTCCCATCTTAGATCATTATGATGAATATCCAAATCTGTAAGACAGCCCTGCAGTATCTGTTTTGTGTTCCGACATTCAACAAACAGGTGATTCCTGGCCTATGTTTTACTGTTGCAGAATTTGCAAGTGGCATCAGAAGTTTCCCCCATGACAGCAATCTGTCCAAAGTTGGCATTCTAATTTTTACAGCCAGCCAACTAATGAACACATGCCCTGCAGCAGATTTCTTGCTCCAAACCAACTCTGCCAATTCAACCCTTGAAATTTCTCCCTAAGAAACTCCCAAGCAGAATTCAGAGAGAACTTGCCAGGTTTAGCAGAATTCCTTTAATGAATGATTATGAGCTGTTTTATACAAAATTCTAATATGTACTCAATGTTTACTATTATTATCAACCCCAATGAAAGCATTAAGCAAATGTTATTCTAACATAACCTTATCATGAAAATTTTCAGGTCCTTTCCAACTAAGTGGGAGGCCAAGATGACTGCAGTGACAGAGGCTGAAGATCTCAACAAGCTTGAGCTGGACGAGTTAATTGACACCTAGTTCACTCATGGATTCACCACTTCACCTTCAACAAAAGTGGGGAGTGCACGAAAGATGAGAAGCACTCAAAGCCAGAGCGAATTCCTCCTCAGAAAACAGATGATGAAGAAATATGCTTGCTAGCGTAGCTAAATTTTTAAGAAAGAATGGTTTGTAAAAAGAAAGTCATTAACCAAAGATGGTCAAAATAAAAGGACGGTATAAAATGTTAGAATGCAAGAAAAAAGAACACTATAGAATAGACTGTCCATTGTACAAAAAAAGGAAACCAAAGAACAAGAAATCATGGGTAGCCACACGAAGCAATAGCGAAAGTGACTCAGAATCTGAAATCGTCAGAAAATGATGAAATGGCAAACCTCCGAATGGCATAGGTCGAAGAAGAGCCCAAGGTAAAAGATTATAACTTCCCATTCTGTTATGATGAACTTTGTAAGATTACCACTTTACCTAAAGGCTTAAGCTGTAAGGGTGTGGACTAACAATGTATATTAAGCTTTAACACTCCCCTGCACGTGCAGCCTGACAGCACGTGGAAAGATACACACAATAAATAACAACCATGATAGGGAACATAATAATTTTTTTAAAACAAGACTAGAACTCAAGACCTCCTGGTAACCAGCTCTAATACCATGTTAAATTACCACTTTACCTAAAAGTTTAAGTTGTTAGATTGCAGACCAACAATATATATATCAACCTTTAACAAACTTCAAGAAGCATTTGACGAGTTATATAATAATTATTTGAAAAGTAAATCGAACATCATTGTTTTAGAAAAATAAACTAACATTTTGAAAAAAAAAAGATAAATTAAGAAGAAAAAAGAAGATTTTGAGTCCAAGAAAACTATTTTAGAAAAGGAAAGAAAGAATTTTCAAAATCAATTTAAATCATTTGAAAAAGAATAAATTATTTGAAAATTCAAGTTGATGATTTGATAAAAACACTCTGGAAAAGTTAACTAATGGTATAAATAACTTAAATGCCTTGCTTGATAAACAAATATGTGCTTTTTAAAAGAGTGGTTTAAGTTTAGAACCTTTCAAAAAGCAAAAGAACTGCAATAACTTCTTGAAAAAATCCTTCCAAAATAGCACTCCTTTTGTAAAATGCAAATTTTGCAACAAAAAGGAAAAATCATATTGAAAATAAATTATTTCTCTAAACAAAGAATTAGCAACTCAACTTGTTTTCAAGAAACCAAAAATAAGCAAGTGTAGGTTCTTAAGACAAGAGTTTTACTCGAATACTAGTCCTTACAGAGGCAACAAAGTATGGGTACTAGAAACCAACACTTGATTTGTTTCTATAGGAAAAAGCAAGCAAGCAAACCAAGTGGTATCTTGATAGTGTTCGCTCAAGGCATATGAATAGCAACAAAAAAGAAGAGAACTTCTTTTCAACCTTACATTGTGACATAACACCTCAATTGATAATGTGGTATTAGTAGGTCTCAAACACAATTCACTTAGCGTGAGTCAATTATGTGATAGAGGTAATACAATTACTTCTTCCGCATCCTCTTGACCAACTAGGTAATGTTATGGTAGACCAAGAACCAAATGTTTACTCTGTTAAAGTTGAACATGCTTGTGTTGATAAATGCCTATTTTCTAGGCACGATATTATTGGTTATCATATAAATGGTTTGCACATGTTAGCTTTGGTTCCTTTGCTCAAATTTTGAAAAAGGATATTGTTAAAGGTTTACCCACTTTTGGAATTAACAAGAATGTTGTATGTTGCTTGCATAAGAGGAAAACAAACCAAATCATCTTTTAAACCCATAAATGACATTTCTACAAATATATCTCTTGACCTTTTACATCTAGATTTGTTTGATCCCGTACAAACCCCTAGTCTTGGTGGAAAATGTCTACACTTGTTTTTGTTGAAAATTTCACTTGTTTTAGATGGGCAATATTATTACAACCAAAAGATGACCCTTCTTTGAATTTAAATCACTTTGTAAAAAAAAAAAAATTCAAAATAAGTTGACAATTCTAAGATTGTTTATTTTTCATAAGCTTGTCATTCACACTCAAAAAGAAGACCTCTCTGTACTTAATTAAAAGAAAAGAAAAAAATCCACGAGCCTACTTACATTAAGTGAATTCATGCTCTTCAAAAGAGTTTTGCATTATTGCCACAAGCTACTGATCTTCTTGGTTAGGAAGATTGTGTTCTCAATTGCTCATCTTTAGTTCTTCTCACATTGGCCAAAAGTTGTTTGCTTTCTCTTCAATCACTAAGTTCTTTTGAATTTATATTCCGTGGTTAAGAAACTAGTCTAAAGTGTTTGTAACTTGTTAGTCCAATTGATTTCTACCCGAAGTGTTTGTGGCTTGTTAGCCCGATTTGGTTTCGACCCAAAGTGTGTGTGGCTTTTCAGCCCGACTTGGTGTCTACCTAAAGGTTGTTTGGACAAGTGTCAATGCAAATTTGCACAAGTGCTAGTAATACCCTTAATGTAGTGGAATGCTAAGTTTGAACTTGAGGAGTAAACATAGATCAAAATTGACCAAATCACTACAAAATTCTGCATGTTCTTGATTGCTTGGTTGATTGAATACTTGGGTGAATTTCTTATTTAGCTTTCACGGATTTTTATCTCTATTCATTTAATTGTTATTAATTGTTAATTGGAAAATTATTTTAATCACTCAATTCACCCACCCCCCCTTTCTCGTAGGTGCCTTGTCAACAATGTTTAAGATGCAAATGTCTGAAGGCAATACGTCCAAGGAGAACGCCACTTGGCATACATATAAAAGGAGGAAAACAAAACAAATGAAGAGAGCTTCCTCCATTTTTGTTAGTCGTATGATGAGAGGGGAATAAGAAGAGCAAGCTTGTAACTACCCACAGCCTTTGGACCTAATCTGTCTTTAGCCCATACATGTTGGATCATTAGGAGATTTAAACCATTATGATTACGACAAGGAGCCCTACCCAATAAGGTAGGATTTTCTAGAAACAAAACTGCTCAAATCATGGTTATCAAAATCTCGATTTGAATTGTGCAATCCTACGATTAGACAATCCAAACCTACATAATTGATCTGAATCTTGGGATCCTACTGATCCAACTTGTGCAATGGAATATGGATTTTTCCTATTTAGAATCTTAAAGAAAAAGGCCCTAATATGTTGTATTGGCTGAAAAACACTTTACTTTTGCAATATACACAAAATTTGGTCTAGCTGGCCCAAATGCACAAAATTAGGGCAAAATAACGAGCATGTCTTGGATTTGTTCAATACAAGTCAAGAGAGCAAGAACAATTGAGCATCTCTTGAAAGCTCTCTTCCTTTGGAATCAAAATATCTCTGAGAGCTTAGAGTTCTTGACCGGAAAATTCAAAGTTGTCTATCAATAGGCTAGGTGTTCCCTCTTTCAACAGCAATAGAGGCCAGCTATGTGCTTTGAGATCAACAGAAAGCTTCAACAATTGGGAGTTACACAATCAAGCTGACAGCCTTAAGTTGCAGGCTTATCATCGACAAGCCAAAACCTACTTTTTCTCCTAAAGCAGAGAGCATACATCTTTCTTTTTCTTTTCTTTTCAACTAACACAAAGTTCTTTCTTCAACAAAAACTTTCTTTTTCTTCATTTCTTCTTCTCCCTGCTCACTTTCCTTCTTCTCCTTCTTTTTCTTATGGTTTGATGAAAAAATACATAAGCTAAGAAGTTTACATCAGTTCATTGAATTTAGATTAGCAATTTCTTCTTCATTTTCTCTTCATTCTTCTTGTTTTCCTTTTTAATTACAATTATTGAATAAACAAGCTAGCAACAATCTGCCCTTTGCACAGTGCTTTGCAATTCAAATTTTTTAGGGTCAAAACTGTTTGCTAGCTAGCAAGCTAGAGTTGTTTTACTTTCTTAAAACTTACCAAGTCATAAAATGCCAAATACATAAAATTTTAATTTACTTCACCTTGTACATAGAATCTTACAATCCACAAATGAACCCTATGATCCAATTTTGTGGACCCCCCCCCCCCCCCAAAAAAAAAACGATCCTATGTAGGATCCTAATTTTGACAAACTTGCTTGAAATACGAGTTTCTGAGTAAATTGGTGTTTAGATGGTTGACTTGTGATGAGTGCATAAAAGTACACTTTGAACATTACTTTTTCTTGTTTATTTGCTAGTTTATAAGGACAATTTGAATGTTACTGGTAAGTTTCTAACTCAATCTTCATTTTATAAAGTTTTTAATTCTAATTAATTTTCAATGATTTTTAACATAGGAATGAAGTTAAGAAGAGTTGGAAGTCAACCCTTAGCATAAATGAAGAAGATCAACCACCTAGATTGAAGGAAAGAATATTGAATATGATAGAATCCCGTTTTGGAAGAGTCCCCATGCACCGTTCAGTATTTTCATCATAACTATCTCATCCAATATCGGTTTTGGGTGATTCAAGTTGCGTTGAAAACCTTACATAATGGGCTACAATTTATCATGAAATAGCCTTTTGCTAATTCGGACTTTTATTAGGTCAAAAATGGGTCGCAATCCGGGCCCAAAATCCTGAAGTAATTTATTCCAAATTTCTTTTATTATTTCGTTTTTAGGGCTTTGTAGGGAGAACTATATAAACAAAAATTCTTATTTTGAGTGACCATCTTGGTTTTGTTAAGGTTTTCTTTAGAGTTTAATTTTCTTTCATCCTATTATGAGGAACTAATTCCCTAGCCTTGGCTAGGAATGAACTTGATCAAATAAAGATATTTCAATTTGTTTTTAATCCATATTGCTGTTCTTCAATGTTTTTATATTCTCTATTTATTGTTCATCAATTATTATTTGTTTTATTTCGCGCTTGAATATTTATATATCTGAATCTCTTCATAGATTCAGTCATGCTTTTTCTATAGAATTGTAAGGATTCACAAATATGTTCAAGACAAACTATTAATTTTGTTACATTACTCCTCTGCTGCGTTATTGTCTCCGGATATATTGTCGTCATTAGATTTTGTTAACAAATTTCATAGCTTTTGGAGTTTTTAACGAGATGAATAATATTTAGAAAATTTACTTTTGAATTTATCAAAGATTTATAATTCTATATCTTCCGATTGGGGATTTAGGATGTGAAATCTCCAGTTGAAAAAACCAATGAATTAAAAATAGATTGATTATCTGATTTGTGAGAGGGAGTCCCGGTGCCTTAGTACTTGATTTTTCATCCACAAAAATAATCTTAGTTTTTAATCTTTCTAAAAAGAAGTCAGTTGTTTTTCTTTAAAAATCATTTACTAATCTTTTTATTTTTATTTGCCCATTTGTGTTCCTTTTTTCATCTCCCTGTGGACCAACACCCCAAAGCTCTGCTACAACTACCGCATTATTCTTTGGGTGTAATCAAATTTTGGCGCCGTTGCCGAGGAGACAGTACAATAAGGAGTATTGTGAGGAATATATTTTTTTGAATTGATTCATCAAGGGCGGTAATCTCGTTCCTCTCTTTGTTATTTTATTAGTTTTATTTTTTGTTTAGTAAAGTAGTTATTTTTATTTTTATTTAAGTGTATGCATAGGTATGGGGATGAATTAGGTAGATTCGCAAAGAGACTCGACATTGATTCTGATACAGAAATTCTCTTTCCAAATCTATTTACTACGCCTCCTGATTCAAATACAACATCCATTGCATCACAATCTTCATTCACAATGAGTCATCATGAGGACCAACCCATTAGAACTCTTCAGGAGTATCTCCATCCTACACGCACTGCCACACCCTCATGTATCATGCTTCCACCTAATGTGCTGCATTTTGATTTTAAACCTGGGATGATTCCACTTCTCCCCACTTTTCATGGACTTGAAAATGAAAACCCATATGTGCACATTAGGGAATTTGAAGAGGTAGTTGCAACTTTTCATAATCAACTCAGTACAATGGACGCAATCAGACTTAAATTTTTTCCATTTTCTTTAAAAGAAAGAGCAAAGAGTTGGTTGTATTCATTGAGACCACATTCGATTGGGTCATGGGCTGAGATGACTCAAGCATTTTTTCATAAGTATTTTCCACATCACAAAACAAATGCTTTGAAGAGACAAATCTCAACCTTTGTTCAGAAAGAGAGTGGAACTTTATACCAAGTTTGGGAGAGATTTAAAGAATTGTTAAATTTGTGTCCCCAACATGTTTACGAGAGTTCGCGCATTGTGAGTTACTTCCATGAGGGACTTGTACCTAGGGAGCGCCAATTCATTGAGATGATGTGAAATGGTGAATTTTTGCAAAAGGACCCTGATGAGGTCATTGAATATTTGAATGACTTAGCAGAAAAAGCCCACACATGAACAGGACCTAGTGCTACTGAGAGCACAAATAGGTCACGACCTGCAGGAAACCCAAATGGTGGTGGAATTTACCATCTCAAGGAAGAGTATAACCTAAAGGCTAAGGTTGAGATGCTCACTAGGGAGCTAGAGGTGTTAAAGACTAAGGACTTAAAGCCAACACATGCGGCTAGCCATGCAAAGTCTATTAGACCATGTTTTGTGTGTGGTGGGGTAGATCACCTCGCCCAAGAGTGTCCCACATTTGCTGAGATGAAAGGGATGTATGAGGAACAATGTAATGCCTTAGGTGTGTACAAGAAGCCTTTTACACCTTTCTCTAATACCTAAAATACGGGGTGGTGCAATCACCCCAATTTTAGCTGGAAGTCTGAAAACCAGCCGCCTGCACAACCCCCTAGATCATATCCTGAACCATATCATGCACCTTCATCTTCTAGAAGTCCTTTAGAAAACACTTTGCATGCTTTTATTGAGGCATAGGGTAACACTAACCAAAAGTTTGAATCTTTGATTACGCAGGCTGTTGAAGATAACAATGAGATAAAGAGTCAAGTGTCCAAACTGATGAGCTCCTTGAGTGTGAATGAGCGAGATAAGTTTCCTTCTCAAGCTCAATCCGCACTCCATGGTCAACACATGATGCAAGAGAATTTAAAGGATGTGAATGTTATTGTGACACGAAATGGTAAGACATTACACATCCCAACAACGAACAAATCAAAGGATGTGAAAAAGAATCAAGATAGTAGTGATGCCGAGCTGCCCAAGGAACCTAAGGTGACAAAGAGTCTTGTTAAGGTACCATTCCCTCAAGTTTTAAAATCAAGCAAGCGAACTCTGGATCCTGACAATGAAATCATAGATAATCTAAGGCAGGTAAAAATCAATCTTCCTTTTTTGCATGTGATTAAACAAGATCCTACTTATGCAAAAGTTCTCAAGGATTTGTGTACAATTAAGAGGAAGCACCATGTGTAGAAGACAACGTTCTTAACAGAATAAGTTAGTGCTCTAATTGAGCAACAGATTCCTCCCAAGTACAAAGATCCTGGTTGCCCAACCATTGCATGCAGCATTGGAAATCATAAGTTTGGGCAAGCTTTGCTAGATTTAGGAGCTAGCGTGAATCTAACGTCATATTCTATTTATTTGCAATTAGGGTTGGTAGAAATCAAACCAACCACTGTGGTAATGCAATTGGCTAACCGTTCAGTCAAAGTACCCTAGGGTGTGGTAGAGGATGTTCTAATTCAAATTGACAAATTTTATTATCCTGTTGATTTCCTAATCCTTGACACTAGCTCTACTGTTGATACTACTTCTAAAATTCCTTTGATTTTAGGTAGGCCTTTCCTTGCCACTACTAACGCTCTTATTAATTGCAGGAATGGGCTCATGAAGTTGTCTTTTGGAAACATGACTCTCAAGGTGAATATCTTCCATATTGCAAAACAACCAGAAGATGATGACAAGGGCCACCAGACATACATGATTGACTCACTCATGGATAGGGGAGTTTCTACAGCCCATGATTTTGATCCCCTTGAGTATTTTCTTGATTGATTCTATCAATACTCCATCTAATGTAGTTGATATTTGTGCTATTTTTGATAGAACTCAAGATTATGGCACTTGGGCATGGCAACCAAAGTTTGAGGAGTTGCCTGAGAAAGGTGAAAAACAAATTCCTTCAAGTGTGGAAGCACCCAAGGTTGAATTGAAGTCTCTGCCTAAAAGGTTTAAAGCATGCTTTCCTTGGTCCACGTGATACTTTTTCCTGTTATTATCTCATCTGAATTGTCTAAATCTCAAAGTGAGAAATTAATTTGAACCCTAAGTGAGCATAAGTCAACCTTAGGTTGGAGCATTACTGATATAAAAGGAGTTAGACCCCTGGTATGTTCTCATAAAGTTAATTTGGAGGAAGGAACCAACCCTCGTAGAGACCCCCAGCATAGGCTTAATCCCACTATGAAAGAAGCGGTGAAGAATGAAGTATTGAAACTATTAGACGCAGGAATCATATATCCTATTGCTAATAGTAAATGGGTAAGTCCTACACAGGTTGTTCCTAAAAAGTCAGGTGTTACTGTGGTGAAGAATGACCTGAGAGAGTTAGTCCCTACAAAACTTGTGACTGGGTGGCAGATGTGCATTGATTACAGAAAATTGAATGCTGCCACCCGAAAAGACCATTTTCCTCTTCCTTTTATTGATCAAATTCTTGAGCATGTGGCCGGTCATCCGTTCTATTGTTTCTTGGATGATTATTCTGGTTATTATCAAATTGAAATTGCATTAGAAGACCAGAATAAAACCACTTTCACTTGTCCTTTTGGTACTTATGCTTTTCGTAGAATGCCATTTAGATTCTACAATGCACCTGCTACTTTTCAACGTCGCATGATGAGCATTTTTAGAGACATGGTTGAAAATTGCATTGAATTTTTTATGGATGACTTGACTATTTTTGGATCTTCTTTTGATGCATGCTTATTGAATTTAGAGAGAGTGTTGACTCGTTGTGAGGAGAAGGAATTGATTTTGAATTGCGAAAAATGCCACTTTATGGTACCTTCATGTATTGTCTTAGGGCATATTATTTCTTCTAGAGGAATAGAGGTTGATCAATCTAAGATTGAATTTTTCTAAGTTGCCTACACCTAGGACAGTTGAGGATGTGAGATCCTTTCTTGGTCATGCGGGCTTTTATAGGAGGTTCATACAGAATTTTTCCACCATATTTAGACCACTATGTGACCTCCTAACTAAAGATGCCCCATTTGAGTGGACACAAGCTTGTCAAGAGGCCTTTAAAATGCTAATTGGCAAGCTTACCTCAGCACCCATAATTCAGCCACCTGATTGGACTTTACCATTTGAGATCATGTGTGATGCTAGTGATTTTGCCGTAGGTGCTGTTCTTGGACAGCGAAGGAAGGGGAAGCCTTTAGTCATTTACTATGCTAGTAGAACTCTAAATAGTGCTCAAATGAATTACTCCACTACTGAAAAAGAGTTGCTAGCTGTAGTGTTTGCTTTGGATAAGTTTCGTGCTTACCTGATTGGTTCTCCTATTATTATTTTCACAGATGATGTAGCCCTTAAGTACCTTCTTACAAAGAAGGATGTAAGGCGCGACTAATACGGTGGATTTTACTTTTGTAGGAATTTGACATCACCATCAAAGACAAAAAAAAGGAGTGGAGAACGTAGTGGCTAACCATCTCTCGAGGCTCACACTTGAGGACACCTTAGACCACCTGCCAATTAGGGATGATTTTCCCGATGAGCATTTATTTTCTATTACTTCTCTACCATGATTTGCTCATATTGTGAATTATTTGGCTGCAAGTGAGATACCGGTGGATTGGAGCGCTCAGGGCAAGAGGAAGTTCATGACTAAGGTACATAATTTCTATTGGGATGACTTTTTTCTTTTCAAATACTGCCCTAACCAAATTTTAAGGCGTTGCATCCCTGATGAAGAGATTGCTAGCGTCTTAGAATTTTGTCATTTCCAAACTTGTGGGGGCGACTTTTCAATGAAGAAAACCGCTGCAAAAATTTTGCAGCGTGGATTTTATAGGCCCACCTTGTTTAAGGATGCAAACATTTATTGTCGCTCATGTGAAAAGTGTCAAAAGTTAGGAGTTGTGTCTCATCATAATATGATGCCCTTAAACCCAATTTTAGTGATTGAAATTTTTTATTGTTGGGGCATTGATTTTATGGGAGCATTTTTTCCTCCGTTTGGATATCAATATATTATTGTGACAGTAGATTATGTGTCAAAATGGGTAGAGGCAGCAGCTTGCAGGAACAATGATAATAGGATGGTAATTAAATTTCTCAAAGAGAATGTGTTATCTTGATTTGGTACACCATGTGCTATCATTAGTGACCAGGGTACACATTTTTGCAACTGTTCTTTTGAGGCTTTGATGAAAAAATATGGGGTGGTACATAAGATCTCTACTGCCTACCACCCCCAGAAAAGTGGACAAGCAGAACTTGCAAACAGGGAAATTAAGCAAATTTTAGATAAAAAAGGGTCGACCCGGATCGCAAAGATTGGTCTTTCAGATTAGTTGATGCGCTTTGGGCCTACCGTACAGCTTTCAAAACTCCCTTAGGCATGTCACCTTATAATAGGCTTGTTTTTGGAAAGCCTTGCCACTTACCTATGGAGCTCAAGCATTGAGCTTATTGGGCTATCAAACATTTCAATTTTGACATGAGAGAAGTAGGTAAGCTTAGAAAATTTCAGTTGACCGAGTTAGAGGAATTGAGAAAAGATGCTTATGAGAACTCTAGAATCTATAAGGCTAAAATGAAAGCATTTCATGATAAAAATATTTTGAGAAAAACGTTTAAGCCTAATGATTGAGTGTTCTTATATGATTCTAGACTCCATAAGCACCCAGGAAAAAACTTTGGTCTAGGTGGACCAGCCCTTTTGTAGTGAAGAATGTTTTTGCAAATGGGGCGGTAGAAATAGAGGATCCTAAGGATGGTCGGATCTTTAAAGTAAATGGTCAACACCTTAGTATTAATTGATAGGCAAGTTCAGGAAGTGGAAGAAATTCCACTTGAGGATCTGGTCTATCAACCTTAACCACACCACGCAAGTATATTTTTCTTTATTTGTTTTGTTTTTTTTTGTTTTGTTTTGGATTTTTTTTTTCTTTTTTGTTTAGTTAAAACTTTGCAGGAGTGTACCACATTTTTAGATCTATACTCAATAATTCAGGTGATATCTTTCCCCTTTTGCCTTTATGGTAACATTTCTTTTTGTTCATAAACATTGAGGACAATGTTCAGTTTAGGTTAGAAGGTGTAGATTTATGCATATCTGTTTACATGAATTTGGCTTGGGTATTTGAGCATGATTATAGAGAATACAATTGAGTCAATTTTGCTATTTTAGTTATTTATTTAGACACTTCAATTTTTTTTTTTTAAGTGCACGTAAGCTATTGTGGTTTGATAGATGTCGAATGCATACAGTCAGAGAACAATCAAACTTAAGTTGAGACTTAAAACACCTGTGAGCAGTTGAGCCATTCTCATTCTTCAGAGAGAATTTATCATATTCGTTGTTATTATTTTTTCTACGACATTATTTTGTTGCATGGTCTCATTATTTTTTTTATTTGGTTATCTTTTGGGAATGCATTACATGGTGTGTGGTATGTCTGCTTGATTATACTTAGCAAGTGATAAAGGTCAATGTAGGATAAAGTTTGAGCCTTTCAAGCCTACCGTGATTTTATCCATTAGAAGCTACCTTGAGTCAAAATGTAAGCCTTTTTCTTTGTTAACCTATAAATTTTCGTACCCACTCCATATTGGAGTTAAGCCTAAAAGTAATATTTTCCTACCCTTAATATTTGAGTATCTGCTAGGGGGCATAAATTGTTGGTTTGGAAAAGAAAAAAAAAACATAGAAAAAGGAATGAGAAATTTATTGAGATGGTTTGTATAGTTGCTTGCAAGCTTCATCAATGAAAAAAAAACAAAAGCATTGGAAAAGAAAAAAAAAAAAGAAAAAGGAATGAGAAATTTATTGAGATGGTTTGTACTGTTGCTTGCAAGCTTCATCAATGAAAAAAAAACAAGAGCAAGAAGAAAAAAAATGGGAGGAAGAATGTGTCGAATTGAAAAGAAATCAATTGAAAGAAGAGAGTAAATTGTTGGGAAGTGGTGCATATTATACAATCTTTGGAAGACCCCTAGCATTTTCTTGAATCTATTTTTGAATTCCTTTATCCGTTGTTCTTTTTAGCTTAACCCTAGCCCCATTACAACCCTTTCAATTGACCTTGTGATTCTAAGTGGGTTTGGTGGAATGATTGGTTGAATTCCCAATAGATGATATTCTTTCCGTGAGATCAATTTTGTCTTATGTCTTTATTCACATGCATTTACTCTTTCCATACATTTGAGAGGGCAACCCTTCTAAAATCTCTAAGTGATTCTTCAATGAGTATTATATACCCTTGTGAGATTTGAAGTAAAAAATTTTGTTCAGGTTGTTGGTTTGATGGTAAGATGGTTATTGGCCCAACACACACACGAATTCTGAGTGTTTTGATAGACAAACTTCGATAGCACTGTTGATCTATTTAGAATGCCTTATTTTGAGTGTTCGATTATTCTTGCTTAATTTTGCTTCAATTGCTAGGGTCTACCAATAAGCTTGTTGGGGGTGGGGTGTGATGAGTGCATAAAAGTACACTCTGAACAATACTTTTTCTTGTTTATTTGCTAGTTTATAAGGACAATTTGAATATGTTAGTGGAAGTCAACCCTTAACATAAATGAAGAAGATTTGGAAGTCAACCCTTAGCATAAATGAAGAAGATCAGCCACCTAAATTGAAAGAAAGAATATTTGATATGATAGAATCCCGTTTTGGAAGAGTCTCCGCGCACCATTCAGTATTTTCATCGTAACTATTCCATCCGATATTGGTTTTGGGTGATTCTAGTTGCATTGAAAACCTTACATAATGGGCTACAATTTATCCAGAAATAGCCTTTTTCTTCGGACTTTTATTAGGTCAAAAATGGGTCACAATCCAGGCCCAAAATCCTGAAGTTATTTATTCCAAATATCTTTTATTATTCCGTTTTTTGGGTTTTGTAGGGAGAACTATATAAACAAAAACACTTATTTTGAGTGGCCATCTTGGTTTTGTTAAGGTTTTCTTTAGAGTTTAATTTTCTTTCATCCTATTATGAGGAACTAAATGAACTTGGTCAAATAAAGGTATTTCAATTTGTTTTTAATCCATATTGTTATTCTTCAATTTTTTATATTTTCTATTTATTGTTCATCAATTATTATTTATTTTATTTTGCGCTTGAATATTCATATATCTGAATCTCTTCATGGATTCAATCATGCTTTTTCCATAGAATTGTAAGGATCCACAAATGTGTTCAAGACAAACTATTAATTTTGTTACATTACTCCTCTGCTACGATATTGTCGTCGTTAGATTTTGTTAACAAAGTTAATAGCTTTTAAATTTTTAACAAGATGAATAATATTTAGAAAATTTACTTTTGAATTTATCAAAGATTTGTAATTCTATATCTTCCGATTGGGGATTTGGGATGTGAAATCTCCAGTTGAGAAAACCAATGGATTAAAGATAGATAAATTATCTGATTTATGAGAGGGATTCCTGATGCCTTGGTTCTTGCAAACTTGATTTTTCATCCACAAAAATAATCTTAGTTTTAAATCTTTCTAAAAAGAAGTTAATTGTTTTTCTTTAAAAATCATTTACTATTCTTTTTATTTTTATTTGCCCATTTGTGTTCCCTTTTCCATCTCCCTGTGGAATCGACACCGCAAAGCTATGCTACGACTACCGCATTATTCTTTGGGCGTAATCAAGTTGTATAACACTGAAAGATAAATTAAGGAATGAACATATTCGTGGTAAGTTAGGTGTAGCTCCTATAAAAGATAAGATAATGAAGAGACGACTCAGATGGTATGGACACTTGCAACATGGGCCACATAGTGCGCCAGTGAGGAAGAGTGAGTTAGTTATTGCGGGGAGCAGTAGAAAGGGTAGGGTTAGACCTAAAATAACTTAGAAGGAGATAGTGAGTAAGGATTTAATAGCCCTGAATATGGCAAAAGAAATGGTCCATGATTGCATAAATTGGCGAAAAAGGATTCATATACCTAACCCCACCTAGTGGGACTTAAGGCTTGGTTTTGTTGTTGTTGTTTTCATTGTTGTTGTTGTATAGATTTTTTAAGTTGAGATTTTTATTGTGTTGTAACCATGCTAGAACTACTAGACAATTGTTTCCATGTTCAAAATCTTGAGTTTAAACAAGAGTTCATGTGTTTACACCTTCCAACAAAAAGAAATTGAATTTTTTTTTAGCTTGCATGGTGCAATCTTGATAAGTTCCAGTTGTCATATTGTGTGTTACTAAATGAATTTTTCCTACAAGCCATTTACATAAATGTGTTATGTATAAACAAGTAAATAAAGAGTAGATATCTGTTTCCTATAACTTAGGCAAAAGATTTAACAAAAGTATAATGATTTGAGAGTTTGTTGTGAGCTTAAGATTTATTTTGGATAAAATAACTACTTTACCAAATACATAGCTTAGAGCAAACAAGTCCATCATGTATTAATATGGATAAATGTGAGTTAAGCTGAGAAAAAAATGAACAACAAATGTTATACAAAGGATAGCTCTGGCAGAGTGCTGGTTTTTATATGGTGGTTGAGGCGAGTTTTTACTATACCCAATAGACAAATGTTCTCTTTAAATAGCAAAATAAGTTTATTAAGAAAGTACAGAATTATAAAACTAAAAGAGGACAAGAAGCCCTCAACACTAAAATAAAATAATGAAGAAAAAATTAAAATAAAAATTAAAAATAGAAATGGGAAGAAAAGCTTAAAACTAAATCTAAATGCCCCAGCCCATTAGATCATAATTAAAATGGAACATTAAATCAGGTAGTTCATTGACTGCTTTTTTCAATTTGCTCAATTAAGCCTATTTTCTTGTCCTCAAGTAGCAGACAACCAAACACCCATCTTAACCAAGAGTACTTAAGCTTCTTTATCCTCTTACCTCCTGCTCAGGAGAAACGGTGTTGGGCAAGATATCATCCTCCATATGAAATCAGTCATTTGATATTCAACCTGAACATTTACTGTCTTTTTTAATTTGTCCTCAAAATAGAAATCTTTCTAAAGCTTCAGTAGGAATCTGTGACACATGGGAGATGCTGTCTGCAGACTTGGAGTCGTCCAAGTTAGACCCATACTGTCTGCAAAATTCATCTAACAATAAAGGATCATCATGAAGAAACTTACTATCAAAATGACTTTCTTCATTTGACTGATCACCCACATTTCTTATTCATTATTGACAGACCATGCTCACTAGCACTTCCCCCTAACCACTCCCAACATCAACCAGGCCCTCCACAAGATCAAAACTACCATCATTATTTCTCTATAAAGCTGTTGTAGTAAGCATCTCTGGATTAAGCCGCTGTTCTTCAAAAACTTTACACATCTCAAAACCCTGCTGCATCGCCCTGTGAGAACTATCAACCTTGCTTAACCCAGCCATGGAAGTTTGTTGTAAGAAATTTCCCAACCACTATTAATATCCTGGAATCTTTCATCCTTAGAAGATAAACACCTCTGCACAACAGTACCACCACCAGCTTTTTGCTTGCACTACCAAAAGAAAAAAGACCCTCTTGTCTAGTATCCAAGTTCTTGTTCATGCTATTATGGAACATAATTAACAAATACGAAATGCCAGTGTGAAAGAAGCAAATTTATTATGCAGATGAAGAAGTAAATAACTGGTGGAGATATTAAATTGTCAATAGTCACTTTTGTTGCTGTCATAGTTCGCTTAACCTTAAGAATTTGTTTGAACATTGTGCTGCCTGAAAATTTCAATTATCAACCAGAACATTCGTATTGACTTAAATAGGAAACTTATGGTGGAAGGATTTTTCTTGGATGCTAAACTATTTGTTGTGAGGCTTACACCTCGTTGAGAGGAACAAGGATGACCTAAAAGGAAGAAGCGTGGCTTCTGATTATTGTTTGTACTTTGTAGTGTGATGTGATGTGTACCTAAAAGGCCACAACCTGGTCACTCTCTAGCAGACATCTATGCAGTCATTCAAGTATGAAGATATAGCCCAAATGGTCTTCTTATAAATTCGCAAGATTATGCGTGAGCTGCATAGATGGTAACTGCGGACAGAAGCTAGAGGACATGCATGCGCTGGTTGTGTAGCTAGGCATGCAAACAGTGGTATTGTAGTGGACAGGAAAGTTCATGGATGGGAAAAATATAGACGCTAGAGTTGCACGGTGTTGTTTATAGATGAATAGGATTTGTACTGTGATTTTGTTAAGTGTTATATTTTAATGTTTGAATTCGCTAGTGGTCAATAGGTTGCATAAAGTGAAAATTTTATTTGAGCAAGAATAATAATTTTTAAATTTTGAAATGGCGGAACAAAAATTTTATATTCAGAAACAGTTAAAAGTTCGCTAAGTTGTGACTAACACTTTTCCCTCTAAAGCATTAGATGAGATGTTTAGACCAGCAATCAGTATGGGCAATCACGTGTCATCTTGTCTCCAAAATTTTTGTCACTATCTCATTATATTGCAATTGATGAAATTTTCTATTTTATTAGGAATTTTGAAATCAGATGATTGTAATTATTAACAATGCAGAAGGAATTGTTGGAGTCGGATAATGGTTTGTACCTCATAGTATTTTTTTTTTGAGTTATCCTAGATAGTGGACATGTTGCTGTTGAGGGTTTATGTGTTCATCACAATTTACAAGTTTTAGGACTTGGTGCCTATAAGTCACAATGCAGCTTGTGGTAGGGCCTGCCCAGGGTGGATCATTACAACTAGGGACATTTTCATCCCAAAATGTTGGATGACCATGGAGTGGAAGATAAACTACGAGGAAGATGGGTATAAGATTCACATAGTTTATGGGCATAAAATATTCTAGAGACACCCCAAATGCAGCAACAGAGGAATTCCATGAAGAACCAAACATGGGTATCTTATGTCTTGAACATCACATTCCTCAAAATATCCAAGTATGCTGCAAAGCAAACACCCCCTAAAGTACTCTAGACATTCATGTAGATGGTTCTGAACAATTTTCAATTTCAAGCTTTATTGTTTTTCAATCTTTTTCTGGTTACGAAGCGTCTTACTGATAGTGATTCCAAATAAATGGGACCAAGTTAACAAAATTAATACTCAGTTATGGATTGTCAGTCAATGGGGAAATTGACAGTTTGCGATTCACAATTTAACAATGCTTTTACTATATCATTTTTCAAAAAGAAGAATAATGCACAAATGAAGATGCACAATGATAGCACCTCAAGTGGAGTGAGTGACGCATCCAGCAGCCAAGAAGTACTGGTTAAAGCATCTTTCTGAATGTCCATTCCATAAACACGAGCCCTACCTGACTCATCAGCAACCATTTTGGTCATTGCCAAGGTATCATAACCATTACCACAAGTGGCATCAACAACCATATCCCCTTTTTGGACAACATGTTTCCATACCCTAGTAAAAAAAAAAAGGAAACAAAATCTTCAGAGAAAAGAAGTACAGCAGAGATAAGACTGTCCAGGTTCTTTTGCAAGCATAGCAAAGGACCGAAGGCCAAAATACAAGCCTGTTTCTTGAACATGCCAAGCTCAGATACTATGTTGCTCAGCTTAAATATACTTATAAAAAAGGTGCACTATTTTGCAAGGATAAAGGTATGCCTTATGAATGTGTTTATTTCATGAGCTAAGAGTGGCTAGGCTTTGCTAAGCCACTGTTAGCCTATAGAGTAACAATAGTAAAATATAGGACAAGCAAGGGGCTCCTTAGGCCATCCACATGGGCTAAAGCTAGCTGGTTCCCCCCTCCCCCCAACAATGGACCAGCTCAAGCTAAGGTAAACCGAAGCGAAGGAGAACCACCAATGCAGAACTTTAGATGTTTATATTTTAGCTGAGATTTTTATTTTAGTTGGGGAAATTCTGGTTATTTTAGATGTTTAGTTAATTTAGATTTATTTTTGTGTATTTTAAGTACTTTTGTGTATTTGTAATTATTTTTTCCAATAACAACATCAACAATAACAAGCCTCAAGTCCCACTAAGTAGGGTCAGCTATATGAGTCCCTTTCTGCCAATTCACTCAATCAAGGGCATTTTCTTTGACCAACTCAAAAGCTGTTAAATTTTTCTCACCACATTCCAAGTTATTTTAGGTCCGAGCCTCCCTCTTCTAGTGCCATTAACAATAATTTGTTCACTACTCCTAACTAGTGCATTACTTGGCCTACATTTCAAAGCCCAAACCATTTACGCCGCAGCTCTCTTATCTTATCTTCTACCGGTGGTATTCCTATCTTACTCAAAATATGTTTGTTTCTTAATTTATCCTTTAAAGTTGCACCATTCATCCACCTTAGCATACGCATTTCAGCCACTTTTACATTTTGAATATGTTGTTTCTTAGTTGCCTAGCTTCCTAATCCATATAGCATGGCGAGTCTTACAGCCATCCTATAAAACTTTCCTTTTAATTTCAATGGTATTTTGCAATCGCACGACACACCTGAAGCAGTCCACCATTTTACCTAGCCTACTTTAATTCTATGTACTACATCCTCTTCAATTTCTCCCACCACTTGCATAATATATCCTAGATATCCAAATCTACCAGTTCTATTGATATCTTAATCATCAAGTTTAATCTTATCTTCAATATTGGAATGTTATCTAGTCCTATACATTTCCCTCTTTTCATCTTTTTCAAAGCCATCCCAACTTCAGTGGCTCTAATTCTGCAAATAAATCTCAAATTTTTAGTCTTTTCCTTGCTTGTCACTTTTAGGTCTAGACTTATAGTTTGATTTTCATTAATAGCTTTTGAAAGTAACTTCGCCACCTCTCTTTACGTCTTCTTTTTTCATCCTTTATACATTTTACATTACCTAAATATTTGCACTTTCTATCTAGCTCTAGCTAGTTTATATATGTCTCTGAGCTAGTTTATATTTCTCTTTCCCCTTCTTTCCTATCTAATCTAGCATATAAATTCTCATAAGCTCTATGTCTAGCTTCATTAATGAATCTTTTTTCTCTCTTTTTTAGCCTCTTTATACTTTTCAAATTTTTCTATATTTCTACATTTTTTCCAAGTTTTATACCAGATTCTTTTTGTCTTTACTACTTTTTGGACATCTTGATTCAACCACCAAACTTTATTTATTGTCTGATACTCTTCCTTTGCATTCATCTAAAATTTCCTTTGCTATCTTTTTACTAGAGTTAGCCATATTATTCCACAGATTGTTCAAATCTACTTCACCCCCTATTGTCCACTCACCATCTTCGATCATTTTATCTTTAAATTTTACTTTATTTTCTCCCTTTAGACTACATCACCTAGTTCTCTTGCATTGATTTCTGTTGCTCTTTTTTCTTCCATTTCTTTGTACAAATATCTACTACTAAAACTCTATATTGTGAAGTCAAGCTTTCCCCTAGTGTATGTATAACTAAACAATCCTTACAAAATAAATGATCTCCTCTCCTAGTTAAGAAAAAATCTATTTGACTTTTGTTTTGTCCATTCTTAAAAGTTATTACGTGTTCTTCTCTTTTCGTAAAGCAGGTATTCATAATAAGAAGGCAGTATGACATGGAAAAATCTAGAAGCATATCACCAGGCTCATTTTTATCTCCATATCCAAGTCCTCAAATGTTCATCTATCCTCTCATAACTTTGTTATGCTTTCCAATGTGTCTATTCAAATCAGCTCCTACAAATACTTTTTCAAACCCTGGTATCTCTTGTATAGTACTATCAAAATCTTCCCAAAAGTTTCTTTTAAGGTTTTCTGTCAAGCCTAGTTAGGAAGCATAGGCACTAATAACATTTATTATCTCTTGGCCTGAGGCTATCTTGATTTTTTTATGATTCTATCTCCTATTCTTTTAACGTCTACCACATTACGTTTTTTAGGTCTTTGTCTACCATGATTCCCACCCATTTTATGTTTTTCTTTTCCAAAGTACCAAATTTTGAATCCCGATTTACCAAGTTCTCTAACTTTCTCCCCTACCCATTTAGTCTCTTAAAGGCAGATTATATTAATTTTTCTCTTAATCATAGTATCAACTAACTCCAAGCTCTTTCCCATCAATGTCCCCATTTCCAAGTTGTTAACCTAACCCTAGTTTCCTGTACTTACTTCTTGACCATCTCCTGTCTTAAAAGGCGTGGCCTAACCCATCCTCGTCCATTTTTCACTACATTCAGGTGGTAGAAGTGTCATGTGTCGGTTGTGGGAGGAACCAATTGTGTGTAGGTATAATTAGGGCATTGAGTGCTACACAGGCATAGCACAAGTATCTATCAATTGAAGAAAAATAAAAATTTCGTCTTAAAAAACAATAATAAATAAAAATAATGATAACGAAACCAACTCCCTCTTTAACCTATATCCATTACAAAAACAACTAGCACCCATCCTAGATCCACGTGTAGGATCCACAAACACATCAAAACCAGAAATGAACGGGGAAAAGATCTCATCGATGTATTTCAGTTGTAGCATGACAGTGGTGGGTGTGGCATGAGATAAGACTTGAGTAAATCAGCCCAGGCATCTTGTCAGTGGGTAGGCCGAGAAGAGATGACAGGTCAGTCATCTTGCCAGGGGACCTGGCTGGAAGATGGTCTGGGTGCTCAATGGAGCAGCTCCGAGCAAAGGATTCTCGAAGGTTGCCTACTTGTCCTCTTGAAGAAGAGGAATATCTAGGGAGAGACGAAAGACGACTTGATGGGGACGCTCAACGAAGAAGATCTGAGATCTGAGATACCTAAACCCGGATCTGACTTCACTGGGCAGGATCTGGGCTTGGCGGGAACTCCCAGTCAGACCAAAGAACCACGGCAACTGCCCCAAAAATAGATCATGAGAGAGAGAGAGGGAGGTTTAGAGAAGTAACCTCAGAACCCTCCGAGATGACTTTACAACGATAATCGGAGTTCGTTGCATGAGTGGTAGTTGGGCATTGAGGGGATTTTCAAATGTCTGATTACAGAGGCTGCGTTTGCAATTATTTTTTTTCAGTTGGATTTATTCTGTAATTATGTCTTTAGTTGTATTATTGGGTGTATAAATACTTTCATAATGTATTATTTATCAGATTTGAACTCAGAACTTCCAGTGCTTTCACTGTCTCTCCCTCATCCAGGATTCTCACTTCTCTGTTCTGCTTCTAGTCCTGTTCTGCTTTACCTTCTCTCTATTCTGCTTCTATTCCTCTTCTTATTTCCATATCTCTCTCCATTCTCTCTATTTCTGATTTCTGTTTCATTCCTACGCCAATCTAGTAACAGAGCAGCCTTCAATTCATCCATAATCTTCCTCTGTAATTGATCCATCTCTAACTCCTACTAAAATCTCCGTTGAAGAATCATCCAAAAATTCAAACCACATCCACCAAATAACTGCAATTAGATTCCATAGGCTTCAATTGATGCAACAACAGAATTCAGAAATTGCAGAAAATCCCAGAAACCAAAGCATTGTTAGTCTGCAATTTTTTTCCCGAAAATACAATCATAGCCGAGTTTCAAAGTCCCATTTTCAGGCTTCATTTCACGACACCTCCACTACCATTGAACACAAACTCCACCACAGAGATTCAACTGAAATTTCCTCACCCTCCAAACACTGGACAAATCCCAAGTGCAAACTTTACTTTTCCAGCCAACCACGCTTCCAAATCTCACATTTGCCACCATTTTCTTGGCATACTGCCACCACTAACAGACTCAACATCCCACAGATCTGCCATAAGACAGTGTACCATCATCAGAAGCACCTTGTCGGTGGCAAACGCACCCCACACACCACTGATGACCATGTGGAGAGTTCCAAAACTCTTCCCCGTTTTCTAGCATCACAATAAATTGTGTTTAGCAACAAAATTTTGGAATTTTTACAATACGACTTGGCTTTGAGATATTTTGACTACTGCTATAGGATCTTGGAGACTTGGACTGCCAATATGAATTTCAGAGTTTTGAAGGTCTGCCAGCATCGAGGATTGAGGCTCAGCTGCAGTATTTTGAGATTTACTGCGACAATTAGTTTCCATTGTGAGATTTTGACATTAGTCTGAATAAATCCAACTTCAAGTGCTTGCCATATACTTTGGAGGATAAATTAAAGCTGCCAGCACCTTGCACAATTTCCAGAACTTGAAATTCCAATCAGCAGTGCACTATTTCAATTCTAGCCACGATAATTTGGTTTTCATCCTGATATTTTGAAGTAATTTGAAACAAAACTGGATGATCATGTTTGGTTCACGATTTAAGTTATATTTTGCAGGAAATTGTGCTGTCATTGTACCATTGATATTTTGGAATGAGAACTTGCACTGCCTACACCCTATTTCAGGTTTTCTGGTGGAGTTTTCTTGCAGCATCTGCAAGAAATTAAGTTAAATAGTTGAAGAATCTCTAATGACTACATAATCCACATAAGGACCTTTTGATAACATTGGATGAACTTACACTGCTTGGACTCCACAGAACATGATTTAATGTTGCTTATCTTGGTACTCGTTTGAATTGCATCGGTTCATATATGCTCTCTAGTTGAAAAAATAAATAAATAAATAATTGATGAGTCAACTCCACAAATTTAGTTCTGTTGTGATACGTGGCTCATATACTAAATGAGATGCATGTACAAAGGGAGAAAACATGGTAGAAAATCAAAGTGTTGGTGGAGCAACAGGGAAACCGTCGATGATTTGGCTCGGGAACCCAATGCAAATTTTTTAATTTTGAGCAAGGGGACATTAATTTGGTTGGGGTTTGGAGGGAAAACCTCCGGTAACTTTATATATACTTTGTCTTAGATGTATATGTAAGATGGTTGAGAGGGTTGATGTATTGTTCATGTCCTTTGGGCAAGAAGATAGTGAATCTTTGTTGTTTGCTCCCGTGGATGTAGGCATTTCCGATCTACCAAATTCCTTGCATATTGTGTTGTTATTGCTTTCATATATTTGATGTGGATTGTTTCTGTATTTTCATCATTAAGTGTTGCGTGAGTTTGATCCTATATGTTCCATTGTGCAATTCATTTTTCACAACAAATTAGTATCAAAGCATTGTTGTAATGGCCTCTATATCTTCATCTGCAAAATTTGACGTTGTCAAGTTTGATGGAACCGAAAATTTCAGTTTGTGGCAGAGAAGGGTGAAGGATCTCTTGGTGCAGCAAGGGATGGTGAAATGAATTGGATGCAAAGGCAGTATCAACCATTTGACTTTGTTTGGCTGATGATGTGTTGTATCATGTCATGGATGAGGATTCTCTAGCAGCAATTTGGAGAAAACTGGAAAGCTGGTATATGTCTAAGTCTTTATCGAACAAATTATTTCTTAAGCAAAAGTTATATTTGCTTAAGATGGCGGAGGGTTCGGATTTGAACCAACATATCAACGCATTCAATCAGATTGTGAGTGATTTGAAGCGTGTTGATGTAAAGTTCGAGGAGGAAGAAAAGGCGTTGATGCTATTGAATTCCCTACCCGCGTCCAACACGTATGAGAATTTGGTTACCACTTTGACATGGGGCAAAGAAAGTCTGAATTTGGAAGAGGTGATAGGCGCATTGCTCGATTTTCATTAAAGAAAAATGGTCAGCAATGAAGCTTCACATGGTAAAGGGCTTGTGGTGAAGAGTAACCAAAAACGTGGGAGACATAAGTCCCGGAGCAGATCTCGATTGCAATCTAGGAAAAGGAAGGACATAAAGTATTTTAGATGCAGTAAAATTGGGCACATAAGACCGGAATGTCCAGAGTAGTAGAAAGGTAATGATGAAAATCAGTAGGGACCATCAAAATCTGCAAATGTAGTGGAAGGAGACTCAGGGAGCAGTGATGGTGATATGCTATATGTTTCATTGGGTTCTAAGTGCCTCACGGATTCTTGGATCCAAGATTCCGGATGCTCTTATCACATGACATCAAATAGAAAATGCTTCAACACCTACAAGTCAGTTAATACTGGTTCTATTTTGATGAGAAATGATATTTCATGCAAAATAATTGGTATTAGAAATGTCAAAATCAAAATGTATGTTGGTGTTGTGAGAACCTTATGTGATGTAAGACATGTACCAGATCTAAGGAATAATATAATTTCATTAGGTACTTTAGATTGCAACGGATATAGTTACAAGTCTGAAAGTGGGAAAATGAATATGTGTGAAGGCGACTTGTTGGTGATGAAAGGACAGAAGGTAGCGGGAAATATCAATGCACTGCAGGGTATCACCGTTGTAGGTGGAGCTGCAGCTATAGAATCTAAGTCAGATGTTCTGTGGCATATGCGGTTAAGGCATATGGATGACTAGATATATTCAGATGTTTGGGGACCGGTGATGGTAGCATCAGGGGTTAGACATATGTATTTCGTGGGATTATCACGAAGAGTCTTGGTGTATCTCAGATTCTCATGTGGCACAAGTCTAAGGTGTTTGTCAGGTTTAACTTGGGGTTTGAGGTGAAAAACCATACCAGAAGAGAGATCCTCAAGTTAGACATTGGGACTAAGTACGCTGGTTTTGTTCAAGAAGTTTTGTGAGCAGAGCGGGTTATATGCAGGGTTTGCAGGGAACTTCTTGGTGAAGTCAGTGAGTATGACACGTTTCTCAATTAACCGATCGCCAAAAGTATCACTAGATGGGAGAGTTGCAGGGGAATTGTGGGCAAGTTTTGCGGTAAACTACTCGAGTTTGAGTGGATGTCCACAAGTGCACATTTCTAGTAATGTTGGATCTAGGCTTTGTGTTATGTCCGTACAATACATCTTTCTGGGGTATAAAAAATGTGTGTTCAAGCTGGATGATCCCGTGGCAAACAAGGTAGTGATCAGTGGAGACATGGCTTTTGGTGAGAAAGTCATGGGGCAGCGTACTCAGGTAAAGGAAGAGAAATAAATGTCAAAAAACTACAACAGCAGCAATGAATATGTTGTTCAAGTGGAGCTAGATACTCAGGACAGAAATGCAGGGAGTTCTATCTCAGGTCAACAGTATCACAGTATAAACTGCAACAGAAATGGGCATGCGATGCAGGTGGAGCTACATACTCAGGGCAAAGATGACATTGTTCATATTGCAGGAAGTTTCAGCTCGGGAGACCAGCAAAATCACAGTGGGCTCAGGAGTACTATCAGACCATCACTCGGGTATAAATTTGACATTCTGGTGTTTTATGCATTAATTACTACCAGTAGCATGGTTCCTACTATTTTTCAAGATGCGGTGCACAGCAAAGGGAAAAATAGATGAATGAGTGCTATGGTAGAGGAGATGAAGTCATTGTATATATATACCATATATGGGAGTTGGTGGAACTTCCAGTGGGGAAGAGGGTGACAGGATGCAAGGGAGTGATGTATCTATTGTTTGTGAATGACATGTTATTTGCTAGGAAGGCTTTGACTGAGGCTAACCAGTCAGGAACTCTGTTGAAAGGTTTTGACATTAATGTTTTGGGTACAGCCAAGAAGGGTCTTGGTTTGAAGATTCGCATAAACAGAGTTGCAGGGAGATTAGTGTTATCTCAATGTGGCTTTGTGGACAAAGTTGCAGAGATATTGGTGTTATCTCAGGGTGGCTTTGTGGGCAAAACTGCAAAGAGACTTTGTTTGTCATCTCAAGGGGGTTCTGTGTAGAATCAAGGTAAAATGTCTACCGTTCGCTACCCAAGGACAGACGGTGATGTCCGGGATATGTCAAAGGTCCCCTATGCTGGTGCAATGGGGTGTTTCGGTAGGCAACAGAGTGGTCTGTCAGTTGTGAAATTTGTTGAAGACTATGCAACAAGCTTTGGTGATAGAAGGCTTACAGCAGGTTTTGTGTTTACTGTTGTGGGAAGGCCTACTTGTTGGAAGCCTAGGGTGCAGTCTCAGGTTGTTACATCTACAACTGAATTGGGGTTGTTAGGAGAAGCCGAAGATGCCACAGGCAAGTTCAAGTCTTGCTTGGACTTGGCGTTTGTCTCCAATTGCTAAAAGAGAGACAGTCTCAACCTAATGTCCTAAGGACAAGGTGGAGCAACAGGTTATGTTTTCAATTTCTCCTAAGGGACGTATATTAGCCAAGGTGAAGATTGTTGTGATATGTGGCTCATATAGTGAATGAGATGCATGTACAAAGGGAGAAAACATGGTAGAAAATCAAAGTGTTGGTGGAGCAATAGGGAAACCATTGACGGATTGGCTATAACTGTCGACGGTTTGGCACCCAATTTTAGACAATTTCATTCTGTCTGAAACTGTCGATGTTTTGGCTCGGGAACCCAGTGCAGATTTTTGAATTTTGAATACGAAGAGGTTAATTTGGTTGGGGTTTGGAGGGAAAACCTCTGGTAACTTTATATATACGTTGTCTTAGATGTATATGTAAGATGGTTGAGAGGGTCGATGTATTGTTCATGTCCTTGGAAAAATAAGAAAGTGTATCTTTGCCGTTTGCTCCCGTGGATGTAGGCATTGCCGAACCACGTAATTCCTTGCGTATTGTGTTGTTATTGCTTTCATATATTTGTTGTGGATTGTTCATGTATTTATATGATTAAGTGCTGCGTGTGTTTGATCCTATATATTCCGTTGTGCAATTTATTTTTTCACAACAAGTTCCCAACTAGTTGGCAATTCTCAACTATAGATAAAACCTAGGTGTCCTCCAAATTTTGATAGTTCTTCAGGTCCTCAATTTTCTCAAATTGGCTAGATGACATGGAGAGTTATTTTTAACTTGTGCAGATTGACCACCAAAGTATCTACTTAACTAATCAAAACTTCTAGGCTTACCAAAGCAATATTTGGCAAAAAGTTGAAAGGGACAAAAACTATCTTGGAGAAACACTTGTTACCACATGGTCTAAAATGAGATATATTTTAAGAGAGACATACCCCACATTTAGTGGAGCCACTGGGCAGTCTTAGGCAATTTTCTTCCAATGTCATCATTATCACCTTAAATTTAGAGACGCCATTTATCAAGTGTGCTCTTGGTGAGGAACATAGAGTGGTTATTATGTTCAAGAAAGGTTTGAGGGATGAAATCATAAAGCATAAGATTTTGTAATTTCAAAAACGACCCACTACTCTATCTAAGGCTTACCACATGGCTTTGGAAATTGAGATATTTCTCCAGCTATCAACACATAACTCCACTTCCAATCTTAAAGAGTTCCATTAATCTAGATCAATTTCTCCATGGTCATGAGGTAGTCTTCAACCCTCCCAAGATGTTCAAGAGAAAATTCAAATTGTTGTCAAAAGTGTCCATGCAAATTGTTGCATAACTAAGTCTCATGACTACATAAATGATTTGCATTTTATCAGCGCACTGTTTTTTAAATTCTTCAATGGATATGAATCATGAATCTTCTTATCAAATTAAGGCCAACCCTAAACACTATTGGTGTCTCTAGGCTAGTGATGAACTTTGACTTGTCCCCAAACTTGGTTGTCAAGACTTGCAATGAACTTCAAGATGAGTTGCCAACTAGTAGGACACATGTTTGTCAATGATCTTTCTCTTCACCCTCAATTTTCCATTTCTAATGTAAAGAATGAGGAACAATTGGTTGCTTCAAAGTTTGTTGAAAATTCTTTAATCATGGATCCCGTTGTTGATAATCCCTTCGATATTATTTCTCCTCCACCGCATCTTCTCCCTCCATATCTTTAACCAAAGGTAGAAAAACCTTGTCCATCATTCTAGAATATGGATCAAATGCATATTTGCTTGAACTATAAATAGATATGGATATTAAATTGATTTTCTAGTTTGGAGGATTTGTTATTTTATTAGAGGACATTACAGTCTTCTATGCTACTTGCAGTTGAAGGACCTTACCAAGTGATTGATGATGCAATGCAGATCATGCCTCCTCCTGATTTGCCTACAAGCTCAATTTTGTTCTCCCTCATGGAGTCAAAGCTACTATGCCATTTCAGAACTTGAGTCAAGTTTTCTCTAACAAGGGGAGTTTGATTGAGAACCACCAATAGGGAACTTTGAATGTTTGTATTGTAGCCAAGATTTTTATTTTAGTTTGAAAAAATTGGGTTATTTTGGAAGTATAGTTAATTTAGGTTTATTTTTTGTATTTTAAGTACTTTTGAGTTATTTTGTAATTATTTGTTTTAGTTGGCTTAATTTTGTACTCGTGTTTTTTGGTTGTGTTGTTGGGTGTATAAATACTTTGTTTGTAATGTATCAGTCAGTTATCAGATTTGAATTTAACTTCCACTGTTTCCCTCTCTCTATCGTCCAGGATTCTCCCTTCTATGTTCTATGTCTATTCCTATTCTGCTTTCTCATTCTCTCTATTTGTCTTTTGACTCCTCTTCTTCTCCCCCATTGTTCTCTTCTTCTTTCTACATCTCTTTCTTGAATTTCTCTTAATCTCTCTATTTTTGATTCCTGTTTCTATCCTACATCATACAAAGGCAATAAAAGCCAAAGAGAACAAAAATTCACTCTCGCCCTTAGCTTGTCCCCTATAGATGGCAAACCGAATATGAGGCGGATAATATCATAGCAAATCCAGTCCAATACCATTCAATGTAGTCCAATCCTACAAAACCTTAGCCTACCCAGCAAACACACCCGAAGAGACAATCTGCCCATGTAAAAATCTTTTTGTCCTCCTATCACTTAGCATGTGCTTTCAATCTATCTAAATTTGCTTCAGTGGTTTTCACTTATGTTGGTAAAAGGCAATTGACATGCAGACACATTAGAGAGTCTTCTCAAAATCAATAAATAAGAAAAGATAACGAGTGCTCTTCCCTTCTTACATGAGATTCCTCTTGTAATATAATGTGATTTTCTCCACGTACATGCAAATATACAATATAATTATCAACTCAAAAACAGAAAATGGAAAAAAAAAAAAAAAAAGGTAGTACTAGATCAACTGACAGATTTGGAAATGCAAGACACAGCAAAATGCTCTTTTGGGGAAAAAAAACAACATAATAAATTTGGACATAATCATGGAACTAAAAAAAAAAAATACAGCAACATCAGTACCTACAAGTGAGCAACTTCTGTAGCCTTCTTCTTGCCAAACATATAGCCAATCAAAGAATCCTCCATTCCTGAATTCAAAAATCAGTCTTCCACTCATGGACAAGTAAATTGGAAAAAAAAAATCAATAAATATATACACACATTTTCTATGAAATTTAAAACTTTAAAATAGAAATGTAACCTGGAAGAGGAGAATTTATGCCATCATAATCAATGGAGTTCACAGAGGAAGTGAGAATCCTAGGGTTTCTTTGTGACGAAGAGAAGCGACAAAGCTTCGCCGGGAAAGTTAGGAATTTCCGAGTAAACTGAAATGCGTGCGGAGAAAATGTCAGCGACAACATTGTACTATTCTATTACAGTTGCGCGCTCAGCAGCTACAGCCTTGTGCTACTCTTTTGCTTATAAAAAAATTTGTTCCCGAGATTTTGTAGGGTAACTTTTTGACGGCCTGAAACTCGAAGGAAATTCGTTCATAGGGAAAAATATCAAAAAAACTTATAAATTATAAAAATAATAGCCATAAAATTAGAATAATAATTTGAAATGACAAAAGAAATGAATCCAAGCAACAACTTGTGGATAAATCAATAATCAATTAAATATTTTATACGACATTTCTTAATAGTTAAAACTTGAGCAAAGGAGAGTTCTTAAAATTTGACAAAAAGATATTATTCTTTTTTAAAATTTTAAAATTTTGAGCGACCTCTTCTAAGATTTTAAAATTTTCACAAATCCATCTTAAGATTTATTAAAAAAATAAAAGATTTTCTTTACATTTTTTAAAAAGAGAATACTTTTGAGAAGTGTAAGAGTCTTAAAAATCAAATATTAGGAAAGATTTATGAGATTTTTGAAACCTCAAAAAGGATTGTGAAATTTTTTAAATTACGGGAAAAATTAATGTCATTATGCCAAACCTCAATGGAGGTTAACATTTTTTTTTCCCCTTAAAACTTCCAAATTTGTTAAAGATTTCACTTGAGGTGGTTATAAACAAAAAAAACAATAATAATTATAATAAATTAAACAAAATGTATTCCTCTCTTTGCTTGATTTAAAAAAAAAGTATTGAACCTCCTTCAATTTTATAAATTACTAGTGACAAATTAATAAAAATGTTATGTACAATTTAAAATGACAAAATTAACCTTTGCACAATGTTGGGGGAGGATCCTCAAGGGCATGTCAATTCAGTCATGCATTGACCATAATGGGGCAAAGCCTTAAGACAATCGAGGCAAATCAGCACCGCTAGGCCACTAACTATATGCCCAAGAAAAAATCCCAACAGAAATTAATATAGTCATGTCAGCCATATGCTATTCGCTTACTAGTACAATAGTCCTTTAAGAAGGCAAGTGAAGTTAACCACACACTGACCACCTAACCAAGAGTAAACCCCAAGGCCGAGGTCAGGTGTTCAAACCCTTTTGGGCTCGTTTCCGCCCCTAGACTCCTGAATTTACCCTCCCTTTAGAATTGTGGGGTCAACTTCAAGGGGCGCAGGATTAATCACGTGGACCGTAAAACGGATGCGTGAATATCGGTGCATAATCCAAAAAAAAAAAGAGTAAACCCCAAGGTGCCTTTGGAGGAGTTATAGGCATTTCACCAAAGGCACGTCATCACTTCATCAAAGAATCATACTTGCTACTATATGCAACTAAAGGTTGGCCATATGCATTAGTACAAGAATGATTTTATTCCCCAATGACGAAACATAAGGGGAATAAGAGACGATTGAGGCTATATGTAGTATAGATATATATAAAAGGACAAGAAGGTCTTCTTGGAAAAGGGAAATCTGCTAACCTAACAGAGCACACGAAGTATGGCACGCTAATGCTTTGAATATAGCCACCTACACTCTAAAGTTGGTAACCAGCAACAAATTTTATGGCATTTCAACAAAAGATTAAGGGGATTCCATGGAGTTCAAGCAAAACTAGATGCATGCCCCTTGTGACCAAAGCCACATGTAGTTGTGATAAGGAGAGGTAAGGGCTCCACCAACATGGTACAATGGTTGTAAGAGATGACCATGATGAAGAATCAAACCAATCTATTGATTCTTCATATTAAGGGAGAAGTTCAAGAAGCTTAAGGGAGAGGTAGGATATTAAACTAGATTGGGTAATTTTAATCCCCTTTTTCACTTATAAGGTAATGGAGGCTCCCCTCTTTATGAAGTTCAAGATGCTTCGAGTGGAATCATATGATAAAAGTGGTGACCGAATCGAGCATTTGAACACCTTCAAATTTGCTAATGATGTTGTAAGGCTCCCTAGACGAGGTTATGTGTTACAATTTTATTACAACATTAAAGGGCCTAACTTGGACCTAGCATCATAATTTTAAGCCTAGACTGAAGGCAAGCTTTAATGAGCTTTATTCATCTTTCCATAGTTACTTACTATCGATGATTTTAAAACTACCCTAATTGCCCTTACCAATACTCTAAAGCTAAGTCGATTACCACAATCCTTAGGAAAAGCATGCACTCGTTGTTATCTAGGAGTTAGTGAAAGGTGCAAAGGTACATGTTCTAAAGGCGGTGATGACAACCTAGGCATATAGCAGGAATAAAAGGAAAGATGACACTCTAGAGGTAGACGCAAGAAGTGAAAGGAAGCAAGGGGCTAAAAACCAAGTGGGGAAGCTCTAAAGGGATCATTATAAAAGGGGAATATGGGCCACCTTATCCCTAACACATGCCCCAATCTTAGGTGCTAATGTAGATAGAGGATTAAGATTACTAGCTCTACTATTGTCATCCCAAGATAAAAGTAGGGATGTAAATGGATTCAAGTTGGTGGCTATCCCACCCAGATTCACCCTAGAGGTTTCTAAATGGATTAAAGGCAAGGAAGTAGTTGGGATAATTTTTATAACCCGAGGCAGATTAAGTAGGAAATGTATTTTCTAGCCCTGAATCTACCTAACCCCAAATACATCCCATTTAACCTAAGCTACCCCGAATTTACCCTAAATATAAATCAATACACACACACACACACACACACACACACACACACACACACATATATATATATATATATATATATATTGTAACTGCCCAAAATTTATACTACTATGAATATAAAAATAATAGTAAATCTGCTCTGATATCAAACTGTAATGACCTTGTGAATTCTGGATCTAAAAATATGCTCTGATACAAATAATAATAATAATATATATAATGTCAACTTGGACCCAAAGTGGGGTACTGGGGGTATTCCTGTTCTTAAATACATATTATTCATGTAGTGGAAATGTAGAGACCCGGAGAAATATAGCAAATAAATAATAAAGGAAAAGGAGAAAAAAATATTTTTCAAAAGGGATTCAGTAGGGTCTCGTCGAGGGAGACTTGTGTCTTGTCAATGAGAACATACCGAGAAAGGTTTAGTTGAGCCTAAATTTCGTCGACGAGGGTTATGAGTTCGTCAACGAACTTTCTTCATGGACTCGTCAACATGGTGATGTGTCTCGTTGACGAATCCACACCTTATAAAAACATCAACCTCGGGATTTCAGCAAAATTTTCATGCAGCCAGTTATTCTCTCTCTCTCTCTCTCTCTCTCTCTCTCTCTCTCTCTCTCTCTCTCTCTAAAATTGACTCCCTCGCCTTCTCTCTAGAATTTCGGCTTTGTTAAAGCCCAAATCGACGATCGGAAGCTGCCATGCTACTCCTAGAAAGATTTTCTTCAAGTCTACTGGAGTAATTCATTGGTTAGGCCAACTTAAGCACCATCCCAAAATCTGGTTAAGTTGGTTATTTTAAGTTTTATAAGGTATTTGGTATTTCTGGACTGAGGGAAGTGTGATAGATGGAATAATATTGAAGTTTTGTTTGGAAAAATATAAATTGTAGGGTGTTGAGCTGGGAACACCGTGGGTGTAGGTTTGGATTAAATTGCAAGCATCTCACCGTGGGTTGACAAATGCTCCTGCGGTGTTTATGGATTTGATGAATAAGTATTTCACCAGTATTTGGATCAGTTCATGGTCTTATTTATTGACGATATATTGGTATATTCAAAGAGCCAAAGGAGCACGAGGAACATCTAAGGATAGTACTTCAGATATTGAGGGAAAGGAAATTGTTTACGAAATTTAAGAAGTGCAAATTCTGGCTAGAGCAGGTTACCTTCCTTGGACATGTAATATCCAAGGGTGGTATATCAGTGGATCCGAGTAAGATCGAGGTGGTAGTTGATTGGGTATGACCAAAGAATGAGCAGAAAATTAAAAGTTTTCTAGGATTGGCTGGATACTACCGCAGGTTCGTTGAGGGTCTCTCTAAATTGTTGAGTCTATTGACGAGTTAACCAAGAAAAGGGTAAAGCTTGAATGGTCAGATAAATGTGAGCAGAGCTTCTAGGAACTGAAGCAGCAACTCATCACTGCACTGGTGTTGACGATTCCTTCAGGTGAGGAGGGTTTCGTGATTTACAATGATGCATTGCATAAAGGGTTTGGCTGTGTTCTGATGCAGCAAGGGAGAGTTATAGCATATGCCTTACGTTAGTTGAAAGATTATGAGAAGAATTACCCTACCCACGATCTGGAGCTGGCGGCAATAGTGTATGCACTAAAGATTTGGCGGCTTTATCTTTATGGGGGTAGGTGTGAAATTTTTATCGACCACAAGAGTTTGAAATACTTTTTCATGTAGAAAGAATTGAACATGAGGCAGAGAAGATGGATAGAGCTGATAAAGGATTACGACTGCATCATCAGTTACCACCCAGGAAAAGCTAATGTGGTGGCTGATGCCTTAAGCCGAAAATCCATGGATGCATTAGTATCTGTAGTGGGGATCCAACATTCGATTTAGATGGATCTAGAAAGAATAGGGATAGAACTCATGGAAGGTGACCATCCGTCTTTATTGCCAATCTAGTGTTGCAACTGACTCTACATGAAAGAATTGAAGCAGCACAAAGGAGTGATGCAGAATTGGTAGAGCTGATAAATAAAGTACAGGATGGTCTGGAGGAAGATTTCAGTATCTCAGATGATGGGGCATTGAGGTTCCATACCAGGTTATGTGTACCTGTCGATTATGAGATTAAGAAAGTGATTTTGGAGGAAGAGCAACGATCCTTGTATACAGTACATCCTCACAGCACTAAGATGTATAAGGATCTTCGGGATTCGTTTTGGTGGAGCGGAATGAAAAGAGAAATTACCGAGTTTGTAGCACAGTGATTGATATGCCAGCAGGTGAAAGCTGAGCAACAGAGACCGGTAGGATCATTGTAACCGCTGTATATTCCTGAGTGGAAGGGGGAGCATATAGTGATGCATTTTGTCACTGGGTTATCGCCTATGCTTCATGGACAAGACGCCATTTGGGTAGTGGTGGATCGACTTACGAAGACTGCCCATTTCCTACCTATCAAGGTTAACTACTCCTTAAACCGATTGGCAAAACCTTGAGTATATGTGATAGGTTTCAATTGCATATGTGATAGGTTTCAATTATACTCACTAGGTTTGTTAGAAGTGAATCTTGAGTTATTTGACGGATTTGACATTATATTGTAATCACGGTTCGGGTTGTGAACTGGGTAAAAAGGAAGCTGTACCTCTTGTAAGCAGCAAATGTAAGGGAAGCTCCATCCCAATTTAAGGAGTAGGGATTATAGTTGAATCCTTGAGTGGGTTGCTTAAGGCGAGGACGTAGTCCGGGTTGGCTGAACCTTGTAAAATTGCGTTTGTCTTCTCTCTTCCCTTATCTTTTTATTTTTCGCATTGCATTTTATTACTCGTATTTCATGTGTGTATGTTTGAATAACTCCACATGCACTTAATTTGGTAAAAGAATTCATTGATAAAATAAATTTAAATCAGCCTCTAACCCCTACATTTAATTTGTTAAATATAGAAATTGGGATTAAGTGGTAAATAATCTGAAAGAATTTGAAAATACCCAATTCACCCCCCCTCTTGGGATTACACCTAAATCAACAATTATCAAACCGTACTTGATCTATGTAATCATAAATTAATCTGGCATACTTATATATATACTGTGAAATATTCATACTCAAGCCACACAAGTGAGTATTACTTATTCTATCTATCTGGGAGAAAACATATTTTGCTGAAAAATAATATTAAAGGAACTTCTAGGGTTTACTCTTCCCAAAAATACACATTAATTTTTAAACACCATTTCCATATACCTGATTATCCAAAAAATCATACATATAATTTCTGTGATCAAATACTACATTTTAACTGGTAAATTTTCTAAAATACTTGACATAATCTATCCCCTTACTTGATTCCTGGAGAAATTCTTGTAGGGATCCTAAAATAGTACTCGTGGCGTTTCGCACAAAACCCTGTATTCATATACCTTAGTTTAATCAGCTCAACCCCGGAATTATAACCATTTTAACTTTCCTAGACCCACATACCCCTAATAACTAGTTAAACTTTAAAAACAACTGTTATAATTCATCTTTTGTACCCTAACTTTGAAGTGGTTCCTAGGAAGCCTATACAACGGAACCACACCAGTTAAACTACGAAGAATAGATGCCGAGATCCCAAGACGATGTTTTCCTTTGATTCGGGCTAAATTCAGGTGAAATTTCAAAGCACAAGAGAGAGAGAGAGAGAGAGAGAGAGAGAGAGAGAGAGAGAGAGAGAGAGAGAGAGAAAGAGAGAGAGAGAGAGACCGTGTTTTAATTTTCTATGAAAAAATGAGCTTAAACCCTATTTGTAAGTTGTTGTATCGACGGTTTGGTTTTTAACCAAACCTTTTACCATATTTTCACCCTTAACGATCCTTGGTAAATCGAAACCGTCAACAGTTTTCTTGAGCTTGATAAAATTGTCGACAGTTTGGCCTCACCAAACCATACTCACACAAAACCGTCGACAATTTTCCTGAGGCTCCCTCAAACTATTAACGATTTGGTCCTACACCAAACCAAATTCTCCTTTTTCTTTATTATTTTTATTATTATTATTATTTTCCAGGTCTCTAGATCCTCCCCTTTTTATAAAATTTCGTCCTTGAAATTTGTTATTTAGCACTTATAACAACATTTGGGAAAATCGTTGAAATTTTATTAATTACCCTCACTTATAGGGGAGGAATACCGTGGTTACACCAAAGGCTTCTGGGGGATTACAATTAGTCACATAAAAAATCTTCCAAAACCCACTCAAAAAACAAAACTATTACATGAAAATCTACAATTAAATACATCTAACCTTACTCTAAACATACTTACATACCACTAAATTCTTACTTGGACTATTTTATTATCTGTCTAACTTTGAGCCTTGCTGAATAAGTGTGGGTACCTCTAGCGCATCTCCTCTTCTAGTTCCCATGATGCTTCCTCAATTGCATGATTGCACCGAAGTACTTTTTACCGGTGGAATCTCCTTGGTGCATAGTTCTCGCTCTTTCTAATTTAAAATTTGAACTGGCACTTCATCATACGATAGAGTATCACCAAACTCCAGTACCTCATAACTTATTATATGTGATGGATTTGGGACGTATTTCTTTAACATAGACACATGAAATACGTCGTGGATTCTAGATAACACTGGGGGTAACGCTAACCCATAGGCAACTGGACTAATTCTTTTTAATATCTCGAATGACCCAATGTACCTAGGGCTTAGCTTACCCTTCTTACCAAATCTCATCACTCCTTTCATTGGTTCGATTTCAAAAACACGTGATCTCTTACATCAAACTCCAACTTCCTTTGACGAGTGTCTGCATAACTTTTCTTTCAACTCTAAGCTGTTTTAATTCTTTCCTGGATAATCTTGATTTTCTCAGAGGTTCGTTGTATGATTTTTGACCCTAAAATTTTCCTTTCACCAACTTCATCCCAATATAATGGAGTCTGACACCTCCGATCATATGGTGCTTCACACGGTGCCATCTTAATACTGGTCTGATAACTATTATTATAAGCAAACTCCACCAGTGGCAGATACTAAATCCAGTTGCCCCAAAAATCCAGCACACAAGCTTACAACATATCTTCCAAAATCTAAATGGTCCTTTTTGACTGTCCATCGATCTGGGGGTGAAATGTCATGCTAAAAATCAACTGGGATCCCAAAGCCTTCTGTAAACTATTCCAGAATTGAGACGTGAATCATGGATCTTAGTCTGATATGATGGACACTAGTACTCCATGGAGTCTAACTATCTCTTGGATATATAACTCTGCTTATCTACTCATGGAGTTGTTAGCCCTAATTGAAAGAAAATAGGCAGTCTTTGTCAAACGGTCCATGACTACCCATATGACATTTTGCCCATGTTGTGCTGGTGGCAATCCTGTGACAAAGTCCATGAAGATATGCTCCCACTTCCATTTAGTAATATGGAGTGATTGCAATGGTCCTGCTGGTCTCTGATGCTCAGTCTTTACCTGCTGACATGTCAAACACTGCTCTACATATCGGGTAATTTCTTTTTTCATATTACTTCACCAGAAGGACTTCTGCAAATCTTTGTACATTTTTCGTACTTCCTAGATGTACCATATATAGGGAATGATGCGCCTCTTCCAATATAATCCTTTTAATTTCAACATCATCAGGTACGCATAACCTGGTACGAAACCTTAAAGCTCTCTCCTCTGAAATATTAAAATCTGCTCCCTGTCCACTTTGCACTTTATCCCTAATCTTTACCAATTTTGCATCTTACATATGAGCAATCTTAATCCTCTCCAATAAAGTGGGATGAAGTATTAGATTAACAATAAATTCCTAGTGATTACCCTCTACAAGCTCCACACCAAGTCTTTTTAGATTCATTCTGATATGATATTGCGCCACCACTGTTGATACTGAGGCACTCACTGACTTCTGACTTAAGGCATCAACTACCACATTAGCCTTCCCTGGGTGGTAACTGATGGTACAGTCGTAATCTTTAATCAATTCCGATCACCTTCTCTATCTCATATTCAACTTCTTCTACATGAAGAAATACTTTAAACTTTTATGATCAGTGAATATTTCACACTTTTCACTATACAGATAGTGCCTCCAAATTTTCAATGCATACACCACTGCAGCCAATTCTAAATCATGTGTAGGGTAGTTCTTTTTATATTCCTTAAGTTGCCGAGAAGCGTATGCCACAACTTTTCCTTGTTACATCAGAACACACCCCAGTCCTTTCTAAGACACATCATTATAAATCACGGAACCATCATTTCTAGATGTAATGGTCAAAACTGGAGCAGTGACGAGTCATTGTTTTAGTTCCTGAAAACTTCGTTCATAGTCATCAATCCACTCGAATTTCACATTCTTCCTTGTCAACCGTGTCAGAGGACCTAATAGTTTAGAAAATCCTTCTACAAACCATCGGTAGTACCTTATTAGACCCAAGAAACTTCTGATCTCCTGAACATTCTTTGGTCACACCCAATTCACTATCGCTTCTATCTTTCTCTGATCTATAGAAATATCATCCCCGGATATCACATGTCTAATGAATGAAACTTTCTTTAGGCAAAATTCGCATTTTATGAATTTAGCATAAAGCTTTTTTTCTCTTAACATCTATAACACCATCCTCAAATGATTTTTGTGCTCGTCGAAACTCTTCGAATAAACCAGAATATCATCAATGAAAGCCACTTTAAACTGGTCCACATATTCATGGAAAATCTTGTTTATTAGATCCATAAATGTCACACAAGCATTCGTCAGTTCGAAGGGCTTAACCAAGAACTCATAGGGCCATACCTGGTTCGAAAAGCCGTCTTTAGAACATCCTCTGATTTAATTTTCACCTGATGGTACCCGAATCAAAGATCAATCTTGGAATATACCCGTGTTCCCTATGGCTGGTCAAACAGTTCATCGATACAGGGAAGAGGATATTTATTCTTAACTGTCACTTTATTTATTTCCCCGTAGTCGATACACATCCTCATTATCTTGTCTTTCTTTTTTACAAACAAAATCGGCACTCCCCAGGGGGACACACTAGGTCTGATAAACTCCTTATCCAGTAATTCCTGTAATTGCTCCTTTAGATCCTTTAATTCAGTTGGAGTCATTCTATAAGGAGCTTTAGATATGGATGTCTTCCCTAGAAGTAAGTCAACAGTAAATTCAATTTCACGATTAGGAGGCAATCCTGGTAAATCCTCTAAAAAGACATTTGAGAACCACCTTACTACCGGAATATCTCCAAGTTTCAACTCTCCTCTTAGCACTTCCTTTATATAGGCTAAGTACCCCTGGCATCCATCTAGAAGTAGCCTCCTTACTTGAACAACTAACAATAGCTATGGTGAGGAGTGCACACACCACCTCACAAATCTATACTCTTACTCCCAGGAGGTATGAATTCTACCTTTTTCTGATGACAATTGATACTTACATAGTTAGCGGCTAGCTAGTTGATCCCTAGAATCATGTCGAATCCGTGCATATCAAGAATTACGAGATCAACTGGTAACATTCTTCCTTGAATATTCACTAGATAGCCTTTAAGCACCTTCCTACACACCACTTTTGCTCCTGTCAATGTAGCCACAGATAATTTGGCATCAGGCTTCTATCCCACACAGTCTAATATACTCCTGAGAAACAAACGAGTGTTCTGCTCCTGAATCAAACAAAACAATAGCTTTAATTGAAAACAAAGAAACAGTACCTGTCACCACATTATCGGCTGCTTCTGCGTCTCCTGGTGTCAAGGCATAAACTCGCTCCTGTGTGGTATTCCTCTGTTGGCCACCTCGGGGTGTCTAGTTATTCCCTCAGAATTGTCTACGAACAAGAGCATTATTCGGTTGCACATGACAGTCTTGTGTCATATGACCAGGTCTAGCACACTTATAATAGGCATTCCTTTCTGCTCGACACTCTCCCACGTGCCTTCTACTACATCTAGGGCAAATAGGATAGGTCTGATCACCCTAATACCCATGGCTCCCCATCTCCTGTCTCTGACCCCCACTATTTTGATCTCTCCTTCACGGGCCTTGGCTGGTACTTGCTCAAAATTCAAGAGGCGCAAGCCTCTTCCTTTGATTTTGCATCCTAGCACCTCTCTGCAAGCTGGTCTTTATCACTGTGACTTTATCTGCTAACTCTAAGAAGGTCTGGACCTAGAATGTCACCACTTGCTCGTAGATACTCTATCTTAGGCCTCCCTTAAATCTCCTTGCCTTCTTTTCCTCATCTGGCACCATATACGGGGCAAAACGGGAGAGCTCAATGAATCTAGCTACATACTGTTGAACCGTAAGGTGCCCCTAGGTCAAATTTAGAAATTTTGCCACTTTAACATTCCTAGTAGTAGCGGGGAAGTACCGTTCGAAGAATATTTCCTTAAAGCATCTCCAAGTCAAAGCTATGGGTACCAGGCTCTATTCCTCCAGCAACTTCACTGATCTCCACCAGTGTTTAGCCTCCCTTGTCATCTTAAAAGTAGTAAACAACACTTTCTGCTCCTCGGTGCAAGGGAGAACTGCCAATGTCTCCTCAATCTCCTAGACCCAATTCTTTACCACGAATGGGTCGGCTCCTCCTAAGAACAATGGGGGATTCATATGGGTGCATTACTCAATCGTGTAGCCCTGGTGAGCTAGTGGGTAGACATGTTCCCCTGAAGTTTGCACTACCTATGCCATAACTTGTTGGGCAACACTACGCAATACTGTATCAGAATCACTGCCGCCCATACTGGAAGGCCCTGCATCGTTACCACCACCAGTGTGTGCATTGCTATTCCCATGGTCCATCCTGAAAATAGAACAAAATAGCCTGAGATTCCTAACTTCATAACACAACTAATGCATTTATCTAACTAAGAACCATAAGATATCCTCATACAACCAATCAACTTAACGTCCTTATTTCCCAATTTAAGGTTTAGTCTTACCACTCGGAAACAAAAACTAATGACAGTTTACCATGGCTTTCCTAAAACAGTCGTTTGAGGAAAAAAAATCACAAAAACCATCATGGAGTTCCTGCCTCTAGGCTGCGAGACAAAACCCTAATGAAAATTAAGGTGTAGTCCTAAGAGGCGGGGTGAATTGGGTTTTTAAAAGTTTCTTTTAAATCTTTTTACAAATTCACAACCTTTTGTAAACTTAGCAAACACACAAGAATGATTTGATTTTTAATGCTTAACTAAACCAACCACAATCCACACTTAATATCAACACAAGCCAATGATTCTTAATGAGATACTTTCAACAATGTCAATCAATCAATCAATCAGCCAATCAACAAGTTATTTAACTAATATATAAGTTTCAGCAGTACTTCCTTGATTCAACATTTGTATAACTCAGCATAGAGTTTGATAAAAGCCCTGTATTTATGGATTTTATGCACTTCCTTTTAACCAAGGTTTCCGTAAATGATTAATCAACGTACTCTCTTTAAGGTTTCCGCAAAAGATTAATCAACGTACTTCCTTAAATTAAAAGTGTTCTCAATCTCAATATTTTAGCTTCCTGCACTTAGATACACAACCAAGTAATTTATATATGTATATGCAGAAATTTAAAGAGTAAGGGCAGAGAGTGAGACCGAGCTTTTACGAGGTTTGGCTATACCCCCCTACAACCTCGCCATAGGCAAGACCACCTAAGGATTCCACTATAATGCTTCTTTACGGGTGAAGCAAACCGCTACAATCCCTCCTTCAATTAGGGTGGAGTCCCCTCTCCAAGTGATACCCCACGCTCGGTACAACAATTCAACCAACCTTGAATCGTCAAAACAAGAGAAATAAGAAATAATTTGGTGTACAATGACGCTCTCAAAAGAGTAGATTAGTACAATTGAAATCTATATACTTTAATCAAAATCACAATATAGAAAGATGAAGCCCAAGAAGATATCACCAGGGTTCTTTCTTAGATTGTAAAACTCAGTTAAAAACACAAGAATTGTGGCCTTTAAATCGAAAAAATCTTAGTAAGAGTATAAGCAAAAGTATTCAATGAGAGAGCTTTGAAAATATGAGAATTGAGATTGATTTTCTTGTTGGGTTATTTTAATTCTTGAAATCAACATGTATTTATAGAGTTACAAAGTATATTTTCATGTTGCCCAAGTTGCTTGGAGTGTTCCCCAAGTATTGAAAGAGTTTGGAGCCCAAGAAATCTATTTTGGAAATATTCCCTCGCTGTTCCAAATTTGCAAAATCGAACGTCAGTCGCCTGAGGGGTTGGGTCAGTTGCCTGAGCCTTTAATTCATTATATTTTTGCATCACAGTATAGGGTCAATTGCCTGATTAGGTTCTGTTTGTTTGTCAGTCACCTGAACAGACAAGGGTCAGCTACTTGACAACTTCGACCACCCTTCAGTATTTTGATCAGTACTTTTTTCTATACAACTCAAAATTAGACGTTCTTGGTATCAGCAAAAAGATAAAATAAAATTCCACAACTTTCAAGTTTAACAAATTTTAAGATAAGGAGTGTTTGATAGAGAAAAGTGCACATCAATGCAGATATATGAAAAATAACAAAATTTGGAAAATTCTATTTTGGTGCTTTTCATTCCAAAAATAATTTTAACCTTTTTGAAATAACTTTTGACCTTATAACAATATTTTCCAAGTATTTTAAAAGGTATCTAGGTCCAAGTATTTCACCTAAGAGCTTCATATATCCATATTGAAATCATTTGAAGTACTTATATGAGACTCTTTCAAGACTAACTTTCTAAGCTCTAAGTCTTCATGTATTTGTTTTGCTCTTCAATGTCTTCATATATTTGCTTTGATTCTTTTTATTTGACTTGAATTCAAGTTTTAATAGAATTGAGCTTCATAAAATCTTGAAGCATTAAGTTTGAGCTTTTAACACTCTTGTCAAGCACTTGATATTGATCATAATCGTTTCGAGTCACTTGATCTTGAATACTTGAGTCCCGAATCATCACTTAACCAAATATGTTAAGTTCCTCCGATTTGTTATCATCAAAACAAGATTTTAAGCCTTATAAGGCCAACAATCTCGTCCTTTTTGATGATGACAAACAAAGAGCAAAAAATTGAGTAAGCCTTAAAAAGGCCCCCTTACAATAAGCATCAACTTAACAATATTTGCAATATCAAAATCAATATCAATTTCAATATCATGCTCATATACATCATTTCATTGTTGAGCCAATATTCAGCAATTCATATCAATTCATTGTAAGCCATATACATGCTTAAGTATGTAGAATCATACTCAATTTTTGCCCAAAAATTCTCCCCCTTTTGACATCAATCAAAAAGAGTAAGATATCAAGAAAAATATATAAATACCAAGGCAATGAGCAACCATAATTAAAAGTATATACATATAAATATCTAGTGAAGGCACAAAATAGAAATTTGCATTCATCATGCATAAAAAGATAAACAATAAGTCTCAAAGTAGTATGAGAAAATACAAAAGATTGTATATTTGAGTTTTCAATAATTTTCAGTAATGAACATAAATCATGACAAGTATAACTCCCCCTGAATGAAATGTATTTCATATTCAATAAATTTAGAATTTCATTCTTGAAGTACAAACTATGTTTCTTGTATAATATGAATATAAATATCATGAGAAGTTATCATCATTATCAGTCATCATTAACAATCATCAATGTCAGTCATGCTTTTAAACTTATCATGTCATGCTCATGCTCAGTTTGCTCACATTTAGTTTTGCTAAATTTTATCCCCCTTTTTATATCAACAAAAGGACAAACCGAAAGAAATATTATGTAAATGTACTAAGGACCAAAAAAATTTCAAATTTAGATCACAATAACAAGGTCTATAAGCAAGCATATATTTCAATCAAAACATGATCATTCATCATTCAGCATAAGAAAATTTATTATCAATATCATATCATGCACATGGATACCAATATGTTGTCATGCTCAAATATCAATTAATATGCTCATGGATACCAATATATTTCATAGATACCAATATATTTCATATATACCAATACTAATATCATATCATGCACTGCTCATGGATATCAATTTATTTCATAGATACCAATTTATTACATATAATTTATATACCAATTTATTTCATACTTAAATTTTCAACTCAAATCTCTCTCCCCCCTTTTGACATTAATAAAAGAAAGAAGGTTATCAATAAGCATATGCATTCTAATGCAAGGAGCAGCACAAGACAAATAAGCCTAATTCATCCATTGGTTGTGGCCAACAATGCCTTGTTTTATATTAATGATTTTCACACTAATGTCATCAATATTAATCTTCAAGAAAGATGTATTCCATTTCAGCTTTGTTCAATTTCTATCTTATTGGCTTCTTCTAACATGATCAAGGAGTTAAGGCTTTCATCTTGGTACCCATACATTCTTGGGTCTTAATGGTTTAACAGGTGATGTTTCTTTTATTCTCCAAACTTGTCTGATTTTTACACCCTTTCTTTTTAATGGACATTCAAACTTAATGTGTCTTTTCTCTTTACATAGAAAACATGTGGTATGTGTGTAAGCATTTGAGGAGGTGCTAGCATAATTTTTGGAGGCTTTTACAAAGTATCCCATGCAAGGGTTCTTTTTCTTTGTGTTCTCAACTCCATTGAATCCTATGCCTTCTTTATTCAAGGACATTCTTTGTGTACCAATTATTTTATCAAGATTTTCTTTTCCTTTAGTGAAGTTGTAGATGATTTTAGCTTGATCCTCAATTTTTCTCTTAAAATCATAGAATTCTGAATTTTGCAACCCTTTTCTTGATTTTGAGACATTTTGCTGATTTTGTTTTCTAGTTCAGAAATATATAAATATTTCTCATTTTTCATAGAGGATTAAGATCGTAGATCTTCTATTTCTTTCATCACTTTTTCATTCTTACTTTCTAATCTCTTGATTTTTAAATCCTTTTATCTTTCAACAAGATTTTTTTATTCTAATTTTTTCATTACAACTTCATTCTTATTTTTCAACAATGTATACCATTTGGTCACTTTAACTAAAATCTTATGAACCTTGAATATTTCACTTTATAGTTCTTCATAAGATGACATACTCTCATCATTAGATTCATTAGATGAATCATCACTATAATCGTTAAATAATTTGGATGAGGAGCTTTGTTCTTCATCATCGTCCCATGTCATAAAACAAGCAACCTCTTGGTCACTTGATTCACTATCTAAACTACTTGTACTAATATTATCCCATGTAGTGGCTTTCATTGCCCTTTTCTTTTTCTTTTTGGAATCTTTCTTAAGTTGTGGACAATCCGGTTTTATGCGTCCAACTTTCTTACAATTATAATGTGTTGGAAGTTTAGCCTTTATTTTCTTCTTACTGATTTCCTTTTCTTCATCTTCATATGATTTTGAGTTCCAGATTTTTCTTGTAAATTTATTCTTCTTTTCAAGAATTTTTGCAAGTTTCTTGGTTATAAAAGCTATTTCATTTACATCCATCTCTTCTTCATCTTCATCACTAGAGCTTTCATTTGAGGCTTTAAATGCAATGGATTCCTAGGCTTTAGATTTTCCACTTCTTTCGTTTATTGTCGTCTCATAGGTAAGAAAAGATCCAATTAATTCATCTAGTGGGTATTCTTAAGGTTTCTTCCTTCCGTTATAACTATGGCTTTGGGTTCCCAAATGGGTGGAAGACCTCTAAGGATTTTTCGGATTATCTCATAAGTAGAGTAGATTTTCCTTAAGGCATTAGGAGTTTATGATATGAGTGAACCTAGTGTACATATTTGTAATAGATTTATCCAGATTCATCTTAAAAGCTTCATATTCTCTAGTAAGCATGTCAATTCTATTATTTCTCAATCAACGGTACCTTCATAGGTTACCTCTAGTTTGTCCCATATCTCTTTTGCTGTTTTGCATGCCATGACCTAATTAAATTTATTTATATCCAGAGCACAATATAAGACATTTATAGCACTTGAGTTAACTTGCAAAATCTTATGGTTGTTTTCGGTTATGTAATTTTTCTCTTTGGGTATTTCTTTTCCATCTACAAGTTTGGTAGGGATAAGATCACCATGTGTGACAACCCTCCATGCTTTGCAGTCCATGGTTGGAAGGTGGATTCTCATTCTTTGTTTCCAAAAAGTATAGTTAAGACCACAAAAGATCGGAGGTCTGGTTGAAGATTGACCCTCTCCAAAGGGAGCTACGCCTATGTGTGCCATTTATATCTTTATATAGCTTCTAATTAAGATTTGCTATACCCCCTCTCTGATACCAATTGAAAACTAAGGTATAGTTCCAAGAGGGAGGGGGTGAATTGGGTTTTTAAAAGTTTCTTTTAAATCTTTTTACAAATTCCCAACCTTTTGTAAACTTAGCAAACACGCAAGAATGATTTGATTTTTAATGCTTAATGAAACAGACCACAATCCAAACTTAATATCAACACAAGCCGGTGATTTTTAATGAGATACTTTCAACAATGTCAATCAATCAACCAATCAACAAGTTATTTAACCAATATATAAGTTTCAACAGTACTTCCTTAATTCAGCGTTTGTATAACTCAGCGTCGAGTTTGATAAAAGCCATGTATTTATGGATTTTATGCACTTCCTATTAATCAAGGTTTCTGCAAACGATTAAACAACGTACTCCCTTTAAGTTTCCGCAAAAGATTAATCAACATACTTCCTTAAATTAAAAGTTTTCTCAATCTCAATATTTCAGCTTCCTGCACTTAGATACACAACCACACAATTTATATATGTATATGCAGAAATTTAAAGAGTAAGGGTAGAGAGTGAGACTGAGTTTTTACGAGGTTCGACTATACCCGCTTACGTCCTCGCCTTAGGTAAGACCACCTAAGGATTCCATTATAACGCTTCTTTACGGGTGAAGCAAACTGTTACAATCCCTCCTTCAATTAGGGTGGAGCCCACTCTCCAAGTGATACCCCACACTCGGTATAACGATTCAACCAACCTTGAGCCATCAAAAACTGTAAGGGAAACAAGAAACAATTTGGTGTGCAATGACACCCTCAAAAGAGTAGATTAGTACAACTGAAATCTATATACTTCAATTAAAATCACAATATAGAAAGATGAAGCTCAAGAAGATATCACCGGGGTTCTTTCTTAGATTGTAAAACTCAGTTAAGAACACAAGAACCATGGCCTTGAAATCAACAAAATCTCAGCAAGAGTATGAGCAAGAGTATTCAAGGAGAGAGCTTTGAAAATATAAGAATTGAGATTGATTTTCTAGTTGGGTTATTTTAATTCTTGAAATCAACATGCATTTATAGAGTTAAAAAGTATATTTTCATGTTTCTAAAGTTGCTTGGATTGTTTCCCAAGTATTGAAAGAGTTTGGAGCCTAAGAAATCTATTTTGGAAACATTCCCTCGCTGTTTTAAATTTGAAAAATCGAAGGTCAGTCACCTAAGGGGTTGGGTCAATCACCTGAGCCTTTAATTCAGCGTATTTTTGCAACACGGTATAGGTTCAGTCCCTTGACTTTGAGAGGTCAGTCGCCTGACTAGGTTTTGTCTGCTTGTCCATCGCCTGAATAGACAAGGGTTAGCCGTCTAATAACTTTGACCACCCTTTAGTATTTTGGTCATAATGTTTTCTATACAACTCAAAATTAGATGTTCTTGGTATCAACAAAAAGCTAAAAGAAAATTTCACAACTTTCAAGTTGAACATTTTTTAAGATAAGAAGTGTTTAATAGAAAAAATGCACATCAATTGGGATATAGAAAAAAATAATAGAATTTGGAAAATCTTGTTTTGGTGTTTTTCATTCCAAAAATAATTTTAACCTTTTTTGAAATAACTTTTAACCTTATAAAAATATTTTCCAAGTATTTTAAAAGGTATCTAGGTCAAAGTATTCTACCTAAGAGTTTCATATATCCATACTAAAATCATTTGAAGTACTTACATGAGACTCTTTCAAGACCATAACTTTCTAAGCTCTAAGTCTTCATGTATTTGTTTTGCTCTTTAATGTCTTCATGTATTTGCTTTGATTCTTTATATTTGACTTGACTTCAAGCTTCAATAGACTTTAGCTTCATAAAATCTTGTAGCATTAAGTTCGAACTTTTAACACTCTTATCAAGCATTCGATATTAATCATAATCACTTTGAGTCACTTGATCTTGAATACTTGAGTCCTGAACCATCACTTAACCAAATATGTTGAGTTCCTCTGATTTGTTATCATCAAAACAAGATTTTAAACCTCGTAAGGCCAACACCTAAATTCCAATCTTATCCTCGAATAATGACTTACTAAAATCTTGATCTACCCATTTCCTACCTTCACCAAAATCCATTCCTATACTCTGGTATTGTTTTCCGCTGTGCACTAAAGTCTACAAAACCTAGCAACCTAGGCTCTAATACTACACTGTAACAACCCAAAAATTATATTGTCATGAATATAAAAATAATAGTAAATCTGTTCTAATATCAAACTATAATGACCCTATGAATTCTGGATCTAAAAATATGCTCCGATACCAATAATAATAATATCTACAATGTAACGACCTCTTTATTTATCTATTATATATATATATATATATATATTAACTATTCTGATACCCCCTGCTATGGGACTCGAGCCTCGGAAGGCACCGGGGTGAATTTGAATATAAAATCATACCTATACAGCAAAAACATAATCCATACATCCATACAGCCATACACACCATACAATACCAGAAATCCGTATTTCTATAACATAACTATATAACACATCTCTCTCCAAAATTCCTGTCCCAAAATACAAAACCCTATATAAACTTACCCTCTAAACCAGGGTAATCAATATACTCTCTATCCGCGAACCTGATCTGCTCACCCAACTGGCTCACCTGAAAATGTTAAAGTCATAGGGTGAGTCGACGCTCAGTAAGTGGAAATATACTATTACTAGTGTGTGGCAACTAAGTTAAGAATAATGTTTAAATAACAACTGAACTGTAGTACAATAATAAATCTGTAAAGCATATCTTTCTTTTCATAATTTAAAATATAACTGTATCATCTGTGTTTTCTACTTTTCATACTACTAATATCATACTATACTCATCATATACTGTAAATTTATATACATATACATAACAATGTTTTATCCCTGGAACTCTGTATGTCATGATTTGACCCCTCATGACAGGGTTGTGCGGCCCGTAGGCGGGACTTAATCTGGTCAGCCCTCCAAATAAGTCAATATACTCTACACTACCTCGGCCCAGCCAAACTACATCCACTCCTAGGCTTGGGATTGGCTGCTACCTCGTCAAACAGGCCCCCTCCATCCAGTGAATTGGGGAGCTACATACTCTCCAAGCATGGTCGACGGTACCCACATACTATCTGAGATATGTGGTTGCACTCTATCTGTATATAGTAACGGTACCGTGCTTTGTATTCTTTATTTGTATCTGTCTGTATTCTTTTCTCAGGGATCTGATACTATATATATATATATATATATATACATATATACTCTTTTACTATTTTCATCATGTTTCCAAAATTACCATAACGCTATCTTTCTGTACTGTAAATACCGTAATCTTTGTAGACTGTATATGTAGCATCTTGATGCTATCTCTGTATATCTATCTATATACTCTATCTATATACTCTGTCTGTATACTCTGTATGTTATGGTAATAGGAAACATGACATATTATAAACACTGTATATACTGTCTGTAATAAGCTGTAATATATACTGATCTGAGTAAAGCTGTAATATACTAATTTGGATAAATATCTGTGATATTCTAATCTATATAAAACTATAACATACTGATATGAGTAAAACTGTAATATATTGTTTTGGATAAAATATCCATAATATACTGTCTATATTTGTGTAATCAGTATAGTATGATATACTGTAAAAACTATATAAATTCTTCATCACATAAATATCTACTCAGGCCACACGAGTGTTTAAAACTCATATTCTGTAAAATTGGGCAATAACCTGGCATGTACATATGTGTAAAATCTTTGATAACATTATAAAAATTCCTAACATAGCATATTTCCCTTACTTTAGCTCTGAAAAGCCCTTACTAAATTCTGACCCTATACCCATAGAGTTCTCCACTCAACACCCTGAAAATCAAATCCCCCAGAACAAAACATCAGTATTTCTTCGTGTATTGTATTTCATATAACTGAGGGAAAGACAAATACTGAATCAAATGCCTTACCCTGAGATTGGGACGAGATCCAAACCAACTCCACCAACGATCAGCTCCAGTAGACTTACAGAGAACTTTGCCAGGAGCGTCGTGGTGGCTTCAGATCGTCGATTCGGCGTAAAACGAGCCCAAAATCGAAGAGAGAAGGGGAGGGAGTCATAGGAGAGAGAGAGAAAGAAGGGTTCTGCACTGATTTTTCATAAAAAAATTTGGGTTTTCACTATTTATAGAGTCGGATTCGTAGACAAGACACGTTACCTCGTCGACGAGTTCTTCAATAATTTCATTGACAAACTTCCTCCCTCGTCGATGAATTTCAGTCTGTACCAAAAACCCTTCTCGGTATTTTCTCGTCGACGAGTCGTAGCTTCGTCGATGAGGTCCCCTTGTACACTCGTTGACGAATTCCCTATGTTCGTCGACGAAGCCTACTGCCTCCCTTTTTTTTTGTGTTTCCATTTCCCTCTCTCTTATTATTTAAATACCATTATTTTTCGGGTCGTTACATACAATGTCAACCCAGACCCAAAGTGGGGTACCAGGGGTACTCCTATTCTTAAATACATACTATTCATGCAGCAGAAAACATAATGTACTTGAACCTCACATACAATACCAGAGTTCTACTATCTCCATAAATATATATACACGTCCCCAAAAATCCATAAAATATCCTAGGGATTCCATAACATATCCCCCAACTCAAAACACTTACCCTGAAATTTTTTCCCTGGATGGATTTAGCTAACTAATATCATGTATTACCCCCACATGATTGGTTGTGCAGCCTGTAGGCGGGAGTTAGCAATGGTTGGCCTACCACGCTAAGCCAAAACTGACTCATCTGTAAGCACGATTGGCCACCCCAACCAGGTTCGGACTGCTAGAAGAGATATACTACTCTTCAATGGCCCAATCGTCTACCATACATCGACACTTTATCTAAGATGTGTGGTGGCACTAATATGAAATAATGGATACGGTACCGTGCTCTGAATTTTAACTAATCCATTAGCATTCTGCTACCATATAATACATAATATAATTACATATCTTGTTTTCATATTTCTACGTAAACATAATACTGAAATTTTTTCCCTGGATGGATTTAGCTAGCTGATATCATGTATTACCCCCACATGATTGGGTTGTGCAGCTCGTATGCAGGATTTAGCAATGGTTGGCCTACCACGCTAAACCAAAACTGACTCATCTGTAAGCACGATTGGCCACCCCAACTGGGTCCGGATTACCAGAAGAGATATACTACTCTTCAATGGCCCAATCGTCTACCGTACATCGACACTCTATCTAAGATGTGTGGTGGCACTAATATGAAATAATAGATACGGTACCGTGCTCTAAATCTAAACTAATCCATCAGCATTCTGCTACCATATAATACATAATATAATTACATATCTTGTTTTCATATTTCTACGTAAACATAATACTGAAATTTTTTCCCTGGATGGATTTAGCTAGCTGATATCATATATTACCCCCACATGATTGGGTTGTGCAGCCCGTATGCGGGACTTAGCAATGGTTGGGCTACCACGTTAAGCCAAAACTGACTCATCTGTAAGCACAATTGGCCACCCCAACCGGGTCCAAACTTCCAAAAGGGATATACTAGTCTTCAATGGCCCAATCGTCTACCATACATCGACACTCTATCTAAGATGTGTAGTGGCACTAATATGAAATAATAGATATGGTACCATGCTCTGAATCCAAACTAATCCATCAGCATTTTGCTACCATATAATACATAATATAATTACATATCTCGTTTTCATATTTCTACGTAAAAACTATTGTACCATAATTTTTGAATAAACTATAATATCATAATTTCTAAATAAACTGCAATATCATAATTGATCACAGCATAAAGTCGGCTGAATTGTCACGACACTAGGTCGGCTGAACTATCACGACATTGAGTCGATTGAACTATCACGACACTGGTCTGGCTGAACTATCATGGCACTGGCTGGCTGAACTATCATGGCATTGGGCCAACTGAACTGTCATGGCACTGGGCCGGCTGAACTATCACATTATACTTAACAATATCATACTTTCTGTAATGTTTATAACATTTTCTAAAAATCATTATCAAACTGTACTTGTTCTTTTTAATCATAAAATAATCTGGCCTACTTATATATATACTGTGAAATATTCATACTCATGCCACACAAGTGAGTATTACTCTATAATATTCTATCTGCCTCGAAGAAAACATATTTTGTTGAAAAATAATATTAAATCAACTTCTAGGGTTTACTCTTCCTAAAAATACACATTAATTTATAAACATCATTTCCATATACCTAATTATCCAAAAAATCATACATATAATTTCTATAATCAAATACTGCATTTTAACTGGTAAATTTTCTAAAAATACTTGTCATAATCTATCGCCTTACCTGATTCCTGGGGAAATGCTTGCAGGGGTCCTAAAACAGTACCCGTAGCGTTCGCACAAAACTCTATATTCGCATACCTTAATTTAATCATCTCAACCCCGGAATTATAACCATTTTAACATTCCTAGGCCCAAATACCCTAATAACTAGTTAAACTTCAAAAACTACTTTATAATTCATCTTCCTTGCCCTAACTTTTGAGTGGTGCCTAGGACACCTATACAGCGAAACCACTTCAGTTAAACTACGAAAATTGATGCTGGGATCCCGAGACGATGTTTTTCCTTTGATTCAAGCTAAATTCGGGTGAAATTTCAAAGAGGGAGAGAGAGAGAGAGAGCACCGCAACCCTAGGAGGGAGGGAGGGAGGGAGAGAGAGAGAGAGAGAGAGAGAGAGAGAGAGAGAGAGAGAGAGAGAGAGAGTTTTAATTATCTATGAAAAAATGAGCTTAAACACTTTTTATAAGTTGCAGTCCCGAGGGAAATCGTCAACAGTTTTCTTGGTTTTTAACCAAACTTTTTACTGCATTTTCACCTTTAATGATCCTTGGTAAATCGAATCTGTCGACGATTTTCCTGAGCTTGATAAAACCATCGACGGTTCGGCCTCACCAAACCATACTCACACAAAACCGTCGACAATTTTCTTGAGGCTCCCTTAAATCGTCAACGGTTTGGTCCTACACCAAACCAAATTCTCCTTTTTCTTTATTATTTTTATTATTATTATTTTTCGGGTCTCTACACACACACACACACACACACATTTATTTATTTTTCTTTACATTATTATAGTAGAAAAATCTATGGTACTTGTAATTATAGTAAACATGTGAGAAGTTATGTTATTTTCATAATATAAAAGCTTATGAATTTTTTTTATTTAAAACTTATGTTTTTTTATAGTTGGTAGTGCAGATTTGGATCCCTAGCGAGAGGCAAGCCCCCCAATCATGTGGGGATAGAGATATAATTATGCTTTGAGGCGAATTCGAGGTGGTTGGTGGAGCAAATTTGGGTTCTGCCCCTCCTGCTACAAATCCACTCCATTTACATCCCCAGATACAAGAAATTTGTGAAAATGTTGTCAATTTGTTGGGGACCACAATCATGACACAAATCATTGAGTTCACTTGAAAAACTAGATAAATCTTTTATCCAAAATGGCCACCCTTAATTGGTTCATGAAAAAAGGAAAATACGAAATAAAATACAAAATATCAAAAGGAACTGGATTCTATTTAGTTGTACTATATCTTAGATGAATCTTGTTCATTCCCATCCCTTAACTAGACAAGATTTTTTAGTCTTCCAACCAACTAATTTAGTACTTTGAATATGTATGAAGTATTAGCATTCTTTTGAATGAGAGGAGATACCATATGAAAAACAAAGAAACATAATCTAGTTATTTTATATGTAGAACTTACATATATTGGCCCAAATAGCAACCTAAGAGTGGGGGAGGGGGTTGAATTGGGTTTAATAAAAATTGAATGTTTGGTACAAAATTTAAGGCAAATTACATAATCAAGCAAGTCACACAAAATTACATAAATTTAAAGAGAGAAAGGAGGAGAAATTGCAAACTCTTTTTACAGTGGTTCGGTAGCAAGCCTATGTCCACTCTCTCAAGGCAAATCACCTTGAGGTTCCATTAATTTCCTTTGTTTTAATGTAGACCAAGGAAACCAATTTACACCTCTTATTTTCTACGGAGATAAGGAAACCAAAACAACCCTAGTTTTTTGGAGACTAGGGAACCAATTACAATAAATATTTACATGCAAATTTCTTCACAAGGAAGGATATGCAAACTTAAGATCACACAAGCTCTCATAAAATAATCAAAAATAAGAGTTTTCTAGAGTGTCTCTCAAAGATGAGTAATTTATAGCACAAAGAGAGATTAAGAGAGAATTGAAAGTAAGAACACTTGGATATTCAGCATGAATATGCTCTCTAACTTTCTTAAGGCTTTGGAGGGCATCTATATAGAGATTGGACAAAAACTAGCCTTTTCTGTCCATTGGAGACTTTTTTTCTTGTTAGGCTAATCAACCACTTACTAGGCTTGATCGACTGTTAGCTAGCCATCAAAAAGAAAAAGAAATGACTATTGTAGGCAAAAGTTGCCAAACCAATTAACTACCTCTAGCTTCTACCTAAATTGATCGACCACCTCTAGCTCTAAGGCCGAGTTAAATCTTCCTTTGATTCCAATTTTTCAGTTTCTTAGGTTTTATAAGTTAAAACATAATACAATTGAGAGAATAAAAGTACAAATAAATGGAACTTTAACTCTTCAAATCTTTCCTTAATTCTTCAACTTCAATGGCTTTAACCTATAGAAAAATAACTTACGCACAAAGCCATTACTACATAATAGGTTGTTATCATCAAAACTAGGTTAATGACACCTTGGGGTTAACAATATACTCTTTTCTTACACACCCTTTCCCTAAGCAAGGAGCTTGAAGGTGAGAGCTAGAATAATTGAAGCCATAAAAAGATAAACCCTTGGTAAAGAGATAATAATCTTTTCAACTGGTACAAAGTAAAGTAGCACAGGAAGGAAGAGGTACGTGAGTCAAGTTTTTCAAGTTCCAAGAAAGGTCGAGGATAACAAGAAATCTCCTTCACTAAGGTTAACCTAGAAAATATTCATTTACCATATGACAATGCTTTTGGGTATTAACTTGGTAATAACCAATTGGAAAGGTTCTAAGATCAATTAACGTACTCTTTTTGTTGCCTCAAAGACGATGATAATAAAAAAAAAGAATGGTTGAAACTAACTAGGTTCCTTGGTTAGGTTTGGTGGAGAAGTAGTGCAACATGATGATATCATTGCTAATGAAAATAGATATGAAGCCTAAACAAGTAATGAAAATAAGAGACTTCCCTAAGATTGATAGGTCTTCAGTATACAACACCATCTTATTTGGCCTAGTATGAACACAATTGGAGCAATCACCTCCACCCACCACTCTTGGTTAAGTTCTTAGCCAATTATGAGGTTGACTATCAAAGGGTAGATTAGGCAATAGCATTTAATATTATATGGATACAATGATAAATATGTCTAGGATCAATTCAAAAGTAATAACATGTCAACTTAACATAAAGCAAATTAATGAACAAGTGCACTAGAAAAAGGGATTTTTGTGGCAAACAAGTTGAGGTCATTAATGCAAAGCAAGAAATTTATTGTACGGCAAATTTATTAAAGAGGTTAGGTACCTTGATTAGGCGATGAATGTGATCCTGGTAAAAAATTCAACTGGAATGGTGAACATGAATAAAATTCATTGACTTGCATTGAGCTTTCCTAAAAACACCTTTTTCCAACCTTGAATACATTAGCTCATTTGCTCCATCTTGAGTCATGAGATGCTTAATCTTATAGATGCTTTCTCAACCCATAATTAGATCATAATGCATCTAGAAGGTAGAGAGAATATGATATTCATAATAAAGATAAGATTCTACTTCTACCAAGTGAAACCCTTTAAGACTAAGAATCTAGGAACAACCTATTTAAGTTTGGTGGATAAGATATTCAAAGAGTAGGTCAACAAGATGATAAAAGGTTATATAGATGATGTATTAGTAAAGAGCTATAGAAGAGCACATAAATGACCTTAGTTTTTCTTGAACTTTGGCATTATATAGTGTGTATAGCGAATATCCAAGGGGGGGGGACCATAAATGACTTCACAAGGAAAACTTAGAATAAAATGGAAAAACCATCCATGGGGTTACTTGGTCTTCTTTGATGATGATAATCATCTTCTTCTTTCTCTTCCACCACTATTCAAACCATCACATATTCCATCATATTCCCTTTCATCATCATCCATCACTACCACCTTAACCATCTTTCATGTATTTTACTAGCTCATTACCAGCTCACATCATCTTCCCCATTATCACCTATCATGTTAAATACCATCGTCCATCACCACTGTTAACCTATCACTACCACCATCAAAATTTTCCTTTAGGCCCTAATCATATTAGCCTTTCATGTCCACCATATATATTATCTTCCTTATTGTCACAATCATCACCTTGCCATCCTCACCATCACCATCATCACCCAACTCTCATCATCATTATAATCACCAAGCCATCTTCACTATCATGATCATCTTAATTATCTCGTTTTCACCTTTCTTCTCTAATCTCCAATGTCTACACCCAATACAATAATAAAATCACGTTTGGCATGGTGGTCCTCGATGGCAAGTAACATCACCAACGTGGTGCCAACTAACAAGGCAAAGGCCATGGTAATCTAGCTTCACGTCCTGTTGCAAGTTGCAAGTGACTCTCAAAAGTTAATTTTTTAAAATTTACTTTCCTATTTTATTATATTTTTAAAATTTATAGTTTTTTCTTATTTAGTGATATGAAACCATATATAAGAAATCTAGAAAAATTTAAAATATAAATTGCAAAAAAATCCCAAAAAAATTTGACAAAAACCTAAAAATTCTGATTTGTTTCTATAAATTTCACAAAATATTAAAAATGGTTTTCCAAAGAGGCTTTATGCAAGTTTTGTAGTGCTTGTAGTTATTAATTCATTTGATCCATTTAGCTTTGCAATCTTGTTTCCTTTAGGAAATTCAGTACCTTATATATCTTGTGAAATGCGCTTGATTATCTTTTAGGACTCTAATATAAATGAATTAGACAATAGACACTTACAGAGCATGCACTAGCACCTTACTAAGAGGGATGCAAAGTGATATAATATTAAAATACAATTTTCAAATGCAAATTTTGAATTGTTGATTCGATTGATGATCATACATGATTAAAAGGTACTATTCATGGAATGGGTGTCTTTGGTACTATTACCAACTCTTTGCTAGTGACATTTCCAAACTCAACTCTAGCTTGCAAACCAAAGCCTGCTTTTTATTAATTGAACTTAAGTTTAGCTCTATCTCTATTTAATATGATTGTAATTAGGTAAGCTAGCTACACCTGGATTGGATAAAAACTTAGGACTACTCCATTAAGTTGGTAACGATAAAATAGACACATTGTTTTCATCACCAATCAAGACGTTAAGTCCTTAAAACCATATGTGTTGACAAGTTGGTGACTCCATTGGGTACTTTGGAGAATAGAGGCAACATAGTCATGGATTATCACCAATTGAATAAAATTTTTTTACCTTGTTTTATATAATTGATTATCAATTGATAGTGCATGGGACTTAAGAAAAACTTCCATAAGACAAACCTTCTACTTGAGCTTTTCTTTTATAGTCAATTAAGGGCATCAAGGACCACAACTCAAATTGAATCCTTTCTACTTAAAACTTGCAATGGATGAGGATTGGATACCTTGCTAACTCAAGAGAGTGATAGTAGGGGCAATTTGTAAACCTTTTTATCCTTAAAATTAGAGCCAGACATGCACATAAGATTCTTACTTGATTTCTTGTGATAGAGCCTTAGAGATGATCGAAAATATAAAGTTGCCAAAACAGGAGATAAATGCATCTTTCTTCTTTGTATGGATGTTGACTTGTATAATTGATGGTGATTTGTCTTTTGAGTTTTGCTTCTTTACTTATCAATTCTTTGTTATGCACGATTTAGTGGTTAAAATGCCAACATGCTTTCCCCCCTTTAAGTAAGAATAGGAGCTTTGGACATTGCATGCCTTCCTCACCTCCTCCAAGCTCTTGAGCAAAAACATTTATTTGCTTTTTTATTGATACACTCGACATATGAGCATTTATCCAATCATCCATATGCTTTATATGTAAGCATACATTCATCCATTAAGTTGCTTAAATGTATGAGCATTCAATGTTTGTCCACTAACATGATCAATATGTAAGTGATCAATCATCATTCATTCATTCATTAATTTGATCTTTATGTAAGTATCCATCCATTATTTATCTATATGCTCAAAGTTTGAGTATTCATCATGTAGGCACCCATATTCCTTATATATGTCAATTTTTAGCACGACATTTTGAGTCTCGCATGTCTACCATTTTAGTACCAAGGCATCCCTTTATGCATTAATCAATTTGTACCAAATGGGAGCATCGATCCATTCATTCAACCACTTATCTACACATTCATCCATAAATTCTATAGGAGAGTATTCATTCAAATGATAATCCATTTCTTTATTTTCTCTATATATAAGCATTCATCACCTACTCATTGGTTATTTCTATATGAGAGCGTCCATCCATTCATTTATCAATTTGCTTTATATGTGACCATTTATGATTCATTATTAATTTATTCACTCCATATTCCAATAGTTTTCATTCTTTTATTAGTCCATTCACTATGTGTGTGAGTGCTTGCTCAATTGTCTAATCTATAAGGGAATATCCTTTTATCCATTTCCTCCTTATTATCATTGTCTTATTAATTTATTATACATACGAACACCTTCTTATTCGTCTATGCATTAACCCATATGCTAGAATTCATTCATTAATGCATTCATTTTTTTCAATGTGTTATTCCTCCATTCATGCTTTTCTTTGCACTATGTATGAGCATTTATTCATGCTTTCATCCATTCACTTAACAAGCTAGATCCATTTATTCACTTAATATAAATACATTTATGCATTCATTCACCCATTCATGATATTATAAGCCTAGAAGAATCATTGTGCATACAGTAAGGGGTAGGAGCTTCTTCACATTTTTATAAGAGAGCTAAAACCATTAACTAAAAAGCTTATAATATCCCAATGTAGTGGCTTTCACTCAATTTGTATCTATGAGGATCTCCTATACATTAAAGGGCAAGAAATCTTTTAATTTTACAATAGAACCTTAAGCCCTTTAGAAGCCCTTATGCTTAAGCTACAATTAGTTCAAAATACAAATGAACTCAAGAATATCAATTGCTTAATGCCCATTTTAGTACCATGTAAGGGGATGCTTTCGTAATTCAGAGAAGTGAAGCTAGTTTGTTCTTCTAACCTTTTTATTCTACAATGTATGGCCTAGAAAGCTCAGGCCATTTATTGATCTAGAGTGGATGATTGGAAACCCTAAAAGGTATCAAGGTGCCTCTGAATAATGGGAAGGAGTGTTGAAGTCAATCTTATAGTTTAGCTCCTTAAGATTCTTACAACATGAAGAACATTTGCTTTTTAGCTATTGCAGTAATGGAAGGCCATGTATGGCCAATATTTAGTCAGCAACGTTGCCTTTTCTTTAAGAATACGACTAACATGGGGGCGACTCAAATTGGGGGTTGCAGGTATATCAATATTTGTTATAGTGGCTAAGTGGGTTATTGTTTATGCAATCTTTGTACACCTACCTAGGATGTTACATAAAATCTTGATAATCAACCATTTGGAATCAAGGTCTTGATTGGATACACAACAAGGAATGAATGTTGCTTAACTAATGGCTTAAAGGTCAGCTAGAAACTCAATATGTGAGATCTCCTAAGTTTGGAAAGCTAGATGTCACCTAAGGAAAAATTGTACTTAAACATTGTAGTTATTAAAACAAACTAAGATTTTGTTACAAAGATGTTTGGGAGGGCCTATAAATTTAAGGTGTCACAATCAAGTAAAGATTGGATTGCACTTTTATGGGAGACTGCAAAACTAAGAGTTACTTTTCACATATGTGGTATTTTGTAATAATGGAAAAATTGATGGGCATCATGGTGACCGAGTCTTAAAGATCCCTTGCAAGTTCCAGATGGGCCAATCACAAGGTAAAGAGCTAAGAAGATCAAGTAATGCAAGGATTGGAGCAATCCATTTGGGCCAAGTTTGTAAATTTATCAAGCAAGATCCCAACATTCAAGATGGGCTTGAAAGAAGAAGAAACAACTTTAATCCATGTGATATAGGCTACAGAGGGGGGCAGCATAGCATAGTGGTTTAGTGTAGACTCTTTATTTCATTAAGTATAGGCATATGGGCCTATTTAATTCATTAAGTGGACTTATTTTATTAGCTTTAGGTGTGTAGTTTAGGGTGTTTTGGGCTTGAGTTGTTCAGCCTATGTCTTTTAATTGATGTAGACCTTAGTGGGCCCTAGGGTTTCATGGAGGGGTTTAAAAATAGACTTGTAGCCACATTCTCCATAAGTTGAACGTGAATGAAGTTTTCTTCATATAAAATTTTCAATTTTCTTTACTTGTTCTTGATTGAACTAAGAACTTATCAAAGGCAAATCCTTTGTGGCATTCTTACCGAAGCTAGATTCTTGAAACAAGATTTCAATGAATCTAGATCATCTTAACTTGATTCTTGGATTTCTTGGGTAAGTTTTCAATTTGTTTATGGGTTCAAGGGATTTCGATCCCACGAGTTGACAAAAAAAATATTTAGGATCAACTATTTGAGAAAATTGTAGGTTTGATTTTAATTACAAAGATAAGAGACTATCACCATAAATGCGAAAGGGAGCTAGTTAACCAACTTGCCTGTAAATAGACATGTAATGAAGAAGTAAAGACACACATAATGTGATTAATTATCTAGTTTTGGCTTCTGCACCATTTGTCTCTCTTTTCCCTATCTTTATGTGCCTTTATTTCTTTATCTTTATATTTTTTCCCCCTCTATTTTTCTCTTAATCTCATCTATACTATTTTCAATCTCCAGGGTTTGTGGTGTAAGTGCAATGGATTTACCCAAGACCTCGGTAGTGGTTACCAACTTCCCTTTAACCAAATTGGCATAGAAAAGTTTTACAAGTTTAGGATAATAGCCTTTGGCTTGGTAGGTAATGAAAATTTTCCAACCAAGGTCCCTAAACATGGGTAGGATTTTGGGAAAATTTTATTCAAAAAATGAAGTATCAATAATTTTATGGAGAATTGGTTCCGTCAAACAGAGATGATCTTTGTATAGGCATTTAGCATGAGGAGTGATGAGCCATTGCTCAATGGAGGAGTCTTCACCAGTTGACGTTGAAGCCTTATGCCCAACCGTCTTTATTCAAGGCATCGTGAGTTCAAAAATGAACGTTAAAACCCTAGATTTTTATGAGGAAATGAAGTAGGGTGATGAGTTTTGAAGGTTAGTTGGATGTTTTTGAAGTGTAGGTGCACTAAGGATCAAAGGAGAACAAAGGAAGCAGAGAAGCAAAACAGGGTCAGTTGACTGGAGGCTTGACATTTTAGGGTTTGCGCACTATTCATATTTAAAACTCCGTCAGTTAGTCAACTAATCTCGAGGTCGGTCAACTGATCTTCGGGTGTATTTAAATTTTTTTCAGACAGTAGCACATCAGTCGACTGAGGCTTAAGGGTCAGTCGGCTAACCTCATATATATTTCAAGTTTTCTCTTAGCACTCATCATGTATCTTTCTAAGCAACTTCTCTACTGTGTAATAAGTCAAGTTCTCTTATTAAAGAAATAAATATTTCTTCTGGAAGAGGTTTGGTAAATATATCTAGCCATTGGTCACTTGTACTCATAAATTCAAGTATAATATCTTCTTTTTGCACATGATCTCTTAAAAAAATGATGCCTTATATCTATATGCTTGATTCTTGAGTGTGATATAGGATTTTTGGAGATGTTTATCGCACTTTTGTTATCACACTTTATAGGAATATCTGAATGCTCTAAATTAAAATCTTTTAATTATTGTTTCATATTGAGTGATTGTGCACAACAACTACTTGTTGCCATATATTCAGCTTCAATAGTAGACAAACCTATGGAGTTTTGTTTTTTAGAGAACCAAGAGGCAAGAAATCTTCCTAGGAAGTGGCAAGTACTACTTGTGCTTTTTCTATCAATCTTACATCCAATATAATCAGCATCTGAATAGTTGATCATCTCAAAGCTAGTGTCCTTAGGATACCATAAACCTAAGTCAATAGTTCCTATTAAATATCTTAAGATCCTTTTCACAGCTATTTGGTGAGATTCCTTAAGGGCTGATTGAAACTGGGCACACATACTTACACTAAATATTATATCCGGTCTACTTGATGTCAAGTATAGTAAACTTCCTATCATCCCTCGATAATATTTCATATCGATTGGTTTTCCCTTTTCATCTTTGTCAAGACTTATGGAAGTACTCATTGGTGTTCCTATAGGCTTGCTAATTTCCATGTCAAACTTCTTAAGCATGTCCCTTATATACTTAGATTGATCTATGAAAGTTCCATTCTTGGCTTGCTTAATTTGAAGTCCTAGGAAATAATTTAATTCTCCCATCATACTCATTTCAAATTCTTCTTGCATACATTTGGCAAAGTCCTTACATAAATCTTCGTTTGTAGCACAAAAAATAATATCATCCACATAGATTTGAATGATAAGCATATCCTGATTTTTAGTTTTAATAAACAAAGTGCTATCTATTTTTCCTCTAAAGAAGCCATTGTCTAATAGAAATCCACTTAATTCCTCATACCAAGCCCTGGGGGCTTGTTTCAGCCCATATAAAGCTTTTGTTAACCTAAACAAATGATTAGGTTTATGGATATCCTCAAATCCTGGAGGTTGTGCCACATAGACTTCTTCATTTATGAATCCATTTAAGAATGCACTCTTTACATCCATTTGATAGAGTTTAAATTCCTTGTGGGATGCATAAGCTAATAACATTCTTATAGCTTCCATTCTTGCTACAGGAGCAAAGGTCTCATCATAGTCTATTCCTTCTTCTTGATTATATCCTTGAGCCACTAGTCTAACTTTATTTCTTACTACAGTACCATTTTCATCCTTTTTATTCCTAAATACCCATTTTGTTCCAATTATTGAATGATCATTAGGTTTAGAGGCTAATTTCCATACTTTATTTCTTTTAAATTGATTTAACTCTTCTTGCATAGCAACTATCTATGAATCATCAGTTAATGCTTCTTCAATGTTCTTAGGTTCTTCTTGAGATAGGAATGCATAATGATTGCATATATTTTTCAATGAAGATCTAGTAGATACACCACGTGAACGTTCTCCTATATTTTGATCTTTTGGATGATTTCTTACAAATTTCCATTCTCTAGGTAGTTCGTAATTTTCTAAGGATTCATCATTTGAAGTAGGTTCATTTGTCTCATCCTTTACTTCTTTTATTTCTAAGTCTTCTAACTTTTGTGATGTTTCAGCTTCTTCAACATTTATTGTTTTAGTGAATGGATTCTCCTCATCAAAAGTTACATGTATTGATTCCATAATTGTGAGACTTCTTTTATTATAAATTCTAAATGCCTTGTTTTTTAATGCATATCCTAAGAATATTCCTTCATCTGATTTTGAATCGAATTTTCCTAAGTCATCTTTATCATTTAACACAAAACACTTACATCCAAATACATGAAAATAAGATATATTTGGCCTTCTTCCTTTCCATAGTTCATAGTATGTCTTATCTAGGCTTGATCTCATGTACACTCTATTCATTACATAGCATGCGGTATTTACCGCTTCAACCCAAAAATACTTTGGTAAGTGATGTTCATTTAGCATGGTTCTAGCCATTTCTTGAAGAGATATGTTTTTCCTTTCTACAATTCTGTTTCGTTGAGGAGTTCGTGGTGCTGAAAAATTATGACTTATTCCATGTTCATTACAAAATTTATCAATTTCCTTATTTTTGAATTCCCTTCCTTGACCACTTCTAATCTTTTGCTGCTCTGTATTCTGAATTTTACAGAGTTTTCTCCTTTGCCTTTCTTTTTCTCTTCTTCTCTGCTCTCTGCAATTTGGCATAGCTTCTCTAACCTTTGAGATTTTCTCAATTTCTATAGAACCTTCCTCCTCTAACTCTCTCCTCTCTTAATTTCCATAAGGTTTTTCTTAGCTCCCTCATGGTGTCTAGATACAGTGCGAGCCTCCCTATAGGGAGGCTGGGGGTCTTAATTGGTGTCAAAATGCCCCTCTTAATAGAATTTCCTATGCTGGTAGGGAATAACTTCTTTAAAAAACTTATACTACACCCATGTGATTGTATTTTTCATCGACATGTCACTTCTCTCTTCGTGCGCAGGTGGATTGGGCGAGGATGCTCTGGCTTTTCTAGTTGGCAAACCCGGAGTGGAGGAGCTAGAATCTTTATTATTTTTTTTTGTAATTTTTATGTGTGTTTTGATGTATGTACCCCCATCCCCTTTTGTACTGCAACATGTATTTGTACACTTCCACTTTCATTTCCTTGTATACTTTTCTATATTTTTATTTTTCAGTTGTATCCTTTTGTATCTCATGCTGAATTTACAATACCCATGTAACTTGGGTGTGTGCCCACTTTCTCATGCCTTTTCTTTTAATAAGATATGACTTTATGCAGATTTAATTTTAACAGAAATTCCACATCTGACCTGACCAAGTTTTCCTAGGAAACAACTGGCAATAAAATAGAACCTTAAGCCTAGACCAAAAATCGGTTTTAAAAACTCCATTTGAAACTTACAAGAGTTCATTCAAAAATCTTAAAGGACTCAATTTAAGATTTAGGACTTAAATTAAAAATTATGAGATTCAACAAAAAGTTTAGAATAATTAAAATTTAAAATTAAAATTAAAAGGACTCAATTTTTGAAAATATAGGACTTACTTCAGAATGTAGCCTAATGAAAGAGATTTATTTTGACATTACGGGACCTCAATTAAAATTAAAAAACTCAATGATGAAAATTAAGAGGACTTAAAATTTTTCCTAGAATACCATGACTCAAAATAGAAAAACTATTTTTAAAATAATTAGGACTCTAAAAACGAGAATCAAATTTTAAAAAGGACTTTATAAAATAAACCGGGACTCCAATCAGACTTAAAGTTAGCTTTACTATGTCCGGTCCTCTCAGAAAGACCTGGTAAAAATCAGGGTGTCTATGTTGACCTAATTGGTCATATCCCGTTTTGATAATGACAAATACACTTAGTATTGATGTTTGCACTGAGGCTTGCATGCAGGTTCACTCTACATGTGAAAATTGAATAGAATGCTATACCATGGTGGCGTATGGTGATCACATAGAAGATTGAAGAATATTGTTCCTTATTTGTAATTGTTTGATTATATTCTTCATTCAGGGTTGTCATTAATTATGGGTTGTAACACAATATGGCCTGTAATAATCTGCATAATGCATAATAGGAAAAATATGCTCAGAATGACCTTAGATGGACCTTAGGTTCCCACACTAAGTGCACAAAACCCCAATATAGTTCTCATATTATCAAGGAAATTTTAAAAGTAAACAAAAGGACCTTAGGTTAAAATCAAAAGGAATTTGGGCGACTGAACTGGCAAGTTAAAATTGCCTCGGGCGATTGAACCGTTGACTGGTCAAAATGTTGACCTAGGTTCAAACGACTGAACTTAAAAGGACCATAGCGTCCTCGGTTAACCGAACCAGTACTATGTACTTTTCCATCATCCCTAGGTGCCTGCACCTACAGTTCATTTTACCCACTAGCGATCGAATATGTGAGTTCACTAAACCGAACTTGAGACTGGGCGACCAAACTTCGGACAGAATGGAAATCTTTGTTGGTCAGAAAACTGAACTTATGCTCAGGCACCCAAACTTCAAATTTTGCTTTTCCTATTGTGTCTGTTCGAGTGACCGAATCTCAGGTCAACCACTTGAAACTCTCGAGTTGTTTTATTTTTTAACAGAGGTAAAAGGGGTTAAACAGGGTTAATTTTTATAATCACTTTTAAAAAAAATTTAGTAATACCTATTGAGTCCCCAACGATCATAATTTTGCCTATGCCTTTATATACAAGCTCGTTTTCAAAATTAAGACATGATTAACACTTAGATTATCTTGAAAATCCTCTGAAATTTTAAGTGCCTACTCTTCATATACAAACCTATACACTCTTTGCTTCTTTTTCCCTTGAGAAATTCAACTTTCTAAGTGTTATTGAGTGATTCTTTTTGCTAAAACTTTCCTTGGTTTGGGTTGATTGTTTATTTTATTGGGAGTTCTTAGCTAATATTTTTTCCTCGATTTAACCAATAAATCTTTGGTTGGGAAAAATCTTAGAGTTAAGTGGGCCTTTGCATTATCATTGCAAGACTCATTAAAGCTAATATTTTTGGTGTGCAAAAATAATTTTTCACAAGCTTATATTTTTCAAATATCTCTTGAGCTATTACTTTGTGAAAAATCTTGTTTGAGATATTTTGAATGTACTTGTTGAAATACTTCGAAACTTGTGCTGATTGATTCACTTTGATTATTTGTTTCAAAGTTTGCTTGGGAACACACTCTAGATCTTGACTATATATTTACATTAGATTGAGTGCATATTTACTATCATCTGTGCTTGCATTATTATCTGGACTTCTGCTTGTTGAGAAGCATATTTCCATGTATGCAAAATTTATATTTAATATTTGTTGTATTCCAAGCGTGGGCTTGAAGAGGGAGACTAGCCCTGTCGAATAGTTCTGGATTGACTTAGACCTGGTTAGGAAAGTTAGGTGTACCATCCTGGTAAAGTGTAGTTTTAGGTTAAGATCAGCCCCATTAATTGACTTGGCTGTAATCGGTGCCGCTCCACGCATGAAATGAGCCTTATAGTTGAATCCTTGTGCTGGTGAGCCATAGCGGGGAATAGAAACTTTGGTTGAACCTCGATAACATATCGCATGTGCAATTTTACATTTTCGCAAATTTATTTATTGCATGTGTATGTTTTATTTATGATTGCACAGACATACCCTAGGTTGCGTAATACTGCTACTAGATCAGTTGACGTGGGGATAAATTTTTTAAATCTCCAATTCACCCCCCTTTTGGGATTGCACCAAAGCTAACAATTGGTACCCTTCATGTGAGGGAAGGTTAATTACGAAACCTCCGGTGTTTTGTGGTGAAAATTTTGCTGTATGGAAATTTAGGATGACCATATTTGTTAAAGCCTTAAATTGGAGGTTCTAGAGAGTTATTGATCAGAGAGATAATATACCAATTAAAGTCATTGATTGTGTTGATGTTCCTAAATCTGAATTTGAGCTGAATGAAAATGATAGGAACTTAGTGCAAATAAATTTTGATGCCTTGAACACCTTGCTGCATGCTTTAGATTCTAATGTTCTTTGTGAGGTTATGGTATGTAACAGTGCTGAGGAGATATGGGAGGAACTTGAAAGGAGATATGGAGCAACTACACAGGAAAAGGTGATCACTCCTTGTGACTCAAACTCTATAGATCTTGAAGGAGGTAAATAGTGTTTCATAGCTCTAACCGACGACGAGGTAAACCCCTCTCCTCCTACATTATTAGATAATCTTGGTAATGATTCATGTGAAGATTTGAATGATGCGTCTGATATTGAATCGTGTGATAGTTCTGATAGTGAAAGCATGCCTACTTATGAAGAACTACAAAGTGAATATATTAGAATCCATAAGTCACTTGTTAAAGCTAATAAGAGATATACTGCTTTGAAAAACAAGTATGAGGCATATGTAAAACAATGTGAGTCAAAAGTTCTTGTTGAAAGGGAAAAGGATTTAAAAATTAAACAGTTAGTAAATAAGAATGAGAAGTTAGAAAAAGAGTTAAATGTAGTAAGATCTCAAACATCGAGTGATAAATAAAGATCTTCTCATTACAGAACTTGAATATAAAGCAAAACAACATGACCAAAAAGTTTATTAAATTACAAGATGTTTGTAAAGGTCTTAAGAACTTAAAAATGCAAGAGCTAGAAAAGGAAGTAGAAGACCAAACTTAGATCATCTACACGTTCACTAGAGGCAAGGACAACTTTAATAAGTTGTTAGGATCACAGAAGATGACCTTAGATAGGGAAGGTAAAGGATACAATGGAGTTAGAAATAAAAAGAAGAAAAATCTGTATATGGGGTACTTTGTGAGAGAGTCCGATCATTATGTTAGTACCTCCTCTGGTCCTTATACCCATACCTATTCTGCATTGTGCAAGAAGAAGGGGCACACAAAGTTTGATTGTCCGTTCAAAAGGAAAGGGGTCAAAATGAAGCAAGAGTGGAGAGTGAAAGAAAAACCCGAATATATCGCTCCTTGATCTAATCCATCTCTTTTCATCCCTAAAATGTTCCAAGTGTCAATAGGGGGACTCCATAATCTTTAGCTCACTAGTTTAAATTATAGGGAGTCATGGCTATAAGAAAAAGTCAAAGGAAGAGGAGTCAACATAGTTCGATCAGTTGAACCATTTCAGCATATACCATTCAAACGACCAAACTTGAAAGTTTGACCGGCATGTTGACTACAATCGGGTGGCTGAACGCTTCAGTTCAAAAATATTAAGGCCAGCGAACAAGATTCGGTTAATTGAATTGATTTTTGGGAAACTGAATCATCGGTTCAGTCAACCAAACTGAAACGAACTACTTTGGTTTGGTCTACCGAGCGTTGGAACACGAGAATACTGTACAAATTCAGCCCATCGACCCTGTGTTCGGTCAACCAAACAAACTTAGAGCATTGGGTAATTATTACGGCTCGGGCAACCTAATCTCAGTTTAGGCCACCGAACCGCACTGTATATGTATCTTCACCCACGAAAACAACCACATTTTTTCTCCATTCTTGAGAGCTCCTTTGGAATTTATCTCTTCCAGCCTTTCCATTTTTCATTCCTAGCCCAGTACTTCTTAGAAAAACCCTTTACTAACCATGTCCAGAGATCAAAGACGCGTGGAGGCAGGGATTGCTCTGGAGCAATGGTTTCGTATGCCCGAGAGAAGGGTTAAATGTGAGAAGGTCTTCTGGCTCAAGGTGCCCATTCTTGGAAAGGTTTTGGAAATTTAGTTTATGCAGACATATTTGAGTAATGTGTTAGAAATATTTAGATACCAGGGAAGGTATGAGTTTGTGAGATTCCAGCCTAGGGGGATCTAACCCATGCTTGTCAGGCTATTCTATGCCAATATTGGGTAGGATGACCAGGGGTTCTACTCAAGGGTGTTTGAGATGGATGTCTAGTTCAATGATGCATATCTAGCTAAGACGTTTCATATCCAGAGAGGTGACTTCGACTCTCCTGACTCCACCTCAACTTGGATTAATGAGCAGGATTTCACAGTGAGTATGTTCGTGAATTTAGTTATGTCTCATCCTGTTGTCGATCTCGGTCCCACACCATGCTATAGGTCATTGACTCTAGAGGCGAAAGTTGTAACCATCTGATATAGTATAATATCTTGCCGAAGTCTAGGTCAAGGGATCATGTGTCATACCCTGACTATTTTGTGATGTGGTGTTTATTCACGAGGAAGAAGCTAGACCTCCCTAGGCTGATCCTTAGATGGATGTTTGTGAAGACAGTAGGGAAGAGAATAATATTGCCATATGGAGACATCCTATCTAGGATATTTGTCATAGAGAGTCACAAGGACTCCATATGCAGTACTAAAGAAGATCAAGAGCACATATGTCTTTTCCTTCATTACTCTGAAGTTGATGGGGTACAAGATCACTGGTAACATGTGGTTACCTACCATACCTGAGAAAGGTCTAGGGCCTCCGGAGGTTCCACAGGAGTAGCACCACATGCCATCGAATGTCGAGATCATAGCTGCCATTACCAATCTCACTGCATCTATCGAGGAGCTTAAAACCTCCATCCAGGGTGAGATCAGGGAGTAGGTCTCCTCCTTCTAGGCCAGGCATGATGCGTTCTACGCCGAGTTCACCGAGTTCCAGTCTGATGTGAGGGTGAACTTCCATATAGTGAGTGAGCGCCTGAGGGACATGAATGATGAGGGCATTGGCGAGGATCATATGGAGGTGAGTGGTGATGACGATGACGAGCATGATGATGGTGAGACTTAGATAAGTCCTTGTAGTTTAGCTGCTCTTTACCTTTTATCTATCTCATCTTTTACTACACACATACATTTACATTTGGCATTTATAATAACTAAACAACCTTTTATTTTGCTTTTCGATTATGCACTCTCACCACACACACACACACACACACACACACACACATAGATACTTACATATACTATCATGTGGTGTTTTGACTTTTGCTTACATTTGTATATATATCTGATGGTTTGTTGGCTTGCATGCTTCTCTATATATATATATGTTTACTTGATTGATGCCTCCTGTATGGGCGATGTAGATGTTGTGTATTGCCCACTGATAGAAATATTAGGTTCTCGCATGCTCAAAACTATATGATATACTGTCTGCTTGAGAATTTTTTGTGCAGACTGATATGGGAAATGTCCTATTTACAGACAACATGCTGCCGGATTTTTGTTTGACATTTTTCCAAAGTTTTTCAAATGTTTGTTAAAGATGTTAATGGATGTGCTTATTTTGGATTTCAAAATTCTTGCACTTAGCTCAATTTTGTTTGAATCATCTGAAGCGTGCGCATATATTTAAATGGTTTGAAATTGGCAGGTGTTTATGGGAAAGATCTTTTGTTTTTTTTTTTATGAAATGCTGCCAGAATTTTTTTAAATCACCGCACACTATATATATATATATATATATATATATATATGTATGTATGTATGTATGTATGTATATCTATATATATTTATTTATTTATAAAAACTGAATATTTTTGAACTTAGGTTGTGTCTCTAGAACATCATTTCTTGTGCATCATGATTATCCTAAGTATGTTTTTGTTCTAGTTCACTTCACTCCTCTTGTTGAACTGAAATTCATTATGTTTTTGGAAAATTGTATCCCCACAATAATGATTCTTATCAAATTCATAAAAAAAGGGGATTTCTTTTAAAATCACATATGCTGACCTAATCCTAAAGGTAAATCTTTTGTGATGTGATACATTTGTAAGCTTTAACACACTTTTGTATTTTTTTCAAGATTTAAGTTTAAAGAGAAGGCACAATCTGAGGGGGAGCCACTTCACTTGGATATATATGGCTCTGAAATATTAATTTTTTCTCACATATTTGTTGGAATTCATAGATTTCAACAATTTGTAACAACTAACAATTAGTATCCTTAAGTCCTTTCGTGCTGCATGATCATATTAGCTCTTTGACTTAAACAATAGTGAACTATTTGAGTTGTTGAATAAAAATTGCTATATATTGATTGTTGAACTCAAAACAGATCACTTAGGTACAAATTTATTTTGGGAAATGCTCTTTTTTTTCAAACAGCATGTTGCCGAATTTTTCAGAAATCTTCCCAACTTATCTTTTGTATCTAAATGATTTGTTGCCTTCACGCTATATTTCTCAGCCCTTTTTTTCTATTTCCAAAAGGGGGAGAAGAGGCATAAATGGGTACATTAATTGAATTAGTTAAATTTATTTGAGCTTTAATTCTCTTTATGCATACAGTTAGGGGAAACTTTTAAAGGTTGTACCCACTTTTGCATAGAATATTTGTCATCATAAAAAAAGGGAGATTATTTACCTGATTGGTCATATCCCGTTTTGATAATCACAAATACACTTGGTATTGATGTCTGCACAAAGGCTTGCATGCAGGTTCACTCACCGCTTGAAAATTGAACATAATGCTATATCATGGTGGCGTATGGTGATCACACAGAAGATTGAAGAATATTGTTCCTTATTTGTAATTGTTTGGTTAAATTCTTCATTTAGGGTTGTAATTAATTATGGACTATAACAGAATATGACCTGTAATAATCTGCATCATGCATGATAGGAAAAATATGCTCAGAATGACCATATATGGACTTTAGGTTCCCACACTAAGTGCACAAAACCCCAATATAGTTCTCATATTATCAAGGAAATTTTAGAAGCAAAGAAAAGGACCTTAGGTTAAAATCAAAAGGAATTTGGGTGACCGAACTGACAAGTTAAAATACCTCGGGCGACCGAACCACTGACTAGTCAAAATGTTGACTTGGGTTTGGGCGACTGAACTCAAAAGGACCGTAGCATCCTCAGTCAACCAAACCAATACTATGTACTTTTCCATCGTCCCTAGGCGCCCGTACCTACAATTCATTTTACCCTCAGGAAACCGAATATGTGAGTATGGTAAACCAAACTTGAGACTGGGCGACCGAACCTAGAACATAATGAAAATCTTCGTTGGTTAGCAAACCGAACCTATGCTCGGGCACCCAAACTTCAAAATTTGCTTTTCTTGTTATGTCTATTTGGGCGATCGAACCTCAGGTTAGCCACCTAAAACTCTCGGGTTGTTTTATTTTTTAACCGAGGTAAAAGGGGTTAAATAGGGTTACTTTTTCTAATCACTTTTAAAACAAATTTAATAATACCCATTGAGTCACCAATGATCATAATTTTGCCTATGCCTATATATACGAGCTCATTTTCAAAATTAAGACATGATTAGCACTTAGATTATCTTAAAAATCCTCTGAAATTTTAAGTGTCTATTCTTCACATACAATCCCATACATTCTTTGCTTCTTATTCCCTTGAGAAATCCAACTTTCTAAGAGTGTTATTGAGTGATTTTTGTTGCTAAAACTCTCCTTGGTTTGGGTTGATTGTTTATTTTATTGAGAGTTCTTAGCTAATATTTTCCCCCCGATTTAATCAATAAATCTTTGGTTGGGAAAAATCTTAGAGCTAAGTGGCCCTTTGCATTATCATTGCAAGACTCATTAAAGCTAATATTTTTGGTGTGCAAAAATAATTTTTCACAAGCTTATATTTTTCAAATACCTCTTGAGCTATTACTTTGTGAAAAATCTTCTTTGAGATATTTTGAATATAGTTGTTAAAATACTTTGAAACTTGTGTTGATTGATTCACTTTGATTATTTGCTTCAAAGTTTGCTTGAGAGTACACTCTAGATCTTGACTATATATTTATATTAGATTGAGTGTTTAGCACACATTATTAAGCACTAAGCATATTTACTATCATTTGTGCTTGCGTTATTATCTGAACTGTATTGTGGTACATATCTGCTTGTTGAGAAGCATATTTCCATGTACGCAAAATTTATATTGAATATTTATTGTATTCCAGGCGTGGGCCTGAAGAGGGAGACTAGCCTTATTGAATAGTTCTGGATTGGCTTAGACCCGGTTAGGAAAGTTAGGTGCACTATCATGGTAAAGTGTAGTTATAGGCTGAGGTCAACCCTGTTAATTGACCTGGTTATAGTCGGTGCCGCTCCACGTGTGAAGTGAGCCTTATAATGGAATTCTTGTATTGGTGAGCCAAGGCGGGGATGTAGGCCCTTTGGCCGAACCTCAATAACATATCCCGTGTGCAATTTACATTTCCACAAATTTATTTATCACACGTGTATGTTTTATTTATGATTGCATAAATAGACCCTAAGTTGCGTAATACTACTGTTAGATCGGTTGACCTAGGGATACATTTTTTAAATCTCCAATTCACCCCTCCTGTTGGGATTGCACCAAAGTTAACAGTCTACATCTTTTGGCGTCCCTTTTTTTTGTTGCTACGTAGGAATTCATAGAGTATGTAGAAGATGTTTTCAGTGTGAGAAAGTCTTGAATTGAGATGTCAAAGAAAAATTGAGATCAATACCCCATGTGGGCCCCACACGATCTTGTAGGCCCCACATAGCTAGGCCTCCCCTTTGACTTATATTTTTATTTAATGTAATATTGCAAGTCAACTTAGCTTGCAAGTGTGCTTAGCATTTATGTGTCTTGTAAGTTAAGCCATTTAATGCGTCTAGTGAGTTGTGTGTTTTATTATGATTTGTGAGTTTTGAGAGTGTGTGTCTCTCATGCTTAGATGGGAATGGTAGGTGTGTCTCGACTTTGTCCGCCATGCCAGCTTAAGAAGTTATGGCTGTGTCTTCCCCTTCCCCATGTTAAGTCTCTTTATATATTTCCATTGTAAAGAGTTGTAGCAGTTAGAGTTAATATATTGTTATTCAGTTAAAGAATTTGTCTTTGTGAGCTTGTCTAAGCTTGTTTCGATCCTTGTGATTGAGTGGCGAGAGGCTACGTCCATTCTCCTCGGAGATCATTTGGTGTGAGGCCAATACTTAACTAGCGATTTCATTCATTTCCATCTTTCATGACCTCCATCCATTATCCACACGGCCACCGCCAGGTTACTTCCACATGACCAACAATATTCCATTTCACTTGTCACATATACATGCATATATCAAGTGTGTGCAAAAGACTTCAAGAGCTAGTCTAACTTGTGAAGAATATAATCAAAATATCCTTCAAAGTTAGTGGTGAATTCAGTATTTTCTTGGACAATTACAAGTGCACAACAATTCCAATTGCAACTCAAAGCTTGAGTAAGGAATTCCAAGGTATATTATGAAATTGTGTGAATTGAACTGAGCCGTCCAAAGATTTATTTGGGTAAGATTGTTCTTTATTTAACCCTTGAATTGCTTTAGAACATTTAAAATTCCATAATCTTTGGGTGAGAAACAGCCTTGAATCCTCGCATTTTCATTCAATCCCGTAGCAAGTCAGTCAACTAACCCTGACGGTCAGGTGACTAACCTGATTGTCAGTCGACTGACTTTGTTTTACTCTTGAAATTTTTGTCCGAAATCTCAGATAGTTGACTGAGGTCCTTCTATTAATCGACTGACCCAACATTGCCACTGCTACTCTAGAAATTTGTCTTTAAATTCTTCAGGCGATTGACCCTTAATCCACAGTCGACTGTAATTGCCCAGATTTTCTAATTTCAATATTATTTCACATTGTTCGAGTCTTTTCTTAATTTTGTGTAATCCCATGCTTGAAACTTTGAACTCCCATGTTTAAAAGAGCATATATGAGCTATTAGAATTCATTATTGATACTTGCTAGCTTTAAATCAATCATTGGGAATATTGTTTGCTAAGCTTAGAATTTAATTCTTGAAAATTGAAATTGCATCTTTCTGCATTTAACTTAATATATTTTTGAGAGAATTAATTGGGACTTATTTCTGGATAGCATCATACACCTTTTAAAAATCCAAAAATATGTGAAATGTCCTTTGATTTATTGTGTTTATATTAATTAACTGAAATTTTAAATTAAAGTGTCATGAGTGTGTATGCTTGCTTGTGAGGGTTAAAAATTTGTAGGACTAGGTCACCCATCCCCATCATACATCATCTTGGGGGTGTTACCATCCCGTCCTACATCACCATCCCACTTTTTCACGTAAAATCCTCAGTCGCCGAACCTTGACTTTGGAATGTTCCTTAATGCTTAGTTGACCGGCCTTTCATGTTGCAAACTTGAACAGTCGACCAGACTTGGTCTCTCGAAAGACCGGCCATAAGTCTGGCCAACCGAACCTATGAAGGTAGGTTTTTGTCTTTGGCTTAGCCGATCGACATATTCCACGGCCAATTGAACCCTAAAATTGATTTAAAACTTCTGTGTGGTCGGTCGACAGGCAATGCCATGGGTCGACCGAACCTCTTGGGTTCCCAAATTTTTATTGTGCTAATCCGGGGTAAATCTTAATTAAAAAAATTACAAAATTCCCTGTGTCCCCAACGGTCATATTGTATGGGAATTCTATATATGCCCCTTCATTTGTCCTGATTATGAACTTCATTAGCAATTTAATTAGCAAAAAATTATCTCAAATTTTATTGTGCTTTTATTTCTTATACTCACATACACAAGCATACACATACTCTTTCAATTATTCCTTTGCAAAATCATATTAGAAAGAGTTCATCAATTCATTCTCTTCAGTTTGCATATTTATTGTAACTTGAAGATTGAGTGAATACATTTCTTGTGAGCAATTTATATTCACTTCAAAGTTGATACTCTCTCATACTTTTCATATTTTGAAAATTGTTTTTAGAGAGTTTTCTTGAGTTTTTCCCATGTTATTTTCGTTGATAAATACCACTTTGAAAAACTCTATACAACTTGTGAATATATGCATCTTCATTTAAAGATTCGAAACTTTGATTTTCATGCTTATTGCAAAAATATTTCTTTATGGAGAATATTATTTGAAGTATAGATTTTTGAAATACATTAACTAATTTTCATTTATTTGATTCGAAGATCATTCTTGACATCATCTCTCATGTTACTTGATTAACATATATTTGAGAGATTACATCCATATACTTTACTGGGCATAAACTTTTATCATACAAGAGTGCATTTGTGCTTCATATTGTACATCATCTGCTTGTAGTAGAAGCATTCTATTTGTACATAAATTTTTATATCTATTGTATTCCCAGTGTGTGATCGTTGGAAGAGGATTGCACTGGCCTATAATGTGCACAGGATAGACTTAGAATTGGTTAAGAAAGTCTCAGATTGGTTCAGACCCGGTTAGGAGAACAAGGTTTACCGTCTTATAAGGTGTGGCTAGGTTGGGGTCAACCCTATGAATGTGACCTAGGGTATTCCTCACCCAGTAAGGAGAGGAGGTTGTAATCAGTGATGCTCCACCCATTAAGCGAGCAGTTAGTGGAATCTTTGAGTTGCGGCTTAAGGCAGGTACGTAGGCAAGTATGGCCAAACCCCGACAACATATCTTGTGTCTGCTCTTTAATTTTTGCACTTGAATGCTTTATTTAATTTTCTATATCTTGTTTTAAATATTTGCATATCTTATTATCTATTGAATTGGTGAATGCTTAGAAAGACCTTAGGTTGTGAAATACTTATTGTGATTTGGATTTAACCTAGGTAGAACTTTTTAAAATATCCAATTCACCCCCCTCTTGGGATTACACCAATTACATCAAACGCTTAAGTATGTCAGCCGACCAACCTATCCTATTTAGCTCGTTCTTCAAAGATCAGCCAACCGGCCAACTAAGCACAAAAGGCCCTCAGCCGATCGGCCTTCGAGGCTCAACTGACCAGTTCTTAGCTTGGCAAGCTAATTCTCAGTCTTTTGAAAATCGCCCAAGGTCAGCAGATTGGTGCCTCCCTGGGTCAACCGAGGCCCTCAGAAAATTTGAATTTTAGCTTGGGTCAGCCAACTGGCGAAGCCCACGGTCGACTGAATCTCTCAGGTTTTTGAAAATATCAATGCTAAAACATTATAAATTTTTCATTAAACAAATTGGAAAATGCCTAATAGGTCCCAAACGGTCATATTTTTCAAGATGCTTATAAATAGCCCCTCATAACCAAATTTTTAACTGTTGATTAAATTGAAAATCCTCTGAAAATATTTTTAACCTTATTCATTTATACTCTCCTACACTTATCATTTTAAAAATCTTTTCAAGAGAGCATTCATTTTGGGCATTCATTTTCATATCAAAATCATATACTCTCATTTACTCTTTTCTCTTTCAAAATCATTTCTTGAGAGTAAAATTTGTGTTTCTCCACATAATCTTTATTGATAGTTATTTTTTTGGAGAAACCTTATATAGCTTGTGGATATTTTTGCATCTCCATTGCAAGATTCATAAGCTCATCTTATTTTATTGCAAAAATATCTTCTTGAGCAAATACCTTAGATTTCTCTTACTTTTATTTTGAAATATATTTTTGAGAAAATCTTTGGGTAGGATAAGAGTACTTTGAGCATATTTTCATCTACATATCTTTGCTTGAAAGGTCTCTTAAATTTATTTGTTAAAAAATTATTTGAAATCAAAAACCCTAAGTTGTCCTATTATTCTTTGAAAAAAAATTTTTTGGGAGAAAAGTTTTATTAGGGTTATATCTGTGAAGTTCTTACCATATATATATATATATATATATATATATATATATATATATATATATCTTGCTTAAAGATTGAAAAAATTATTTTTGAGGAAAATACCCATACTCTACTGAGTTTCAACTTATTTCTTGCGAGAGTTCATTGTGCTTCAATTTGTACATTTCTGCTTATTATAGAAGCATTTATTTGTATGGAAATTTTATGGAATATCTTTGAATTCCAGGCGTGGCCTGAAGTGGGAGACTCGCCTTGTAAGGAGTCTCGGTTTGGCTTAAATCCGGTTAAGTGAGTTAGAAGAGCACCATCCTATAAAGTGTGCACAGTTTGTCTTAGCCTGGTAATTGAGTTGAGGTGTTTGTGCCTCGTAAGGATAATTGGTTGTGGTTCAGCCCTGTAATTGAGTTGGGGAGTCTTCGCTATGTAAGGAGAGTGTAAACGGCATCGCTCTGTCTGGTTAAGTGAGCAAATAGTGGACAAGGATGTAGGTAGTATTGGCCGAACCTTGATAACAAATATTGTGTTTTTCTCTTTCCCTACGCTATTTAATTTCCGCACATGTATGATTATTTATTCTGTTCATTATTTTACATACATGCTTTATATATTTTTGGGATTTGAGATTGTGTAGAAAAGACCCTAGGTTGTATAATACTGACTGCAGTTTCAAATTGAACACACAACCTAGGAATATTTTTAAAATATCCAATTCACCCTCCCTCTTGGGAATACACCATTCCTCTCAGATATGCACTATGCAACACGTCATCATTATATCATTGCCAACATACTCCCAAATGCTAAACACTATGGTAGAGTAAGCTTTATTTTTTAGCATCAAGCTATTTATATAGAATCAAGATTTGCATACTTAGGATGGTACATTAAGGATTATTAGAACAATGTACCATGTTATGAGAAGTACGAAACAAGGCACGATCATAACACTATGCATTGGTGTAAGCTAAGTTAAGGTGTTGACTCTTGAATTGATTGAGTTGAGGTTTTGGAGGCATAGTCATGTGTACTAAAACCAAGGTTTGTATCCAAAATGCATTAGGGTACTATGACAACCTCAACTTATTTGGAAGTCATTGATGCTTGAAGGATCATGACGAAGGAAGAAGAAGAGAAGGGGAACAACAAGTGAAAATAAATTATATCAGGTGTAGTATTTAAAAGAAATGGTTGAAGATGAACTAAGAAAATTAATTCAAACTTAATTATCCTAATGAGTTTCATATCTTTTCTATAAAATAAATTTTCTCTCAAGTTTATGATCAAAAGAGACAAAAAGAGTAAGGGGCCTTAATGATCCAGGCATGTGGCAAGAATTATGAGATGCTTCTAGAAAACATCATAGAGAATACTATTTTAATCTTATATATTGCATATATATCATGCACAATTCAAGGTCAATTCATGTAGACATAGACAACTCATTAAATTATATTAAGATATATTAGGAAATTTTTATGTCATTCTATTATGAAACTACTATCTCATTTGCATCAATCAAGAACATAACATCGAGCTTAGAGCTTAGTCAAAAATTCGCATAGCATTTTGTATCAAACATCTCATTTCATTGAGTTGGGTATCCTTAAACAAAGCCTTAAGAAAGATGTATTATAGATATTTTTTGGCCTTGATAAAACTGAATATTTTTAGATCATTAGCTTTATTTAGCTAAGCATCATTTGGTTTTTGCTAATAAGTAACTGAGCTTTGTAAACCATGATAGGTTACCTTTTCTTCCCTTTTTGTAACTAAGCTCTACATAGCATGATAGTTACTCCTTTCATTTTGACAACTAAGGTTTATAAAGCATGACTGATTACTTCTTTTGTTCTTGTAACTCAACTTTATGAAGCATGATATATTACCTTTAATTTTAAATCGAGCTTCATAAAACATGATATTCTCATTATCTCAGGTTTTGGCCTTTGGTGGGAGAGCTCACCATCTTTTATTATCCTCTCAGTATGTGGCGGGAATGATGAACTCATTCTTTTCACCCCTAGTAGGCAATGAAATCGCAAATTTTTTTTCATTCTTTCTTACCTTTTGTGTGTGGAGAGCTTGCCAATTTTCATTGTCCTTTTAGTGTATAGTGAATACTTAGTTTTCATTTAGTTAAACTATGCTTTCGTAACCCTTCTAGTTTCCATTATCCTCTTTTGATGCAGTGAGCCACTATTTTACATCCTTTTTACCACTAGTGTATGGTGAGCCTACCATTTTCATTCTTTTGATCTTCTGTGGTGAGCTCATTAGTTTCATTATCCTTTGGGTGTGAGGAGAACTTGCTTGTTTTTTTTCGGTTTTAATCTTAGTATGCGGTGAACATATATACTGGTTTCACTATCCTACTAATGTGTGGTGAGCTAACTAATTCTCATTCTTTATCATTGTTATGTGCTAAGATCACCAATTTTCATTATCGTTTTTGGTGTGTGGTGAGTGAGTTGGTTTTCATTAGTTACCTTTTGTCTGTGGTGAGGCCACTAAATTTTATTATCCTTCTAGTGTGATGAGTTTGCAAGTTTACATTCTTTTGCCCCTTGATGTGTGGAAATTCCTCAAAGCCCTTAATTTTCATTCCTTTTATCTAGTGTGTGGTATGCTTGTTGGTTTTTATCATCCTAATGTGTGTTAAGCCAGCCAGTTTTCATTCTTCTTAATGTTGGTATTGAACACATACCCAAGTTGTCCTTGTCCTTCTACTGTCTAGTGAATGTTGTTTTTTGTCCCACATTGGTAGAATAGTCCCACATTAGTATAAAAGGTTGTTTTGAATTTTTTATATTATTTGTCCCACATTGGAGAGAAGTATTTTTTGGACTTGAGGTTGAAGCTATATAAAGAGCTCAACTCTTCATTTGTAAAACACACCTCAAAGTTGTACTTTGTCAAGAAAGTAGTGGATTGATCATCGGTGTCCAAGGACGTAGGTAATTCTATACCGAACCTCGTAAATTTCTTGTCTTGTGTTTTTTTTACTATTTTATTATTAGTTTTTGCATTGCTTTAATTTCTTATATATTCAATAGCAATAGTTGTAGTATTGTTGTTTGGCACAAGTGGGGTGCCCGACACAACAATTGGTATCAGAGCTAGGTTGAATAGTGTTGATACGGAGGTGTTCCTCTATTAGGATCCTTGATTCCACGTTTGATGCCTAAGAAAGACCTTGTCTAAGCGAGTACTCAGAGACCATTGTGGCTCAGTCGCTCCCTGGAAGTCGGCCTGGTCAAAGTGGAATTTCATAGGATAAAACAGAGTAGACACAGTTGGTACGTACTATTCATCCTAGGCCTTTTACTTTGTTGGTTGCTATTGAATATATAGAAAATTGCAGAAACTAGTGTAGCAGTAGAAGAAACTTTGTCCACACGAACTCCAACCCCTTCGGCTTCGACATCATCATCGAAGACGATAGCTAATGCTCAGTTTGAGGTGGAGATATTTGATGGTACCAATAATTTTGGTATGTGGCAATGTGAGGTGATGGACATCTTGTATCAACAAAAACTAGATATTGCTTTGGATGATAAACTAGTCGATATGGGTGACAGAGATTGGGAAAAGATCAATCATCAGGCATGTGGTACGATTCGTCTGTGTCTCGCCAAAAATTAGAAATATTGTGTTATGAGGGAGTCATCTGCAAAGAAATTATGGAAGACATTGGAAGATACATTTATGACCAAGAGTCTGGAAAATCGGCTCTATTTGAAAAAGAAATTATTTCACTTCCAGTATCAACTAGTTATTTTGATTAATGACCACATAATTGCTTTCAATAAAATTTTGGCCGATTTGTTAAATTTGGATGAAAAGGTGAAAGATTAGGATAAAGCCTTATTTTTACTGAATTCTCTCCCTGATGAGTATGAACATTTGACCACCACTTTATTGTATGGGAAAGATAAAGTTACTTATGATGCTGTTTGTATTGCATTGATTAGTACTGAATGCAGAAAGAAGGATCAGAGGGTCCAGAAGGAAACAACAGAAGCATTAACAATAAGGGGATGTTCTCAGAGTCGTATGCCTGGAAGGAAGAGTAAATCTCATGGGAGACCTTCTAAAGGTGAACGCGCCTTTTGTCATGAGAGAGGGCATTGGAAGAAATATTGCCCTAAATTATAGCAGAAGAATAAGGGCAAAACACATTCTAATGCCAATATAGCCAACAATGATGGAAGTGAGTCAGATTTTTCTCTTGTTAGAACATCTTAGTCACATTATTTTGGTGAGTGGATTTTGGATTCTGATTGTTCCTATCACATGTGTCCCAATAGGGAATGGTTTTCTAATTTTGAAGAATTAGATGGTGGGGTTGTTTTTATGGGAAATGATAATACTTGTAAAACAATTAGAATATGATCAATACAGTTGAAATGTCAAGATGGAACTATTAAGACCTTGACTAATATTAGGTATGTTCCAAGCCTAAAGAAGAATCTGATTTCATTGGGTGCCTTAGAATCTAAAGGGTTCACTATCACTTTGAAAGATGGAGCCTTAAAGATTAAATCAGGTGCGCTGGTGGTGATGAAAGGAATAAGGAAAAATAACTTGTATTATTTACAAGGTAGTACAGTTATTGGCTCAGTAGCTGTTGTTTCTGAGAAAGATGTAGGTTTAGATACAACCAGGTTATGACATATGCGATTAGCACATACAGGAGAAAAATCTTTGCAACAATTAGTTAAGCAAGGTTTGTTAAAGGGTGCAAAGGTGTGCAAACTTGAATTTTGTGAGCATTGCATTCTGGGAAAACAAACTAGAGTGAAATTGGCACAGTAATCCATCAGACTGAAGGTATTTTAGACTACATCCATACAAATGTATGGGGGCCCACAAAAACGGCTTCATTGGGTGGTATGCATTATTTTGTCATTTTTGTTGATGATTTTTCCAGAAGAGTTTGGGTGTATTTTATGAAGCATAAAAATGAAGTGTGATATTTTCCTTAAGTGGAAAAAATTAGTTGAAACTCAAACTGGAAAAAAGATTAAATGACTCAAATAAGATAATGGTGGTGAGTACACGATTGACCTGTTTATGAAGGTATGTCAGGATGAAGGTATTGTTCGATACTTCACAGTTCGAAATACACCACAGTAGAATGGGGTGGTAGAGCTCATGAATCGGACTTTGATGGAGAAAGTTCGATGTATGTTGTCTAATGTTGGGTTAGACAAAAGGTTTTGGGCTAAGGTTGTTAGATATGCGTGTTATCTCATCAATCATCTACCATCATCTGCAATAGGGGGGGAAAGCACCCTATGAGGTATGGTCTGGAAAACCTACTAGTGATTATGATTCTTTACATGTATTTGGTACTATGACTTACTATCATGTTAAAGAATCTATGTTGGATCTAAGAGCCAAAAAAGCAATATTCTTAGGGATAAGTGCAAGAGTCAAAGGATATTGTCTTTGGTGTCTAGAGATGAAAAAAAATGATTTTAAGCAGGGATGTGACTTTTGATGAACTTGCGATGATGAAGAAAACAATACGCAAGGAGTCACGAGTTGAAGAAAAAACCAGTGGTATTCAACAATAAGAGGAGGTTGAGACAATTTTGGGAAACCCAGTGAGAAATGAGACTACACAAGGTAACTCTCCAGTTATGGTGGGGAATAGTGTACAAGAAGAGGAGATTTCAATTCGAGAATCTTCACAGCAATAAGAATCAATTGTTTTTCAAAGGCCAAGACGAGAAATTCGAAAACCTACTCAGTATACTAATATGGTGGCCTATGCACTTCCAATTGAGGATGATAATGTTCCTTACACTTTCAAAGAAGCAATGAGGAACTCTGAATCAAACAAGTTAAAAAAATCAATGGATGAAGAAATGCAGTCTCTTCATCAGAATCAGACTTGGGAGCTAGCCCAACTGCCCAAGGGTAAGAAAGCAATTGGTTGTAAATGGGTTTATGTAAAGAAAGAAGGATTTGCAGATGCAAATAATGTTCGCTTCAAAGCTAGATTGGTAGCTAAGGGCTACGCACAGAAGGAAGACATTGATTATAATGAGGTATTTTCTCCAGTTGTTAAACATTCTTCCATTCGAATTTTGTTGGCTTTGATAGCACAATTTGATCTTGAACTAGTTCAACTCGATGTAAAAACTGCATTTTTACATGGTGATTTGGAAAAGGAAATCTATATGACTCAGTCAAATGGATTCAGGTAGCTGGAAAAGAAAATTGGGTATGAAAACTGGGTAAATCGTTGTATGGTTTAAAACAGTCTCCAAGACAATGGTACAAACGATTTCATCAGTTTATGATGGGTCAGAAGTACATAAAAAATAAACATGATCATTGTGTTTATTTTCGTAGACTACAAAATGGATCTTTTATATATTTACTCTTGTATGCTGATGATATGTTGATAGCTTCAAAGAAAAGGGAAGAAATCAACAAGTTGAAAAGTCAGTTAAATCAAGAGTTTGAGATGAAAGATCTTGGTAAAGCAAAGAAGATACTTGGCATGGAGATTCGTAGAGACAAAATGAGAGGAAGAGTTAGTTTATCTCAGAAATAGTATTTGAAGAAGGTAGTATAGAGTTTTGGCATGTTTGAGTAGTCAAAACCAGTAAGCACTCCTCTTGCTCCTCATTTCAAATTTAGTGCGGCTTTATCTCCTAAATCAAATGAGGAACATAAGTATATGTCACAGGTTCCTTATGCAAGTGCTGTTGGTAGTCTGATGTATGCAATGGTTTGTACTAGACCTGATATTTCACAAGCTGTTAGTATGGTGAGTAGGTATATGCATGATCCGGGTAAAGGACATTGGCAAGCTGTGAAATGGATTTTGAGATATATTTTGAATACGATTGATATTGGTATAGTATTTGAGAAAAATAATACTATTGATCAACGTGTTGTTGGATATGTGGATTCGAATTTTGTAGGTGATTTGGATAAACGTCGATCAACTACTGGATATGTTTTTACATTTGCTAATGGTCCAGTGAGTTGGAGGTCTACCTTACAGTCTACCATTGCCTTGTCTACAACGAAAGCAGAGTACATGGCAGCTTCAGAGGCTATTAAGGAAGTTATTTGGTTGCCGGGTTTACTTGAATATTTGGGAGTTGTTTAGAAGCACATTATTGTGTTTTGTGATAGCCAGAGTGCTATTCATTTGGCAAAGAACCAAGTCTACCATGCACGAATGAAGCACATCAACGTTTGGTTTCATTTATGAGGGATATTATTGATGGAGGCAAGATACTTTTTCAAAAGATTGCTACAACTAAAAATCCTGCAGATATGTTGACCAAGATTGTGACAACAATCAAGTTCAAACATTGTTTAGACTTGATCAATATCCTGCAAGTCTGAATATTTTTGGAAGGCACCGATAATGTGGAACTCCAGAAAATGTTAGTGATTGAAAAATTTGTTGAATTTATCGTCAAGGTGGAGATTTGTTGTTTTTTGTCCCATATTGGTAGAATAGTTCCACATTAGTATAAAAGGTTGTTTTGAATTTTTTATATTATTTGTCCCACATTGGAGAGAAGTGTTTTTTGGACTTGAGGTTGAAGCTATATAAAGAGCTCAACTCTTCATTTGTAAAGCACACCTCAAAGTTGTACTTTGTCAAGAAAGTAGTGGATTGATCATAGGTGTCCGAGGACGTAGGTAATTCTATACCGAACCTCGTAAATTTCTTATCTTGTTTTTTTTACTGTTTTATTATTAGTTTATGCATTGCTTTAATTTCTTATATATTCAATAACAATAGTTGTACTATTGGTTTTTGGCACAAGTGGGGTGCCCAGCACAACAGTGAAACCATAAACTTTTACTCTTTTTACCCTTGGTGCATGTTAAGTCACAAGTTTCCATTATCCTTCTCAGTGTGTGGCGACCACTTTGGTTTTTCATTCATTTTACCTTGTGAGCTAGCTATTTTTCACTACCTTCCCAATGTGTAATGAGCCCACTAATTTTAATTTGTTTTACCTTTAACTTGTGCCAAGCCATTTGTTTTTCATTATCTTCTCCAATGAGTAGTAACCTTTTAGTAGTCATCATTTTACCTTGGTCTATGTTAAGCACATTATTAGGCCATACATTTGTTATTGTTATTGTGTTAATTAGTTCTTGTTATCATTATGCTAAATACCCCACCATGCTTATATTCATTTAATTAATTAATTTTTTTATAACAAAAAATTAGATAAATACAATCAAGCATTATGAGCTTGTTTACGTTACATGCACTACCCTTCAATTCGTATCTTCGATTTATGATTTTTAGTATTTTGGGTATGCATATATGTTACTAGGTAATTGGAAAACGTAGATAGGAGATGAGAAAATGTTACCTTCCCTAAATTCCTAAGGTGAAGAGTACTTTGGGGTAGGTGGGGGGGGGGGGGGGAGTGTTTAGGCACTCTTTATACTTTGTTGTTTACTTTGTTTTCTTGAAAATAGTTGTTAAACAATTCCAAGACAGAAGCCTAATTAAGCTGGGGCAATGACATCCTTTTTGAGATTCCAAAAGTGAGATTGCGTTTGCAACGGCGAGACAATTCAATATTAAAAAGTTGGTAACAATTTCCATTTTGACCCCTAGAGGGCATTAATCCCCTATTTTTTTTTTTTTTTGTCATTTATACCCCCAACATGTGGTGTGCCCCTAACACCTTTCATCTCTATTGTGGTCTATATTAAGTCCCTACCAAGTCTTATTATTACCTTGAATGTGCCCATATTCTCTAGTTTCCTCTTTATTTGACTTTATTAAATGGTTGCTTGAAGTTGATACTTTTTAGAACTCGCATTTACTGCACCTATTTTGGATAGCCTATTCAAGGAAAGAGTGGCCAATTATATCCACATTTTGGGAAATTAAGGGGAACATTTTTTTAATTTGATGTTGAAACCCAAGAAATGTGTGGTTGTAGTTTATATGTTCAAAATTCCACAATTCCATTAAAAAATTCATAGACATGGAAGATATTTATTAATTGAATTGTATATTCACATTTGGTGAAAGCAAAGGAATGACAAGTCAATATAGATTGATGCAACATCTTTGGGGTTTGACCAACCCTAACATCATTTATAGTGCATAAAGGGGATGGCAAAGGGCAAGTCAAAATCGATTATGCAAGAAAAAAAAAAAAAAAAAAAAAACTCACTAGGAAAAAAACCTAGAATGAAATGGAAAGAGAACCCCCCTAGTGGCCTACCTAGGCCCCTTTAAGTTCATATTCTTCCTCTTCCACATTTGTTCTAACCATCACCTCTTCCATCATCTTCACCATTATCATCAATCATCACTCATGTTGGCCTAACAAGGTTTAATCTCGTTTTGATAATGACAAACCAAGGCATATAATTCTACCATTAAGTGTGTATACATGTATTACAATATAAAAGTATAATGAAAGATGTAAAATGGAAAACCATGAAGCACACAAGAAAATGAAAGATGGCTATTGACATGAAGCTTGGATGAAGACCAAGCTTAAGGACATGAAGACCTAAAAGGTTTATCATGTGTATTGTAAAATAGGTTTCATGTAAGTACATCTCAATTGATTTTTGTGGAAGCCACAGTGTCTAGAGCTCGCCGAAGTAGGTGGTCACAGCAGCCAAGGAGTCTAGAGCTATTTAAGTTGTGACACTTGTGTTTGTAGCATCAGATACAATTAGGATATTGAAGGTGTAGAGACTCGAAGAATTATAAAAATTAAGTAAATAAAAGGAGAGAAAAGGGAAAAAAATTCAAGGGGGACTCAGTGGGGTCTTGTCGATGAGCGCAGAGTGTTCATCGATGAGTAGCCTTCTTGGGATCATTGACAAGGTGATGTGTCTCATTGAAAAATATGCATTTTATAAATACACTAACCTTGGGATTTCAGCGTGAATTTTTCATGCAAAACTCTCTCTCTCTCTCTCTTTAGATTTTCGGCTTCGTCCTTTGCCGGTTTGACAATCGGAAGCTGCCACGCTACTCCTGGGAAGATTCTCTACAAGTCTACTGGAGTAGGTTGTTGGTTAGGCCAACTTGGGCACCATCCCAAAATTTGAGTAAGTTGGTTATTTTAACGTTTATAAGGTATTTGGTGTTTTCTAGACTGAGGAAAATGCTTTAGATAGAATAATACTGAAGTTTTGTTGGGGAAAATGTAATTTCAGGGTGTTGAGCTAGGAACACCATAGGAGTAGGTTTAGTTAATTTTGTAGGCTTCTTAGTAAGTTTGGTAAGGGGATAAATTAAGTCAGTATTTTTCATGAAATCATTTATTGTTATACAACATTTATTTTTAGGAAAATACGTATGTTATAAAATTATGTTTGGGAATACTGCTGTCGAACAGGGAAATGGTTTGAACACATTTTATAGGAGAATATGATTTTAGAACAAATTATGAGTTTAGAAGGTTACTTTTATTTGTGTGGCATAAATATAATTTCCATGAAAATTATGTTATATTAAAATATTATGATTTTTTTAGGATAAGCATGACATAATAGTTTTGAGGAAAACTATAAAAACAGCACATGAACTATGGTTTTAGAAGATTATGTTGAACAGTGCAAGAATTTTATGTTTATTATGTTATGAATTATGCCGACGTAGATGTCGTGATTTTTACGTTATGAATTATGCCGACGTGAATGCCGTGATTTTTACGTTATGAATTATGCTAGCGTGAATGCCTTGATTTTTACGTTATGAATTATGTCGGTATAAATGCCGTGATTTTTACATTTTGAATTATGTCGGTGTTGATGCCGTGATTATGCATGATATGTAAAAAATCATGAAATATGTGTATGTCAAATATTACTTTGAAATAAGAAACAGTTATGTTTTAATATGGAATGTATTATATGTTATCAGAACCCAGATAACTTAGATTCAGTTTTATGAAGCACTCTGTATATTCACAATTATGTTTATGTTAGTGCTACCACATATCTTATGTAGAGTGTGGGAGATGGCAGTCGATGTGGCTTTATGAGAGTGTCGTAGTTCCCCTAATAGTCTGGCACAGGTGGAACAGGTCCATCGTACTTACACACCTATGTTTAACTTAACATGGTCAGCCAACCATTGTTAGGTCCCGCATTCAGGCAGCACAACCCTGTCATGTGGGGGGTAAGACATGACAACAATTAGCTATCTGGGTAATAAGTCAGTATGATATGGTTATATAAGATGATTTTTTAGTACATAAATTTAGTATGTTAGACTATGTTATGTTAAATCATGTTTTGTTCAAATATGATATAACTGTTTATACCAAACATGAATTATGTACTATTTATATGTATATCACAAAAAATACTCATGTTGCCACACACTGATATTAGTTTATCTCCCTTATTGAGAGGTGTCTCACCCCAACCATACAAACATTTCAGGAAATCCAGGTAGAAGGGCAAATAAAGCTCCGTAGCGGTAGGTGTTGGCCGAACTACCATGTTAGATAGGTAAATAGGTGAGATAGGGTCAAATGAGTTTTTTTTTTTTGTATGTGATTATGACCCTAGGATACTTTTTGGGTATTTTTATGGATGACTGTATATATATGACAGATTCAGTAGAACTTTGGTATGGTTTTTGGTGTTGTGTACGACATGTATATAATTTATGTTTTCCGTTGCTTAGGTATCAGAGATGTATGACAGGTTCGTCCTCGGCACCTATGGGTCTGAGTTAATTATGACTATAGCAGTTTAACAAGATATCATGATTATTATGTATGTTGTTATATATGAAAGAAAAAAAAGAATTTATAAATATAGAAAATAGGTAGGTCGTTATAGTTTGGTATCGGAGCCTAGGTTGCTAGGTTTAGTAGACTCTAGAGTGCAACAGAAACAATACTAGAGTATAGGAAAAGTATTTGAGGTTTTGTTCTGCAGTTGGAGGTAGGACTTTCGTGGTGGTTTCTGTGTCTTTCCTAGGGTGACGATTTCAGGAAAGCCATAGTAAACTATTGTCGGGTTGTGTTTCTGAAGTGTAGGACTGAATCTTGAATTAAGATAGGGATGTCAAGGTAGATGGATAATATGAGTTTTGGTTAAATATGTAAATTATAAGGATGGGGTCCCTAAGCTATGTTTATTATCTTTTCAGGATGGACTTGGGTAGTTGCAGTGCTCATATGAGCGGTAGTGAGGGTGCAGGGCCCTCAGGTGTATGTGAGCGGTAGTGAGGGTGCAGGGCCCTCAGGTGTAGGCGGAGCTGATTCAGATGCAGTATTACGCAATGTGTCTTAGCAGGTCATGGCTGAGATTGCGTGAAGCTGTAGAGAGCAAGGAGGCCTGTATGCAGGCCATGGGTGTACGATAGAGAAATTCACTAAGATGAACCCTACGACATTTTTAGGAGAGTTGATCCTACAAGCATTGAAAATTGGATACAGGAAATTGAAAAAGTTTTGGCAGTACGACAGTGCACAAAGGAGCAGAGGGTCTTATTCACCACCTATAAACTAACAAGAGAGGTTGAAAGATGGTGGACTACGGTAAAATTATTGAAGGAAAAGAGGACGGTGCTTATAGCTATGACTTGGTGCCGGTTTAGAGAGCTGTTCTTTGATAGATATTTCCCAGCCACTACCAGAGAAGTTACAGTGGAGGAATTCTTGAATTTAAAGTAGGGATAGCAAATAGTCTAGCAATACGCGGCGAGGTTTATAGAGTTATCCCGCTTCACCCCGTATATCATTCCCAATGAGGTAAAGAAGGCGAGACAATTTGAAAGAGGTCTAAGGTGAGAAAATTATAAGCATGTTGCAGTGTTGAAAGTACAGGACTTTGCTGAGTTGGTAGACAGAGCAGCTGTGGTAGAGGCCAGTGAGCGGATGGGTGGAGAGGAGCAAGCATAGAAAAAAAGGTCCATGCCTTCAGGCTTTCAGTAGGGATCTAGTCGAAGCCAATGGAGGAGAGGTATTTATGGCAGGGGACAGAAACAGGAGACAAGAGGTCATAAGACTCAGGGTATGTAGATTTACCCAGTTTGTCAAACATGTGGAAAGAGACACTTGGGAGAGTGTCGAGCAGGGAGAGGTCTCTGCTATCGCTGCGATGTACCGGGACATTTAGTATGAGATTGCCCTACACCACCTGGTACCACATCTACTCCCAAACCGCACCAAGGAGTTAATTCGGTGCCTCGTGGAGGCCAGTAGAGGAATGTAAGCCTGGCAAGGGTTTATACTTTGACGCCGAGAGACACGGAAGCCGCAGACGACGTTGTGATAGGTACCTTTATTGCTTTATCATATCAAGCTATTGTTTTATTTGATACAAGTGCCACCCACTCTTTTTTGTCTGCGGGATATGTTAAATTATTGGGTGTTGAGACACAATTATTAGATGTTGAATTGTCAATAGCAACACCGACAAGGTCAGTGGTGAGGTGTCATAGGGCGCTTAGGGGTTACCTAGTAGAAATCCAGGGGAGAGTATTACTAGCTAACCTAATTGTGCTAGATTTGCATGGATTTGATGTAATACTGGGTATGGACTGACTAGTAGCCATGCTAGTATCGACTGTCATCTGAAAGAGGTGATTTTCAGATAACATGGAAAGCTAGAATTTAGATTTGTGGGGTCACGGGTGCATTCCCCACCTTAATTAGTGTCAACCATGCAAGTAAGAAGACTACTTCTGGATGGATCTTAGGGGTTTATGTCTTATGTAAAGGAGGTGACAGAAAATGAATTGGAACTAGTCAGTACACCAGTGGTTAAGGAGTTTCCATATGTTTTTCTAGAAGAACTACTTGGATTGCCTCTCGACCATGAGATAGATTTTGTTATTGACTTACTTTCAGGGACGGCGCCAATCTCTAAAGTTTCTTACCGAATGGCTCCAGTAGAATTGGGAGAATTAAAGGATCAGTGTCAGGATTTATTGAATAAAGGGTTTATCAGACCTAGTGTATCGCCTTGGGGAGCTCTAGTGTTATTTATGAAAAAGAAGGATGGGTCTATGAGGATGTGCATAGATTACAGGGAAATAAACAAAGTACTAATTAAGAACAGGTATCCTTTACCCCGTATAGATGACTTATTTGATTAGCTTCAGGGTACACGGGTCTATTCCAAGATCGACCTCAGGTCAGGTTATCACGAGGTGAAAGTTAAAATGGAGGACATCTCAAAGACAGCTTTTAAGACCAGGTATGAGCATCATGAATTTCTAGTTATGTCATTTGGTCTAATGAATGCCCCTGCTGTATTCATGGATTTGATGAATAGAATCTTTCACCAGTATTTAAACCAGTTCATTGTGGTTTTCATTAATGATGTATTAGTTTATTCAAGGAGTTTTGAAGAGCATGAGACACACCTAAGACTAGTACTTCAGATGCTCAGGGTAAAGAAACTGTATGCCAAGTTTAGCACATGTGAATTTTGGTTATAGAAAGTTGCGTTTTTGGGGCATGTTATATTAGGAGATAGAATTTTTGTAGATCCCAGCAAAATAGAGGCATTGGTGAATTGGGCTAGGCCGAGGAATGTACAAGAAGTTAGGAGTTTCTTAGGACTGGTAGGTTATTACCAGCGGTTTGTAGAAGGATTCTTAGCATTATCAGGGCCTATGACACGATTGACCAGAAAGAAAGTCAAGTTTGAGTGGGACAACAGTTGTGAATAGAGCTTCTAGGAATTGAAGCAGAGGCTCATCACTGCACCAGTATTGATTATTCCATCAGAAGGTGATGGTTATGTGATCTACTGTGACGCATCTTTGAGGGGGCTTGGATGTGTATTGATGCAGCAAGGCAGAGTGGTAGCATGTGCCTCTAGACAATTGAAAGAATATGAAAAGAATAATCCCACTCATGATCTAGAATTGGATGCAGTGGTTTATGCATTGAAAATTTGGAGGCATTATCTGTATAAAGAGAGATGTGAAATATTTTTAGACCATAAAAGTTTAAAGTACTTCTTCACGCATAAGGAGTTGAATATGTGATAGAGAAGATGGTTAGAGCTCATCAAGGATTATGATTGCACCATCAGTTACCATCCGGGTAAAGCAAACGTGGTAGTTGATGCGCTGAGCCGAAAGTCCATGATAGCAGCATTGTAAGCAGCAGAAGTTCAGCACCCGATCTAGATGGACTTGGAGAGGCTTGGTGTGGAGCTAGTAAAGAGTGAACACTAGGTATTTATTGCCAACCTGGTGGTGCAGCCTATAAGAAAGGCTTAAAACAGCCTAGAAAAATGATGCAGAGTAGATGAAGTTGATAGAGAAGGTGCAAAACGATCCTAGAGGAGAGGAGGCTCACAGATCCTTATACACGGTTCATCAAGGCAGCACTAAAATGTATAAAGATCTGCGAGAGTATTCTGGTGGAGCAGCATGAATAGAGAAATTGCTGAATTTGTGCAGTAGAGTTTAACATGCCAACAGGTACAGGCTGAGCACCAGAGGCTGGCGGGCTAGCTACAACCACTTTATATCCCAAAGTGGAAATGAGATCACATTTCTATGGATTTTGTGATGGGTTTACCGTCGGCGCAATAGGAATAGAATGCTATTTGGGTGGTTGTAGATCGATTGATGAAGATCGCTCACTTTATCCCTATTAAAGTCAATTACTCCATGAACAAACTGGCAGAAATATATATTCAAGAGATAGTATGATCGCATAGTGTGCCAGTGTCTATAGTATCAGATTGAGACCCACGTTTCATGTCACGATTTTGGAGGAGTCTGCAGGAGACTCTAGGGTCTCAATTATCATTTAATACAACATTTCATCCTCAGACGGATGGACAGTCAGAGAGGACGATTCAAATATTAGAGGATATGCTACGGGTATGTGTGCTAGATTTTGGGGGTAGTTGGACCCAAATCTGCCGCTAGTAGAGTTTGGGTACAATAACAGATATCAGACCAGCATTGGTATGGTACCTTACGAGGCGCTATATAGTAGAACATATTGTTTTCCTCTATATTGGGATGAAATAGGAGAGAGATGAGTTTTGGAACCAAAAATAGTGCAGCAGGCGTATGATAAAGTCCAACTTATTAGAGAAAGAATTAATGCAACTTAGAGTCGGCAGAAAAGCTATACAGATAGTCGCAGCCAAAAATTGGAATTTGAAGAAGGAGACCATGTATTGCTGAAAAATAGAACCACTGAAAGGTACTATGAGGTTTGGGAGAAAGGGAAAGCTGAGCCTTAGGTTTATTGGCCATTTCGAGATACTTGATAGGGTGGGGTCAGTTGCCTACTGGCTAACTTTACCACCTGTTTTATTCAGAATACATGACATATTTCATGTCTTTATGCTGAGAAAATACGTCTAAGATCCCTCCCATGTAGCCAATTATGTAGGGATAGAATTCAGAGATTCACTGATTTATGAGGAGATACCAATGCAAATCTTAGACATGAAAGAATAGGAATTTCATAATAAGAGAATTCCATTAGTAAAAGTCCTGTGGAGAAATCATGTGGTGGAAGAAGCTTCATGGGAACTTGAGGAAGAAATACATCAGAAGTACCCACATTTGTTTAGTAGGGACCAATAGTAGATAGAGGGAAAAAACAGTAATAATTCGAGTAAAGTAGATAAGGTTTGATTTATTTTATGCTAAGTAGGATAATATATGTATTAGTGTTATTGTAGGTTATAGGATAGGTAGTATTTTGGTTTTGGGAGAATTTTATTTTATGCATATTATATAATCTCCTAGAACCTTAAATGTAACCACGATATTCCTTCGCCACAAGTGAGGGTAAATAATAAAATAAATAGCTCATTTTTCCTTAAAGGATGGTGTTCAATGCAGATAGTCAATTTCAAAGATAAAATTTTATAAGGAGGGAAGAATATAGAGACCCGAAAGATTATATAAATTAAGTAAATAAAAGGTGAGAAAAGGAAAAAGAATTCCAAGGGGGACTCAGCAGGGTCTTGTCGACGAGCTCAGAGTGTTCATTAATGAGCAGCCTTCTTTGAATCATCGATGTGGACCTATGTCTCGTTGACGAGAACTTACCAAGAGGGGTTTAGTAGAGCTTGAATTTCAGTCATAAGGGTTACAAGTTCATCGAAAAACTCCCTTCACAGGCTCGACGATGAGGTGACGTGTCTCCTTGAGGAATATGCATTTTATAAATACACTAACCTCAGGATTTCAGCGTGAATTTTTCATGCAAAACTCTCTCTCTCTCTCTCTCTCTCTCTCTCTCTCTCTCTCTCTCTAAACCTCACCTTTCTCTCATTCTCTCTAGATTTTCGGCTTCGTCCTTCACCGGTTCGACGATCGGAAGCTGCCACGCTACTCTTGGGAAGATTCTCTACAAGTTTACTTGAGTAGTTTGTTGGTTAGGCCAACTTGGGTACCATTCCAAAATTTGGGTAAGTTGGTTATTTTAACCTTTATAAGGTATTTGGTGTTTCTAGATTGAGGAAAATGTTTTAGATAGAATAATACTGGAGTTTTGTTGGGGAAAATGTAATTTCAGGGTGTTGAGCTAGGAACACCACAGGAGTAAGTTTGGTTAATTTTATAGGCTTCTCAGTAAGTCAGGTAAGGGGATAAATTAAGTCAGTATTTTTCATAAAATTATTTATTGTTATACAACATTTATTTTTTAGGAAAATATGTTTGTTATCAAACAATTGGGAATACTGCTGTTGAATAGGGAAATGGTTTGAACACATTTTATAGGAGAATATGATTTTAGAACAAATTATGAGTTTAGAAGGTTACTTTTATTTGTGTGGCATGAGTATAATTTCCATGAAAATTATGTTATATTAAAATGTTATGATTTTTCCAAGATAAGCATGATATAACAGTTTTCAAGAAAACCATAAAAGCAGTACAAGAACTATGGTTTTAGAAGATTATGTTAATCAGTGCAAGAATTTATGTTTATTATGTTATGAATTATACCGGCGTAAATGCCGTGATTTTTATGTTATGAATTATGCCGGCGTGAATGCCGTGATTTTTACATTATGAATTATGCTAGCGTGAATGCCGTGCTTTTTACGTTATGAATTATGCCAACGTATATGCCGTGATTTTTACATTATGAGTTATGCAGGCGTTGATGCAGTAATTACGTATGATCTGTAAGAAATCATGAAATATGTTTATGTCAAATATTACTCTGAAATATGAAACAACTATATTTTAATATGGAATGTATTATATGTTATCAGAACACAGATAGCTTAGTTCAATTTTATGAAGCACGGTACCGTAGTTGTATGTTCACAATTATATTTATGTTAGTGCTACCACACATCTTATGTTGAGTGTGGGAGATGGCAGTTGATGTGGCTTTATGGGAGTGTCGTAGTTCCCCTAGTAGTCCAACACAAGTGGAATAGGCCCATCGTACTTACACACGTATGTTTAACTTAGCATGGTCGGTCAGCCATTGCTAAGTTCCACCTTTGGGCCACACAACCCTATCATGTGGAGGGTAAGACATGACAACAGTTAGCTATCTATCCTGGGTAATAAGTCAGTATGATACGGTTATATAAGATAATTTTTCAGTATAGAAATTTAGTACGTTAGACTATGTTATGTTAAATCATGTTTTATTCAGATACGATTCAACTGTTTATACCATACATGAGTTATGTACTGTTTATATGTATATCAAGAAAAATACTCATGTTGTAACATGCTGATATTAGTTTATCTCCCTTACTGAGAGGTGTCTTACCCTAGCCATACAAACATTTTAGGAAATCCAGGTAGAAGGGCGGATAAAGCTCCGCAGCGGTAGGTGTTGGCTGAACTACCCCGTTAGAAGGGTAAATAGGTGAGATAGGGTTAGATGGGTTTTTTTGTGTGATTATGACCCTAGGATACTTTTTGGGTTTTTTGTGGATGACTGTATATATATGATAGATTCAGTAGAACTCTAGTATGGTTTCTGGTGTTGTGTATGAAATGTATATAATTTATGTTTTTCGCTGCTTATATACCAGAGATGTATGACAAGTTTATCCTTGGCATCCATGGGTCTGAGTTGATCATGACTATAGCAGTTTAGTAGGATATCAGAATTATTATGTATGTTGTTATATATGAAAGAAAAAAAAGAATTTATAAATATGGAAAATAGGCAGGTCGTTACAGAAGGAAACCATAAGTGCAATATTGGCAAGGATGATGGTGAACCATATGCCAACCATGCACATTTAAAATGGTTTAGACTGGTTGGCTAGTCTTCTGAACTGATCGACCGGTTTGCATTCTTTTTTTTTTCTTTTTCCTCATTTCCTTTATTTTACCATTTTGTTGAGGCTTCAATTTGGATTACCGAGTTCTTACAGATTGTAATTGTTGAGGTGTGTCACATTATCATCACACTTATGCTATCTTTCATGTTGCTAGTGTTGCTTAAAGGTGATTGTACCTTTGTTGTAAGCGTCTGTTGACTTTATGAGTCCTATCTCGTTTTGATAATAACAAATCCTAAGTATCTCATTTATGCATTTAGTGTATGAACAGAATTATCTTTCAGAAGACAAAAATAGTCAATGTAAAATGGAAGCCATGAGGCACTTAAAGAACACATCACATGACCTACTGCATGGCAAATTGAAGAGCAAGGAGTGAAGACTTTATTTTTTTCAAATTGTATTGCTTTTATTATGTATTGTAAATGCATGTCTTGCATGATTTGGTTTAATGCTCAATATAGACCACATAAAGACCTTAGGGAATCAATCTTGTTATGGAAAACCTTTTTCTTAAAATGTTAAACTTATGCAAAAGGATTTGAAGTGTTTTTGAGGTCAAAAGAGGGCTTAAACTCATTTTTTCAACGTGCCCAGTCTATCGGCCCCACTTGGCCAAAATTGTATTTTGCAAAGGGCCCAGTCGAACAGACTGTAAAGCCTAGTTGACCAAACTTCACACGGCTGATGATCCAGTCAATCAGATCATGTGCCTAGTCAACTGAACCTCGCGAAATTGGAAAATCGCCTAAGGCCAATCAATCGTACCCTATGCCAGTCGATCGGAACTCTTAGGTTGGGCTATTTTTAAGCCAAAAATGGTTACAAAAATTGAAAGTTAATAATTTAATATTGGTCCAACACTCACTTAATGACTAGATTTTGAAAGAGCCAACAAATACCTTGCCCAAAGCTCATTAAATGACTTTTGATTATCTTGCTAATACTCTTACATATTTTGGGCATATTTTCACTCATCCTTTCAAAATCAAAGAGCATTCATTCTCTCCTACTCTTTTCATTTACAAAATCTTTTTGAGAGAGAACATCTTACTTCTCCTACACTCTTGTTTTGAAGATCATTTTTTGAGAACATATTTATTGCTCTTGAAGCATTTATTTTCACATCAACTACTCTCATCTTCATTTATTTTGAGAAAATACTTTTGACAACAAAAACCTTAGCTTCTTCTACTATCATCTTGAAAAAAATTTTTGGAGAAATTTTCATTGGATTTGAATCTTTGAAGTATTCATCATATATATTTTATTCAAAGATTGCAAAAATTTTCTTAAGAAAAATACACGAACTCCATTGAGCTTAAATCTCATCTTGTGAGAGTGCATATAGATTTACATTGTAGAACTTAGCTTTTTAAGAAGCATTCATTTGTAGGCAAAAAATTTCTTTATCTTTTATATGCCTGTGGTTTGGGTAGTGAACCGTGCCAGGCATGGGGTATCATCTGGAGAGGTTGGTCTGCCTAGAAGGACTGGTGTAACAGGGGGCTCCACTCAATTGAAGGAGTGTTGTGAAAAGGTGGCTCCACCTTGTTAAGGAGCAGTATAGTGAAATCCTTAAATGGGTTGGCTTGAGGTGAGGACATAGGCGGGGATAGCAGAACCTCGTAAAAATACTGTGTTTGCATTCACTTTCCCTACACTTTTATTTTTCAGCACTTGTATGTTTATATTTGATTTGTTGTGATTACTGTATATGTGTTGAATATTTGTACACTTAAATATTTGTTGGATTTTTGATTGTTTAGAAAAACCCTAGGCTTCTGAAATACTGGTTGTGGTTTTCAAAATAAAGGCAAAAGTGACCTAGATTTTTAAAACTTTCAATTCACCAACTCTTGGGAATACACCAAAAATCATAGCGTCCATCAATTAATGTGGGAATTTGAAAAAAAATTAAGCATTTGCCTATCTCAAATGTGTTTGCTATTTGAATTGCATGATGGACTACGTGATTATCATCTTGTTTACTTATGCATAGCTAACCCCATTGTTGTGAGTTGGTTAAATATATTTCGGGAGGTATTCTCAAAGGTAGGTCTCCACATTTGTCCACTTTGATTCATCATCTTGGCTTATGATGGAATAAAAGGGAGAATTCTGTCCTATGGTGCCTTTCTCCTTCTTACCCCTTAGCAAGGGCAAGTACTCTCCCTTAAACTTGTATGAGTTAATGAGAGTAGGTACTTGCTCCACAAGATTGAGACTTAGAGAGCAAACGTTGAATTCTTTTTTTTTAAATACCTTCTATTTCAAAAATGATCTTGTGATCATTTCCTTTCTAGCCAATGATGAAATTAAGTATTGTTTTCAAAAATCCTCTTCATTTTTTGTCAAAAAAATTTAATTTCTAAAAAGAAACAGTCTATTTTTTTACCTGTGTATCTTCTATTAAACCTATCTCTATGATTGATTGAAATTTGAAGGTCATTGTAATTAATTTCCTAATTTCAACCAAGGATTTAAATCTTCATCATTAAAACCTTGATTGCAATTAGGAGATTTTTAACTCTATCATCATTAATTTCCTAATTCCAATCAAGGATTTAAATCCCTTTCTCTGTAAATTCCTGATTTCAATCAAAAGATTTTCAACTCCATAATCATTAATTTCATAATTTCAATCAAGGATTTATATCTCCATCCCCATTAAAACCCTAATTGCAATCAAGATATTTTTTAACTCCACCATCATTAATTTCCTTTTTTAAATCAAGGATTTATATCCCTTCCTCCATAAATTCTTGATTTCAACTAGGATATTTTTAACTCCATCATCCTTAAATTCTCAACATCAATCTAGGATTTGAGTCTCCATCATCATTAAAACCTTGATTATAATTAAGAGATTTTTCAACTCATCACCATTAAATTAAATTCCCAATTTCAATCTAGGATTTAAATGTTCACCTTCATTACATTCTTGATTCCCATTAAAAGAATTTTCAACTCAATTGGCATTAAAATCTCGATTTTGATATTGGAATTAATTCTCAATCTCCATTAAATCCCTGGTTGCAATCAGGAGATTCCAACTTCATCCTCATTAAATTCTATATATTAATCATGGGTTTAAATCTCCATTCTCATTTTCAATTAGGAAAATTTTTAATCCTATCATCATTAAATTATTGATTCCAATTATGGAATTCTAATCGTTACCTCCATTAATCCCTAAATCAATCAATGGTTACATGCAATCTATGATTTGAATTATGGGATTTTATTGTTGACTTCCAATTATTCCTAATTTCAAAATCATATTTGAATTCATTCATTATAATTAATCATAGATTTTTCATTCTTTCCTTTTTCCCTTTTCATTTTCAAAAATTTGGGATTATTTGACGCAACCTTTTTTTCAAAACAAGGACTTATTATGGTTTTTAACCTTGTTGTTTGAGGCTTTTGGACGATGATATTTCATCGGATGATTAAGGCACACACACACAACAGTAACCATTCTTTGAGTAAGTGTCGATAGAGTGCTGGTTGACTGATCTACCTCCAAATGGTTGGTCAACGTACTCTCGAACCCTCTTCTTGGATTTCGTACTAGAATCTAGTGTCGACAAGTGATGTGAAAAAAATTTCTTTCCAAGCTCAAAGGGGGTTACAAAAGGTATCTTATGACATAAAAGGGTAGTAGAATAATGGCCACTCCTCACTTTAGGGTGAGGCACATCTACTTAGACTTTAAAGCTATATCGAGAAGCTTTATAATTATGTAGCATTATCTCTCTTGCTTTTGTGCAAGACCATGATTAATGAAGCATTGGAATTCTTCAAGTATCAAACCATACATACAAATTGTATTTGATGGACTAGTTCTGCACTGATGATTTCAAAAGATGGTTCTTTACAAGGGGAATGTAAGCAAGTGTATGATAGCAATGGTTAAAATGTGATAAATAGATAGAATTGATGCCCCCTTTGAGGTGGAAGGCAATTTTTGCTTCCATAATATGGTGCAAAGGTTGAATTTTGGAAAAAAAAAAAAAAAAAAAACGATGGATTGGTCAATATGGAATATAATATGGATTTTTGGTTGAAACAAAGGCTTCCTTTACCCTCTTGATATATATCTTTACGCCCATTTCGGTTTAGAAAGGGTGAGCTACCATTTTTTTTTTCAAACATGATGTCATTGTCTCAATAGACAATGCATTTTAGAGATTTAAAAACTAGGGGATCTTGTAAATGCTTGTTGGCCACTAGAAGCATATTTTGAACATTTACTTTTGTCAAATTCATTAAGGTTCCTTTGCCATTTTGAGTATACAAATATATACCGCCCCTAGTTTCATCAGTTAATACAATATCATCTACAAACAACATACACCATGGATTCTAGAGGCTTTAGGATAAGTAGAAATAAGACAGAATATATGAAACGTAATTTTAGAAATAGTAAGAAGAATATTGGATACACAGTTAAACTTGATGATGAAGAAATAAATAGTACTTGTAGATTTCGATACCTTGGATCTATTATGCAAACTGAAGGAGAAATTGAAGATGATGTAATGCATAGATTTAAAGTAGGTTGGGTAAAATGGATAAGTGCTTCAAGTGTGCTTTGTGATTGTAGAATACCCTTAAAATGAAAAGGTAAGTTTTATTGGATGGCTATAAGACTAGTTATGCTATATGGATCTAAATGTTAGGCAACGAAGAAACAAAATATCCAAAAAGTAAAAGTTATCAAGATGAGAATGTTTAGATGGATGAGTGGTCTAACACTGAAAGATAAATTAAGGAATGAACATATTTGCAGTAAGTTAGGTGTAGCTCCTATATAAGATAAGATAAGGGAGGGATGACTCAGATGGTATGGACACCTGCAACGTAAGTAACATAGTGCCTGAGTGAGGAATAGTGAGTTAGTTACTGTGGGAGGCAATAGAACGGGTAGGGGTAGACCTAAAATAACTTGAAAGGAGATAGCAAGTAAGGATTTAATAGCCTTGAATCTATCAAAATAAATGGTCCATGATCGCTCAAATTGGCAGAAAATGATTCATATAACCGACCCCACCTAGTTGGACTTAAGGTTTGGTTTTGTTGTTGGTACTATATATATATTTTTCAACCTTTTGTGTACAAAACAAGCAAAGAAGATGAGATGTAAAATAAGAAACGCCCATACTTCATAAGTAAATTGAAACACTTATGATGCACAAATTATGCATACTTAAATCCTCTATTAGGTATCCTACCATTCTTTTAGGCAAAGCCTATAAATCTCACACTTACTACTATATGCCTAATCTTTAAATGAATAGATAAATTTTTTGACCAAGCCAATGAATGAATTGTAAGAATGTATGAGTAAATCGACCAAAGCTCCTAAGGATAAATTCATGTGAACATGAATGCATGAAACCATGGATGGGTAAATCTTACTGTGTGAATCAGTTGCAAGAATGGGGAGGATGACTAAAGGAATCAACATGTATAGCACATAATCATGTTGATCAATGAACTATAGCATCTTGGGTAGGGATGGATCAATGATAAATTGATGGTCATTGGTTGAGCAAGGATGAGTGTATGTCACATGTTGACTAACTGATCATGCATTGATGAGTTAAAACTCCTCAGTTGAGTGCGAAGAAATAAATGATGACACATGCTCACATGTGGAGTATAAATTGAAGGATGCTCTTAGTCTAATCATGGAATAATAAATGAAAATGTATACTCATAGATAAAGCATAGAAATATGAATGGATGAGTTGATACTCATAGTTTGATAACATATGGGTGTATATCTACATAATTATCCATTGAGTATGGTTGATTCACTAATTAAGAATTTAGAAATAAATAAGGAGGTATGCTTATAAGTTGAGCATAAAGGGATGAATTGATGAATAGAAGAATTTATGTCCCCAAGTGGAACATGGATGATTGAGCAAGGGACAAGTGTTCACAAAGGGAACTCACATATAGCTAAGGTATCAATGGATAAATGCTCATATATGCTTTGATAAGCTCATAAGAGATACTTGAAATTGACCTTATGGAAATGAATGAGAACATAGATAAATAAAAGGGAATTTTCCCCTTAAAGGTTGATTATACATTAGTGGATGTTTATATATTAACCACAATGCATAGAAATATGGATGCTCAAGGTTGAGCATGGATGGATAGGTTCTTAAGACAAACATGGATGGTTAAATGCTCACAGATTAAGCAAGGGTGTGATGCTCCTAAATAAAGCACAAACAATTAATGCCTCACAAATCAAGCATGATTTTGTGAATGCTCATACATTAACCATAGAAGGGGATGCCCCTAGATTGAGCATGGTTAGAGAGTTGCTCACTAATTGAGCATACACAGAAGGATGTTCCAAGGTGATCAAAAGTGGATGTTCACCAGTAAAGCATAGAGGATCTCATGCTCATAATTTGAGTATGGAAAAGGATGTGCTTGTTAATAGGCAAGATAAATGGATGGCACATATTAAACATATGGGAAGATAATGAGCTTATAAAAGGATGGTCCTAGCAGAGCATGAATGCATGCTCATAATTGGAGTTTAATTGATGACTTGAAGTTTAAATATACTGATCGAGCACAAATGGGTGCTCATGAGTGGATGGATGCTTATAGATTGACCATCGTGAATTGATGTTTACAAATGGGAGCTTAAGCATAGTGAACAGATGCTTGCAGCTTTGAGCATCAATGGAGAAGTGCCCCTGCCTTAAGGAAGCATAGATAAAACAGGTGCTCCTAAATTGAGTATGATTATAAAGTGCCCCTAATTAAGAATAAATAGAAGGATTCATTCATATCAAAGATGAATTGTAGGTGCTTACATATTGAGTATGAATGAGATAATATCTCAAAATGTGAATGAATGTACGGTTGCTTTCAGATGGAGTATGAATGGGTAGATAAGTGTTATAAGATTGATCATAATGGTGAATGCTTATATCCTAAGCATAAATAAGAATATGAAGTGTAGATCGAGCCTGAACAAATAGGTGCTCTTGGCTTAAGAATGTGTGTATGAATATAGGCACTTTAGAAAGCTTTACTTAGGAAGATAGGGTTGAACATATTGGCCATAGGTAATGAATATATGTTTTTGTTTTGAGCATGGCTTCAGAGATAATGAAATGATGCACATTCACATGTTTAAGCCTACTTAATGCAAATTATCAAGAATTATAAGATGACATCCATATGGAGAAGGAAGAGACCTCTATCCAATAAGGAATTGATCTTTATAGCATGCTTATAAGATCCTAGGGTATATGACCTAGGGTCTTTATATGTGCTTTGGATTTATATCTTAAGGATTAAAGGTCCCCAAATTGTCTCTCCTATCACCCATAAATAAGCTAGTAAAGTCTCCCGACTTGGAGGTTTGAGAAGGATACAATTTAAGCGAGATGTTTCGTTGGCCCGTACAAAGACAATTATCTCATAAGAGTGAACATTATTCTATCCTTATCTAATCCTAAGAGGACAAGCTCAAGTATAGCTTGTACATGTGTGCACGTCACATCACCCTTGACATATACCCCCATTCATGAAAAGCAACCAATCAATAATTATATACAAAATTGAAAGGTCATGTTTTGATTTAATGTTTGAACAATTCCTAACTTATCTTTTGGCTTGATTCCCTAATGCCCCTAACAGAGTCACCAAGCTATCAACACGTGTAGACCAAGATCCAAAGCTCCAATAGGGATGATTATCCGAAAAATGTGTTAAATGTCATTTATCTAGCACTTCACTAACCTTTTTTGTCTAAGTGTGGCTAAGTTCACCTAATTACTATGGTTTAATTGGTCTCTAACTAATCCTAGGGTCTAGGGAACCAATAGTCTCTAGTTTATGTTCTAGAGCTGTTTTCAAGAGTTTAGTTATGTGAGGGGAAGGTACTAGGACCCCCTCCATACCCATCCTTTTGAATGATACCATAATAAGTTCAGAATGTTCAAACATTAATCAAAACCAATTTTTAAATCTTTGTTATGTTAGGTTACTTTTCCTTTAAATATTGGTTCACCTCACAACTATCGAGTGACTTGTCAAAGTTGTGAGGCTTCCCTCACCTCAAGAACCACATGAAAAACAATAACATGTACTTTAGGGATCCATCATTGAATTAATTAATTAAGTTTTGTGACCTTGACCAAAATGGTTTCATCTTATGAATCATACAATACATTTTGTTAAAGCATTCTAAATGTAAAATTACATCCTTTCTTAAACATACATACAACCATGTCTTACACAGAGCAATATGGTTTTAAATATGAGAAGGGGATGTTAAATTGAATTTATTTACCATGCCTTGATATTGTTCACCTTACAACCTTTGGGTAACTTGTCAATGTTGTAAGACTTCCCTCACCTCAAGAACAACATGAAGAGCAATAACATGTTCTTTGGGGATCCATCATCGTATTAATTAATTAAGATTAAATGTTTTTAAGTTTCCAAACATTCAATCCATTCCAAATTTAAATGAGAAATCCTGCATCATTCCACAACAAGTCTAGTCACATCATAACAAAAGGATAACATATATCATGGAAGGCATGCACGCAATTTAAACCAACGTGAACTCCTCTAAACAAGCCTCCTACGAATGTCATGGTATTACATTCTAACACAAATCAATCATTCAATCACTCACAACTAGATAACAACACACAAAATAAGGTATTGGGTGCATTGAGGCTCGGTATTTTACATTCTTTAACACTCACATTCAAATTAGGATGAAAATCAACTTAAACACTTGGAAAACTCCAAAAAAAAAAAAAAAAAAACACGCACACACACAAAAGAAAAATTAATACAAAATTTTAAGAAGAAAATAACTAATCTAAAAATCCCTAAATGTTAAAAAAGTAAAAAGGTTCCCTAAAATTACTAAATAGAAAGATAAACAAAAAACCTAAAAGAAAATATTTTTAAATTAGTAACAATCAAATTATAGGAAAAATAATAATAATAATAAATAAAATAAAATAAATTAAGAAAACATTTTTAAAATAAATAGAATTTTTTTAGGCTACCTTTTTTTTATTTATTTTTTACAATTAAAATACTTTTTTTATGAATTTTCAAAATTTAAAATAGATTTATTAAATTAAATTAAATAATTAATAAAAAATAAAATGGACAAATCAATCAACCGGTTCGTCTAGATAGGTTGACTTTCCAAGCGATTTAGGGTGGACAATGTATGCACAACACACAATAAAGAGACACTAGAGTTACTAGTCTAGCTTGTCTCTGGTGACTCATTAACAACGTTAGAACCCTAAAACTTCAAAAGCTTATTATCGCTTCATTTAACCTCCAATTGAATATCATCACCTCCATTCAACTCATTTCAATTTCAAGAACCGTTTCAACCAAAAAATCACCCAAAAACTCGAGAAAAGACAGTTGTAACTTCTATCGTTGACTGTTGCCAACAACTAATGCAACGATCGAATTCTAGGTGTTCTAGAGCTTCCCTGGCCTATTTTTCTACCTATTTTGACCCTAGGAACCTTAATTGATCTATTTCCTACCCTTTTGATGCCCCATGCACGTAGAAAACATCTTCCAACTCTCCTCTCTCTCTCTCTCTCTCTCTCTCTCTCTCTCTCTCTCTCTCTCTCTCTCTCTCTCCAGCCAGTGAAGGTCTCTAGCGTCCTTTATCCTCTACCACTCTCTCTCTAAAACACCCAAAAACACTCCTCCTCGACCTAACTATGACCTCCTAGGAAAGATAACAATATCTTTAAGCTATATAAAAATGATCTTTCAATGGAAACATGACCAAAACCCTTGTTTTAAACAATCTTACCTTTGTGCATGTATTGAATCATCACCTTTGGCCATAAAAAAGAACGTGAGCATGCAATAGCGTTGGATTTTAATGGAGAAACAAGAATAGAGAACATACCTTGTGTTTTGGTGCTTTTATTCTTTAAGAAATCCAACATTTTATGCGTTATCCTTTCAATTTTAGCATAATCTCCTTCTCTCTCTCTCTCTCTCTCTCTCTCTCTCTCTCTCTCTCTCTCTCTCTCTCTCTCTCTCTCTCTCTCTCTCTCTTTCTAGCTTGAGCATGCAACTCCTCTTGTGTTGAACATGCCTTGCCTCCAACCTTCCTTTTTTCTTTGAACCTTATGCTTCTTTAAATAGAGCAAGGTTACAGCTTCTTGCCCTTTTTCCTTTTTTTTTTTTCCTAAAAAATGCCCCTAAATATAAAAAAGCTCCCTTGCATGTCAAATAGGAGTGTTTGGGCCTTTTGTTGTCCAATTTTAAATAAAACAAGGATAAGCACCCTATTCTTGATTAAATGACCATAAAAACATGAAATTAAGGCTCCATACAACTCTATATGCAAGATTTGAACATTGAAATGTAAAAGGAGAAAACTAAATTTCAATTAACTATTCTTGAACTCAAAGTCACCCTTACTTGCTCATTAAACTCTAAATTAACTTAGATTTTGACTAAATTGATCCCAAACAAAATAGGGTGTCAATAGGGAATACTATTGTGAATAAAGAAGGAAGTTCTTTCAATGCATTTTTTATGGAATTCAAAGAACTAGGACCCTATAGCACCCACTTCATGAATGGTTACCGTACTTACTTTTTGTGTATTTGTGTATCTTCCTTTTAAAAAGTAAATTTCTAAAAAAATTGTCATTTTAAAACATGAAAAATAAGTTGGATCAATCGTCGGTTGACTTTGTGCAAAGACTGGTCAACTACCTACTACAACCTTTCCCCTTTTTTGTTTTTTAATAAAATACTTTCCATACCTAAATCACTTTTGGAAAGACTTTCGTAAGGTCCATGTAGAGGACTTAACCTCATGGAGACCCTAGTACTTCGTGCCTCTCCAAAATGAATATACACTCATGCACAAACTTGAAAAAGAAGAGGAGGATAAAGAAAAAAAGGTTTTTACTGGTTTTTGTATCGGTATGGTCGAGAGTACAATTGTATATTACCTACCTATATATCCTCCAGAGAGCCTACATATCTTGCCAAAAGAAATCAAGTCATTTGTAGTTTATCAAAATATCTTCAAATTAGAATTTGGAAAACATTTTGATGATTTTTGAAACACTTAAAGTCTTTTTGTTGAAAAATCCCCATTTTTCTTAAAATTTTGATTTTTCAATAAAATCCTTGCAAAAGCATAGTCTTGAAGTCAAATTTAGGTTGAAAATTAAACACTTTTCCACCCTCAAGTCACTTCATAGGTGATTACTTTGAAAAATATCATTTTCTTTCCAAAAATTTGAAAATGTTTAGTTTTTTGGTGAGAGAACCTTAAACCTACCTTGAAAACTCATGTTAAGAAATTTAAAATTTCTAAAAAATGCCCAAAAGCCACATTATAGGCACTCATTCTTGAATTTTTCTTTTGAAAGCTTTAAAACACTTAAAATATCTTGAAAACCACTTAAGAAAGTTATTTTTTGGTTTTTTATAATAAAATGGAACCTCATCAAACTAACTACAACAGACTCAACCATACACTCTAGTGAGTATTTCATATCATTAGTGACATGAAAAATCAGAAAATTTTAGAGAAATTAGCCAAAACAAATATGGCATCTAGATAGGCTGGTTGACCACTTGTAGAGGACGGTCAACCATCTATAGTAGCGAACAACTAATTTTATGAATGCTTGAGGGGTGGTCGACTTCACATATGGGTCAGTCCACTATTTGGATGCTTTTTCTTGAAATATGCAAATTTTATAAACTTTGACGCATTTTCTTTATGAAATCATACTATAACTTCACTCTAAATGCATCCTAGATGGCATATTCACTATAAAAGTACAAGTTTCATGCAAGAAAAAACACAAACAGGTTATGAAACAACATTCATGATTTTATACAAAAACTAAAAATGAACTTGAAAACACAAGGATAGAATGACAGGAAAAAAATGTAGGGGAAATTTTGAAATATAGGGTAATGAATTTTACATTGAAAATTAAAAAAATAGAAAAGGAAAAAAAAAGAAATAAAGAAATGGGCTAACGATCTTTAGCTTCCAATTCAAACTTGCAAAGAAAGAATTAGTAATTAGACATGTGAAAAATATGTAAAATTTGGAGTAAATGGTGATTGATAAAGTTTAGTGTTGATTGACTTAGTCAACATTAGATTGATTGGATCCAAAATCCTATAAATAGAGACTCCTAATGGTGAGAAGGACACACAGTCACATAAAGAATCATACGGACAGTTCAGAGCAAATTTGTGACGTCCCTAAAAATTATACTGTCTCTGATACCACAATTGTGACGACCTAAGTCCTAGTGGGGTCTAGGTATGCCTTACCATAACTTAATTTAAAGCAAGCATCGGAAATATTTTATGTAGAGACCCAGAAATATAATATGAAAATGAACAAGGAAAAGAGAAAGAAAGAAAAGGAATTTTAAAAAGGGAAACTAGGGTTCGTCGACGAACGCCCTTATTTGATTTGTCGATGAGTGCACGTGTCTCATCAATGAGGAGATACCAAGAGGGGAAATTTTCAGACCCTAAAATGTTTATCGACGAACTCACCAATTTCGTCGATGAACTTCCTTCTTTGGTTCATTAATGAGTACGCGTCTCTCCCTGATGAAGCCACGTGGACAACTGCCTATATATGGCAGAGAATCAAATTTCTGGCAAGAAATTCATTTCCTCTCTCTACAGTCGGCTCTCCCTCCTTCTCTCTTCAGATCCGGCTTCGTTTTATCCCGCTTTGATGATCGGAAGTTACCACGATGATCCCAGGGTGATTCTCTAAAACTTAATCGGAGTAGATTATTGATTTGGAGTCCTTGGGCACCACTCCAAAATCAGAGTAAGTAATGCATTTTAGGGTTTAAGTACTTATTTGGAGATTTGGAGTTCTGAATGCCGTAGGCGTGATTTAGGGTTTTTCAACAAGCCTCTCAGAAAATAGGTAAGGGGATAAATTAAGTCAGGTATTTTCAAAAAATTAATTATTGAATATATAGTATTTGATTCAGAAATTTATATATGATTTAGTATAGTTTTTGGGAATACTAATGTTGAACTGAGTAAACTTTGAAAAAAGATTTAATATTATTTTGTTAGCAAAATATGTTTTCCCAGGTTAGATAATATATTATAGAGTAGTACTCACTTGTGTGTGGCGTGAGTATAAATTTTACTGTAAATAATGGTATGTCAGAATATTTTATGATTTCATAGAACAAGCATGATTTGATGACAGTTTTGAGGAAAAACTATAAACAGGATAGAAATAATATTTTCAATACATTATAATATTCAGCCGACACAGATGCCGTAATATTCAGCTGGCGCAGATGCCGTGATATTCAGTCGGCGCAAATGCCGTGATATTCAGCTGGCATAGATGTCGTGATATTCAGTTGGCCTAGATGTCGTGACTAGATATATTTATAACAGACATTCAGAAATATTATTATTATGACAGATTTTACATAGAATCATGAAATAGTATTATTACAGTTATTAATGAAATGTACTATAGGATAGCAGAATCCTTGATGGACTAAGTATGTTATGAGCACGGTATTGTAGCTAACTAGCCAGATCAGATGGTGTAACCCTATGTGCCGACTCGAGAAGTGTTGCGAAGAGTAGGATGGGTGAACTTGGTGGCTAGATAAGAATAACCCCTTGGGTACTGACTCGAGAAGTGTTGCGGTGAGTAAGATGGGTGGACCAGGTTTGGTGTTTAGCCGACAGTGGAACCACACTATTCATAAAGTGTTGGGTTAGAGGCCGATTAGCCCCAAAGTGTTGCCGAGAGTAGGATACCCACTATGTGCCGACCCGAGAAGTGTTGCCGAGAGTAGGATGGACGGACCATATTGGGTGGGCAATTGTGTGTAGTTATATTACATTTGACTTAACCTGGTAGGCCAGTGAGAGTTATGTCCGGCCTACAGGCTGCACAACCCAAATTATGCGGGGTTAATTCATGATGTACAGTTATCCATCTAGGGCATGATATCAGTATTATACATATATAACAAATGATTTATATGTATATCAAATTATAGTATGACATAGTATGATATGTTGAAATATGCTTTACTCATATTTATACAGATACATTTTATCATGTACAATATATATTTATAGCAGAATAATACTCATGTTGCCACACACTGATGTTAGTCTATCTCCCTTACTTAGAGGTATCTCACCCCCAACTTTACAAATATTTCAGGGAACCCTGATAGACGAGTGGAGTGAGCTCTAAGATAGAGGAGTTCGTTGGTACTATCCCAGTTGGGGGGTAAGTGGTCGAGTCAGGATCATGATGGATTTTTGGGGATGACTCTAGGTTTATGGTCCTTTTTGGGTTATCTATATATATATATAGATATGTATTGTAAACAGTAAAACTTCGGTATTGTATATAAGGTTAAGTATATTATGGTTTCTGCTACATAGTTGACATGTATTTATAAACAAGTGTATTCTCGGTTCCCTTGGGGTCTGAGTTGACTTTGATTATGTTTATGGTATTAGAGTTCTATTATTATTATGATAATATATATATATATATATATGTATATATATATATATATAACATAATTTTCGGGACGCTACAGTTTGGTATCAGAGCATAGGTTGCTAGGTTCTGTTGACTTTAGTGAACAACGAAATCAATACTAGAGAATAGGAATAGATTTTGAGAGGATAGTAAATGGGGTGGATTAGGATTTTAGGGAGTCAATGTTGGGAAGTTAAGATAAGAATTTATGATTTTGTTCCGCAGTCTAGAAATAGAATTTTCGTAATGATTTTTTTGTTTTAACTAGGGCGATGATTTCAGGAAAGCCATAGTAAACTATTATTGGATTGTGTTTCTAAACTGTAGGTCTGAATCTTAAATTTAAAATAAGGACATTAGATTAAATTGATGATATAAGCTTTTAGATAGATAAAATATACTAGTTATGTTATGAAGATAGGGTCCTCAGATTATGTTTATTCTCTTTTTAGGATGGACCATGGGGGTTGCAGTGCTCATGCCAGTGGTGATGATGGTGTAGGGCCCTCTAGCATAGGAGGCTGTGATTCAAACGTAGTTCTGCGTAGTGTAGCTTAGCAGGTTATGGTTGAGATTGCACGGAGCTCTACCGAGTAGGGGAGGTCCATCAGTAGATCCGAGCTGCACTATAGAGCAGTTCACTAAAATGAAGCCTCTGTATTTTGTAGGGAGTGTGAACCCAATTGCAGTGGAGAACTAGGTACAAGAAGTGGGAAAGATACAGACTGTACTGCGCTGCACTAATAAGCAGAGAGTATTATATGCCACTTTTAGACTAACAAGAGAGGCTGAGCGTTGGTGTTCGGTTGTGAGGTTCTTGGAAGAGCAAAAACCAATATCTGTAGCTCTGACCTGAATTCGGTTTAAGGAGATATTCTACGATTGATATTTTCTTGCCACCACATGAGAGGCAAAAGTGGAGAAGTTTTTTAGCCTCGCCCAGGGGCATCGGACAGTCTAGCAGTATGCAACAAAATTTATTGAACTATCCTGCTTTGTCCCATACATTGTTCCTGATGAGGTGAAGAAGGCAAGGAAATTTGATAGAGGCTTGAGGCAGGAAATTTACAAACAAGTAGCAGTGTTGAAGGTGTAGGATTTCGCCAAGCTAATGGATAGAGCAGCTATGGCAGAGGTGAGCAAGAAGAGGGGTGCTGAGGTGCAGGGCCAGAGGAAAAGACCCACACCTCTTGGATTTCAGGTGGGTGCTAGCTGAGGTTCATGGAGGAGAGGTGGATATAGTGGAGGATGGAGGTAGGAGACTAGGAGCCGAGAGGTTCAAGGTGAGCAAGCTTATCTAGTTTGTCCTATATGTGGGAAGAGACACAGGGGAGAGTGCTGAGCGGGGAGAAATGTCTGCTACTGATGTGGTAGACTGGGTCATGTAGTACGAGATTGTCATGCATAGTATAGTACTGTTCCTACTCCCAGACCATCCGAGGAAACATCAAGGCACCCCAAGGAGGCCAACAGAGAAATATTGTGCTGGCGCGGGTCTAAACACTAACACCAGGAGATGCTGAGGCAGCTGGTGACGTGGTGATAGGTATGATTAATATGCTTTTAGTTAAAGCTATTGTTTTATTTGATTTAGGGGCCACACACTCATTCGGTCCTATGGGGTACATGAAATTATGTGGGAGAAGAAACTCAACTATTAGACATCAAGTTAGCAGTAGCCACACCGACAGAGTCAGTAGTGAGGTGTCGAAAGCTAATCAGAGGCTTTCCAGTAGATATTTAGGGGATAGTATTACTAGCTGATTTAGTAGTGCTAGACATGCATGGATTTGATATGATCTTGTGAATGGATTGGTTAGCTGCTAAGTATGCTAGCATTCGACTGTCATAAAAAAGAGGTAATATTTAGACCTCCTGGAGAGCAAGAGTTCAGATTTATGGGGTCGCATGTGCATTCTTCACCACAATTAGTGTCAGTCATTCAGGCGAGGAGACTACTCCTGCACAGATGTTAGGGGTATGTAGCTATGTTAAGGAAGTGTCAAAGAAAGAATTGAAGTTTACTAATATTCCAGTGGTGAGAGAATTTTCAAACTTTTTTCTAGAGGAGCTACCTGGACTGCCTTTCGATCATGAGATTGACTTTGGCACTGATTTATTTTCAGGGACGACACTGATTTCTTAAACTCCCTACAGAATGGCTCCAGTAGAGTTGAGAGAGTTAAAAGATCAATTGCAGGACTTGTTAGATAGAGGATTTATTAGACCTAGTGTATCACCCTAGGGAGCTCCATTTTTGTTTGTAAAGAAGAAAGACGGGATGATGAGGATGTGTGTATATACTACAGAGAAATAAATAAAGTAACAGTTAAGAACAAGTATCCTCTTCCCCATATTGATGATTTGTTCAATCAACTCCAAGGTACACGGGTTTATTCGAAGATAGATCTACGCTTTGGGTACCATCAAGTGAAGATTAAGGCAGAGAATATCTCTAAGACAACATTCTGAACCCAGTATGGCCACTATGAGTTTTTGGTCATGCCATTCGGATTGATGAAAGCTCCTGTCATATTTATGGACTTGATGAACAGAGTTTTCCATCAGTACTTGGACCAGATTATAGTGGTTTTCATTGATGATATACTGGTTTATTTGAGGAGTTTCGAGGAACATGAGACGCACTTAAGGCTGGTACTTCAGATGCTCAGAGAAAAGAAGTTGTACACCAAACTCAAGAAGTGTGAATTCTGGTTAAAGAAAGTGGCATTCCTTGGGCATGTGGAATTCGGGGATGGAATCTCAGTAGATCCTAGCAAGATAGAGGCAGTGGTGAATTGGGTGAGACCAAGGAATGTTTAGGAGATCAAAAGTTTTTTGGGACTGGCAGGATATTACTACCAGTTCGTAGAGGGATTTTCTAGGCTATAAGGGCCTCTGACACAACTAACTAGGAATAATGCCAAGTTTGGATGGAATGATGATTGTGAAAAGAGTTTTCAGGAATTGAAATAGCGCTTGTCACTACACTAGTATTGACTATTCCATCAGGAGATGGTGAATATGTAATTTACAGTGATATGTTTCTGAAGGGACTCAGATGTGTTCTAATGTAGTAGGGGAGAGTTGTAGCATATGCCTCCTGACAGTTGAAAGAATATAAAAAGAATCATCCTACGCACAATTTAGAGTTGGCTGCAGTGGTGTACGCATTGAAGATCTAGAGACATTATTTGTATGGTGGGACGTGCGAAATATTTTCAGATCATAAAAGTTTGAAGTACTTCTTTATATAGAATGAGTGAATTATGAGATAGAGGAGGTGGCTCGAGCCGATTAAAGACTATGATTGCACCATCAGTAATCACTCAGGAAAGGCAAATGTGGTAGCTGATGCGTTGAATCGCAAATTAGGGAGTGCATTTGTGTGAGTGATGGTAATTGCACATCAGATCATAATGGATTTGGAAAGACTTGGGTTGGAGCTTGTAGAGGGCAATCAACAGGTGTTTATCGCTAATCTGGTGGTACAACCCACATTACTGGAAAGAATTAAAGCTGCTTAGGTAAAATATGTGGAGTTAAAGGTGTAGAGTGGCCAGGGAAAGGAGTTCAATATTTCAAATGACGGAGCTTTAAGGTTCCATACCAGACTTTGCGTGCTTGCAGATGCTGAGATTAAAGGAACCATTTGGAAAGAGGAGCACTGTTCCCTGTATACAGTACATCCCGGAAGTATGAAAATGTACAGGGATTTGAAGTCATCCTTCTGGTGGAGTAATACGAATAGAGAAATTGAGAAGTATATAGGGCAGTGTTTGACATGCCAGCAGGTGAAGGTTGAGTATTAGAGACTGACAGGGCCATTGCAACCACTTCACATTCCCAAATGGAAGTGGGAGCATATAGCTATGGATTTTGTATCAGGGTTATCGTTGGCACAACATGAATAGGACTTCATCTGGGTGGTCATTGATAAACTAACAAAGACTGCCTATTTTCTTCCCATCAGAGTTAACTACTCTTGGGGTAGATCAGCATAGCTGTATATACAGGAAATAGTCAGATAGCATGGAGTGCCTGTGTTCATCATCTCTGATCAGGATCTACGTTTCACGTCACAGTTCTAGAAAAGCTTATAGAGAGCTTTGGGATCCCAGTTGGCTTTTAGTACAATTTTTCATTCTCAGACCGATGGACAGACTGAGAGGACTATTTAGATATTAGAAGATATGCTTGCGTGCCTGTGTGCCAGATTTTGGAGGTAGCTGGATTCAGTATCTGCCATTAGTGGAATTTGCTTACAACAACAGCTACCAGACTAGTATCGGCATGGCTCCGTACGAGGCATTGTATGGACGGAGGTGTCAATCTTTGTTACATTGGGATGAAGTTGGAGAGAAGAAAATATTGGGCCAGAGATGGTACAACGAGCTTCTGAGAAAATAAAGTTTATCAAGGAAAGGATTAAAACAACTCAGAGCCAACAGAAAAGCTATGCAAATGTACGATGGCAAGCGCTAAAATTTGATGAGGGTAATAATGTGTTCTTGAAAATTGCACTGATGAAAGGAGTAATGAGATTTGGGAAGAAAGGAAAGCTTAGCACTAGGTATATTGGGCCATTTGAGATACTGGAAAGAGTCTGCCCAGTTGCCTACATGTTAGCGTTACCCCTAACTCTGTCCAAAATTCATGATGTATTTCACATGTCCATGTTGAAGAAATACATCTCAGATCCATCTCACATAATAAGTTATGAAACACTGGAGATTGGTGAGATCTTATCTTATGAAGAGATACCAGTTCAGGTCTTGGACTATAAAGAGCAGGAATTATGCACCAAGAAAATCCCACTAGTGAAAGTGCTCTGGAGGAATCATGTGATGGGGATCGACATGCATTACCCCTTCCTTTTGCATATGTTCTGACACGTGAATGACCTCCAGATGTCTACATTCTTTGCTGACATGGTGACTACCGTGGACAACCTCCAAATGTCTATGTTCTTCACCGACATAGTGACTACCATGGATGACCTCTAGATGTCTACGTTCTACGCTAACATGATGACTACCTGTCGTTTGCCAACATGGTGACACGTGGCGACCCCTGCATGTCCACATATACTTCAAGACTTTATGAAAATTCTTGAAGATTTTTCAGCACAAAGAAACCCGAGTTGTGATTTTGCAATTCCAAGATCAAGACCTTTGTGGGCCCTACATGGATCTATTGGGCCCCACATGGCTCATCTAGGCCCCACATAGCTTGGACTTCCCTTTTGATATGATTTTATTTAATTAATTACATTATGACTTGTTAGGTATTTATTTTATGAGAGGATTGAGTGATTAATAAGTTTTAATTGTGAACATTAAAGTGAGTCATCCCTCATGTCTGAATGGGGACGTTTAGGTCATTTATCATTAAGGTTTTTACTTTCCTATATATATTGCTATTGTAAATGCTGGAAGGCAGCCAATTATTATTGTTGAATGAAAAAGGTTCTTCCTTTGTGGAGCTCTTGAAGCTTTGTTCCGATCCTTGCGATTGAGTGGCGTGAGACTACGACGTTCTCCTCGAAGATCAGTTGGTGTGAGACCAACAACCTATCCGACATCTATCTATCACAATCCATCCATCACATCTATACCATCTTAGATCATCTTGCGCCATCTGCACATGACGAACAACAAGCAACAACCTTTAAACCAGTTCACCGCGATCTTGACAAATTCCTTAGTCTGATTCATATTTGTTGATCATTGGAAAGTTATTCAAACGATCCACATGGTAAAACTCATCCCTACCCATCCATAACTTTGTTTATCATCTTTTTTTTTTTTAGATTACATAAATCGTATTTTCGCAAAACCCTATAAAAATCCCATTTTTAAGTCTACCCTTCGCTACCCAGTCGCCTGACAGTGTCTATTTTTTGACTTGATGTGTGGTTTTTCCTATCAAAACCTCCACATCTTCAACAACATTTAACATAAAAGTTGTGCGAAATTTTCCTTGCTTTTGTTTGACACCAAGATAACCTTATTTGGAGTTCTGTAGTGAATGTTATGCCCCAAATACCGAAGGGTGTTCGCAATTGAAAATCCATTAGCTGCTTTTGGGATTCTCCAAATTTCTCAGTTTAAACATATATTTGAATGTCAAGCATGGGAATATGATTGTGGTAGCTTAGAATTATTTTCTTGAATGATTGAAGAGTATGTTCATGGCATATAACTTGATTATCTTGTGAAAGAACAACCTGGGACTGAATTTGAATATAATTATATACCTTTTTAAGATCCTTGGACCGCATGATAAAGCATGATTTATTTTGTTTATGTTGGTTTATTAAATTTTGATTTTAAAGTGTTTATTATGTGTGTGTTGATTGAGGGTTGAACACAAGTAGGACTTGGTCACCCTACCCCACCCTACAACATCTGAGCATAAACAACTAGGGTGTACCATCTTGTCCTGCACCATCTTGGTATCAGAGCCTAGGTTAGAGCTAGGTTAGAATAAGTTGAACCCTTAAACCTCATCCTCCTTTGGTTGAATTGACCTCCCCAAGTTGTTGTTGTGAGAAGTAGCCCTTTTTTTTTTTTTTTTTTTTAATGATTTAATGGCAACTAGAGTTAGTAACTGTTACATAGGTCGAAGGATTTGTGATGAAAGAGAACTTCCTATGCCTCCTAAAGAAATATCTCCCCTTCTTCCACAAAGGCAAGTGAATCATCAAGATGATCTTTCTAGGAGACCACAGCGTCATGAGCCCTATGTCCAACATTGGGATAATGAGGACTATGACGTTGATGACCTTAATGTTAGGAGACCTTACCATAGGGACCGTCGTGATCCTTACAAGGATGTAATGAGGATAAAATCCCCCACCTATGATGGGTAGATGGATCCTAAAGTCTTCCAAGATTTGTTGACTAGGATGGATGCCTATTGATTGGTGTAAGATGACTGACCCTCATCGGATTATGTTTGTAAAAATGAAATTAACGGGGCAAGCCAAACTCCTTTGGATAAATGTTGAGAGGCAAGAAGCGAGGTTAAACGATAGACCCATTGAGCATTGGGATTTAATGAAGGATAGATTAAGGGAGAAGTATGAACCCCTTAGTTATAAAGAGCACCTTATAGGTCAAATTTACAGTTTGCATCAATGTAGCATGACTGTTTCAGAATATATGAATTAATTCGATAAGCTGATTGTAAGATGTGGTGTCTATGAGGTTGATAGTCAATAGACCTCCCGATTTTGTCTAGGACTAAAGCCTGAACTGAGGAGAAAACTATTCTCGTATCACATGGAGTCCTTTAAACATGCCTATAGTTTAGCTTATAACTTTGAGCAAAGGAGTAAAGAGCCCATGGGAAAATGGTTTGATACCTCTTCCAATGAGTCATACTCTCACCAGATTCAGAGTTATGAAAAGTACCGATTAGAGCAATCAGGTCTAGTCACCTCTCAAGAAAGCAATTCCCCAGTCCAACAACTTATGGACAAAGGAAAAGCACCCATGAACTTGGCACTTGAAAGGGAAGATGGTGAGAAAGATAAGAAGGAGAAGAAAGAAGCTAGTGGTGAATCCTTGAACACCATATGTAAAAAGCTGTTTGAGCAGGATAGTCAAGATACCAAGGTAGTGTCGGTAGATGTTCGTAAGGAGACTGAAATACCCCTTCTTGAGAAAGAAACACCCTTAGAAGTATCATCCCTACCTTCTGAGTTTGGTAATGTCATTCTTGAGCCACTGAGTGAGCTACCTCCCATGGGAAAGATTCCGTATGTCACAGACCTTCTTCCTTATTCACCTTTGCCTTATATATCACCTCATAGTGTGAACCTGATAGAAAATGAGGAGTTGAATATACAAGTGAAAGAATTGAAGGAACTTGACTTTGTTCATAAGAATTTAGTTCCACTTACCTGCCCTACTGTCCCTAATCTCAAGAAAGCTAAAATTTTGAGCATATGCATCAACAAAATTGACATCAAGAATAGGTTTCCCAAAATCATTGTTTCTGATAGAGATGTGAAGCACATAAGTTACTCTTTGAAAGCCTGGAGGACCATATTAGGCACCAAACTTAAATGTCCTAGTGCTTATCACCTCAAAACCAATTGGCAAGTTGAAGTAGTGAATAAGAAGCCTGTAGATCTTATTCCACTACCACTTAAGTCTAAAGTGAGTGAGCCAACTGATGCCTTTGAAAAACATATACATGAGCTACACTCTAAAATTAGAATGACGATTAATCTGAACAATGAACATTATAAATCTATTGCTGATATTCATTGCAGGTTACAAGAATTTTCAGAGGGTGATATGGTTATGATCTGTATTCATCCCAAACAGATTCTGGTAGGAAAGGTAAGAAAGTTATATGTTAAGAAAATGGGTCATTTCAAGAGTTTAAAGGAAATAAGTTCTAATGCTTATATGATTGATACTCCCATTGAATCTTACATTTGTAATGTGTTTAATGTTGAGAACTTAACAACATTTATTGTAGCATCTTCTTTTGTAGATACTTCTATTTCTAACCCTACAGGTAATACCTCTCCATTCTCCATTTATCATGCCCCCGAACCAAAGAAATTGCCTTTACCACCATCACCACCAATATTTAAGAACCGTGATGACATTGAGGAAATCTTGGATGACAAAACCATGATCACACGAGCTGGATCCTATCAGAAATTTTGGGTTAAGTGAAGAGATAAGCCAATTTCAGAGCGCAACTGGATTTTGAAGGAAGATTTAATTTGTCTCAACTTGGAATGTTAGTCCCAACACTCCGTCTTTAATTCTTTAATGGAGAATTCTTTTGGTCTCGGGAGAGATGATGGGGATCGGCATTTGTTACCCCTTCCTTTTGCAGATGTTTTGACGCGTGGACAACCTCCAGATGCCTACATTCTTCGCCGACATGGTGACTACCGTGGACGACCTCCAAATGTCTATGTTCTTCGTCGACATGATGACCACCTTTTGTTCGTTGACATGGTGACACGTGGACGGCCCCTGGATGTCCACATATACTTCAAGACTTTATGGAAATACTTGAAGATTTTTCAGCACAAAGAAGCCCGAGTTGTGATTTTGCAATTCTGAGATCAAGACCCTTGTAGGCCCCACATGGATCTACTAGGCCCCACACAGCACATCTAGGCCCCACATAGCTTGGACTTCCTTTTTTATTTTATTTTATTTAATTAATTACATTATGCGTTGTTAGGTATTTACTTTATGAGAGGATTGAGTGATTAATAAGTTTTAATTGTGAACATTAAAGTGAGTCATCCCTCATGCTTGTATGGGGATGTTTAGGTAATTTAGCATTTAATTTTTTACTTTCCTATATATATTACTATTGTAAACGCTAGAAGGCAGCCAAGTTTGATTATTGAATGAAAAGAAAGGTTCTTTCTTTGAGAAAGCTTTGAACTTTTGTTCTGATCTTTGCGATTGAGTGCCGAGAGGCTACGACGTTCTCCTCGAAGATTAGTTGGTGTGAGACAAACAACCTATCCAATATCTATCTATCACAATCCATCCATCACATCTACACCATCTCAGAACATCTTAAGCCATCTACACATGACGAACAACAAGCAACAACCTTTGCACTGGTTTATCGTGATCTTGATGAATTTCTTGGTTTGATTCACGTTCGCAATCATTGGTAAGTTATTCAAAGGATCCACATAGTAAAAATCATCCCACCCATCCATAAATTTGTTTACCATATTTTTTTTAAGATCTCGTAAGCCCCCGTTTCACAAAACCCCATAAAAATCCCGTTTTTAAGTCGACCCTTCGCTGCATAGTCACCTGACAGTGTCCATCTTCCGACTTGATGTGTGATTTTCACTATCAAAACCTTCCCTTCTTCAAAAACCTTAAACACGAAAGTTGTGTGAAATTTTCTTACTTTACTTTGATTTATACAGATACTGTTTATCATGTACAGTATATGTTCATAACACAATAATACTCATGTTGTCACACATTGATGTTAGTTTATCTCCCTTACTAAGAGGTGTCTCACCCCAGCTTTACAAATATTTCAGGGAACCCCCACAGACGAGTGAAGTGAGCTCCAAGATAGAGGAGTTCGTTGGTACTACCCTAGTTGCAGGGTAAGTAGTTGAGTCGGGATCAAGATGAATTTTTGGGGACGACTCTAGGTTTATGGTCCTTCTTGGGTTGAATATATATAGATATGTATTGGAAGTAGTAAAGCTCTAGTATTGTATATAAGGTTAAGTATATTATGTTTTCCACTGCATAGTTGACATGTATTTATAAACAGGTATTCTCGGTTCCCTTGGGGTTCAGGTTGACTTTTATTATGTTTATGGCATAAGAGTTCTATCATTATTATGATATATATATATATATAGCAAAATTTTCGGGACGGTACATTTCAAACCTCAAATACCATACCAAAGTACTAAACCACCACAATTACATAGGTATCTCCCTAAAATAATATTGCATCCCAAGGTATACAAAAGCATATATAATTCAGTGTCACACAAACACTTACTCTAAACTATAATATCTAAGTCCCTCCCCAAAGCTCGCTAAGCTAGATTCCCTGTATGTCCTGAAATATGAAATGATTATTGAGGTGAGACACCTCTCAGTAAGAAGGAATAGATTATTATCAATGTGTGGCTAACATGAGTTTTGGTGTAAACAAAATACATTCATTAATTTAACTTTAAAGGAAATGAAATTTGTAAACTGTACTCACACCTATATAATTGAAAATACATATTTTCCTTCAAAACATAATTTCAGCTCAATAGCTGGCCCCGTTTACATAAATCCACAAATATGCATAGAAGAACCTCCCTTTTTGGACTAACTTCATGTATAACCCCCATGATCGGGTTGTGCGTTTCAAAGATTGGACTTTGGTTTGGTTGGCCAAACAAGACTAAATCAAAGTAACATGTCTGTAAGTACAATTTGCCTATCGCATTTTGGTCCAGACCTAGGAGGGTACACAACCCTTCTTAGGCCAAATTGACTATCCACCCCCTTACATTTCCACAACAGTGTGGTTGCACTAATATATCTCTGTAGCTATGATACCGAGCTTTCAACACATGTGGGCTATTAGGGTTCTTAAACCATATATTGCAATTTACATGATAAAACAGTAACATGATTTCATTTTCTCAACGCAGAGTTCACAATAGTCTTTTCACAATTTCCAACCATCTACATAATCGGTATTAAACCTTAAAATTCACAATATCCGCATTATTCCCAACAACTCAAGAAATCAGTATAATACCACAATTTTCGTCATATAATACCATAACAATTCCAACAGGTTAAATTATGCAAATAAACCATTCTCATGCCACACCATTTGAGTGTTAAAATCATAATCTACTAAAACTGTCCATAGAAAGTATATCATAGTATCCTCAGTATATTTTTCTAAAAATAAGGGTATGATCACCTCTACTGTTTTAATTTAACTCAAAATACATATTTTACAGGAAAAATGAGATGATCACCCTACTCACTTTAATTTTTCCCAAATACATGTATAATAAACCAAAAGCATCCATATACTCAAGTTTAATCAGTTCAATTTTCAAAATAAACTGACATAATCTAATCCCCTTACCTATTCCTGAAGATAGGCCTACGACATTCCTAAAATCATGCCTGCAACGTTCGGAAGATGAAACCCCAGTTTCCTTAAACCTTGCTGAGGAGAGAGAGAGAGAGAGAGAGAGAGAGAGAGAGAGAGAGAGAGAGAGAGAGAGAGAGAGAGAGAGAGAGAGAGAGAGACAATTAGAGAGGAGAGAGAGATGATTGGAGAGAGAAAGAGTGGAGAGAATTTGGGTGAAAGAGAGAGTGGGACACAAATTAGAGGAAAGGGGAGAGAGAGACTATGTTTATGAAAAAAAATAAGACTTCCTCGCACTTAAAGACCTTAGCCCGTTTTAAACCATTGACGGTTTGGTCTTGTACCAAACCAAGTTTTTACATCCTCCCTTCCTTATAAAAATTTTTTCCTTGAAATTTGTTAACCAACACTTATCACAACCTCTGGAACTTGCTGAAATGATTATCCGACTTTGGAAAGAGCCGCCAGCCACCCACATAGTGGCCCTGTCCAAAATTTGTTAATAACCCTCACTTATGGTGAAAGAATATCATGGTTACATATAAGGCCTCTGGGAGATTAAAAATAGCCAATTAAAAACTCTCCCAAAAACCACTTATAACCTAAAACCAAAAATAGATAGATTACAATTAAACAAACTTAACTAAATGACCTACACTAAACAAGCTTATACTCATAATAACCAAGCAACTACTTAAACTATTATGGTTACTTGCCTTTGCACCTCATTTAATAAATGTGGGTACCTCTGACGTATTTCCTCTTCTAATTCCCTTGAGGCTTCCTCAATTACATGATTATGCTAAAGTACTTTTACCAAAGGAATCTTCTTGGTACGTAACTCTTGATCCTTCCGATCTAGAATCTGGGCTAGCATTTCATCATATGATAAGGTGTCTCTAACTTCCAACAACTCATAGCTTATCACATGTGAAGAATCTGAAAAGTACGTTTTCAGTATTGACACGTGGAATACGTCATAAATCCAAGATAGTGCCAGAGGTAACGCTATTCAGTAAGCAATTGGATCAATCCTCTCTAATATCTGGAATGGTCCAATATACATAGGGTTTAGCTTACCCTTCTTTCCAAATCTCATAACTCCCTTCAGTTGAGCAACCCTCAGAAATATGTTATCCCCTACATCAAACTCTAGCTCTCATCAACGAGTATCAACATAACTCTTCTGTTGACTCTGAACTGTTTTAATTCTATCCCGGATGAGTTTGATTTTCTCATAAGTCTGTCATATAATCTCTAGCCCCAAAATTCACAATTCACCAACCTCATCCCAACACAATGGAGATCTGCACCTCTGACCATATAATGCTTCATACGGTGCCATCTCGATACAAGCCTGATAGTATTGTTATAGCAAACTTAACTAATGGCAAATACTGAATCCAACTGCGATGCCCCGAACCCACCGAGTGGGCCCCGGTTGCCATGTGTTCCAATCACCTGTATCTGATACCATAATTAACATGCACGCAGCGGAATATAAATAAATGACCTCAAATAAATACCAGAGTTCTATATAACAGCCCAAAAATGAACAATACAACATCCAGATATTCGTATCTGCAACCTGTATTTAAACATAACCCAGTACAAATATATATCTGTATATATACCAGTATATAACAATACCCCCCAAAAAAACCACCAAATACAATCTCAGCCTAGGCCTTCAAACCCGATCTCCAGAAGAACCTGAAAAGTTGTTAATCCACTAGGGCGAGACACTTCTCAGTAAGGGTGGAATAAATTATAACAGTGTGTAACAAATGAGTTTTAATATTTACATATCAAAATAAACTGTTTCTCACATAATATCAATAACAACTGAGAAAATGTACCATTAATAAAATCCTCGACAGCTAATATCATACACACATCTAATATGCACAAGTACATAATTTTTATCCAAGCGAAAGTCCCCGAGGATAGGGAAGATTACCCGCCCATACAAGTAGCTTCCCTCTGCTCTGGTACTAAAAACTACCTACCAGAGCACTCACCTTACTCAGTAAGCCCTCAGGTGAAGTATTACCTCGCCGCCAGTACACACATCTTTATTATTTTAAAGGCAAAGGTTTCTGAGGATTGGGATGTCTACCCGCCCATACAAGTAGCATCCCTTTGCACTGATACCAAAAAACTACCTAGCAGAGCACTCGCCTTTCTCAGCAAGCCCCCGGTGGTATGTTTACCTCGCCGCATGCACACACATGTATTCACAATATGCTATACCATGCAATCTAATTATCTCTTTAACATACAACTCTGCTAGTCTATTCATAGAGTAGTTAACTTTGATTGATAAAAAAAAAATGGGCAGTTTTTCTTAAACGATCGACAATTACCCATATGGCGTTTTTCCCATGAAGTGCTAATGGTAACCTTGTTACAAAATCCTTGAAAATGTACTCTCATTTCCACTCAAAAATATAGAGTGGTTGCAAAGGCCCTACGAGTCTATGATGCCTTCACATACTGACATGTAAGACATTGCTCCACGAATCGGGCAATTTCTCTCTTCATGTTGTTCCACCAGAAAGACTCTAGCAAATCTTGATATATTTTGGTACTTCCTGGATCCACTGTATAAAGAGAGCAATAAGCCTCTTCCAGAATTATTCTTTTAATCTCTGCATCATTGGGTACACATCATCTAGTTTGAAACCTCAAAACTCCAGCATCTGAGATGTTAAAATCCGCCCTCAGTTCATTCTGTACTTTACCCATAATTTTTACCAACTCTGTATTTTTTATCTGTACGGCCTTAATCTTTTCCTGTAAAGTCAGTTGGATTACTAGGTTAGCAATGAAAGCCTGACAATTTCCCTCCACTATTTCCATACCAAATCTTTCCAGATCCATCCTGATTTGATGTTGAGTTACCATTGCTGAGACTGATGCATTCCCTAACTTTCGGCTTAACGCATCAACTACCACATTAGCTTTCTCCAGGTGATAGTTGATGGTACAATCATAGTCCTTTATCAGTTCTAGCCTTCTCCTCTATCTTATATTCAGTTCCTTCTGTGTGAAGAAGTACTTAAGGCTTTTATGGTTTGCAAAAATCTTGCACCTTTCACCATAGAGGTAATGTCTCCACATTTTCAATGCAAATACCATTGCCGCCAATTCCAAATCATGCGTATGATAGTTCTTCTCGTACTCCTTGAGTTGCCGAGAAGCACATGCAATGACTTTCCCCTGTTGCATTAATACGCACCCAAACCCTTTTCGAAAAGCATCATTGTAAATCACAAAACCACCTTCTCCTGATGAGATGGTCAGAACCAGAGCAGTGACGAGTTGTTTTTTCAATTCTTAGAAGCTTTGTTTACAATCATCTAACCACTCATACCGCACATTCCTTCTTGTCAATCTGATCAGAGGACCTAATAACTTAGAAAACCCTTCCATGAATCGACGATAATACCCTGCCAGACCGAAGAAACTCCTGACCTCGTGAACATTCTTCGGTCTTGCCCAATCCAATACTACCTCTGTCTTACTTGGGTCCACAGAAATACCACCCTTAGATATCACTTGTCTTAGGAATGTAACTTTTTCCAGCCAGAACTCATATTTCTTGAATTTTGCATAAAGCTTCATTTCTTTTAGCACCTGGAATACCAACCTCAAATGATTCTCATACTCCTCAGAAATCTTCGAATAAAACAAAATATCATCGATAAATACCACCACAAACTAATCCAAATATTTATGGAAGACTATGTTCATAAGGTCCATAAATGCAGCAGGAGCATTAGTTAGTTCAAATGGCATAACCAAAAATTCATAGCGACTATATCTGGTTCGGAATGCAGTCTTTGGAACACCCTCTGACTTGACATTCACCTAATGGTACTCGGATTGGAGATCGATCTTAGAGAAGACTTAAGTTCCTTGGAATTGGTCAAAAAAATCATCTATACGAAGTAATGGGTACTTGTTCTTAGTTGTCACCATATTTATTTCTCGGTAATCGATACACATCCTCATTGACCAGTCTTTATTTTTAACAAATAAAACCGGTGCTCCCCAGGATGACACACTAGGTCTGATGAATCCTTTGTCTAGTAATTCCTATAACTGCTCCTTCAATTCTTCCGGAGCCATTCTATATGGAGCCTTAGAGATTGGTGCCTTTCCTAGAGGTAGGTCAATAGAAAACTCAACTTCACGATTGGGAGGCAACCTAAGTAAGTCCTTTGGAAACACATCCAAGAATTCCCTCACTACTGGGATATTCTCAAGCTTTAGTTCTTTCTTTGGTGCTTCCTTCACACATGCTAGGTATCCCTGACATCCATCCAAGACTAGCCTTTTTTCTTGAATGGCTGATAGTATTTGTGGTGAGAAGCGCACGCACGACCCAACAAACTTGTATTCCTGCTCCCTAGGACGCTTGAACACTACCTCTTTCTTGTAACAATCTATACTAGCATAATTGGTGTAAAGACCCGAAAAATAAAAGGAAAATTAAAAAGGAATAAAAGCAGGGTTCATCGATGAACGCCCATATACGGGTCGTGGACGAGCTTCAGTGCCTCGTCGACAAAGAGATACAAAGAGGGGGACACGCAGATCATTTGGTTCATCGACGAACTCATTATCCTCATTGACGAACTCCCTTCTTTAGTTCGTCGAAGAGTCCACGTGTCTTGTCGATGAAGCCACGTGGCAGCAGTCTATATATATACTTAAAATTGGATTTTTGGGCGAAAATTCAACTAATTCTCTCTCTCTCTCTCTCTCTCTCTCTCTCTCTCTCTCTCTCTCTCTCTCTGTGGATTTTCAATTTCTCTCACTACTCTCTAAAATTTCGGTCCCATTTCTCCTCGGTTCGATGATCAGAAGCTACCACAATGATCCTAGGGAGATTCTCTACAACTTAACTGGAGCGTAATTTTGGTTTGAGAAGTTTGGGCATCATCCCAAAATCAGGGTAAGTAGGTGGTTTAAGGGTTTAGTAGTTATCAAGCTTTTCTAAACCCAGATTTTGGGTTAAATGGAAATATACTAGTGTTTGGGTTGATTAAATTGGGGTGTTGTGATTGCAGGGTTTGAGTTTCCAAACACCTCAGGCATGGGTTGAGAATCCCAGTAGGTGTTTCCCTAGGAACTCAGGTAATATTGATAAATAATGAATATTTTAGGAATTTTATGAATAAAAGATAAATGTGGGCCTGAGGAAAAGGCAGATATGATTATTATTCTGAGATGGGTTAATTGAATTAGGAAATGTATATTATTATAGGATTCCGTGTTTGGCGTGGTGGGCGTTGGAATATAATTGGAGTTAGATCTCCTAACCAGTTAGGTAAAGGAAATATGCTATGCTAGTAAATTCAAAAATTTTATCAGTAAATTATAGTATTTGATTATGAGATACATAGTATAAATTATATAGTTATACAAATTTTAGTATATGAGTTCTATTTATTAATTATGTAGCTTGAGTCAGTATTTATTCAGTACAGTATTTATATAGTTATCAGAATATCATGATCTGCAGTATTTATGTATAGAAATATGTTTTACCAGATTTATAGAATTATGATTTACAATATATATATATATATATAGACATATATTTTATAGTATTCACAGAATACCATGATTCCCAAAATTACAAAACCATAACACTCAGATATTTCAGTTTATTTAGTTCAAATATTATAGTTCTCACAAATCAGATATTATAGATATTTTAACTCAGATAATACAGTTTATTCATATCAGTTTTATAGTAAGATATATACAGAGAATAGTATTATACAATATTAGACCTTGATGAATTAGATAAGTATCAGAGCATGGTACCATAGCTATTTCAGTTCAAAGTGTAACCAAACGTCTCAAATAGAGTATGGAATAGCCGATTGTGCCATAGTAGTGTAGAGTGCTCCCTGGCATCCAGACCAGATGGAGTCAGCCTTTCATGATATAGGCATGTTTATGCATACAGTTAGGCTAGCATTGGTTGGCTAACCAGTGTTTAGCTCCGCCTACGGGCCGCACAACCAGTTCAGTGGGGTAAATCATGACATACAATTTTTTAGGAAAGCTTTCACAGTTATTTATATGTATACAAATTTACAAATTAACAGCAGATATATTATAATACTGGAAGTATGAATAAATAGAAAGCTCAGATATTACAGTTGTATTTTAAGCCACATAGGTGTGAGTTATACTGTACATTATTTTACATGCTATCTCAGTTTCAGTTTCTCTTAGTATATTAATCATGTAAACTCAATTGTCACACACTGGCAATAGCATATTTTGTCTTACTAAGAGTTGTCTCATCCCAGTAATTTAACATATTTTAGGTGATCTAGTTAGATGGACAGATCAGGCTCGGAGGTAAAGGGGATAGTTATACTGCTCTGTCAAAAGGGTAAGTGTTTTTGGGAGATGTATTTATCAGTAGTTTATGGGGGATCTGGTGAAGGATTTTTGGGTAGATATGTATGTATTAATGTTTGAGAAATTACTGAATTCTGGTATTGTAATTATGGGTGTATAACTTTATGTTTTCTGCTGCATAGGAATGCTATTTTGTGAATAGGAATTTCCTCAGTGCCCACCTGGGGCCTAAGATGTTATAAGAGATAATATAGGGGTATCAAAGTAATTTTAATTATTAGAAAAAAAAATGGCACAAATTTTCAGGTCGTTACAATTGGAGGCCAGCCAGTTTATCCCTAGAATCACATCAAATCCATGCATGTCAAACACTACTAAATTAGCAGGTAGCATTATTCCCTAAATACCAATTGGATAGTCCTTAAGTACTTTTTTACATACCACTACGGTTCTCGTTGATGTGACCACAAATAAATCTGCATTTAATAACTGATTTCCCACTCCACACATTTTTATATACTACAGAGATATGAATGAATGCGTTGCTCCCGAATCAAATAATACAACAACTTTATTTGCAAATGTAAAGATATTACCTGTCACCACGTCACCATCATTTTCTATATCTTTTGATGTAAGCGAATAAACAAGCGTCTGGGCGGTGTTCCTCCGATAGTTGCCTCGGGGTGCTTGATTTTTTCCCCGGTATTGATTAAAAGTGGGCGCATTATTCAACGGCCCACGACAGTCTCATGTGATGTGACAGGGTCTATCGCACCAATAACAGGTAACACTCCAACTTGGCATTCCCCCCAATGCCTCATATTACATTTAGGACAATGAGGGCATGATGGATTACCCTGATAAGTTCTATTCCCCATTTCCCATCTCTGGCCCACATTGTTATTATTTCTTCTCCATGGATTCTAACTTGTACTAGAGTGAAAACCAAGGGGTAAGGGTCTCTTCCTCTGATTTAGTATCCCTGCACTTCTCTGTAGACTTGTCTCCAATACCGTTGCTTTATCCACCAATTCCAAGAAGTTCTGAACCTAAAATGCCACCACCTGCTCGTAGATCCTCATACTCAGGCCTTTCTCAAATCTCCGTGCCTTCTTTGATTCATCTGAAACCATATACGGGGAAAATCGGGACAGCTCAAAAAATTTGGCCGCATACTACTAAATGGTCAAGTTCCCCTGGGTTAGGTTTATAAACTCCTCCACTTTGGCATCTCTGGTGGAAGCGGGGAAGTATCGATCCAAACAAGCTCTCCTTGAAATGGTTCCAAGTCAGAGATGCGAGTCCTGGCCTCTGTTCTTCGAGTAGCTTCATAGAAATCCACCAACGCTTGGCCTCCCCAGTCATTTTAAAAGTGGCATAAAGAACCTTCTATTCATCTGTGCAGCGAAGGACTGCCAATAACTTCTCTATCTCCTGAACCCAATTTTCTGCAATGATTAGGTCAACTCCTCTCGAAATATTTGGGGGATTCATGTGAGTGAATTTTTCAATAATGCACCCTTGGTTAATGGGTGGGCAGTTTTATCCCCCATAGTTTCATATAATCTCCGCTATAACCTATTGGGCTAAACCACGTAGCACCGAAGTAGAATCATTGTTGTCCTCGTTGGAAGCCCCCATATTGTTACCTCCTCCAGCATTCACGTTGTTATCCCTGGGGTCCATCCTGAAGATAGGACAGAAATAAATTTAGAATCCTAATATCGTATCATGATCAGTACAACCATTTAACTAGGAAACTATAAAGTGCATAATACCCTCATACAAAAATACTTAAGTTTTCCTTAAGTGACTTTTCCCTGCACAAATAAACCAATGTAACGTCCAAGTTCCCAATTTAAGTTCCAGTTTCACTGCTCATACACAAAACAGTCGACGGTTTTCCAGAGATTTCGGAAACCGTCGATGACTGAGAGTAACGAGAGCATGTTTTTAAGAAAACCGTCGATGGTTTGCCCCCAAAATGCTTTACTAAATCCTTTTCCTTGAATAAGTTTAATCAATTCAAGAAATATTCCTCTAATCCCAACACATAAATTACCATATATCCAATAATAACCTACCAATATCCTAATCTACCTATTCCTACCCTCATCCTAACTCATACCTATACTCTGGGAAAATTATCTGTTAAAGTCTACATAACCTATCAACCTAGACTCTAATACCACAGTTGTGAACTATCTTTGATACCACAATTATGACAACCCGGGTCCCAGTGGGGTCTAGGTATGCCTTACCATAACTTAATTTAAAGCAAGCAGCGGAAATATTTTAAACCTCAAATACCATACGAGAGTACTAAACCACCTCAAATACATAGGTATCTCCCTAAAACAATATTGCATCCCAAGGTATACAAAAGCATATATAATTCAATGTCACACGAGCACTTACTCTAAACTATAATATTCAAGTCTCACCCCGAAGCTTGCTAAGCTAGATTCCCTATATATCTTGAAATATGAAATGGTTATTGGGGTGAGACACCTCTCAGTAAGAAAGAATAGATTATTATTAGTGTGTGGCTAACATGAGTTTTAGTGTAAACAAAATACATCCATTAATTTAACATTAAAGGAAATGACATTTGTAAACTGTATGTAATAACCCAAGAATTTCTATAGGACTCATCGATGAGCACAGGGGTTTCGTCGATGAGGGCTCTTCAGGATCTCATTGAGGAAGACCCATCTCGTCGATGAGAAGATGCCGAGAGAGGGTTTAAAGCAGACTGAAACTCATCAACGAGGGTGCGGGTTTGTCGACAAACTTTCTACAGGACTTGTCGACGAGGTGACGTGTCTTGTCAACGAATCCAGCCCTATAAATAGCTAAAACTCGAAATTTTGATAGAACTTTCAGCGCATAAACCCTCCTCTCTCTCTCTCTCTCTCTCTCTCTCATGACCCACTCTCCTTCTCTCTTCGATCCTGACCCCATTTCTCACCAGATTGAAGATATGAGGCTACCACAATGCTCCTGGCGAAGTTTTCTGCAAGTCTGCCGGAGCAAATCATGGGGAAAGTTGGTTTGGAATTCATCCCAAATTCAGGGTAAGGTATTTTATTTAGATTATGTCTTCCTTGTAGTTATAAGAAATGTTGTAGGTAAGAAAATACTGATATTTTGTTCTAGGGGATTTTGTTTTCAGGATGTTGAGTTAGGAACCCTGCAGGTATAGTGTCAGAATTTAATAGAGGCTTTTCATATTTAAGGTATGGGAAATATGTTATGCTAGCAGTTTTAATATGTATACAGAATATTATAAATGTGTATTTACAAGCATGCAGATCAGATTATTTTTCCAAAGAATTATGAATATTATTTTTATAGCAGAATTACAAAAATTGAGCATGAGATTATGTTTATTCAAATGTGTGGCATGAGTTTATTACAGTACAATATATATATATATATATATATATATATATATATATAGATTTTATAGTATTACAGATATACATATATTTAGATATTTCAGATTATTAGCAATGAATGAGACTTACAGTATTTCCCAGAGTAAAACATGACTTCTAAACTATAACACTCTGACAATTTATTCAGACAGATTATACAGTGATAGCATTAAGATGCTATAGTAGAGTATTCAGAGATTATAGATATTATATACAGAGATTACAGATATTATATACAGTGTATACAAATATTATATACAGAGATTTTATACAGATATTATAGATAGTATAGACAGAAAACACGGATGTTATAAACAAATAATATATATATATATATATAGATATTTCAGTCAGATATCTCAGACAATGCAGCTCAAAATTATAGTGTTATGGTTGTTTTTGAAATCATGTTAAAAGCAGCAAGATGATTATATATTTATATATGTATACAGTATTACACGATATCAGATCCCTGTGGAAATTACAGACAGATATATTTACAGCAGAGCACGGTACCGTTGCTAGTTTCAGACACGTGCAACCACATGAATCAGATAGCATAAGGATTCCGTTTAACCGTGCTAGGAGAGATTTGCAGTCTCCCCAGTTTGTTGGGTTGAGGTAGCCAGTTAGACGATGATAGAGGTTTGAGATAACCCAGAGTGATTGTAGTGGGCCAGGATCTACATAGATCATTACAGATTAACGAATGATAGAGATTGACTTACCTTGAGGGCCGACCAAAGTAAGTCCAACCTACGGGCCGCACAACCCTATCATGAGGGGATATATCATGATATACATGATAGATATATATTCTGTACAGTTTGCCAGTTTTCTCATATTACGGTATTATTTCAGTATTTTAAATGATTAACTCACCTGCCACACACTAGTAATAGCATATTTCCATTTACTGAGCATTGTCTCATCCCAGTAACTTATCATTTTTCAGGAGATCCAGCTAGACGAGCAGATTAGGCTCGCGGGTAGAGGTTGACTTGTGCTGCCCTTACAGAAAAGGGTAGGTTTTTAAGATACTAGAGTTTTGGGATATTTTTCAGATTATAGTGACATCATTGGGTATTTTGTATTGTAAATATATTTTAGAGCTCTATAGTTTTCTGGTATTGTATTGTATATAACAGTTCCAGTTTTGTGTACCGCTGCTTAGTTATGTATGACAGACAGAGTTTCCTTAGTGCTCTTTGGGGCTGAGATGTTATTATCAATATTCAAACAGATGACATTTATTATATTCAGAAAGAAAGAAAAAAAATGTTGAATATATAGCAGGTCGTTACAATTTGGTATCAGAACCTAGTTTACTAGGTTCTGTAGACTCTAGAATGCAGCGGATACAATACCAGAATATAAGAAAAAAATTTTAGGATTTGTTTTGTGGTTTGAATATAGGATTATCGTGGTGGTTTCTGTGTTTTTCCTAGGTTGATGATTTCAGGAAAATCATAGTAAACTATCGACGAGTCGTGTGTTTAGGTCGTAGGATTGGATTTTGGGGCATGAACAAGGGAAATAGTTGACAGTGAATTTGAGGCTTTAGTTGGATAAAGTAAGGTAGATCTGTATAGGATTTTAAAATAATATTTTGTGTATTTTCAGAATGGATCCAAGTAGCAGTGGTACGGATGTTGGAGGTGATAGACCAGAACCCTCCAGTATGGGAGGTGAAAATACAGATGTTGTACTACGCAGTGTCACCAAGCAAGTGATGGCTAAGATGGCTAGGAGTGGAGGAGAGCGTAGCTGCAAGATCAAGCAGTTTACGCAGATGAGGCCTCCTTCTTTTGCTGGAGGACCTGACCTAATTGTGGCTGAGAATTGGGTTCAAGATATCGAGGAGATTTTAGTAGTACTGGCATGTATAGACGAGCAGAAAGTGGCGTTTGCAACGTTTAAATTGATAGGAGAGGCAAAGCGCTAGTGGAGATTAGTGCGTATGATTGAGGAGTAGAGGCTGGATTTAGTGCCAGTGTCATGGAGTTGGTTCAAGGAACTATTCTTCGAGCGATATTTCCCTGCTATCGTTTGGAGCGCAAAGGTAGTAAAGTTTCTGCATCTGACTCAGGGGTTGATGACGGTGACACAGCATGCTGCACGATTTCTTGAGTTGTACTGTTTCGCCCCACATTTAGCACCAAAAAAAGAGAAAAAGGCTAGGAAGTTTGAAGAGGGATTGAAGCAGAGTTTATTTGAGCAAGTTATCAGCTTTCGAGCTCTGACGTTTGCTGAGGTGGTGGATAGAATTGCTGTTATTGGGAGTGGTATGTAGAGGAGTGCTATAGCTCAGGGTCAGAGGAAGAGGTCTGCGCCTCAAGATTTATAGGCGAGCTCTAGCTGAGAGTTATGGAGAGGAGTTCGCTATGGAGGTGGTCAGGGATGGATGATGGGCCATGGTGGTTTTCAGGGTGGACGGGCTGCTCCTACCTGTCCTAGATGTGGCCACAAACATCTAGGTGAATGCAAGAGGGGTGAAGATGTCTACTACCATTGTGGGAGACCTGGGCATAGATCTTGGTCGTTTCAGGGATTGATAGCTCAGGCACTAGCTCTCAGACCATACCGGTGTGGTTATTAGACACCCCATGGAGGACAGCAGAGGAATACAGCACCGACGAGAGTGTACGCGTTAACGCCGAGTGATGCTGATGCAGCTGGAGACATAGTTATAGGTACCCTTACTACTTTCTAATTTATAGCTATTGTTTTATTTGATACAGGTGCCACCCACTCTTTTCTTTCTGCGGTATATGCTAAGTTAACAGGGTTGAAAGAGCAGTTGCAGGAACTGTTAGATAAGGGGTTCATTTAGCCCAGTGTGTCGCTCTGGGGAGCACCGATTTTGTTTGTGTAGAAGAAGGACGACTCTATGAGGTTGTGCATCGACTATCAAGAAATAAATAAAGTAACTATCAAGAACAAATACCCGCTCCCGTGTATCGATGATTTGTTTAACCAGTTATAGGGGATACAAATCTTTTCGAAGATAGACTTACGCTCTGGGTACCATCAGGTGAAAGATGTTTCGAAGATGGCATTTAGAACATGGTATGGTCACTATGAATTTATAGTTATGTTGTTTGGGTTAACAAATACTCCTACGGTGTTTATGGATTTGATGAACAGGGTCTTTCACCAGTATTTGGATCAGTTTGTGGTAGTGTTTATAGATGATATACTAGTATATTCAAAGAGCCCAGAGGAGCATGAGGAGCATCTTAGTATAGTGTTGCGGGTGTTGCGAGAGAAGAAACTATATGCGAAGCTCAAGAAGTGTGAGTTCTGGCTGGAACAGGTTATATTCCTTGGACATGTCATATCCAGGGGTGGTATTTATGTTGATCCAAGTAAGATTCAGGCGGTAGTAGACTGGGTACGACCAAAGAACGTGCACGAGATCATGAGTTTCCTAGGATTGGCTGGGTACTACCGCAAGTTTATTGAGGGCTTCTCTAGATTGTCAGGCCCACTTACCTGATTGACCAAGAAGGGAGTGAAGTTTGAGTGGTTTGATGAATGTGAACAGAGCTTCTAGGAATTAAAGCAGCGACTCATCACTGTGCCTGTGTTGACGATTCCTTCAGGAGAAGAGGGGTTTGTAATTTATAGTGATGCGTCCCATAAAGGGCTCAGATACATGTTGATGCAACAAGGGAGAGTGATAGCCTATGCCTCACAACAATTGAAAGAATATGAGAAAAACTACCCTACCTATGATCTGGAGTTGGCGACGGTTGTTTACGCACTGAAGATTTGGAGGCACTATCTATATAGGGATAGGTGTGAGATATTTACTGACCATAAGAGTTTAAAGTATTTCTTCATGCAAAAGGAATTGAATATGAGGCAGAGGAGATGGCTGGAGCTAATAAAGGATTACGACTGCACTATTAGCTACCTCCCAGGAAAGGCTAATGTGGTTGCTGATGCTTTGAGTTGGAAATCAGTGGATGCATCTATATCTGCAGTGGAGATTTAGCATTCGATCCAGATGGATCTAAAGAGGCTTTGCATGGAGCTGGTAGAGGGCGATCCCTAGGCGTTCATTGCTGATTTGGTTTTTCAGCCGACTCTACATGAGAGGATTAAAGCAGCTCAGAGGAATGACGTAGAACTAGTAGAGCTTATGGGAAAGGTACAGGATGGTCAGGAACCAGAGTTCAGCATTTCAGATGATGAAGCCTTGAGGTTCCGTACCAAGTTATGCATTCCTTCTGATCCTGAGATCAAGGAGGTTATCCTGGAGGAAGCGCATCGGTCCCTATATACTGTACATCCAGGTAGCACTAAAATGTACATTGATCTTCGAGAGTCCTTCTGGTGAAGCAACATGAAGAGGGAGATAGCCCAGTATGTGGATTAGTGTTTGACATGCTAGCAAGTGAAGGCTGAGCATCAGAGACCAGCGGGATCATTGTAGCCACTTCACATTCCTGAGTGGAAGTGAGAGCATATAGCGATGGATTTCGTCTCAGGATTGCCGCCGGCATTGCATGGACAGGACGCTCTCTGGGTAGTGGTGGATCGACTGATGAAGACTACCCACTTTTTGCCTATCAGAGTTAGCTACTCCATGGACAGATTGGCTGAGTTATATATCCAGGAGATAGTTAGGCTCCACAGCCTCTCAGTGTCCATAGTTTCAGATAGAGACCCACGGTTCAAATATCTTTTTTGGAAGAGTCTACAAGGGGCCATGGGTTCTTAGTTGTCGTTCAGCACAGTTTTTCATCCTCAGATAGATGGGGAGACAGAGAGGACAATACAGATTCTGGAGGATATGCTGCGAGCATGTGTGCTGGACTTTGGAGGTTGTTGGATGCAATATCTGCCACTGGTTGAGTTTGCGTATAACAGCAGCTACTAGGCCAGCATTGGGATGGCACTGCATGAGGTGCTTTATGGCAGTAGGTACCGATCCCCGTTGTACTAGGATAAGGTTGGAGAGAGACAGGTATTGGGGCTAGAGCTGATATAGCAGACTTAGGATAAAGTGAGATTCATCAGAGATAGGATCAGGACAACGTAGAGCCGGCAGAAGAGTTATACTGATACTCGTCAGCGAGAATTGAAATTTGACACAGGAGATCACGTGTTCCTGAAGGTGGCACCGATGAAGGGAGTTATGAGGTTTGGGAGAAAGGGTAATGTTTATTAAGGTGTAATCCCAAGAGGGGAGTGAATTGGATATTAAAAAATTTAAGCCACTTAATTTTCTTTCACACACTTCTTATAAGTTTACCAACTACTTCTAGTTGCTCAATTACGTGTGAGTGTGGCAATCCTATCTATGCATGCAATATACTTGATTTTAAATATAATGCAGAAAATAAAGAGTAAAAGGAAGAGAGACAAACGCGATTTTACGAGGTTCAGCCAACCCGGCCTATGTCCTCACCTTGAGCAACCACTCAAGGATTCACTAAAAACCTTGCTCCATAAAGTGGGACGGAGCTTCCCATACAATCCGCTGCTTACAAGAGGTATAGCTTCCTCCTACTCCGCTGCTTACAAGAGATATAACTCTCTCCTCACACACCGGTTCACACACCGAACCGTGTATACAATAGAATCTTTAAAATAACACTCAAAACAATGCTTCTAACAAAAGCTTGTGAGTACAATTCAAATTCCTAACATATTAACATATGATATAACTTGAAGCTCGTGAATGTATGAAAACAATACAATCGTTTTATGAATGATTATGCATCAACACACAAATCCCGATTCATTCAAAACTCCCAAGTTAAAATATATTTGAAATGCCTCGGAGTTAACTAGGGTTCTTGGTTCACTTTTGTAAAGATGCAAAAGTATGTTTGAAGTGAACTCGTTAACAAAATCTTTGTCTTGAAAACAAGCTTAATCAAAATCACAAAGCTTTATTCCAAGTATTCTATCACAAATTGAGAATATTAATTTCCAGAAAATATCCCTCAATTTAGAAATATAGTTATAAGTACCAAGGATATTTAATCAAGATTTAATATATCAAAATATAAATCCTTTGAAGAACACCCACTTGAATCAAAAATCAATCAACCACATTAAATAAGTTTTCTCAAGTAATGATCTTCTCAAAAATATATTTTATATGAATTGATACACTCAAGATCAAAACTTTTCAATACTTAGTCAAGAACAAGCAATGAGATGAGAATTTCTTAAGAATATAAACTTGAAAGATCAAACCTCAGTACTAAATTGAAGTACAGTAGAGTAAGCAAGTTCCCTTTGAGAATCTGAGTTGATTTGCTCAAGCTTGAAGATTAGAGATTGAGAAGTAAGCAATCGTATAGCACTAAGAGTAGATTTTCAACGTTCTCTCAACAAGGTGTGTTCTTTTCTTTCTTGTGTGTCTCAGCCACGTTCTAGGGTTTAGAAATTTAATATATATAGTGTATGACCCTTAGGATTGATCTCAGACGTTGGATCAATTAGATAGCTCGTGTGTTTTTAATAAAAATATGATTTTTTAGGCTTTCCCGCAAGTTCAAGCAACCGAACTGGGGTTCAGGCTGCTGAAGTGACAACTTAAGGCGCCTGAGGCTTTAGGGTCAGGCAACCGAAGTACCTCTGCCAAGTTCTGTCTTTCCCATTTAATTCTTCAGGCAACTGCACTTAATCTTCAAGCTACCGAACTTATTCTTCGGGCTACTGAAGTAAAGTTCAAGCGATCGAACTCCCCCTTTTCTCAAATTTTCTTTTCTAAGTTAAAAATCTGCTTTGATTCTCTTCTTGGGTCTTTTATAAAACATATTTTTCAATGATTTGGAAACATTTCTAAGTTCATACAGGTTCCCTAATGATATACATGAAATGCATGAAACCTAAAATCACTCTAAATTATATTCAAGCTTCAAAATAAATCATATGACAATGTAAATACATAAGCTCTAAATACCCATTCCTAAGAGATTCTTGAACTTTGCCGCTTGTATCTTGATTCTTGTACTCTTTTGAGTTCCATGGTACTTGCCAAGATGTGTAAGCTTTACTTGAAGGCTTCCATGACTCATTATCTTTCCGTGCATACTTAATATAGTTCCTGTTCACAAACTCGATGCACAGATCAAATACCAAGTGATTTGTCATTATCAAAATAGGATTGGACTAGTAGAGTCAACAGGTAAGCTGAGCTCTAGGTATATTGGACCATTCGAGATTCTTGAGAGAGTGGGTCCAGTTGCCTATCATTTGGCATTACCACCAGTCCTATATAGGATCCACGACGTATTCCATGTTTCTATACTGAGGAAATACGTCTCAGACCCCTCCCATGTGATCAGATATCAAGCACTGGAGTTGGGTGATACTTTAGTTTATGAGGAAGTGCTAGTGCAGATTCTTGACTGGAAGGAACAAGAGCTACGCACGAAGAAGATTCCACTGGTGAAAGTTTTGTGGCACAATCATGCAGTTAAGGAAGCTTCCTGGGAACTAGAGGATCAAATGCGCCAGAGATATCCACACTTGTTCGGTGGAGCTTAGAATTAAGCCAGTCAAGTGAAAAGAATAATATTGTATGTTTTTATTTGTATAGTGTAACATAGGATAGATAGGATTTTTAGTTTTGAAATGTGAATGGTTTTGGGAGAATTTTGAAAAGTTGTAATCTCCCAGAACCCTCTTTATAGCCACGGTATTCCTCCGTCATAAGTGAGGGTAATTAATAAAATTGGGGTGTTTTCTCTCTAAGGATGGAAAGTTGATGAATAAGCAAATTTCGAGGACGAAATTTTTATAAGGAGGGGAGAATGTAATAACCCAAAAAAAGGATATAGATGATTAGTGGAGTGATAATAATAATAATAATAATAATAATAATAATAATAATAATAATAATAATTAATCAGATTTTAAAAAAAGAAAAAAAAGAAAAAAATTAATTAAAATTTATTTTTATTTTATTAACAAAATATATTATTATTATTATTATTATTATTATTATTATTATTATTATTATTATTATTATTATTATTATTATTATTATTATTATTAATCTTCCTAAAGCCTGCTAGAAGCTTCAAGAGATTCAAAATTTTAATTTGGTTTTTTTTCTCTTCTTCTTCTTCTTCTTCTTCTTCTTCTTTTCTATTCTTTTTCCTACGCGTGCAGGCTCTCTCTCTCCTCTCATTCTCTCTCCCTCTCTCCTCAGTTATGTGGCGAAGTCTCGCCCGATTGAGAATCAGAAGATACCGCTGGACTCCATTCTCTGCTGCCGTCATTTCTACTGGAGTAGATCTGTGGTAGGAGCGGCGTAGGCGTATCTCTTGGGGTAAGCCAATTTTTATTTTTTCTTTAATTTCTTAAAAAATATAGGCCCAATCGACGAACGGATACCACCACGAGAATCTAGTGATGATTCTCTACACGTCTAGAGAGACGGAATTCTTGTGGGGTCGTCGTGGGTAAAACCCCAAATTTGGGGTACGAGGATTATTAAGGGACTTATTTTTAATTAATTAGGATTAATTTAGGAATGCTAAAATGTTGAGCATCTGGAGTTGAAGTAAGATTTCTGGAATTTAGGACCCGGGTGAGCGCCACGGGTGTAATTTTGGGACCCGCAGGAAAAATTTAGAAAATTAAGTGGAGGTGTTAAATAATAGTTTAAATGATAATTTGGGGTATATGGAGCTTAGGGAAGGTTAGTTGATTATTGTTTTGGGGGAAATTAGTTAATTAATCTAGGAAAAATGCAAATTTCAGTAGTTGAATTTTGGGCGCCAAGGGCTTAGAATCTGGGTGTTAACAAGACTCTCAGTAAGTCAGGTAAGGGGAATAAATTATTATAGTGTTTTTAGAATTATTATTTGAATTAATATGTGAAAATGAGTAAATGATATTTTGTCTGAAAATTATTATGATATAAATATCAGATAAATTGTGTGGCATTTGAGTAATTGTAAATTGTGATATTTTTGAGTGTAAAATATAACGATGAGTAATTTTTGAGAAAATATTGAAATAAGAATTACTGATGTGATTAGAGAAAAATAATGAAATATGGTATTTATATGTGAGGAGAAATGTTTTTCCTGAAAAATGAGATTTTGTGAGTTACTGATATTGGAAAATAATAAAATGTAGTATTTATTTGTGAGTGGAAATTATTTGTATAAGAAATGAGTTTGTACAAATTGTTGATATGAGTATTTTGGGAAAATGTGAAAAATACGTGAAATATGATATATGATATTACGAGATGATGAAATGTGCACAGAAAATGATGAGAATATTTATATTAAACTGAATTGTGATATACTGGAATATAATTGATGAAATGCCAATACCGCATAATGATTGCGGGTATGTGGTAGTAAACTTTGTTGGATGGTTATGATATTGAGCACAATACTGTTGCTAGTGGTGTAAGTGCAACCACACGGACTCTTGGAGCGTGTGGCGTGACAGTCGATTGTGCCATTGTGTACGGTTGTTGGGTCCCTAGAGTCCGGATCAGGGTTATAGAGGTCATCCGTACTATAGACGCGATATGTGATATTATATTTGATCTAACCGGGTCGGCCAACCGCGGTTAGATCCAGCCTTTGGGTCACACAACGTTGACCATGGGGGGAAGCATAGTGTGGATAGAAAGATCCTCAGGGTGGCCATGAGTTACAGATGCGATGTTGGTATTTGATACCAAGGATACTCATGAGCCGAAAAGTAAAATGAAAATGGAAAGTGAAAGAATGATAAAATTGGCTAAAAAGAGAAATGAAAGAAAGAATGGAAATTGATAAATAAAGAATGCTAAAATTGAGAAATGGAACCGTGTGAGTTGATAATATACATATTTGAGGCGAAATGAAACTCTCTGCCTAAGGGCTTGCTGAATAAGGTGAGTGCCCTAATAGGTATCAGATGTGGTCATACGTGGTTGCATAACGTATTAGGGTAGAGAGAAGCTACCTGTATGGGCGGGCAATCTTCCTTATTCTCAAAAACTTCATGGTAAATATGTGGTGAAAATTATTGAATTTGAGAAATGATTTTAAAGCTTATAAAAGCTTGTGTTGTATATCTAAATAATTATGAGAATGTGTATATCAGTGTATTTTCTTAGATGAAACAATGATTTGAAAGGTAAAGTGTATTATAATTGAACTCATATGGCCACACACTGTAAATAATTTATTCCTTCTTACTAAGATGTGTCTCACCCAATTTATCTAAATTTTTTCAGGGAATAGAGACCGACTGGGTGATAGAGCTCTGTGACAGTAGGGAGCTAGAACCCTGATACATAGGGTGAGTTTGGACTAGGGTTGTATTGTTTTTGGGTATTGGATAGTATTGTGTATATGTGTCTATTGATACTCTGGGTATTATATTCTGACTGATATGTATATACCGTCTTCTGCTGTTAGGTTGTATAATAAAATAACTTTTTACCCGGTACCCAATGCGGATCGGGTTGTATGAATGATAATAGGATTGTTGACGTGGCTGATTTGTGGGTGTTGTGGATGATGTGTAATTATTTATTATTATTGAAAAAAAATTGTACGAAAATCAGGGCGTCACAGATGTGATCTCTGAGGCAGGTGTATCTGTTAATCCGAGTAAGGTAGAGTTAGTGGTAAATTGGATGAGGCTTGGAAATGTTCAAGAGGTTTGGAGTTTTCTGGGTTTAGCAGGCTATTATTGGCGCTTCGTGGATGGTTTTTCTAGTTTTTCAGGTTCGTTGACGCAACTTACGAGGAAAAATGTAAGGTTTGAATGGATTGATGACTGTGAGCAGAGCTTTCAAGAGTTGAAGTAGAGGTTGGTGACTACCCCAGTGTTGTCTATTCCATTAGGAGAGGATGGGTTTGTGATATACAATGATGCGTCCCTAAAGGGGCTTGGGTGCGTATTGATGCAGCATGGTAGGGTCATTGCATATGCTTCTAGACAACTCAAAGAATATGAGAAGTATTTGGAGTTAGTTGCAGTGGTGTATGCTCTTAAAATCTAGAGGCATTATCTGTATGGTGGGAAATGCGAAATCTTCACGGATCACAAGAATTTGAAATATTTCTTCAACTAGAGAGAATTGAACATGAGGCGAAGGTGGTTAGAACTTATCAAAGATTATGACTATACTATTAGTTACCACCCAAGGAAAGCGAATGTAGTGGCAGATGCTCTGAGCAGGAAATCAATAAAACCAATACTAGCAGCCATAGAAATTCAGCACCCGATCTTGATGGATTTGGAGAGGTTTAGCATAGAGTTGGTACAAGATAGTCCGCAAGCTTTCTACAGGACTCATCAACGAACACAAGGGTTTTGTCGACAAGGGCTCTTCAGAATCTCATCGACGAAGACCCATCTCTTCGACGAGAAGATACCAAAAGAGGGTTTAAAGAAGATTGAAACTCGTCGATGAGGGTGCGGGTTTGTCGACAAACTTTCTACAGGACTCGTGGATGAGATGATGTGTCTCGTCGACGAATCCAGCCCTATAAATAGCTAAAACTCAGAATATGATAGAAATTTCAACACAGAAACGCTCCTCTCTCTCTCTCTCTCTCTCTCTCTCTCTCTCTCTCTCTCTCTCTCTCTCTCACGACCCCCTCCCCTTCTCTTTTCGATCCTGGCCCCATTTCTCGTCGGATTGAATATCTGAGGTCACCACGACGCTCCTGGCGAAGTTCTCTACAAGTCTACCGGAGCAGATCGTAGGGAAAGTTGGTTTGGAATTCATCCCAAATCCAGGATAAGGTATTTTATTCAAATTATGTCTTCCTTGTAGTTATAAGAAATGTTGTAGGTAAGAAAATACAAATATTTTGTTTTGGGGGATTTTGTTTTCAAGATGTTGAGTTAGGAACCCTGCAGGTATAGGGCCAGAATTTAATAGGGACTTTTCAGATTTAAGGTAAGGAAAATATACTATGCTAGCAGTTTTAATATTTATACAGAATATTATGAATGTGTATTTACAAGCATGCAGATCAGATTATTTTTCGAGAGAATTATGAATATTATTTTTATAGTAGAATTACAAAAATTAAGCATGAGATTGTGTTTATTCAAATGTGTAGTATGAGTTTATTAGAGTACAATATATATAGATTTTACAGTACTACAGATATACAGATATTCAAATATTTCAGATTATTAGCAATGAATGAGACTTACAATATTTCCCAAAGAAAAACATGATTTCTAAACCATAACACTCAGACAGTTTATTCATACAGATTATACAGTGATAGCATCAAGATGCTACAACAGATTATTCAGAGATTACAGATATTATACACAGAGATTACAGATATTATATACAGAGTATACAAATATTATATACAGAGATTTTATACAGATATTATAGATAGTATAGACTAAAAAACACAGATGTTACAGACATATAATATATATATATATATATATATATTTCAGTCAGATATCTCAGATAATGCAGCTCAAAATTATAGTGTTATGATTGTTTTTGAAATCGTGTTAAAAGCAGCAAGATGATTATATATTTATATATGTATACAGTATTACACGATATCATTATAGACAGATATATTTACAGCAGAGCACGGTACCGTTGCTAGTTCTAGACATGTGTAACCACATGACTCAGATAGCATGTGGATTTCGTCTAACCATGCTAGGAGAGATTTGCAGTCTCCCCAGTATGCTGAGTTGAGGTAGCTGGTTAGACGATGACAGAGCTTTGAGATATCCCGAAGTGATTACAGTGGGCCAGGATCTACATAGATCATTACAGATTTGCGGATGATAGAGATTGACTTACCTGGAAGGTCGACCAGAGTAAGTCCAGCCTACGGGCCACACAACCCTATCATAAGGGGATATATCATGATACACAGATCCCAGGGTATAGCAAAAGTTCTTATGTACAGATTTATCACACAGCAACAGTTTATACTATTATATTAGCAGTACCTTCAGATAGCAAATTCAATACACAGTTATATTTTAAAGATTACATAATAGATATATATTCTACACAGCTTACCAATTTTCTCAAATTACAGTATTATTTCAGTATTTTAAATGATTAACTCAGCTGCCACACACTAGTAATGGCCTATTTCCACTTACTGAGCATTGTCTCATCCTAGTGACGTATCATTTTTCAGGAGATCCAGCTAGGCGAGTAGATTAGGCTCGCGGGTAGAGGTTGACTTGTGCTGCCCTTACAGAAAAGGGTAGGTTTTTGAGATACTAAAGTTTTGGGATAGTTTTCAGATTATAGTGACGTCATTGGGTATTTTGTATTTAAATATATTTCAGAGCTCTATAGTTTTCTTGTATTGTATTGTATATAATAGTTCCCAGTTTTGTGTACTGCTTCTTACTTATGTATGACAGGCAGAGTTTTCTCAGTGCTCTTTAGGGCCTGAGATGTTATTATCGATATTCAGACAAATGACATTTATTATATTTAGAAAGAAAAAAAAAATGTTGAATAAATAGCAGGTCGTTACACTGTACCCACACCTATATAATTGAAAATACATATTTTCCTTCAAAACATAATTTTGGCTCAATAGCTGGCCTCGTTTACATAAATCCACAAATATGCATAGAAGAACCTCCCTTTTTGGACTAACTTCATGTATAATCCTCATGATCGGGTTGTGCAGTTCAAAGACTGGACTTACCCTTGGTTGGCCGACCAAGAATAAATCAAAGTAACACATCTATAAGTACCGCATCCTGGTCCGACCCAGGAGGGTACAAAACCCTACTCAAGCCAAATCGACTATCCACCCCCTACACTTCCACAATAGTGTGGCTGCACTAATATTTCTCTATAGCTATGGTACTGAGCTTTCAACACATCTAGTCCATCAAGGTGCTTAAACCATATATTGCAATTTACATAATAAAATAGTAACATGATCTCATTTTCTCAATGCAGAGTTCACAATAGTCTTTTCACAATTTCCAACCATCCACATAATCGGTATTAAATCATCAAATTCACAATATCCGCATTATTTCCAACAACTCAAGAAACTAGTATAATACCACAATTTTGCGTCATATAATACCATAATAGTTCCAATAGGTTAGATTATGCAAAAAAACCATTCTCATGTCACACCTTTTGAGTGTTAACATCATAATCTACTAAACTATCCATAGAAAGTATATCATAGTATCCTCAGTATATTTTACTAAAAATAAAGGTATGATCACCTCTACGGTCTTAATTTAACTCAAAATACATATTGTATAGGAAAAAGGAGATGATCACCCTACTTACTTTAATTTTTCCCAATTACATGTATAATAAACCAAAATCATCCACATACTCAAGTTTAATTGGTTCAATTTCTAAAATAAACTGATATAATCTAATCCCTTTACCTATTCCTGAAGATAGGCCTACCACATTCCTAAAACCATGTCTGCAACGTTTGGAAGATGAAACCCTAGTTTCCTTAAACCTTACCGAGGAGATAAAGAGAGAGAGATAATCGTAGAGGAGAGAGAGAGGATTGAAAAGCGAGAAAGGAGAGAATTTGGTTGAAGGACAAAGTGGGACACAAATTAGAGGAAATTGGAGTGAGAGAGAGTAAGAAAACCCTAAGAGAGAGTGTGTGTTTAAGAAAAAAAATAAAAATAATACTTCCTTGCACTTAAAGACCTCAGCCTGTTTGAAATCGTCGACGATTTTCCTGAAACCATCGACAGTTTGGTCTTGTACCAAATCGGCTTCTTACAGAATTAAGAAATTAAGAGAGTCAGAATTCTGGAGAATTAAAGAAGTCTAGGGCAAATTTGAGTAGAAAGAGTTCATAAAGATTTAGACTATAGAGTAGAGATTTGGGATTGAAGGAATTTAGAAGGCTTCAGGACATAGAGTGAAGATTTGGGATTGAAGGAGTTCAGAAAGCTTTAAGCTACAACAGAAAAAGGGAGAATTGAGGCATTACGAGGATTGAATTGCAGAAAGGTGGATTCAGGAAATTCAGGAAAAGGGCCAAAATTATATAAGAATTAAGGGTTGGCATCAAACTTGAAGACAAAAGGAGTTTGAAGATCAAGGTCGATATTTGTTTTCAAATCTTATTTTATTTTGATTTAAATTGTGCAAATTTTTAAATCTTGTGTAAATTTAAGGTTTGGATCTAAATCTAACCCATTGACCTGGATCTAACCCGCTGACCCATATTTGACTTATTAATTTGGACCTAACACGTGACCTAAAAACTTGAAAGCCCAAGGACCTAAGACCCAAGTCCAATTTGGACATGGGTCCATTGTCCATTGACCATTTACCTTGCACCTAACCCGTAGCCTAACTAAGTCTGAGATGGTCCAAACAATTGATCTAAGCCCATGGGCTCCATTGATTTTCAACCCATTTTCAAATTAATCCTATTGGGCTCGGCCTAATTTGTAACGCCCCGACCCTCTAGGTGGCCCTGGAGTGCTACTAAACATACATACCTTACATATATAGCCCGCCCAAACAAGGGAAAATGGGTGTTCTATACTAGTCTGTAAAAACATACACAGCAGAAATACAAACATCCTTTAATACATACTAGAGTTTCTAAGTGTTACATATACATCCATACATAATTAAAACATAAATTGCTACTACAATCCCTAAAAGACAGACACTGACTAATATCTCACCAGCTCTGACAAGGACTGTCTGCTATTTAACTCAGCCCAGAAGAATGCTAGGCTCGATCCCTCAGAGGACCTGAAAATACATTTGTATGCTAGGGAGAGACACCTCTCAGTAAGACGAATTACATTTTCATCAGTGTGTGGTTAACATGAGATTTTGTGTTTACATAATACTTTCAACATTTATCATTTAACTGGCATTTAAAACTATACTAAAATGTATATCTGAAAATACATGATTTCATAATAACATACTGCTGGCTCAATATAACCCTTTCTATAGTAAATGTGCCCATATATGCCTAGAACATATAGCCTGGTCTGTAGGACTAGTGTCGTCACGCCGTCACATACATGTGCAACATGCTTCCTCCCATGACTAGTGTCGTCACGCCATCACATAGTTGGCCGAAAAATGCTAAGTCAAACATAAAGTAGTACAATGGTGCCTACTCAATCTGTACCCAAAGGCTGCTCGAAGGCTAAGTCATCCGGAATTACTACATCGAATGGAGCCCCGGAAAACATTTGGGGAGTACTTTACCCAAGTCACCTATCACCTTTCCCATCCACACTTTCGGTCTATGGATTGCATCTCTACATACATTTAGCTACAGTACCATGCTCTAACATGATAACATAATAACATGGCTCTACTATCATATATGGTAATTTACATTGTACAAAACTATAATTATAATTCATTTCATAAAATTGTACATATCGCTGCTACATATCTGCTAGATAATGACTTGGTAAAAACTGGCATATCATAGCATATCATTTCTCATATCTCATATCTCGTATCCCGACATATAGCCATTACATTTCAGTATTTCACAAAACTTGCTCATTTAATGCCAATTAAAACTATAATTTTCATCAGTTAATTCATAAATAATTCATCTGCTTGATAAAGTAATTTCTGCTGCTAAAACTGGGGTATGAAGATTCCCAAGTTGTTATTTTATTAAATATAGATATATATAACTAATTACGGGAAAAATGGAGAAAATCAACCCTACCATTTTGGTTAATTTTTAAAATAAGCTTATGGCTTAAAATAACGATTTCCAACTAGTGAAAATGTTCAAAGACCTATACTATACTTTGAAAATATCACATTTAAATTTAAACGGTTGGTTTCGAAAACTCGGTTAATCGAATCCTAGGCCCGGAAACCTTAGAAAAGCTGTAACTAAATATATAAAAATCATTTTAACATTCCATTCAGTTAACACTCTTATACATAACTGACATAATATAATCCCCTTACCTAATTCCTAGAAAAGACCCGAGATGCTCAAAAACTAAACCCAAACTTTTCCCCAAGTTCTAGAATCTACTTCGCTAGACTTGTAAAGATTTGTCCCCTGATCCTTGTGGTATCTTCTGATCGTCAAAACAGGCAATGAATGACGAACGATCAAAGAGAGAGAAATAGAGAGGGTGTGGGTTCTAGAGAGAGAGAGAGAGAGAGAGAGAGAGAGAGAGAGAGATTTAAATTTCTTAATAAAGAAGCAAACAAAAATCCTATTTATAGCCCCTTGACTTGGTCAAATTTGTCGACGAAATGATGCCTTCGTCGACGAATCACAAAAGGTTGTTCATCGATGAAGAAAGGACCTTGTCGACGAACCCTAGGCCTGATATTTTTCGGATGTTTTGGATCTCTTCGTCGACTAGGCTCTGAATTTCAACGACAAGGCAAAGAAGGGCCTTTGTCAATGAGAACACAAAGCTTGTTGACGAAGCCTACTGAAAAATCTCCTTTTCCCTTTCTTATTTAATTTCTGCGTTGAGGTCTTTACAATCTCCCTTCCTCACAAAATTTCGTCCTCAAAATTTGCTACTGGGTTCTAACACATCATTTGAACTAGCATTGCTCTGACTCTAGGAAGACTCGGCGATCACCCACATAACAGTCCCGTCCCAAATTTATAACCTCCCCTCACTTTTGATGGAAGAATACCATGGTTACACATAATATCTTAGGAGATTACAATATCCATACAAAACTCTCCCAGAGGCCATACCTATTTTAATCTATAAACAAACTTACTTTGCTACGATACATACATGGGAACTGTTTACATACTGATCTACTTACCTGACTAACTTTGAGCGTCTTTAAAAAATGAGGATACTTATGATGTATCTCTGACTCTAACTTCCATGAAGCCTCCTCTACTGCGTGGTTATGTCACAGTACTTTCACTAACGAAATTCTCTTTGTATGTAACTCCTGCTCTCTATGATCTAGGATCTGAACTGGTATCTCCTCATATGCTAATGTGTCCCCAAACTCCAACGACTCGTAACTGATCACATGTGAAGGATCTAGAACATACCTCCGAAGCATGGATACGTGGAACATATCATGAATCCTAGACAATGCGAGAGGTAATGCTATCCTGTATGCCACCGCATTGACTCTCTCCAAAATCTCGAATGGTCTGACATACCTAGGGCTCAAATTTTGTAAAGTCTTTAAAAATCTTAGAAAATTTTTTAAAATATTGGAAAATTTTTAGAAAAATTATATACAATTTTCGTAAAAATCTGAAAAAAAAAATTTAAATACTCTTTTTGCTCAAATTTGATGGTTTTATTTGATTACTATTTGTGTATATATCCTATTTTTGTGTGTGTGCATCCCAATGATTAAACAAAAGATAAAGAGGTCTTTCAAACCTCACCTATATTAATTCTGATGGGGGTTTATCTAACAAGATCCCCTACTTTGGAGGTCTTATTAGACATTCTTCAATCGTAACCTTTTTTTTTTTTTTTTCCTTTTATATTTTTATTTATTTATTTTAAATAAATTAAAAGACCATTATATTCAATTTATGGATAATTCATAGTTAATTAGGTACTGTTCATAGAATAGGGGTGTAGGGGGTGCTAGTACCTTCCCTTCACATAACTGAACTCTCAATCTCAATTCTGGTAAATATAGACCGAGACTACTGGTTCCTAGGCTTAGGATTAGTCTAGAAACCAATCAACGAGTAATAATTAGGTGAATTGACTACACCTAGGTAACTAACATGTTAGTAGCGACTCCATCAAATTTTTAATATTATTATTTTTCACCATTCCAAACCCTTCTCTAGGACGTTGCGAGATCTTTTATTTGATTTTCATTAAATAGTTTACTAAAATAACTTCACTATATTTCTTTTATGTCTTGTTCTTTAATCAAGACAATATCATCCTCACTTTTTTATACATTTTACATTACCTAAAACTTTTTCTTTCTCTAACTTTAGTAAGTTTAAATATATATCTCTTTCCCCTTCTTTTATATCTAATCTATCATACAAATTATTAAATGATCTATATTTAGCTTCAATAACGGTTTTTTCTTTTTGTATCTTTGTTCATCTCTTTATACTTTTCAAAGTTATCCAATTTCTACATATTTGTCATGTTTTATACCAAAATCCAATCACCATCTTTGATCATTTTATCTTTAAATTTTATTATATTTTCTCCTTTTAGGTTCTACCATTTAGTTCTCTTACATTGATTTATTTTATTCTTTCTCTTCCTCTTTTTTAATACATATATATAATACTAAAACTCTATGTTGTGTGATTAAGCTTTCACCTGGGATAACTTTACAATCCTTACATGATAAATGATCTACCCTCCTAGGTAAGAAAAAATCTATTTGACTTTAATTATGTCCACTTTTGAATTTATTAAGTATTCTTCTCTCTTCTTAAAGGAAGTACTCATTGTAATATAATCATATGACATAGCAAAATCTAAGAACATCTCTCTAGGCATATTTTTGTCTCCATATCTATATCCTCCATGTATCCTCTCATAACCTTTGTTATCTCTTCCAATGTGCCCATTTAGATTTGTCATATGAATATTTTCTTAATCCTTGATATGCCTTGTATAATACTACCCATATCTTTCCAAAATTGTCTCTTTAGATTTTCTAATAAGCCTACTTGAGGACCATAAGCACTAATGATATTTATTCTCTCTTGACCTAAGATCATCCTGATTTTTATAATTATATCCCTTACACTATTTACATCTATAATACTATCTTTCAAGTTTTTGTTTACAATAATTCCTACCTCATTCTTATGTTTTTCTTTTCCAGTGTACCAAAATTTAAATCATGATTTATCAATTCCTCTAACTTTCTCCCCCACCCACTTAGTTTTTTGAAATCAAATTTTATTAATTTTTCTTCTAAACATCGTGTCCACAATTTCTATGCTTTTACCCTCAAGTGTCTCAATATTCCAAGTTGTTTATCTAATCTTGGTCTCCTAAACTAGTTTCTTTACCTGCCCACATCCAGAATAATGCAAAAACCCTTGTATATTTGACAACGTACTCAGACGCTAACATGCTGCATCGCTTCGAGGCGACGACCTAGCCTATCCTCGCCCACTTTTTGCTACATCCGAGTGGTATAAGTACAACGCGTTGCTTGTAGGGGACGCCCCAGCGAATATTCAATAAAGATTCATATCATAGTGAGTTGACAAATTTTACGATTGTTGTTAACCACCTAACGCAACCGTCCTTCTTTACCCGAGCTTGGGACCGGCTGTATGTAAAGAGATTAGGACTTCAAGTACGTCAAAGGTGGAGGTTTTCTAGGAATCAAATCCAAGAAAATAAATATATTATCTATAAAATTTAATTATATAATTTATTAAAATGTAATTTATTAACAATAAGAATAATAATGATGTTATTAATGATAATTTAGTAATAATTAATATCAAATAATAATACAACTATAAAGAAAAAAAATTAATAATATTATTTATATCACAAATAATAATAATAATAATAATAATAATAATAATAATAATAATAGTAACACCAACAAATGACAACCATAGAAACAACAACAACAATAATAATAAAAATAATAATACTTCTTCGGGTGGTAAAGCGCCCACTTAAAACTCAAACCTATTTTTTTTTTTTTTGAAAAAGCTATCTACCATAACTCACGTAAGGCTTCCGACTCTTCCTAAAAAAAAAAAAAGAAAAAAAAAAGCTCACGTAAAACTTCTCAAGTAAGATTTTTTTTTTTTTTAAGTACTTCGGAATACAAATCCTTAATTATCAAAAATCACTTTTTATTTTGTAATACCATTGACTAAAAGTGATGGGTTTTATAAATTAAAAAAAAAAAAAAAAAAAACAGAAAAATAGACAATACAATGACTAGGCGCTCTATGTACTTAGTCAGCTTGAATCACACTGTATATGCGATGTCTATTCTTTCCAAAAAAAAAAAATAGACCCAACATTTCAATGTATCCCACATAATGAAATAGAAGCAGTTTAGAATCAACCACCCAAAATACTGTGGAGTGGATTGAGTATGCTCCACGTCTTCAAAGAAAAGTCCATCTTTCTATTTTTATATTTTTATATTTTTTGATAATGTGGGAACTCTAACTACCGACGAGCTCTTTGGACCCCTTGTGGACAGCTATCTTCCCCACTGATGCGCCACCCAAATAAATCCGAATGCGGACACGACGTCCGAGCGTCGGTTGGACGTTCAACAAATCCATCCCTCAGGCCACAAATTGTATGTTTACTGAGGTTCGAATACATGATGCTCCTTTTTACGTACCTAATGCTTTTCCACTGTGTCATGCCCGCAGGGCAAGAAAAGTCCTTCTTTTGATGCTACTGCAATTAAACATAGGCCATATTGCTGAACAAACCCTTAGAAAAATAACACGAAAGCAACATAGTTTCTTCCAATACGACCAAAACAAAAGATAGCTTGTTTCAAACTTCAACATCAAGCATTAATTAATTTAATTGGCAGGACGCTGGAACATTATGATGATGGTCCGTGGCCTGCATTTATTTTTCTCACTTCACTGTTAGAAAATTCTTCTTGGAAAAGAAAATTTGTAGTTTTATTTTTCCTAGCAAACAAACAATTAAATAAGAATAGTAGTTTTATTGGGCGGGCATTACAAGACTGCACAATTATGGAAGTTTATTAAAATTATTGGGCACCAATTAAAAACAATGAAAAAGTAGGTGTATTATCTCATTTATGAGTTGGATTATTCAACCAAGAAATTACAATCTATATTGACTCTGTAAATTTAAAGACTTAAATGCACTTTTAATCATTAAATATTTTTCAATATCCTAATTAGTGTTAAATTTTATTTAATACGATGATTGCACATTTTAAATTGTTGAAATTTATGTGTGTTAGTAACAATTATTGTACAGAAATTATATTGATTTAAGATGCATAATAATTGCATTAAAAATTTTAAGATAATTTTTTTTTACCAAAATGTATTTTTTAAGACTCTTGGTCGTGTATAAATTCGAGCAAATCCTAAGATGCAAAAAATGCTCAATTTGAATTAAATGTGTATAATGTGCGCTACAATTTTAGACACAACATATTTGTACGTGGACCTTTATAGCGATGATGACTGGTGAGAAAGTTTAATTGAAACCTAGATCCTCCCACAGTTTCAAACTTAGGCATCGGAGGGATCCCCGAAACACATCCCGAGTTCTCAAAGTCATTATTATTTGATTCCTTTCGGACGATCACGGGTGAAGGACGATCCACAAAAGCCGTTCAGTTTTTGGCAGTAACAGTATCAATAAATTATAAAATTTATAATTAAATGATAATTTATGGAATGAAAAATATTTTTATATATAATGAAAAAAAATAATATATTGGTTTGTATGCGTTGGTGGGATATGGTTGGAGGAAGGTAGAAGGAAGGAGGGGGGGTTTGAAATTAGGCATGATCTTGATTGATGGGTAACCATGAAAATTTATATTTAAGAGAGAGAGAGAGAGAGAGAGAGAGAGAGAGAGAGAGTAGTTTGAAATTAGGCAAGATTGGCAACCCAATTAATGAAAGAAAAGGGGATGGGTCTGCATTTATTCAAAGAAAAAATATTAGGTTGAGAAAATGTGCTGTGCAATAAAGGGAGTGGGCAATTTTAATGAGGCTTAAAATTATTGCTCATTTAATGCAGGTTAGGTGTGCAAAGTGAACTGCTCTATTCAATGCGTTAATTAATAAGCGCCATGAAGCAACCAAACCTTTTAAATTTTTAATAGATAGATGGATAGGCAAGTGCACATCCTTTGACGAACTAATATGACGCCCTTCCTCTGTCATTTATGTGAATTATGACACAACCACATATTGTATTTTTGCATTCAATGTTCCTCTAAATATCAAACCATCTGACTCATGAAAAGCATTTCCCTTCAATTTTTTCCCATACCCAAAATGACAATCTCTTTTTTTTTTTTTTGCCCCCTTGAACAATTCTTTTAGAATCAACACTTCCCATTTAAGACAAATTAGGTTAGACTCTCGTATGAAATAATATTAACCAATAACTTGACTGTGTATCACAAGTTAAAGCATCAATCATTTTATAGCTCACTAATTATTGTAAACGTTTTTAGTTTGCTTGCCTTTCTCCCTATTAACACGTTGCTTATCGATGCGTGATTAATAAACTACATTGTTCTATTGTTTACCGACTTATATTTGCATACAAGTTTGCTTATTGCTTTCATTTTGTTTGTGTTGGATAATTGTGAGAACGTTCATGGAGTGAAATCACGGGTTAGTTTTAACCTAGTGCGCACAACTAGTGTCGCATGACCTTTCACAAGGTGTGAAGTGTTGGTTCTACGATAATAATTATTAGAACTTGGTTAATTGATGTGCTACAAGTGCTTGAGGAGAGTGGTTTGTCAAGTGGAAATAGCAAAAAGCTTTCAAGAAAGGCAAACCAAAGAGGGGGCATGCGAGAAGGAATCAACTTCAATGAAGCATCCTTGATTTGATCTTTTTGGTTATAAGGGAAAAATGCATGCTTCTTATGCTAAGGCTTTGGTAAAGTTGTTGACTTCCTTTATAAGTCATGATCAATGCCTTGTAGACACAAGAATAGGATGAGGATAAGAACCAAGCGTTGATCAAGGATGGGTGCAATCTCTACCTTGATGCATTAGAGAGGCAAATAAAAGCACCAAAATTTATCTAAGCTAAACGTGCATTTGCAAATCAATGAGAAAAGAATCTGAGCTAAGATGGTTACCAAGACTACCCATAACTTTGTCTTAACAAAGGAAGCACAGAGACTCAACTTAAAGATGGATAAAGACTTAAGATGAATCAAAGTTGTTTAACTCCACAAGTCAACCTTCTCGAGCAGTAGCCAAGAAAGTGGCTATGAAGTTTAGATAGTGAGTCGTGCAAATTTAGTCATTCTAACGGATGAATTCCAATTGATGATCATATTATAATTCTTAAAGGAAAATAAGGTGATATTGATACTATTATGGTTTCCTTTGCTTGATGGGTGATCACCCATGCATAGTACAAGTTGTGGCTAATAAAAGACGAGAAGAGAAGTTCCTTTTTTTTCCATGCAATTCAAGAAGGGAAGAACCAACATATCTTGCCCCTATTGGCAGTGGATGAAGACATAGGATAAGAGATGGTGCCTACTACTATCCAAGACGTGCTTGAGAGGAGTACGAAGTTGAGATTTCGAATAAGCTATTGCACAACTTGTCTTTGCAATGAGATGTGAAGCATGAGATCAAGTTGGTACATACTTGGGGTAAAGCCTCCTACTAAAGGGTCATACTAGATGGTACCTCTACAGTTGGTAGAACTGATGAAGCAGTTTGATGAGTTATTAGAAGTGGGTTATATACAGCCTTCCAAAGCACTATTCAAAGTATTAATATGGTTTCAAAGGAATCATGATAGGAGAATATAGATATGTGTGGACTATGACATGCATAACCAAAAAGTCATTGTGTGCAACAAGTTTCCCATTCCCTTAATAGTTGATTTGTTAGATCAACTAAGTCGTGCCAAGTATTTTATCAAACTTGACTCGCGGATAGACTACTACCAAGTAAAGATAAAAAAAAAAAAAAAGGTAGTCAGTAAAGGACTACTTGCATGATGAGATATGAGCATATTAATCCTTGGTTGATTCCTTTGAATTAAAAAGTGCACAAACTACTTTTTGCACACTTTATATATTAGGTGTTTCATGACTACCTTGACAAGTTCATGCATCATGGTATGCCTGGATGTCATTCTCGCTTATTACCCCAATTATAGGAATGAAGAGAATTTTTGCAGAACGTGTTTGATAAGATAAAGGAAAAAAAATCTATATCCAAGGATAGATAATTGAATTTTTTCTTAGAAGAGTATCAAATTCCTTGGTCATCTCTTTGAACAAGGTGGTATCCAAATGGAAATGGAGAAGGTGAGATTTTATTAGAACTAGAAGATCCCAATAACGTTCAAGAAGTTACATTCCTTTCATGGACTCGCTAATTATTATCACACGTTCATGGAGGGATACTTAAGGAGGACTACCCCATTAACAGATTGCTAAAGAAAGGTTATAGGTCTAGATGGATAAAGGTGTGCTAGGTAGCCTTTGACAATTGAAGGAAGCCAAGATGTGGTATCCAATACTTGCTATAACATGGAACCCTTCAAGGTACAAATAGATGCATCAAACTATATTCTCTAAGTCTTGTTATGGGATGGAAATCTTGTTGAATATTTGAGTAATAAACTTAGTGAGGCTAAGCGCAAGTACATAGCTCAAAAAAGGAGATGCTACTAGTGATTGATTATCTAAAATATTGGTGGCATTACTTGCTTGGGTCTAAGTTCATGGCAAAAACAACACCCAGTTATTATAATTAGTTCCTTGTGAACATCAACACACACACACACACACACACACACACACACACACACACATATATGCATGCACACACACAAATGCTATTAGGCTCAATTGACATCCAAGATTTGTCGACAACACCTCCATGGTCAATTAATTGGCCTCTGCATCAGTAGGTGCATAAAGATGGATAAGAAAGGTCCAAGTATCTTGATTTTTTCAATGCAACAATAGTGAAGGTATAACTTAAACAATTCAAAATAAGTGCAACACTAGTGCAAGGAATGGAATGACCATGCATAGAAAAAGATAGGATCAAGAATCCCGATTTGATGTCATTCTTAGATATTCTATTTTTAAGTTGGAGCTAATTATTAACATAAAAATTAGTGATCTATTCTAATATTAACTATTATAGACTAATAGATTTCAATAGCCAAAAGGATTGCCATTACCTTAGTTTACCTAAATATAACAATAGAACCACGCCCATGAAGCAAAAAGACTTGCAACAAAAGAATCCAATCTTGTATCACCACATTCATTCAAATGCAAGAGAAGGCATAGATCTGTTTAATAATTCATACTTAGTCAGTGAGACAACTTGCTCGCATAAGTCTTGCATATGAAGGGCTTGTTTAAAGGAACTCTTTTCCTAACTAGAATGATATTGGAAAAAGAAAATCTAGATTAATCAAGGGTTTGCTTCGCACAAGCATTAAGAGTTGCTCTCTTCCTTACAAAACCATTCTTGAGCAAGTATACACGTTGCTTAACTTCCATAGGCCAAATTAAGCCCTTTGAAGAAAAACACACGTCACGAGTTAAGCTTGTTCAGGGCATTATGCTTGCCTGTGACCGCTTGCCTCGTGTGTTTGGGATGGGTTTCAATCATGTAAATGCTAGTGTAGGGTTATTTTCCAGTATTTATTTCATTGTAAGCCAAATAAGGCAGTATGACTCCTTGGTCACATTGATGTTTCCTAGTGCCAGAGTGAGAATAGCCCAGAAAGCTCTTTAGGGGAGGGTGAGTGTTCATCAGTCATTGTAAAACTCACTAGATTTTATCAATGTGTTTAGCCTACTTGCCTCCCTTGCTAAGCACACAATGTCAACTGAGGTGTTGTTAATGAATTACATTTGCTTCAATGTTTATTGCTTGCTTGTCACGACTTTCATGAATTGATTACTATTTCCGCTACTATCTAAATGAATGCTAATGAAAGTGTTTCGTGGATGAATGTTGGTAAACGATAGGCTGACTAGTTAAGCAAGAGTGCTTTAGCTAACGCTGCATGGCCCTTCACAAGGGTGTGAAAATAGTCGGACCTACATAGCTTGAAAGAAGAATTTAGAGATCTAATAATCTCCTAATAGTGTAATAGATACAAGACAACACTACACTATTCCACTATTGTCCACACATATGATGCTAATGATTATGACTACCAAGAGACCACCCTAAGCTCCCCTTATAGGACTAATTTATGGCTTGAGTGTGTAGACACCCCAATTTTAACTAGGCCTCCCTGAGAAGACCAGTATAATAAAACTAATTTTAAGTCTGATTAAACCCTAGTGTTCTGGTTCAGATAGGAGTCCCGGTTATTTTTAATTAAGTCTTATTCAAGACTCAAATTGTTCTTTTGGTTAGGTTTGGTGAAATAGGTCCACTGTTTCAAAAAATCGAGTCATTTTGGCTTTAAATTTTGAAAATCTTGAAATTGAGTCTTTTGAATCTTAAATTCGAGTCTTAGTGCATAAAGTCCTTTTGAAAATTGAGTCTTTTAAATTTAAGTGAAATAGAGTCTCCTTTATTTCCATTCATTTGAGCATTTTAATTTTTAATTTGAGTCCTGATATCGTTTAGTTGAGTATTGCATTTTCAATGAATCCTTGTAATTAAGCTTTTAGTACGTTTAGTTGAATTCTTAAAATTTCAAAATTCCATCCTTTTCTTTAGTTTGAGTCTAGGAATTTATTAAGTTATTCAAACCGGGGTTTTTTGGTTTCAAATTGAGTCTATCAATTTTAAAATCAAGGATGTTGGTTAGATCTTAAAGTCATATTTTATTACCATGTGCTTCTTGGGCAAAATAGGTCAACTAAGATTTTGGTTCTTAGTCAAAATCAAAAGATGTAGAAACGTCACAAGGTACGTGTGCACACATGAAGTGCAAATGCATAGGAAATAAAAATCCAAAAATACAAATAAAATAAAAATACTAAAAAGAAGGCACAAGGAAATAATACATACAGAGCTTACAATTGGAAAATACAAAGGTGGTGCACAAAGTGAGGTTGTAGTAATAAGGACAAAGAGGTACATCACAATACAGCAAAAAAAAAAAAAAAAAAGGAAATTACAAAAAACAAAGAAATTAAAAGGAAATGCAAAAAAGGGAAGATGCCTTGCCCTCCACTTCCTAGTTGCCACCTGGATCACTAGGTTTACCTGCACACAAGAAGCATCAAAATTAGTTAATGGGAATTCAAATTAACCAAATAAAAATTGCAAATTCACACAAGTTGGTTAAAAAGAAAATATTCCTTGCTAGCGTAGGGAATTCTGTTGGAGGCGAGGAATTTTGGTGCCAAGAGGTCACCTCAGTTCCTATAAATAGGGTATCCCCACATTGTAGCAAACATAGAGAAAAAAAAGCATATAGAAACCCTCCAAGAATTGGGAGAGAAAATAAAGTAGAAAGAGAGGGGAGGTTCTGCCAGTTTGAGAAAAAGAGGGAAAGGTGTTGACCTTACAGGTCACACCCAGTTTTGATAATGACAAATACCTATTGTATTTGATGATTGTTTGAGAATATGTGCAGGGATATAGCTAGCAGGATAAAATGATGGCACTCGGAGACCCAAAGGAAAATGAAGACCATAGTTGAATATTCATTGTTGTAATTTATATTAATTTTAATTCGGGTCTGTAATATTTAAGTAGGAATGGTCTTTAATAATTGGTGCATATCATGCATGTCGAACTTATAAGCTCAATACCGTAGTTTGACCTCGGTCGACCGACGCCAGATTTTTTTGGTGCCCTAAACAAGGCCTAAAATGACCTTAGGACACTCACACATGCACATATATGTATGGTCATTTAAATTGGGTGATTTCTTGCTTAAATAGGACTGAAATGCACAAAATATGCATGTTCGGTCGACCGTACTTGCACGTACAAATTCCTCCCGATCGACCGAACTTGCCCAGTTCATTTCCTCTCAATCGACCAAACTCCCTCCGAGTCAACTATTTGACCGGTCAATCGAGCCTAAATTGTATGCTAACATCCTAGTCGACCGAGTTCCCACGTGTGGAACTCAACGGTCTAGTCGATCGAACTACTCAGTTCAAATGCTCCCAGTTGACCGAGCCATAAAGAAAAGAAAAATCACCTTCGAGATGCCATGTTCAATCTACCATTTTAGTTCAAATCATGCCCGATTGACTGAACCATGCACAGCTCGGTCAACCAAACTTCCTTTCGTCAAACGGTGCTCTCAGGTTGCCCCATATTTTTTACCGCGGTTAATGTTTTTTAACAGGGTTAAAATAATTAAATTGTATTAAAACTTGCCCAATAATTTCATGTGTGTCCTAAATGGTTTTATTTTTGGGGTAGTCTATATATACCCCTTCATTTGCAAAAATTAGTATGAGATTAGCAAAACAATTAGCAAATATCCTCTGAATCTCAAAAACCTATTTTTGCCTATTCCACTCCAAATACTCTCATATATTCATTCCCTTGATATATCTTAGCATTGTGAGTATATCTTGTGTGCTTGTGTTTATTAGGTATTACTAATACTCTCATTGTCTTGCTTGAATATTTGATATTGATATTGGGGAGTTTGGCATAGTTTATTCCACAGATTTTTATTGATAAAATCTTGTGTTGAGATAAACTCATAAGCTTAAGGATCTTTGCATTGTCATTGCAAGATTCCTATAACTTTATTTTTGTGTGCAAAATATTTTACAAAACTATTTCAAACAACTCTTATGCTAGATACATTTGAGAAAATATTTTTGAGGTTGTTTGAATACTCTGATTGGCATCTTTGAAACCCTAAGCTTGCATTAAGATATTTTATATTGTATTTCAAAGAAAATCCTATTTATACACTCTTGTGCATTTTTCAAATTATCTATAATATTGAGTGTTGATTGTACACGTAGAGCACCGAGCTTATAGTTCTTATCATATTGATGTGCATTAATTATTTCTTGTGTTTAACGGTACATATCTGCTTAGTGTATGAAGCATTTCCATGTACACAAAAATTATATTTCAAATTTGTTGTATTCTAGGCACGGGCCTGAAGAGGGAAACTAGCCCTGGTAAATAGTCCCAGACTGGCTTAAACCCGGTTAGGAAAGTTATGTGCGCCATCCTGGTAAGGCGTGTTGGTTGATGTCAGCCCCTTGAATTGACCTAGTTGTAATCGGTGCTGCTCCACCCGTTAAATGAGCTTTTAGTGGAATCCTCGGGCTTGTGAGCTAGAGGCAGAGACGTAGGCACAGTTGGTCGAACCCCGATAACATATCTTGTGTGCACTGTTTATCTTTCTTCAATTTACATTTCTGCACATGTATGTTATAGTTGGTAAATGCTGCGCATGATTTTAATTTCTGCATGTTATATTCATTTGCGCATTTGGAACTAGAAAGATACACCCTAGGTTGCGAATATACTACTGTTAGATTAGCTAAACCTAGGAATAAATTTTAAAATACCAATTCATCCCCCTCTTGGGATTGCACCAAAACTAACAACAAGAGAGAGTTTAAAGAAGAAAGCCAGAGAAAGAGAAAGCATAGGAAAGCTCTACAAGAATTGAGAGAGAAAAAGTTAAAAAGAGGATAGGGGAAACTCTGTAGGGGTTATGATTAAGAGAATTAGAGATTTAGGGAACAATCCTACTTAGTTTAGAGTCCGAGTGAGGGAGCTCTCCAAAGGTAGGAAGGAATTCTAGAGGGGAAATCACACATAGAAGCAGAGCAGACATACTAGAAGAGCATAGGGGAAGCAGTAGAGCAATAGTTCACACTCAGACTCACACACAGACAGACCCAGAGAGTTGGAAAATAAAACCAAAGGAGGAAATTAAGAGAGTAAATATCTAAAACTCTACTCTTAAATTTGTTCAATCTCTGTGTGTGTAAGTAAAAGTGCAGGTGCTCTCCCTCTTTCTCAAGTTCTAAACCTGAGCTTGGACCCAAACTTACCTCCCCAAACCCGAGTCCGAATTAGGATTTAAACCCCGCACATGAGCTTAAAATTGAACCCATAACCCAAATACCTAACCCTCATTTGACCCGAACTTACATTCGAGCTCAAAGTCATTTAACCCCAAGCCCGTTCGCATTTTCACCACAAGCCCATTTGTTTTAAAATGAAAGAACTCATGTTTTAAAAATTCAACCAACCCAACCTGTTTTAACTCACCCTAGCCCAACTCCCATTTGAAAACACTAAGCTTAGATATAATTAAAAAAAAAACACGGCCCAATACTCGTTTTGAACTAACCCAGACCCTGTTTTTAAAATTTAACCAGCCCAACTTGTTTTAACTCACCTTGTCCCATTCAGTTTTAAACCAAGCCCAATTCTAGCTTCACTAAGCCAAAAACCCACTGTAACGCCCCGAACTCGAAATTAGGGTCTAGAGTGTTATTTGAAATATATCTCTAATACCACCTTGTGATGCCCCGAACCTGCCAAGTAGGCTTGGGTGCCATGTGTTCCATTACCTGTACCTGGTTTTATATCAGTTACACAGCGAAAATAATAACAAATCTTCAATAATATACCAGAGTTTCTACATCTATAAACAGTTTCAAAAGCTATTCTCCAAAGAACCAATATTCACAAATATTTACAACTCTGAAAACATAAATATATTACAACCCCAGAAATATTATAACCAAAGTTTATACCCTTGCTCTCTTTCAAAAATGCTACACTAGTCGCGAGCTCACTAAGCTCGATCACGCGAAGGTCCTGAAAAGATAAAATTCCATATCGGGTGAGACACATCTCAATAAGTCGGAATAGATTAGCACCATTGTGTGGCTATCATGAGGTTTGTGTAAAAATATATATAATCATCATTTATAAACATAACACAGTTATGAAAACATTCTCTAACCCTACTTACATACATGTAGTGTATTTTAGTAAAACAAGAGTTCCTAAGGACCCTTGTGATCTGATACCTTATGTAATCCATGGCTATAACTGAAGCATATCAAGGCACTTACCTTACTCAATAAGCCCTCAAGTGGATAGTTTATCTCGTACTAACACAAACATTCAAACAAAAGTTTACTAGCAGAAGTTCCCGAGAATAAGAAAGATTACTCGCCCATACAAGTAGCTTCCCTCTACTCTAATACGTTATGTAGCCCGGTATGGCTACATCTAATACCTATCAAGGCACTCGCCTTTCTCAACAAGCCCTCAGGTGGAGTGTATACTTCGCCCTAATATACATATAAATATGATACTATCGTATGCAATACATTTTACTTTACTCTGTTTCTAGTATCTCCGTAATATTCATCTTTTCATGTTCTCAATATTTCATATTACATAGTCCACTTTCACAGTTGACAGTACGTGAATCTCATGTATAGTCCACATTACGTGGATCTCATGTAAAGTCCACATTATGTGGATCTCATGTAAAGTCCACATTACGTGGATCTCATGTCATATACTTTTTCTGTAACAATTCACATCACGTGAATCTCATGTTATTTACTTCATCTGTAATAGTTCATATCACGTGAATCTCATGTCATATACTTCATCTGTAACAGTTCACATCACGTGAATCTCATGTCATTTTAAACAATACCCATGCAATACATATTCTTATCACATTTCAGTATTCCTCTTAAAAATATTTCATAATTCATCATAGTGTTTACATTTTACTCATGCCACACCATTTAAATAATACACATACTCATATCATTTAAAATAACAAAGTCAACCCATGTTCATCGTTTAGATTACTAAAAATACAAATTTAATATCCTTCACAATTACCAGAAAATTAATTACTTTCCATATTTCATTTTCATAAAAAAATATCTATATAGCCCTTGTAACGACTTGCTATTTAGATGGGTTTTTTTTTTTTATACTATGACATTTAAAATGCTCTGATGCCATACTAGATTACACTCAATCATCAACCTAAGTAACAAGAAGCAAAAATCAAATAAAAATAACCATACGTAGTTATATACAATACCAGAGTGTTAAAGTGTTTCCCAAAATATAGATATGTCTGTTTTCTAGAATACCCTCAACTAACTAGGGCTATACAAAAATACTCCCAAAAATACTCACACTACTGTCAGTGCAATACCGAGGCCCCTTTATTTGCAAGCCTGATCTGCTCACCTACCTGGATCACCTGAAAAATGTTAAAGTAATTGGGATGAGCCAACGCTCAGTAAGACGAAATATGTTATTGCTCGTGTGTGGCAAATGAGTTACAATACTATGAAAATCTGTTGCTATAAAAATCATGTATAACTGAACCTGTAAATACAGTACCAGTAATAGAAACCACCCCCATTTTCATGTTGCTTAACATATATGTATTTTCAGTTTCTACTCAAAATACTTCTAATATAAATAAGTATACTTTCTGTCTCTGTAAATCTTTATATACATAATAGTAACTGAAAACTTCCCTGTGGGTAACTGTATGTAATGATTCAACCCCTCATGATAGGTTTGTACGGCCCATAGGTAGGATCTACCTTGGCTGCCCGACCAAGGTAAACCACTATACTCCCTTGGTCTGATCCTCCCTCCTCAACCCATATCTGATGGGGAGCTTGTCCACGTCAGGGCACTATACGATCGACCTACTACCACGTATTATTTAAATAGGTGGTTGCACTCTGTAAACTGTATGCAGCTATGGTACCATGCTCTGTAACTATATGGTCTAACAGGCTCTGATACTATATAATACATCTCTATATACAACTATCTAATTTACCATAATTCTGAAATAACTGTATTTACCATGACAATGAAATAAACTGTAACTGTGTCAACTGTATTTCTGAACTGAACTATAATCTGTAAGTCATGGTACTAGAAACTGTATAATCATGGTACTGAAATCTACATAATCATGGTATTTTGTAATTACTTTAAAACATATCCACTGGCTGTATATTCTATATAACATACCCTGAAAATACTGTAAAACATGCTTGTGTACTGTATTTATATTCTCAAGCCACACAATGATTTAATACATAATATTCATAATTAATAATCTGTATAATGTCCTGCTATGAATAATAAACTGGTAAAAATATACATTTTGTACTGGAAATCATTTTAGAACTACCTAGCATAGCATATTTCCCTTACATGTTTCTTGCTAAAAATCTCCTACTATAACGGGTCCAATACCCGCAGGGTTCTCCACTCAACACCCTAAAAACCATAAATCTCATAACAAAACATTACTATTTCTACGTCTATTACATTTCTTATAATTGCTGGAAACTCAAATTCCGAATAAAAGACCTTACCCTGAATTTGGAATGAATTCCACCTTCGTTCCACCGACGATCTGCTCTAGTAGACTTGAAGAGAACTCTGCCAGGAGCGTCATGGTGACCTCATATCGTCGATCCAGCGATTGACGGGCCATAATCGAAAAGAAAGGGGGGAAGGGCCATAGGAGAGAGAGAGGGGAGGGTTTGCGGCCGAATTTCTACGATTAAAATCAGTTTAGGGCTATTTATACTATAGGATTCGTCGATAAGCCACGTGATCTCGTTGACGAGTCCTTAAGTAATTTCATCGATGAACCTTACCCTTCATCAATGAAATTCAGAGTAGCCCAAATTCTTCTCTCTGTATTTTCTCATCAATAAACCTCTGTATTCATCGACGAGGTTTGGAAATTTCTTGGAATTGTTATTACTTCCAAAGTACAATGTCGTCGATGAATGCTCTGCGTTCGTCAACGAATTCTACTGCCTCCTTTGGTTCCTGTTTCCATTTTCCTCCCTCTTTATTATTAAAATACTATTATTCTTCGGGTCACTACAGCCCTAGGCTCAAAATCATAATTCAAATGGTTGGATTTCTTTTAAAACTCACATAATAACCATATACATATATAAACACATATATTTTCCATTTAAACCAATAAATTCATAAAAACTACTAGCTTAATCTATTCCCCTTACCTAATTTCCTGAATTACACCGGCAAGGACCCCAAAAAGATGCCGACGGCGCTCACCTGAACTCTGATTCAAAAACCCAGATTTATCAATTCAAATCCCAAAAAACACTCATTTAATACTTCCTAGGTTCCATATACTTCAATATAACAATAAAATTCTAAAATATCTCACTTACCCTGATTTTGGGATAATGCCCCAAAACCCCAAATCAGCGATCTACTCTGGTAAACTTGCAAAGAATGATCCCACAAACCTCGTAGCAGTTCTGGATCATCAAAATGGACCTTTGTGGAGCGAGAATCTAAGGAATATGAGGGAAGAACCATAGGGATTCGTGAGAGGGAGAGAAATAAAGATAAAAAAATGAATTTTGTTCACAAACTCTCGCAAGATCTTTCTTTAATATCACCTGTACAGAGAAAACTGTTGCCGGTTTTCTCAGCCCTTCAAAATTCTGTCACTGGTTTTCTCTTTAATCAGTCCAATTTTACCTTTTAACCCGTTACTGACCTGCAGTAATTCCATATAACCGTCGCTGGTTTTCTCTTCTCCTAGCCCAAAAACTTCGTTTTCCCCTTTTTTTTCCAGGTCTTTACATTCTTCCCTCCTTAATAAATTTCATCCTCGAAATTTTTCTAATCGTTCATTTCCACATTTCTACAATTATTAATTTTCTATATCTCATATAGTTCAGTATATATCATCATATAAACTTCTGTATCATCTATAATTAAATAAAACTATCATTATCTTAAACATAAACTCATACCTGCCATCTTGGCAATATCTGCCTCATCCAGGGTCATTGTATACACATGTGTTGGACCACCTCCACCTCGAAGTATTTTCTAGTTTCCCCGGTTCTGATTCAGTGCTGGTATATTAGGTAGCAACACATGACAATTCTGCATAATATGCCTCAGCTTACTGCACCTATAGCAGTTAGGATCCCCAGCTCAGCATTCACCTATGTGCCTCTCGATACGTCTTTGGCATGCAGGGTAAGATAAATCATTCTGATACCCAGAATAACCCCGATCTCTCATCTCCTGCTTCAGACCCACTATGTCCCTTTCTTTCTTCCACGAGCCCTGACTAGCCTTAGCCTAAAATTTGGGAGGTGCCAGCCTCTTTCTCTGCTCTGATAGCTCTATGCTACCCTATAAGCTCTTTTCTAGTACCAAAGCTTTATCGACCAAGTCTGAAAAATTCTGGACCTAGAACCCTACCACCAGTTCAAAAATCTTTCGTCTCAAGCCTTTTCCAAACATTCTGGTCTTCCTTGTCTCATTAGGGATCATAAAGGGTATGAAGTAAGATAGCTCCACAAATTTTACCGCATACTCCACAACAATCATATTTCCTTGGGTCAGATTAGTGAACTCCTCAACCTTTTCTTCTCTAGTGGATGAAGGAAAATACCTATCAAAGAATAGTTCCTTAAATCGTTCCCAAGTTAGCACCATTTTCACTACCCTTTGTCCCTGTAGCAGCTTCATAGAAAGCCACTAGCGTTTAACATCACCTGTCATTTTAAACATAGCATATCGGACCTTCTGCTTGTCTGTGCAACCGAGTACTTCCATTATTTCCTCAATTTCCTGAACCCAATTCTCTGCAGTCACTGGATCAGGTCCTTCCTCAAAAGTAGGAGGGTTGAACCTCATGAACTCCTTGATGTTACTACCCTTATCTACAGTTGGGTAGTTATGCTCTCTAGGTTCCTTCCTCATTTCTGCCACCCTAACCTGTCGAGCTATACCCCTCCATATCGTGGAGGTATCAATTTTCTCTTCACTGGAAGTCTCTGAATCATCTCTTCCTTCAGCCCCTACATCCTCATCCCTAGGATCCATCCTGAAAATAGAATAGAAAGGAGATAAGACTTCTATTATCATATCCCTATCAACACAATTATTAATCTAAATCCCAATATACACCCAACTTTTCAATTTAGGACCAATCTCATAGCTCAGAAATGAAATCATCTAAGGTTTACTGTGGCTTTTCTGAGGTCATCGACTACTTTAGAAAAATCATAGGAAATCGTCGACGTATTTCCGCCTCCAGGCTACAAGACAAAATCCTATACTTCTCAATCCCTAGTCTACCCATCCCTTATCCTTCCCATCATCTGTTCCTATACTCTAATATTAATCATTCTAAAGTCTACAGGACCCAAAACCTAATTGCTTTAATACCAAACTATAACGCCCCGAACCCGAAACTAGGGTCCGGAGTGTTATTTGAAATATATCTCTGATACCACCTTATGATGCCTCGAACCTGGAAAGTGGGGCCCGAGTGCCACATGTTCCATTACTTGTACCTAACTCTATATTAGTTACGCAGCGAAAATAATAACAACTCTTCAATAATATACCAGAGTTTCTACATCTATAAATAGTCTCAAAAGCTATTCTCCAAACAGCCAGTATTCACAAATATTTACAACTTTGAAAATATAAATATATTACAACCCAAAAAATATTATAACCAAAGTTTATGCCCTCGCTCTCTTTCAAAAATGCTACACCAGTCCCAAACTCACTTAGCTCGATCACGTGAAGGTCCTGAAAAAGTTAAAATTCCATATCGGGTGAGACACATCTCAGTAAGTTGAAATAGATTAGCACCAGTGTGGGGCTATCATAGTTCACATTACGTGAATCTCATGCATAGTCCACATTACATGGATCTCATGTAAAGTCCACATTACGTGGATCTCATGTAAAGTCTACATTACGTGAATCTCATGCATAGTCCACATTACATGGATCTCATGTAAAGTCCACATTACGTGGATCTCATGTAAAGTCCACATTACATGGATCACGTGTAAAGTCCACATTACGGGATTCTCATGTAAAGTCCACATTACGTGGATCTCGTGTAAAGTCTACATTACGTGGATCTCATGTAAAGTCCACATTACGTGGATCTCATGTAATATACTTCATCTGTAACAGTTCACGTCACGTGAATCTCATGTCATTTACTTCATATGTAACATTTCACATCACGTGAATCTTATGTCATATACTTCATCTATAACAGTTCACATCACATGAATCTGATGTCATTTTAAACAATACACATGCAATACATTTTCTTACCACATTTCATTATGCCCATCGTCTCATAAATATTTCATACTTCATCACAGTATTTACATTTTACTCATGCCACACCATTTAAATAGTACGCATACTTATGTCATTTAAAATAACAAAGCCAACCCATGTTCATCATTGATATTAATGAAAATACACATTTAATATCCTTCAAAATCACCAAAAAATTCATTACTTTCCATATTTCATTTTCATAAATAATATTTATACATCCCTAGGCTCAAAATCATAATTCAAACTGTTGGCATTTCTTTTAAAACTCACATAATAACCATATACATATATAAACACATATATTTTCTATTTCAACCGATAAAATCATAAAAACTACTGGCTTAATCTATTCCCCTTATCTGGTTCTCTGAATTACACCGGCAAGGACCCCAAAAAATGCCTATGACGCTCACCTGAACCTTGATTCAAAAACCCAGATTTATCAATTCAAATCCCAAAAAACACTCATTTAATACTTCCTAGGTTCCATATACTTCAATCTAACAATAAAATTATAAAATATCTCACTTACCCTGATTTCGGGATAATGCCCCAAAACCCCAAATCAGCGATCTACTCCGGTAAACTTGCGGAGAATGATCCCACAAACCTTGTAGTGGTTCCAAATCATCAAAACGGACTTTTATGAAGCGAGAATCAAAGGAATATGAGGGAAGAACTGTAGGGTTTTGTGAGAGGGAGAGAAAGAAAGAGAAAAAAAAATGAATTTTGTTTACAAACTCTCACAAGATCTTTCTTTAATATCATCTTTGTAGAGAAAACCGTCGCCGGTTTTCTCTTCTCTTAGCCCAAAAACTTCTTTTTCCCAATTTTTTTTTGGTTCTTTACACCCACACACATTGAGCCCCCTGAGCTTGACTCAGGCTTCACCGAGTCTACTCAACTTACCGGGATGACACACGCGAGTCAAACCTGGTGTCACTCTGTAACGTCCCAAAAAACAGAAAATAATAAAATAATAATAATAAACAAATAAATAAATAAATAAATAAATTATTATTAATTGAATAATATAATAGATTAAATAATATAATAAAATATTATAATTATATATATATATATATATATGTTTATATAAGTAACTTCCTGAGGAAGATTACTTCCTCAGGAACTGAAACAAAGAGTTGAACGTTGTTTTTTTTTTCTTCTTTTCTCTTTCTCTGCTTCTCACTCATCTGTCTTCTCTCTCTCTCTCTCTCTCTCTCTCTCTCTCTCTCTCTCTCTCTCTCCTCGATTTCGTTGGCCAAACGGGCGCCGATCGAAAATTAGAAAATACTGCTGGACTCCATTCTCTACCATCTACATTCCTACTGGAGCAAATTTGTCATAGCAGTGGCGTAGGCACCACTCCTAGGGAAAGAAATACTCCCTCTTGTTGGCCTTACAAGGCTTAAAATCTTATTATCTTGTTTTGATGCTAACAAACAAGTGAAATTTAATGTATTTGTGTGAGTAATGATATTTCAGGGCTCATATATATGAAATCAAGGTCAAAGTTCTTACAAGGATCAAATGAAGCTTAAATGAGTCAAAGCATGGATTTAAAAATGATATATTAAACCTTGAAGATTATGAGGACATGAATGAGTTGTTGAAAGTCAAGGAATATTAAAGTCAAAAGAGTCAAAGAAAGGCAAAGTGAGAAAGCTCAAAGAATATGGAAGCTTGATGTAAAGATGGACTCAATCCAAGGACAAAGCATGAAGACTCAAGAACCTAGAATGAGAAAAGTCTTAGAAGTCTTTATGTAAGTACTTTAATGTTTAAAATATCGTTTGAAATATTTTGAAGCTCGTAGGTTAACTTCTTGGACCTAAATACCTTTTAAAATACTTGGAAAATATTTTTATAAGGTCAAAAATTATTTTAAAAATGTTAGAATCATTTTTGGAATGAAAAACACCAAAAAGAGTTTTTCCAAATGCTGTCTGTTTTTATACATCTGCATTGAGGTGAATTTTTCTCTATCCAAATCGCCTTATTTTAAAATGTATTCAACATTAAAGTTGTACGAATTTCTCTTAGCTTTCTTTTGACACCAATAACACATAATTCAGAGTTATGCAGAAAAAGTTATGGACAAAATACTAAAGTAGGGTCACTACTGTCAGACATCTGAACACTATTCACGAGAGGGACTTCAATTGTCTGAACAGCACACAGAACCACTTCAAACGTGTGAAGATTTTTTGGGCCAAACAAGTACAGGCATAAGATATTCAGACGTCCGAACCTGGCATTTCAAACATCTGAACCTGGCACCTCAGACGTCTGAACCCTCTCTTCAGACATCTGACCCTGTCTCTAGTTCATTTTTTAAAGGGTTTCAGGAACTTCAGATGACTGAACTCGAATCTTCAGACATATGAACATTGTTCAATGGGCAAATTTTTAAATTCTAATATTTTAAAATATAGCCGTTTTGAGCTCTAATTTTTCTAACAACTTGGAAAACTCTCTAAGGAAACTTTTGCAACACGGAAACAAGTTTGAAAGCCTATAAATACATGGTTTTGCAAATCAAAATACATCCAAGAATTGAAAATTCTGTTTTAAGAAACTGAAAGCACTCTTGTTCTTACAAGTTCTCTTGCTCACTCATTGCAAAACTCTTTTTCTAAGATATTCTGAAGTGCTAATCCTTCCTCCACTGAATTCCTACTATTAATCCTCATCTAAGAAGGATATTGGTGAATTCTACACTTGAGCTTCATTCTATTTCAAATTGATATTTTATATTGAAGTATATAGTGCTAAAATTGTACTAACTTACTCTTTGAGAGAGTATACTTGTACGCAGATCTTATCTTGTGTTTCTCGTAGTTCTTTGACATTCCAAGGATTGTTTGGATCGTTCTCTAAGTAAGGGGATATTGCTTAGAAAGGCGGGCTCTAGCCTAAAGGAGTGACCAAATGAGGGAACATCGTTTGGAGAGGCGGGCTCTAGCCTAGTGAAGGAGTGTTTGAGCGTGAGGTATCGCTTGTAAAGGTTTTGTTCCACCCGTCAATGGAACAGGTTTAGTGAATCCTTTGGTGGTTTGCCAAAGGCAAGGACGTAGGCTGGGTATAAGCCAAACCTCGTAAAAATCCCCGTCTCACTCTCTCTTTCTCTATTCTTTATTTTCAGTTCATATACAACTGCGCGGATGATTTAAATATCTAAATTATACATACTACGCATATTTGGAAACCAAGTAAGCTTAAGGTTTAATTTTGATTTGGGTTGCGGAAACCGAAAGGGAGTACGTTGGTTATACCATATCTTGCAGAAACCATACGGGAGTACGTTACTTGGTTAACATCCCAAAGATAAATTTACCAAGAGTTTATTTGAATTCTAAATATTTGAAAAGAGTGATTGGATCAATTTATACAGGGCTTTACATTAGCAAGCATAAATTCTCATTCACTACAGGGCTTGGTTCAAATTGGCAAATATCAACAAACAACCATTTTAAGTTTTTATATTACATAAGTGTTGTGTATTGGCTTGTTTGTTTGCTTTCTAATTATAGTTGATTGGTTTGGTTGAATGATTGGATGTTTGTATTAGTTAAGGATTAAATAAAGAAACTAAGTTCTTGAGTTCTTAACAAGTTAAACAAATAAGTCACGAATTGGTTAAAAGAAATAAAATAAGTTTAAGAATTCTAAAAAGGAATTAAAAGAAATTTTTAAAAGTCAATTCAACCCCCTTCTTGGGAAGCTATTCCTAATTTCACCTCTCTTTCCTTAATTTCTCCTTTAATCTTTAGCTAAATCGATGATGGAGCACCACCATGGGGTCTTAGTCTCAATCGTCGTCATTTTGGCCGGTGTGAATTTTTAATTTGGGGGTCCTAGGTACCACTCCAAAATGAGAGTGGGATTTAGGGAATTAAGAAAATTGGTTATTTTTGAAAATCTAATTATTAATTTGGAGTTTATAGGCTTAGGAAATGTTAAATAGTTATTGGGAATTTTGTGAGCCTAGCAATATTAAGGAAATTATAATTTTTGGGGTTGAGTTGATTTTATTGGGGATAATGTGATTTTAGAGTTTGGAGTTTTGAACGCTTCGGCCGTGGGTTCAAATTTTTACTAGGTTTTTCAGGATTCAAGTAAGGGGATTAAGTTAAGTCAGCAATTTTATGGAATTTGAATCAATTTAATTGTTATATTTATATGTATAACTTGATTTGAGAATTCAGAGGTTATTTTTGAAAACCCCTGTTCGGATTGATTAATTTTATAAAATAGGATATAAAATATGTAATTTTGTATAAATTGAATGGTGGACAGTTGAATATATATATATATATATATATATATATATATATATATGAGTGCATTTAAATGTGAAATTGTGTGGCAAATGATCTAAATGGGTTGGAAATTATAAAATACTAAATTTTTTGAGAAATACTGGAAATGCTTGCGAAAATACTGGAACTGTTATATGATGCAGGAATTTGAAATAACGGCCAATGGCCAGGTATTGTTTGATTGGCCAAGGGCTAGGATTATTATTTGACGATCGAAGGCTGAGTTTTAATTGACGGCAATATGTGAGGTTGAATTTCGTGGCTGGGGGTCAGGTTTTTGGAATAACAGGAAATATATGTGAATTGATGTTTTAAATGGTGATTTCTATTATCTAAATTGCATGATATGCTTTAGGAACCCTGGGGACCAGTGTATTGTGAGCATGGTGTCGTTGCTAGGGATTTGTTATGTGGTTGTGTGCGCCCACACTTGTGCTGAGAGGTGTAGGGTGGCCTTATCCGATTTTCCTACGTGAGGTGAATGTACCATCTTGGGTAAGGGCAATCGGACTAGCAGCTAGAGCTGCATATGCCTGCAGGGTACGTTAGCAAAGAGTACAGATGACTATTGTCCGGGTGGATCCCCTAAGCACAACCCTTGCCATGGGGGAAGTAAATGGCATGTTAGTCACAAGGAGTGTCTTGTATGCATATTTTTAATTTATGTGAATACGAATAATTAATAAGATAATTTTGAGGGCTTGATGAGAAAAGTGAGTGCCCTAGTAGCAGTGATGATATTACAGCAGAGGGAAGCTAGTTGTTTGGGTGGGTAATCTTCCCTATCCTCGACTAATTGTGTGTGTGAGTGTAAAATAAGAATGATTTCATAAATGTGTTTATCTACTTAGTGAACTGGTTATTTTCTGTACACTAAATGCATGCTAGCCACACACTGATATTAACTTAGTCTTTTCCTTACTGAGTTGTGCCTCACCTCTACTTTACAAACTATCTTTTTCAGGAAATCTTAGGGATCGGGTATAGCAAGCTAGAGGAGTCGAGCTAGTGGTTTAAATTTATGTAGGTGGTATGTATGGACAGAGATTTTATTTTTGTATAGTTTTATAAGATATAATTATGTGAAAATGGAGATATTTGTGTATAATGATAGTTAGAATTATAGTAATATAATTTGAGGATTCTTTTTGTATTTTATTTCTACTACGTATACGTGTTTCATATATGAGGAATAAGGTATCAGGTACACAGACGTCACTAAAGTAGCACCCTAGGCCCACATGGTTGGTCGAGGCATTACAGGTGGTATGAGAGCCTAGGTTTGCTAGGTTCTGCAGACTTTGATGATTGATAATTTCCAGAGTATAGGTTGAGATAGGATAAGGATGAGAGTGGGTAGATTAGGTTGGGTTTTGGTATAGAAGCTTGGAGACGGAGTTCATTTGATGGTTTTCTATGTTTTTCCTGGAATGATGATTTTAGGATAACCATGGTAAATCCATAGATGGTTTCGTTTTTAGGTTGAGAGACTGGAGTTCGAAAATTTAGGTTAGGACGTTAGGGCAGTCGAGTACGTGTGTGGAGTCAGTGTTATGTTGGAGACTGATACCTTGTCAATTTTGTGACAGAACTAGGGGAATGAATCTTTAAACTGAGAATTCATATATGTTAGTAGTTTCTTCTGTAACGACTTGAAATTTCCATTTATTTTTTTTTCTATATTAATATATAATTTTTTATACCTTGCATGAGCATTGCTGACATCATCACAACTCGGAGTGGGACCGTGGTATCTTATATGTCATGACTTACCCCCTCATAACTGGGTTATGCAGCTCGTAAGTGGGGCTAAACACTAGTTGGCCCTCCAATGCTAGCCTAATTGTATGCATATCTAGATGCCTATAGCACGAAAGGCCCGCTCCACCTGGTCCGGACGTTAGGGAGCTCACAACTCTACCTGAGGGCACAATCAGCTATATTATACTCTATTTGAGATGTATGGTTGCATTGTCTATACTGTCTCGCAAAGATACCGTGTTCTGTAAACCGTTGTATTCCATCAGGGTCTGATATTGTATAATAATATTTCTTTATAAGTCTAGCCATTTTACCATGATTCTGTATTTCTATAATAACCATGATTATGTATCAACTGTATAACCATGACTCTGTAATAACTATATATCTGTATATTCTGTACTTCTGTAACTATAATTCTGTATTCTGTATGTCTTGGCTCTATATTCTGTATAATCTATATTTTTATATATCATGGTTCTATATTTTGTATATCATGGTTTTATAAAATTTTGTATAATCATGGTTTTGTATATTTCTGTATAATCATGGCAATAAAAACATTGTATATTCAACTCTGTAAAGCATTGTACAATCTTGTTCTAAAATATACTACATAATCGCAATTCTGTAAAATACTGTATAAGCATGATTCTGCAAAATATTGTATATTATATAAACTGTATTTCTATATAATTCTGTATAGTCATAGCTCTGTATATAAAACTATATAAGCTATGTTTCATAACTCTGTAAGCTATATAATCATGCTTCTGTAAAACTGTATAACATATTCTATAATATTCCAGTATTTCTCATGCCACACAATTCAATAAAACTCTATAAATATGTTTTGTAAAACTATATAATGTTCATGCTCTAATAACTCTGGCATAACATGTATTCCCTTTACCTAACTATCTAGCTCTAGATATTATTTAATAATCTCACGCATGCGGCGTTCATAGTTTTCAACATCCTAAAATAACACCTAGTCACACAATTGAATTTACCATAATAATTATCACATTCATAATTTTCCCAACTCCACATTTTCAGCATTTCTAAACTATAATTTACCTAGGCTCTTAGAAATATACCCACTGGGGCCCTTAACCCATATCTGCAGGGTCCCAAAATCACCCTGATCCTGAAAACATAATACCCTAGTTTTACTCCACAAAACACCAGGATATTCCCACACAACACAGAATCTAAACTTAAATAAGCCTGGTAATACTGAAAATACCCAATTAATTAACTTACCGTGATTTTGGGATGGTACCCAAGTTGACCTAACCAACAATCTACTCCAGTAGACTTGAAGAGAATCTTCCCAAGAGTAGCATGGCGGTTTCTGATCGTCGAAACGGGGAGAAATGGAGTCAGAAATCTAGAGAGAAAGAGAGAGGGATGAGTTTTAGAGAGAGAGAGAGAGAGAGAGAGGACTTTTACATGAATTTCTCGCTGGAAAACCCGAGTTAAGCCTATTTATAAAATACAGATTCATCGACGAGACATGTCACCTCGTTAACGAGTCCATGAAGGGAGTTCATCGATGAACTCATAACCCTCGTCGAAGAACTTCAGACTCTGTTAAACCTGTAACAACATGCTTATCTTATCATAAAATAAAACATAATAAATAAAATAGTCAACCCAAACCCGAGGGTAACGGGGACACATCTGACATTTACAACGGAAACCTAAGTAGCAATAAATTGAAATCACATCCTCAATTACACAATACAAAAAACCAGAGTCAAGTATAATCCCAAAACATTGTGTTTATATACAATCTACAAAAAATACCAAATAACTCTAGGATCCCATATACAATCTCCTGATCCTAGTTCAAACTTGCCCTCTTAATGAGGTAGTACAACTAACTCAACGGCGGGCACGATTCGCCGGTCTTTCTGGGTTTCCTAAAAATTAATTAAGTTCGGGGTGAGACACTTCTCAGTAAGGGAAAATAAACTAAATATAGCTATGTGGTAACATGAATATTTAATGCAATTATACATATACAATACATTTCATATACCTGAAAACACTCATCATAACATATCTGAATAAACATAACTTTCATAATTTCTAATAATTCATATTAATCATGAAATATCTTATATATTTGATAAGACTAAAATTTACCCAGGATGTGTAGCTAGCTGATGTCATGTATTAGCCCCCATGACGGGTTGTGTAGCCCGAAGGCAGGACCCAACAATGGCTAGCCGACCACTGCTGAGTCAAAAATGTTTGTAAGTACGATGTGCCTGCCACACCCTAGTCCAGACTGCCAGGTGGACCTCTACAACTCTACACTGAAAGCCATATCGACTATCCATCTCTCACACCCTTATGGGGTGGTTAGCACAAGTCTGAACATAATATCTAATTTGTATAGCTACGGTACCGTACTCATGAAATTGAACTGAACTAACATCCGGGTTCTGATAACATATCATACATGGTAATATACTTGTCCAACATAATTAGATTGATAGCATTTTCTTGAAATAACATGCATACATACATAGACCTTGCGCCAATTTTTTTCATATCTGTGGCCTTGCGCCAAACATTCATAAATACGGCCTTGCGCCAAAATCATACGTAAAGCATGGTCTTGCGCCGGCTATCAATCATGACCTTACACCGAATTTTTCATACATATCATTCTGAATAAATAATTTATTTATCATGTATTTCAAAAACTATAATATACTGCATTATTTCATAACTTCTGAAAAACATACTTTATTCATAAATTTTCCATATCATAATACTTATCAAGTAAAATAATATTCATGCCATACAGTGCTGAGTAAAATCATACATTTCATTCTAATATCGTATTTCTTGTATAACATCAGTATTTTCCAAAATATGCATTTTCTCAATAATAATGAAGTATAATACATGCTTTTCTGAAAATTAATTTACTGATAAATAATAATAATTTGCATGGAAAATGACTGCTTTAGTTTATTCCCTTACTTGACACTAAGAAGAAACCCCCCTAAAAATCCACCTGTCCTGCACCCGCAAGGTTCCTCGTTCAACACCCTAAATTCAACAACTCTCAAAACTAAACTTTTGTATTTTTCCATGAATAACATTTCCTATAAATATGGAAATACCAATTTTGCATAAAAAATCTTACCTCAACTCAGGGATGAATTTCAACTCAGTCCCACCAACGATCCGCTCTAGCAGATTTGGAGAGAACTTCCCCACGAGCATCATGGTGGCCTTAGATCATCGATCCGGTGAACAACGGACCCGAAATCAAAGAGAGAGGAGAGAGAAACTGTAGGGAGGAGGGAGAGAGAGAGAGAGAGAGAGAGATTTCTTCCGATTTTTCTGTGGAAAATCTAAGGTTTACACTATTTATAACATGGGCGTTGCCAACGAGCCACGTCACCTTGTCAACAAGGTTAAGAGGCAATTCGTCGATGAACTCTCCCCTTCGTCGATGAAAATCAGAGGCCCAAATATCTTCTCGGTATCTTCTCATCGACGAAACATACCTTCGTCGACAAGCTCATAATGCAACATCGTCTATAAATGCTTTAGCCTGGTGCCTCCTTGTATTATGTTTCCCATTTACCATTTTCTTATTATTTAAATACCATTATTCTTTGGGTCATTACAAAATCCCTTTCGGTAAGTTCTCATCAATGGGACACGTGTCCTTGTCGACGAGACCCTGTGAGTCCCTTTTGAAAATTTCCTTTTTCTCTCTTTTCTTTTATTATTTAATTACTATAATTCTTCGGGTCTCTAAATTCTCCCCTTCTTATAAAATTTCGTCCTCAAAATTTTCTATCTATATTGAACACCATCAATTGAGGAAAGTGGGCTACTTATTTTATTAATTACCCTCACTTATGGTAGAGGAATATCGTGGTAACATAAGCAGTTCTAGGAGATTACATTTATATCCATAAAAGAAAATTTTCTCCCGAAACCAAAACACTACCTACCCTATAAACTAAAATACAACTATACATTTATCACTCTATACTAAATAAAATAAAACTGTCATCATCTGAACAATATTGACTATTACTGTACCCCACTAAATAAGTGTGGGTATTTCTGTCTAATTTCCTCCTCAAGCTCCCATAAAGCTTCCTCTATGGCATGATTCCTCCACAGGACTTTTACTAACTGAATTTCTTGGTACACAATTCTTGTTCCTTCCTTTCTAACATATGCACTACTGCCTCCTCATATGACAATGAATCTCTAAGCTTTATTTCCACATAACTTATCACATGGGAAGGGTTTGGAACGTATTTCCTTAACATGAAAATATGAAATACGTCTTGAATTCTAGATAGAGCTGGTGGTAGAGTTAGCCTGTAGGCAACTAACCCCACTCTCTCAAGTATCTCAAATGGGCCATTATACCTAGGGCTCAGCTTACCCTTCTTCCTAAATTTCATAACTCCTCTTAATGGAGCTACCCTAAAAAATACCTGATCTCCCATGTCAAACTCTAATTCCTGGTAGTTAGTATCTACATAACTTTTCTATCGACTTTAAGCTGCTCTGATGCTGTCGTGAATAAGTCGAACTTTATCATATGCCTGCTGTACCAACTCTGGTCCCAATACTCGCCTTTCTCCCACTTCATCCCAGTATAATGGATAATGGCACTTCTTACCATATAAAGCCTCGTACGGTGCCATCCTAATGTTGTCTAATAACTGTTATTGTACACAAACTCAACTAGCGACAAATACTGGGTCCAACTACCCTCGAAATCCAGCATGCACACTCGTAGCATATCCTTAAGTATCCGAATCATCCTCTCTGCCTGCTCATCTGTCTAAGGATGAAAATCGGTGTTGAATGCTAACTGTGACCCCATAGTCTCTTGAAATCTCTACTTTCATTCCTTAGACCATTCAAACCTCGCATTCTTTCTCGTGAACTATGACAAGGGACCTGAAAGTCTAGAAAACCCATCCACAAAGCTCCGGTAATACCCTACCAATCCTAGAAAACTCTTGATTTCTTAAACATTTCTTGGCCTCACCTAATCTACCACTACCTATATCTTGCCTAGGTCAACTGATATACCATTCTTGGATATCACATGCCCTAGAAAAATGACCTACCTCAGCCAGAATTCACATTTCTTGAATTTCGCGTACAACTTTCTTTCCCCCAATACCTACAACACCAGCCTCATTTGATGTTCATGCTCCTTAAAACTCTTCAAATAGACCAGTATATCATCTATAAAAACCACAACGAACTGGTCTAGATACTGATGGAACACCCGATTCATCAGATCCATAAATGCTGCCGGTGCATTCGTCAGATCAAACGGCATAACAAGAAACTCGTAGTGCCCATAGGGTCCTAAATGTCGTCTTCGATACGTCCTCCACTTTAATTCTCACCTAGTGATAACCTGACTGGAGATCAATCTTGGAGTAGACTTGAGTCCCCTAGAGCTGATCAAATAGATCATCGATTCTAGGAAGAGGATATTTATTCTTTATCGTCACTTTGTTTATTTCTTTGTAATCAATGCACATCCTCATGGTCCCATCTTTCTTCTTTACGAATAAAATCGGTACTCCCTAACGCGACACGTTAGGTCTGATAAAACCTTTTTTTAATAGCTCTTGCAACTGATCTTTTAACTCTTTCAATTCTGGTGAAGCCATTCTGTAAGACACTTTAGATATTGGTGTCGTCCCTAGAAGCATATCAATTGCAAATTCTATCTCTCGATCAGGTGGTAAGCCAAGTAACTCCTCCGAAAAAACATCTGGAAATTATATAACCACTGAAATATCAGTAAACTTTAATTCTCTCTCTGGCCTCTCCTTTACATAAGCTAAAAATCCCTAACAACCGCCCCAAAGCAGCCTCCTCACCTATAAAGTTGACACTAACTGTAGTGGGGTGCACACGCGTTATCCCACGAATCTGAATTCCTACTCACCCATGGGTCTAAAGATCACTTCTTTCTAATGGCAGTCAATGCTGGCATGATTAGCTGCCAACCAGTCCATACCCAATATCACGTCAAACCCCTGTAGGTCTAGTATCACGAGATCAGCTAGTAGTACTTTCCCCTGAATGGCCACTGGAAAATTCCTAAGTACCTTCCTACACCTCACTGCAAATCCAGTTGGCGTGGCAGCAGAAAACTCTACATCTAATAGTTGTGCCTCAATCCTAGATAATTTAGCATAACCTGATAATACAAATGAATGGGTGGCACTTGTGTCAAGAAAAACAACAACTTTATATGATAAAGCAGTAAAATACCTGTCACGATGTCTGTGACAGTCTCTACGTCTCTCGGTGTCAACGCATAAACCCTCGCCGGGGCTACATTCCTCTGCTGGCCGCCACCCCTAGGTGCCTGATTATGTCTCTGGATTTTTCTAAGGGCTGGTGCTCTATTCAGTGACCACTGACACTCCCGTGCTATGTGTCCAGGTATTCCACAACTGTAGCAAACCTTACTCCCCAACTGGCATGCTCCTAGATGTCTTCTACCACAAATAAGGCAAATAGGGTATGCCTGCCTACCCCGATACTTGTGATCTGCTCCATCCTATCTCTAAACTCTACCTAATCAATCTCCCCTCCAATGGCCTTGTCTAGAACTCATATGAAATCCTGAGGATGCAGGCTTCTTTCTTTAACTCAAGGTCCCCACATCCCTCTAGCTTGGTGCTCCTGCATCTTTCTCCTCGCTCTCCTCCTTTGACACAGTGGCCTTGTCAACTAGCTCAGAGAATTCCTGCAGCTTTAAAACCACCACTTGTTTATAAATATCCCATCTCAAACCCCTCTCAAACATCCTAGCCTTATTCATCTCATCTGGAACAATATAAAGGGCGAAGCGTGACAGCTCAATAAACTTCGCTGCGTACTGCGGGACTGTAAGATTTCCCTGAGTTAATCCCAAAAATTTTGCTACCTTCGCCTCCCTGATGGTGGCGGGAAAATGGCGATCAAAGAAGATTTCTTTAAATCAGCACCAGATCATAGCTACTGGTACCTGTCTCTGTTCCTCCAGTAATCTCGTAGCCATCCACCACCTCTCGGCCTCACCTGCTAATTTATAGGCAGCATAAAGAACCCTCAGCTTGTTGGTGCAATGGAGGACCGTTAGTATTTTCTCAATCTCCAAATCCAATTCTTAGCCACTGCAGGATCATCTCTTCTAAAAAAGTTGGAGGATTCATCTTCATGAACTTTTCAATAGTATAGCCTCAATCTGTTGATGGTCTTCCCTACTGTATCTATATTAGCAACGGTACCGTGCTCTGCATTCTGTATCTGTACTGTATCTGTCCGTAATCTTTTCACAGGGATCTGATATCATATAGATATATATACTATACTCTTTATACTGTTTTCATTATGTTTCCAAAATAACCATAACACCATAACTCTGTACTATGAATTCTTTAATATCTGTAGCATCTTGATGCTATAACTATATACTCTGTCTGTACTTTCTATCTATATAATCTGTCTGTACTTTCTGAGTGTTATGGCATTTAGGAAAACACAGCTTTCTATATACACCATATATATATAGTTCTATCTGTATACTGTTTAATATCTGTCTGTGTAATCATCTGAGTAAAAATGCATATGTATACATATTCTGTCTATATAAAAATATGTAAAATATCTAACTATATCTGTATAGCTTGCTATACTGAAAACTGTACAAAACTTCATATCAGGTAATATCTACTCTGGCTACACATACTTTAAAAATTCATATTCTATAATATAGCTAGTATAAATGCATATATATAAATGTATAAAATTTCTGATAACATAAATGAATCCCCTAGCATAGCATATTTCCCTTACTTTATCTTTGAAAAGTCCCTATTGTACTACAGCCGTATACCCGTAGGATTCTCCACTTAACACCATGAAAACAACATTTCCTATAAAAAAACATCAGTATTTTCTTACCTGCAACATTTCTTATAACTACAAGGAAGACATACTCTGAATAAAATACCTTACCCTAGATTTAGGATGAATTCCAAACCAACTTCTCCCATGATAAGCTCCGGCAGACTTGCAGAAAGCTTTGCCAAGAGCATCGTGGTGGCCTTGAATTTTCGATCAGGCGAGAAACGGGGCTGAAATCGAAGAGAGAAGGAGGGAAAGGCGTTTTTAGAGAGAGAAAGAGTCCTTTGCTCCAAAATTCTGCAAAAAAATCTGGGTTTTGGCAATTTATAGCCCCGGATTCATCGACGAGACACGTCATTTTGTCGACGAGTCCTTAAAAAATTTCGTCGACGAACTTCCTCCCTCGTCGATGAATTTCAGACTACCCCAAAACCTCTCTCGGTATTTTCTCATCGAAGAAACTTGTCCTTAACGATGAGCTCCTCTTATATCCTCATCGATGAATCCCCTGTGTTCGTCGACGAGATGCTGAAAATTCTTCGGCTTATTACATACCCGCTGGGGTCCTCAACCCATATTTGTAGGGTCCCAAAAACACCTTAATCCTGAAAACGTAATACCCTAGTTTTACTCCACAAAACACCAATATATTCCAACACAACACAGAATCTAATCTTAAATAAGCCTAGTAATACTGAAAATATCCAATTAATCAACTTACCCTGATTTTGGGATAGTGCCCAAGTTGGCCTAACCAACAATCTACTCCAACAGACTTGAAGAGAAACTTCCCAGGAGTAGCGTGGCGGCTTCTGATCATCGAAACGGGGAGAAATGGAGCCAGAAATCTAGAAGGAAGGAGGGAGGGATGGGTTTTAGAGAGAGAGAGGACTTTTGCATGAATTTCTCACTGGAAAATCTTAGTTAAGCCTATTTATAAAATGTGGATTCGTCGACGAGAAACGTCACCTCATCGACGAGTCCATGAAAGGAGTTCATCGATGAACTCATAACCTTCGTCAAGGAACTTCAGGCTCTGCTAAACCCCTCTCGGTAAGTTCTCATCAATGAGACACGTGTCCATGTCGACAAGCCCAAGAAGGATGCTCGTCGATGAGCCCCATGCGTTCATCAATGAGACCCTGTGAGTCCCTTTTGAAATTTTTCTTTTTCTCTCTTTTCTTTAATTATTTTATTACTATAATTCTTTGGGTCTCTACATCTTCATTTCATACTTGCTTCAATTATGATAAATGAGGAGTTTCTAAATCAGTTTCTATCCTATCTTCGGAATGGATTCTAGGGGAAATTACATTGTAGTTGGAGAGAATAATCACATGCATACTTCCAGTGAGGATGATGTCAAGGTTTTGGTAGTACCACAAAGTATAGTGCAGTAGGCTAGGAAGGAGAACCGGAGGGACTCTAGAGAGTATGATCAGCCACGGGTTGGTCAGAGCTATACTTTTCAGTAGGTTACCCAGATGAATCCGTCGGTTTTTGTAGGAGGAGCAAACCAGATCGTAGTTGAAGATTGGGTTCAGGAAATAAAGGAATTGCTAGGTGTGCTAGAGTGCACAGAGGAGCATAAGGTGTGGTTTGCCACCTTTAAATCGGTATGGGAAGTGAAAAGGTGGTGGAGATCAGCAAAGATGGTTGAGAACAGCATCCATGGCATACATCTATCACCTGGAGTCGTTTTAAGGAGGTCTTCTTCTATAGATACTTCCCTACTACCACCTAAGAGGTGAAGGCTCAAGAGTTCTTGCATCTAACCCAGGGACCCATGACTGTATAGCAATATGCGACCAGGTTTTTGGAGCTATTTTGTTTCGCTCCTCGTATGGTCCAAGATAAGTCGAGGAAAGCTCAGATGTTCGAGAGAGGTCTAAGGCAGGGAATACGCGCACAGGTGGTGGCTTTGTTGACTCAAAGTTTCTTTGAGCTAGTGGACAGGGTCATGGCAGTTGAGACCAGTATACAAGAGAAGGAGAGAGTAGCAAACCAAAAGAAGAGGCCCTTGTCTTAGGTGTTTCAAATCAGCACTAGTCAAGGCTCATGGAGGTGACCTGGTAATTTCTCAGGCCAGTGACAAGATACGGGATCTCAAGCCCATTAGGGGAGTTCATAGTGTCCTATCTATTTCAGATGCCATTAAAGGCATTTGGGCGAGTGCAGGGAAGGACTAGCTGTCTACTATCAGTGTGGTGGGGCTGGACATATGGCACTAGGCTATCGCATGACATTGAACTATCCACCTCCACAACATTAGTACCAAGAAGGTAATCAAGCACCCCGAGGGGGTCCCCAAAAGGGGAGTTGAGATTAGAGGATATTCCAATAGTGAGGGATTTTCCTGTTATATATTCCCACTAGGATTTGCTGGGACAACCTCCTGATCGTGAGGTAGAGGTTACTATTGATCTAGTTCCAGGGACAACTCTGATTTCTAAAGCGCCGTATAAAATGGCACCGGTGGAATTAAAAGAGTTAAAGGAATAGTTACAATAACTATTAGATAAGCATTTATTAGGCCCAGCGTGTAACCCTGAGAAGCGCAGGTATTTTTTGTGAAAAAGAAAGATGGATCGATGAGAATGTGCATCGATTACATATTTTCATATTTTCATAAGTCGGCCAAAATAGTAGGGATAGTTTAATCCTAAAATTAAGATGCCCATAAGAATTTAAGATACTAAGTGGGTAACAATTGAACTCCTATGTTTTGGGAAAATTCTTTATTTCTTGGGAAGTAATGTTATCACCATAATCTGGAAAAAAACATAAGAATAAGATGTCATGGGCATCACATTGTCAAGTATTCCGAAGAACCCTGTGAACCAAATAACACCTAACAGAATCATCTTTAGTAACTTACTTAGAAGAAAAATCATAATGATACTCGGACCTTTAGCAAACTACTATCTAGAGGGAAAACCATACATGCTAGGACCTAGAGCTTTATTTATTTATTTATTTATTTTGCTCTATCCTGTGCAAATCCTACTTGGCAATGGGACATCAATTTAACCACTTAGGCATTGGCTCGATTGGGATTTGATTTGTATATAGACTAATGTGAAATCTTTAGTTGTTGGTTGCAGTTGATTGTGGCATTTGAAGCCATCTTCAGAATCTAACTCCAACTCTATAATGAAATTCTTCATTCTACCGTTAGCAACTCTCTAGCACAAATGAATATCACCCTTTCCTTCTTGGTCCATTTCACACAAGATTTATGCCGTCAGATAATGTTCAATCACTGAACATAACTGACTAAACAACTCCATTTGTATTGTATTTTATACCGAAAAACCAAGATACATGTTTATTACATATTTATCGAGTAACTGAAGCAACATAATGGTTGACTTGAAGTTAGTATACCAGGACTTAGACTTGCCATAATTGCAATCCATGTTTTTCATTGAGGATGTTTTTTTTTCTAACTATATTTTGATATTCAATCTTTGCCCACATAGGTTAGAAGTCGAGTCTTAAAAACTATTTGAAGCGAGAAAAAAAAATATAATAAATTTAGAAACCAATTTGGGAGGAAAATAATACTTTACCCTGATTTTAAAGTGTGAGCCTGTGCATTAGTATGACATTGAAAAGCAATTGGATGATTAGAATTCAAGGGAATGTTTAAAAACTCATGTAATTTTTACTCAAACAAATTACAAAGTTATGGTGAGAGTTTTGAAATGTCTTTTATACATTTCATCTTACAGGCAAATGATTACACATCTTGGTTTGAGATGTCCCAGAAGGTATGATCCTTGATGAGTATGAGTCATCATTGCAAGTTCTCTGTTTAAAATGAGGCTAACCATTGGTGGTTATTTATTGATCATACACTTAGTTGATTGTTTCCAAAAGGAAATAGTACTCAGAGATCCAAATGGAGTGAGGATTTTCTTTCTAACTAACAAGCTTTCATATTTGACATCTTGAATGGTTGTGAAAGGGTAGAATTTTGGCATATGTCTGGGGTTTGTAGTAGCAATGAAAGAAACATACAAATTAACTAATTCCAAACTTTTTCACCATAGGGGATGAATTTTTAGATATTCTTCCCAAATGATTTATCAGGGTTATCTCCAAGAGGAGATTGAGTTTAATATTGATTTGGTGCTAGGAATAGAGCCTTTGTCAACTGCTTCATATAGAACGACACTAATTGAACTAAGGCAACCTAGGGTGCAACTTGAAGATTTTCTCGACAAGGAATTTGTTCAATCTAGTATATCATCATAGGTGGCACCTATGTTATTCACTAGGAAACATAATGGGACCTCGAGGCTATGCATTAATCATTGGAAGTTGAATCATGTTACATTAAGAATTGGTATCAACTTCTAGGATTGGTGGATTATTTTATTAATTGGTAAAATCCTAAAATTTTTTGAAGATTGATTTGCAATTAAATTATCACTAATTAATAATTGGGAATTACACATCCCAAAGATAGAATTGAGGACATAATAAGATCTCTATAGGTTTCTAGTGTTACCAATTAGGGTTACCAATGCACCTTAAATTTTCATAGATATAATGGATCAAGTTATTCAACCATACTTTGATCAATTCATTATAATTTTTATGGATGATTTTTGGGGTATTCAAAAACTCAAGAAGAGAATGAACAATGTTTGTGGTTAATTTTACAAACATTATGAGAGCATTAGTTATATGCTAAATAGGAAATGTGGGTTCTGGACAACTAATATGAAAATTTTGGGTCATGTCATAAAAAAATGATAATTATCTATTGATTCTTATAGGATTATATTGGTATCAGATCTTGGAATACTAGAGATGGAAATTGAAGTTGTTGAGTGATGGTGTTGAAGTAAGGTGTGTTAGGACATAATGTATAATCCATCGATTTATGTTAATTATTAGTTCTAAAAGAATTGTTTACAAGATTGACTCCGAACTTGTTACATTAATGACGAATTTTACTTGGGGTTGTATTCAACAAATTTCGAGGATGAAATTTCTATAAGGAGTGGAGAATGTAATATCCCAAAAGAAATAAAAATAAAAATAAAAATATAATAATAAATAATTAATTAATTATTATTATTAATTGAATACTATAATATATTAATATATTAATATAATATAATATAATATTATATATATGTATGTTTATATAAGTAACTTCCCGAGGAAGATTAACTTCCTCAGGAACTGAAACAGAGAGTTGACCGTTGTTTTTTTTTTTTCTTTTTTTCTCTTTCTCTGCTTCTCACTCCTTCATCTTCTCTCTCTCTCTCTCTCTTTCTCCTCGATTTCGTTAGCCAAACAGGCGCTGATCGAAAATCAGAAAATATCGTTGGACTCCATTCTCTACCACCGACATTCCTACTAGAGCGGATTTTTTGTAGGATCAGCGTAGGCACCACTCCTGGGGAAAGGTATACTCTCTCTCTCTTTCCTTAATTTCTCTTTTAATCTTTAACTAAATCGACGATTAAGCACCACCACGGCATCCTAGTCTTGATCGTTGTCATTTTAGTTGGAGCGAATTTTTAATTTGGGTGTCCTAGGCACCACTCTAAAGTGAGAGTGAGATTTAGGAAATTAAGCAAGTTGGTTATTTTTAGGAATCTAATTATTAATTTGGAGTTTATAGGTTTAGAAAATGTTAAATAGTTATTGGGAATTTTGTGAGCCTAGGAATATTAAGGAAATTATAATTTTGGGGTTGAGTTGATTTTATTAGGGATAATGTGATTTCAGGGTTTGGAAATTTGAACGCTTCGAGCATGGGTTGGAATATTTACCAAGCTTTTCAAGATTCAGGTAAGGGGATTAAGTTAAGTCAATAATTTTATGAAATTTGAATCAATTTAATTGTTATGTTTATATATATAACTTGATTTGAGAATTCAGAGGTTATTTTTGAAAACCCCCGTTCGAATTAATTCATTTTACAAAATTAGGATATATGATATGTAATTTTGTATAAAATGAACGGTGAACAGTTGAATATATGTACGAGTGCGTTTAAATGTGAAATTGTGTGGTAGATGATCTGAATGGATTGGAAATTATAAAATACTGAATTGTTTGAGAAATATTGGAAATGCTTGTGAAAATACTGAACTGTTATGAAAAGTAGGAGTTTGAAATAACAGCCAGTGGCCGGGTATTGTTTGATTGGCCAAGGGTTATGATTATTATTTGATAGTCGTGGGCCAAGTTTTAATCGACAGTTATACGCCAGGTTGTATTTTGTGGTTGGGGGCCAAGTTTTTGGAATAATAGGAAATATATGTGAATTCATGTTTTAAATGGTGATTTCTATTATCTAAATTGCATGATATGCTTTAGGAACCTTAAGGACCAGTGTATTGTGAGCACGGTACCATTTCTAGGGATTTGTTATGTGATCGTATGTGCCTACACCTGTACTGAGAGGTGTAGGGTGACCTTGTCTAATTTTCCTACGTGAGGTGAATGTACTGCCCCTGGGTAAGGGCAAACGGACTAGCAACTGGAGCTACATATACCTACGGAGTATGTTAGTAGGGAGTACGGATAACTATTTGTTGACCCTATGGGTCATACCCGATTTTGAAAATGACAAATACTCTTTGTATTTAATGGTTGATGAATTTGTGTGCAGGATCAATTGGAAGTATCATATGGTGCACACACATAGGCTTGAAGAAGATAAAGACCCAGACCTTTCATTTGTTTATTGTAATTTATATTTATCATTTTGGGTCTGTAATAATTTAAGTTCAAGGGTCTGTAATGATTAATGTCTTACCTGCATGGTAGGATAGATAAGCTCAAGACGTAGACTGACCATAGGGGGCCACAGAACCTTAGGGATCACCCTTTGGTCGACCGACGCTGAATTTTTTTGGTAGGCTCTCAAAGACCTTAGACTGGCCATAGGACACTATTATGCATGAAAATGTTCTCTATTGACTTAAAATTAATCATCATATGTATAGGGACAACATTATAAGTGGAATAGGACCGAAATGCCCAAGGATGGCATGTTCGGTCGACTGAACTCAGTTACACTGAGTTCTTCGGTTGACCGAACCCCCACGGGTCAACAAGTTGACCGCTCGGTTGACCAACCAGAAGAATATATACAATCACTGGTCGACCGAACATCCTCGAGTCAACAAGTTGACCTCCTGGTCAATCGAACAGAATTATATAGGCAACATCCTGGTCGACCGAACCCTCACATGGGAAATGCCAACCGCCTAGTCGATCGAACCTTGTAGTTCAAATTGACTCGATCGACCGAACCGTGCAGATTTGGAAAATCACATTTGAAACTTCAAGTACAGTCGACCATCTTCATAGTTCAAAATAATCCCAGTCAACTAAACCCAAACACTCGGTCAACTGAACCTTAAGTACGGTCGATCGATGCTCTCGGGTTGGCGAATTTTACTGAGGTTAAAAACGTTTTTATTTTTACTAACCTCACTTAAACTTTTCCTAAAATGATTAATATATTCTGAATGGTTATAATTTTGGGGAATTCTATATATACCCCCTCATTTGCAAAAATTAACCAGGATTAGCAATCTTAATTAGTTAAAATCGTCCGAAATTCAAAAAATCCTTCTTCCATTTTTAAGCCTCCTACACTCATTCTTACTCAATTTTATTGTTTAAATCTCTTTGTAAGTGTGCTTAAGTGTTCATCTCAAAGGCTTAAGTTCTCTCTTGTTATTGATTGATTGAGGTTATTTTATTAGAGAGCAAAGCTTCAAGTTTCCTTAGGAGACTTTGTTAATAAGTCTTCCTTAGGGATACTTCATTGAGTCTTTGAGTTTTGCATTGTCATTGCAATACTCAAGGAGTTCATATTGGATTTTGATTGCTAAAAATATTTTATACATCATTTTCAAAAATATCTCTTATGCTTATCTTTGAGAAATTTATTTTGAGATATTTGCTTGAGTGCTAAAGATCTTTGTTGCTATACATTTTGATTGAGATTATCATTTTAATACAAAGATCAAATAAGGCTTTACAAATCAATTTTGAATATCTCTTGTGATTTATTTATGAGAAAAACATTTGTTAAGATTTTGAAGCATACTTGTGATCTTTGTTTCTGTGCTGTGATTGAGAATATTATTTTGACACAAAGATCCCATCACTTACACTCTCACATACTGATTGCATTATTTGTATAAAACTTTGAGAGTAGGTGCTAAGACCACATTGAGTTTATCTTATCATATCATTCGGTGGTGTATTGATTACATTGGTACATAATCTGCTTAGTTGAGAAGCATTTTGGTTGTGCACAAATTTTATTGTAAATATGTTGTATTCTAGGCATGGACCTAAAGAGGGAGACTAGTCCTAGTAAATAGTCCCGGATTGGCTTAGACCAGATAAGGAAAGTTAGGTGCACCATCCTGGTAAGGTGTAAGTTGAGGTCAACCCCATGAATTGACTTGGTTGTAACCGGTGCCGCTCCACCTATTAAGTGAGTATTAGTGGAATCCTCGGGCTTGCAAGTTAGAGGCAGGGACGTAGGCACAGTTGGCCGAACCCCAATAACATATTGTGTGCCCATTTATATTTTCGCAATTTATATTCCTACATGTGTATGCTATTGTGTGAATGTTGCGCATGATTTAATTTCTGCACATTTCATTTATCTGCGCATTTGGGTTTATGAATATATAGATAGACCCTAGGTTTAGTATTACTGTTGCTTATTTGAACATACCCAGGAAGAAATTTTAAATGCCCAATTCACCCCCCCCCCTCTCTTGGGAATACACCAATTCTAACACTATTATTTAGGTGGATCCCCCAGGACATTAGTCCAGCCTTTGTGCTGCACAACCCATGCCATGGGGAAAGTAAATGGCGTGTTAGTCACAGGGAGTGTCTTATATGCATATTTGTTAATTTATGTGAATACGAATAACTAATAAGATAATTTCAAGGGCCTGCTGAGAAAAGTGAGGAAAGCTACTTGTATGGGCAAGTAATTTTCCCTATCCTCGGCTAATTATGTGTGTGAGTGTAAAATAAGAATGATTTCATAAATGTGTTTATCTACTTCATGAACTGGTTATTTTCTGTACACTAAATGCATGTTGGCCACACATAGATATTAACTTAGTCTTTCCTTTACTAAGCTGGGCCTCACCCCTACTTTACAAACTATCTTTTTAGGAAATCCTAGGGATTGGGTCTAGTAGGCTAGAAGAGTCGGGCTAGTGGTTTAAATTTATGTAGGTGGTATGTATGGACAGAGATTTTATTTTTGTATAGTTTTATGGGATGTAATTATGTGAAAATAGAGATATTTGTGTATAAAGATAGTTAGAACTTTGGTAATATAATTTGAGGATTTTTTTGTATTTTATTTCCACTCTGCATATGTGTATAATATATGAGGAATAAGGTATCAGGTACACAGACATCACTAAAGTAGCACAATAGTCCCACGTGGCGGGTCGGGGTGTTACACACTCACCTGGTCAGAAACGAGTTAGCTCGTCTTTCATCTGAAACTGGTTTGAAACCCTAACTTTCAAATGAGAACCCTAAGAATCACTGAAATAATATTGCTTAAATCAATCTCACGCACAAAACTATCCATGCACAACCAAGCACTCTCACCCACTCACGCACAAAACCCACACACAGCCTCACTCACGGCCACACCAGAACACGAAATCCACACACAAAACACAAAATGCAAGCCAAGATCAAAGGAGGGATACTTATCTCTTATGAATTTCTTCCTAAACTCTATTCTCATCAAACAGTAACCAAAACCCAAAAAGGGAGAAGCATCGTTGTTAGTCCCTTTATCGACCTTTAGATTAGCACCTGAACAGAGACCATGATCAGAATAGAGAGCAGTCTTCAATTTATTGTGAGTGACGTAAGGAAGGGAGGTTGATCCAAAGCCCAACTGAAGCTTCAGACATTTTTGAAAGAGGAAGTCATAGTGATGGATGAACCAAAAACCCTAGGTTTCCAAAGTCATTTGAAGAGCAGGAACGGCTTTGAGGAGAGGTTTGAGCCATGGGGAGCTTTTGGTTCATCATGATTTCGAGAGAAATAGAAGAAAGAATAAAAAGGGTGTCCAAGGGGTCTATTTTGGAGAGCTTGATAGAGAAGAGGAAAGAAGCAAGAAGGAAGAAGGAAGCTTCAGGTGAGGAGGATTTCAATTGCAGGTGAGGAGAGAAAGGGAGAGAGAGGGAGAGGGAGCATCTCGAGCAGGGGAGGACAAATGGGAAGAACCAAAAAAAAATGTGGTTTAAATATCTCACGCGTTGGGGCGTTAGGATCATGACACGTGGTGTCTGATCCTCACAGATGAGCAACACAATGAGGTCCAATCCTCCACACACACTAAAGGCTACGCGGCTATTTCCTATTTGTCTGATCGTCGCTGCTCAAAGAATGCTCAAGATTGTCCCACCTCACTGATCCTCCTCTCTAAATGCCCAACCGCTCAAGATGTGACATGTGGTAATGGTCCAGACCTTAAATAGGTTGACCCCCTTTGCAAACCGGTTCATCTCCAAACTGATTCGAGTCCTTTGAACCGGTATGGAACCAGTTTAATTTTTTATTTTATTTAAATTATCAAGTAAATTCAACAAAAATCATAAAAATACAAAAAAAAAATTTAGAAAAAATTCAGAAAAATGCACAAAAAAATATTTTGAAGTTTTAAAATGTTTTGCACTTGAAAAATGATATAAAAACTTAGAAGAAATCCGAGGAAATTCACAAAAATATTTTAAGGTAAAAACTATTTTTTGCATTTTGAAAATTCATAAAAATTCACAAAAACACCAAAATTTAGAAAACACATAAAAAATTCTAAAAAAACATTTTTGGGACTTGATTTTCATTAGTTTTCTTTAATTGTATTTTTGTTGTTTCAAAATTCGAGGAAATCATGAAAAATTATAAAAAAGAAAAAAAGAAAAATAGAGAAAAATCAGGAAAAACATTTTGAGACTTTAAAATCATTTTTTCACTCTTTTCATCCCGAATAAGTCCATAAACCTCCCGGAATATTATTTTTCACTTGAAAAATTCTATAAAAATTTCAAAATCCCGGGAGCGTATTTTCCTAACTATTCTCTCGATTTCTGATCTCGATGATTGTAATGGGAGATATTGAGTTCTTCGAAGTATGGTATCCCCCGGTTTTGAGGGAATACCTATATGGTATTTTTCTTTTGCATTTTTTTTACAATTTTCAAAGGGAGTAAAATAAAAAGGCTTGTTATATTTATTTTCAGATATTTTCAATTAATTAGGTACCGTTCGTAAGAACGAGAGCATAGGGGGTGCTAATACCTTCCCCTCGGGTAACCGAACGCCCGAACCCGACTCTGGTAGCACAAACCGATTCTACCCTTAACTGGGTAGTAATCAAGCATTCTAACCACACTTCAAAAGGTTAGTGGCGACTCCATACACTTTGTTTTCCACGAAAATCACATTTTCAAAATCCACACACTTCAATTCATTTTTAGTTGTCCCAAGTCCGCATCCGGGAATGTCGTGACAGTGTGGTTTGGTGGAATAGTCATTCCTTATAATATGATGGACTATACTTTAACTTTTAGGAATTAAGTGAATAGTTATTCGTTGTACAATTTTAATTATTTCATTTAACGTGTAATAAGAAAGGAATAGACATCCCCATGATGAAATTTGGGAATATTTATTCCTTATCTATTCCTCAGTATAGACTCATAAAATGTTTCACATTATTATTTGTTTTGTAATAACGACATAATTTCTTGTATAACTAATTATAACTAACCTACTAAAACTAATCTATTCTTGGAATATACATTCCACAAACCAAATGTAACCTCAGTGGCTTTGTGGGTGGTACCAAGGTCAATATGTAAAACATTATGACGAGTCATATTCCTCTTACTTTTTACAATGCAATGCATATACAAACATGTGCACACACATAAAAGTTCCATTAGGCTATGCCAACATATGAGATTCACTGACGACACCTCCATGGCCGAATCCATGGTTTAACTATGGCGTCTTCTTGTGGCCATGACACCCCTTCAAGGCCTTCAATGCCTCTCTCGATTTTAAGACACTTTTTTTAATGTTTATTCTTAAAAGACATTTGACTCATGATATCAAAATTATTCTCATGCAATGACATTGTCAAGAATCTCATTCATAAGAATAGGATGTTTGCCTATTTTTTGTTTAGATTGCATCTTTAAGATTCTTAGGAATGTACATAGGATTCTCATGTCAATGTCTAGGTATAATTGCCCTTTAGGAGAACCAGAAAACATAATTGACTACTCCACCTTGAACTTGGAATGCTTCGTTGGGTTTGTCTCCCTTATATCACTTGGAGACATGGAGTAAGTTCAAGCAATACTTGAACTTTTCACTAGTGACCAACTTTGTCAAAATATCCACTGCGTTTTCAGTCGTATGAACCTTCTCCAATACAAGCTCACCTGAAGTAATCAACTCCCGAACCCTGTGGAACCTAACATCAATATGCTTGGCTCTGGCATGGTACACTTGATCCTTCGCTAAGTAAATAGCACTCTGACTGTCACAATGTAGCACAACCTCGTCTTGCTATAAGCCCAGCTCTTTGACCAAACTGGTAAGACATAAGGCTTCCTTTGCAGCTGCCATATACTCAGCTTCAATTGTGGACAATACAACCAGAGATTGAACCATGGATCTCCAACATAGAGGTCCTCCTACAAAGGTAAAAACATAACTCATTGTATACCTTCTTTCATCCATATCCCCTACATAATCAGAATTAACGAACCCCATAACTGAAGGACAACCTTGTTACTTGCCGAACATGATACCATAATTTGATGTACCCCACAAGTATTTGAATATCCATTTAATGGCTTCCTAATGATGTCTTCCTGGATTAAAGAGAAACTTACTTACCACACTCAAAGCATGTGCCAAGTCTAGCCTCGCACACAACATAGCATACATTAAACTCCCCACGATGCTAGCATAAAAGACCTTTGACATGTCCTAAATATTCTCATTCGTACTTAGGCTATCTACAGTAGACAACTTAAAATGACAAGCTAGAGGTGTACACACCGGTTTTGCATCATTCATGCTAAACCTTTCCAACACCTTCTCCACGTAACTGCCCTGATATAACCATAACCTCCTTGCAGTTTTGTCCCAGCGAATCTCCATCCCAAGTATTTTCTTGGCTTAACCAAGATCTTTCATGTCAAACTCCTTATGCAACAGTTCCTTTAACTAATTCACCTTAGTTAAATCTTTTGCGGCCATCAACATGTCATCCACGTACAGTGACAAGAAAATAAAAGAATCATCATTAAGCTTATTTACATATATGCAACAGTCATACTCACACCTTTTGTAGCCAATATTAATCATATAGGAATCAAATATTTTATATCATTGCCTTGGAGACTATTTTAACCCATAAAGATACTTCTTCAACTTACAAACTAAGTTTTCTTTCCCTAGTTCATTGAATCCCTCTAACTATACCATATAAATTTGTTCCTCCAAGTCATTGTGAAGAAACGTCATCTTCACATCCATTTGTTCCAGACAAAGATCATAATGAGCTACCAACCCAACACAATCCTAATAGAAGTTTATCAAACCACAGGTGAAAAGATATCATCATAGTCTATTCCCTTATTTTGTGAGTACCTTTTTTTCATTAACCGTGCCTTGAATTTTTTATCCTTCCTTTTCTAAAATTGCTTGCTTCTTCCTATATACCCACTTGCAACCTATCAGTCTCTTCCCATCTGGAAGCTCCACCAAATTCCAAGTTTGATTCTTATGTAGTGATTCCATCTCTTCCATTATTGTACCCATCCACCTACAGTTCTCCTAGTCATACACTACCTTTTAAAATGTAGTTGGATCGTTGCAACTAGTAAGAAAAGCATAAGACACTAACTCCTTAAACTCATACCTTGGTGATGGTCTGATAGTACATATGGATCTCCATATAGGAAGATTTTTGACTTGCTGATTTCCTGAGCTAGAGCTCCCTACAACCATAGGACCATGATCGTTGTCATTGCTCTAAGCTTTCAACTCCATCTGCACAACATGTTTATCTTTGCCTCAATTTTCTAGCTCCTATTTCTGTTCATCACAATATTGAGTACGTTTCACCATAATCTTCTCATCAAAGACTACATTTCTACTACTCACCACCTTATTTGCTATTGGATCCCACAACTTGTACCCTTTCACACTCTTCTGATATCCAAAAAAATGCAATGCAAAGATTTTGGATCAAGCTTAGACCTCTCCTCACTAGACACATGAACATAGGCTGGACACTCGAATACTTTCAATCTGGTCTACTACATTTCCCGTCCGTACCTCTACTACCACTCTACCCTTTAGTAACAACCTTGATGATCAATTTATCAGAAAACAAGTCATACAAACTGCGCCAGTCCAGAAGTTCTTTAGTAGCCCTGCATTAAGTTTGGGACACCAAGCTCTTTTAGCAAGAGTCTGGTTTATCCTTTCAACCACACCATTTTACTGAGGTGTCCGACGAACAGTAAAGTGTCTCTTAATGCTTTGCTATGCACAAAACTCCATGAACCAAGAATCAGCATACTCGGTCCCATTGTCCGACCTTAGACATTTGATTCTCCTCCATATCAAGTTTTCCACTTCTGCTTTCCACAACTTGAACTTGGCAAACATATCAGACTTGCGTCGCATGAAGTATACCCAGAATTTTCGTGAGTAATCGTTAATAAAACTCACATAATACACATGTCCAACCCTTAATGCTACTCTAACTGGGCCCCAATTATCGGAATGCACATAATCAAGAATACCTTTCGTTTTGTGAACAACTGATTTGAATTTTTTCTTGTTTTGTTTTCCAAGAACACAAGTCTTGGAAAAATTCAAGCTGACATGATTTCAGATCTTTCAAGAGTTTCCTCTTGTGTAATTCCTTCATACCATGTTCCCCCATATGCCCAAGACGCATATGTCATAAGACGGTTTCATCAAATTCAACATCTACGGCTGCAGCTCCACCTACAACAGTAGTCCCCTGCAATGTGTAAATATTCTCATCTATCTTTTACCCTTTCATTACCATCAAATTTCCTTTCCATGCTTTCATAACCCCACCTTCGGACTTGTAATTGAAACTGTTACAATCCAAGGCGTCAAGTGATATCAAACTCTTCCTTAACTATGGTATATATCTTACATTGTTCAAGGTTCTCACAGCACCATCAAACATTTTTATCTTAATATTTCCTATGCCAATGATCTTACAAGAAACATCATTACCCATAAGAATTAAACTTGAATTCACTAACCTGTAGGAGTTGAACCACTCCTTGTTTGGAGTCATATGGTAAAAACATGCCGAGTCAAGTGTCCATGAGTCCGTAAGGTTATCCAACCCTGAAGAAATCGAAAGAACATCACTATCATTGCAAACTGAACCTCCTTCTTAAACCACATTCGCTGATTTCGAAATCCCCTCATGCTTTTCAGCATTTCCTTTCTTCCAATCCAGAGACTCCGGTTTAACATGCCCCATTTTACCACATTTATAACACCGAATATCCTTTTTCTTCTTGGATTGAGTACAGGATTTCTAACTTGATCCACTTTTAAACTTTCCTTTGTCACACTCATTGTCACCTTTCACCACAAGTCATTCTCCTTCATCACATATTTTTAGCCTTTGATGAAAATTCAGTAAGGCACTTGTCACATCTTCTAAATCAATAGTCTTTTTTTCTCCATGTATGAGTGGTAACTAGATTTTCACAAGTATGAGTCGATGGCAAGGAGTTTAGTAACATCAAAGTCTTATCATCTTCATCAAACTTAACATCAATCCGCATCAAATTACTTATTGTTAGAATTTGTGTATTCCCAAGAGGGGGGGTGAATTGGAATTTAAAACTTTTTCACTTAGGTTAATTTATCCAACAACAGTAAATACACAACCTAGGGTCAGTTTATACAATTTCCAAATGCGTAGATAAGTATAATGTGGAAATTAAGTCATACACATCATTCACCCATAATATACATGTGTGGTAAGTATAAACTGTAGAAATATAAACAAACACACGATATGTTATCGGGGTTCGGCCAACTGTGCCTACGTCCTCGCCTCTAGCTCGCAAACCCGAGGATTCCACTAATAGCTCACTTAAGAGTGGAGCGACACCATTTACAACCAAGTCAAATTAACACAGGGCTAAACTCAACCTTAACCAGGTCAATTAGCGGGGCTGACCTCAATCTACACGCCTTAACAGGATGATGCACCTAACTTTCCTAACCGAGTCTAAGCCAATCCGGGACTATTCCAGGGCTAATCTCCCTCTTCAGGCCCGTGCCTGAAAATACAACAGTATTTAAAATACAACCAAATGGTACAATGAATATGCTTTCAAGTAAAGCAGATGTGTACCCAGATACGCGCAATTGCATACACCACAAATGATATAATATGTAAGCTCAATGTGGTCCAATGTTTCAACTCTCAGATATATATACTTACTATCAGTGTAATGAGTACGTGAGAGTACAAACACTACAATCTTTGTATCACAGGATGTATTCAATCTAAGTGCTCAAACAAAGATATCAACCAAACAATATATATATATATATATATATATATATATATATATATATATATATATATATATATATATGAAACTCTAGCAATGTATAAGTTTGGTTTGCAAAAAGAGTTTAATCTTTGTATTCAACTAAAGATATAAATCAATGAATATTGTAACAAAGATTTTTCTCACACAAACAAATATCTATTCAAAGATTTATCAAGATAAAGCACACTAGATATTTGAAAGTATTTTGAATATATTTTGCAACCAAAGACAAATACAATCTTCTCAAGATGTTGCAATGAAGGTGTAATCTTAGAAGATCAAATGAAAGTCTTCTTAGGATAGACTTATTAACAAAGTCTCCCAAGAATACTTAGGTTTAGCTCTCAATGAAAATAAATCAATCAAATATGAATGGGAGAGCAAGCCTATTAATATAAATACTCAATCAACTTACAGAGGATTTAAGAAATCGAAGAAGGTAAGCATGAGTGAATGGGGATTGGATATGAGTATTATAGGTTTTCAGATTTTCAAAGAATTTCTCTAAATCAATATTTTTAATCACATGCTAATTATCCCAAATGAGGGGATATATATAGATACCCCACAAAATATGACCGTTGGGGACACACTTGGAATAATTAGAAAAGATAAATGACCTTTTAAATATTTTAACCTTGTTTAAAAAACATTTAACTGCAGTAAAAATCAGGTCAACCCGAGAGGTCCGATCGACCAGAAATGTTTCGATCGACTAGGTCTTATATGGTTCGGTCAACCAGGGGACTTTTGAACTAAGGGCACGGTCGACCAAGAGAGGGCGATTTCCCAATTTTTCGAGTTTCAGTTGACCAGGCCATTTTGAACTGGCTGGTTCGGTCAACCAGACCGCTAGGAATTCTCTCGAGGACCCTCCGGTCGACCAAGTAGTTGGAGTACAAAAAGGGTCGGTTGACCAGATGGTCAAATTTTTGACCCAGAGAGGTTTCGGTCGACCAGGGCTTTTTGAACTACCTGGTTCGGTCAACCAGATGGTCAAATTTTTGACCCAGGGAGGTTTCGGTCTACCAAGGCTTTTTGAACTACCTAGTTCAGTCGACCAGATGGTCAAACTTTTGACCTAGGGAGTTTTCGGTCGACTAGGGCTTTTTGAACTACTTGGTTCGGTCGACCGAAAGTGCACCAAGTGTGCATTTCAGTCCCGTTTCAATACACATTCACCCTATTCTAGTGCCTAATACATGCAAGTGCAAAGGTGAGTGTCCTAAGGTCATTTTTATCCAAAATAGAGACACCGAAAAAGTCCGGTGTAAGGGTAAACCCTAAGGTCATTGTAAGGTCATTTTGGTTTACGGTTTGTTTAAGCTTACATAATAAATCAAGCAGGTGATGCATGCAATTATTACAAGCCATAAGCCCTAATTACTATTACAGGCCCTTTACATCAAAGAAATACAACAATTAAATTATAACTAGGGTCTTCAAGGTCTTCATTTTCCTCCAAGGGTCTCCGAGTGCCATCATATGATACCGCTAAGATAAACCTGCACATCAACTCGGCAGACATTAAATACCTACGTATTTATCATAATCAAAACAGGGATATGACCTATAAGATCAACACTTATGATTTGATTAAAGGTATTGACATGTTGATCTAATAAAGACGCTACTTAATAAAAAAGTTTATTATTAAGTGATTTGGACATGTATCGGTTTTCTAACTTTTGTCATATAGTCATTGGAGAATCCTCCTCCATCACATGATAGAGCACTTCGTCGGTCAAACACAAGCGTATTGTAGAAGAGGCATTTGCCTCCAATTCTTTCCAACTTGCCTCATCCATTGCATCCGGTTAAACGCCAAGTAGAGCCTTAGTCATTCCTTGTTGCACGAGTATATCCTTAACTCTCCTCTGTCACAAACTAAAATTTTTGGTTCCATCGAATTTGACAATGCCAAATCTTGCAAAAGATGATCTCGACACCATGACAACAATTGCTTTAATACCAATTTGTTGTGATTATCGAAAATAAGATGCACAACGAAATAAGTAAAACACAACATATTTAAAGAAAATGATCATTATATCCTAGACGTGTGTAACAAACATATTAAAAATAACTATATTTTTCAAATCAAAAACCTACTAAGACGCACTTAATTAAACTTCATCCTAAAAGTTAAACATATATAAATTTAAAATATTTTTTAACACTTAATAATTGATTGATTAACCGAAATAATTGAGGACAATATAATGTCGAATATTACTTATAATATTATATTTTATAAAATAATAATAATATTAATATTATATAATAAATTTCAAATGTCAATTAAAAATATTAATCAGCATCAATATTAAGAATATAATGCCCATATATAATAAGAATTTTTTCATTTGGATTTTCATATTCCTCAAAATAAATGTGTGAATGAAATGTAATTAAAATCAAATTTTCGAAACTTAAAAAGGTGCAATACACCTTCAGGTTCCCTCTTAGGGATTGGCAAAGGCAGTTATGAAGGATGTTTTATTAGGCTCTTGTTCCTCTCTCTCTCTGACTAAAAATTTATGCCAAGGGCTCTGAATATGCTTAATGAACCACTCGCTTGCTTCAAAAACCAGAAAACAAAATAATATATAATATGGCATTTGCCGTGTGTATTTAAAATTCCACCGATAATAATGGGATCCGTGCGGCCATTAAAATCTGAATCCTGCAAGCTGTTTGCTGAATTGCCTAAATGGAAAATTTCAAATGTTCCGTCCGTTCTTCTGCCATTGTTGACCGGATCCTGCAGTGTAAGCAGCTCAAATTTCTTCAAACCATGCACTGCAGCTGATGTAAAAGACAGATTGGAACCACCACACGCTGCATCCACCAATACTCCAGAAATTCTCCATATATACAACTATACTGCAATACAAAATTTCTATAAAAATATTTCAATTTGTAGGGGCCTAGCAAACTTGAAAAAAGAAAGAAAAAGTAAACATAACTAGCAATACACAGCAGTATCTTGGTATGTAGTATAATAGCCATATCATCAAAGATGACCCAAAAACTTCAAAAAAATAAAAATAAAAAAACATAAGCCCCTTTATCAAATTTCTTTCTAGCAACCCTAATCCATCTATATCATTCACAAAGTCAAAACTCACTAATTCTGAAATTTCTCATACTGATATGTTAAGATCAAGTCGAGGTTTCTTGCACGTAGGTGAAGGAACATCTATATGGCAGCGGGGGCATTTGGGATTGCTCTTTGATATCAGCACATACAGCAGACAACTTGGGCAACCAGCTGCAAACAACAACCCGGCAGATGGCGATGATGACGATGATAGTGATTTCTCTTCGCAGTGCTCCTCGCTTTCTCTAACCGAAGATGATGAATTCTGCGAAGGCGATGTCGATTTGGACCGCATTGTCAATGGAGATAGCTTCTTAATCGTTGACTGTCTCTCTGCTCTTTCTAGTGCAGATTTTACTTTATCTAGTGTGCAAACACTCTGGTAACCAGATGATGATGATGACGAAGATGATGACGGAACCAGCTTGAGGTCTAAATTGGCTTCTTCAAACAGAGCTAACGCGGTCGGCTTGGGTGGAGATGGAGGGAAGTTCAAGTCTTGAAACTTTCGAACTGCTTTGTTGGTCTGATGCTTGGGTTCTGATGATGAGGTTGATGAATTTGGAGAATTACATCTCTGTAGGAACACTTTCCCTGACTGCAATGTAACCATTGAACATATGAAATTAACTAAATTAAAACAAATACAGAAATACACAATCTCTATCAATGCTCTTCCTTTCAACCACAAAAATCCTAAATAAAAAAACCAAGTTAACATAACCGTATGGAGCTAAAACAAGTAATGAACTCAGCCAAGTTCAAGCTCAACACAACTATAGAATCAACTGAAGCTGAGTTTCAAACTTTTAAATTTTCTAACCAAATCCAAGTTAAATTCAAGTATCCCACTGTATTGACTAATTTGAATCAATTAGACCCACTTGAATGGAGTTAAACTCATGAGTTGTTTAAGTTCTGAACAGCATCTGCTGGATTATCCAAGCATGGCCTTCTAGATTAAGCAGAAAGTATAATTGATGTATCTCTAAGACACTTTTTTTTTTTTCTATAATGGCTCCATTTGTATCATTGACGTGCAAATTGAACCATTACAATTTACAATGCAGTTCATGTAATATGCATGGAATAATTCAATAATGACGCTTGATTCTTCCTAACAATTAAGATAAAAACAACACCCCTAATTAATGGGAGTTTCTTGAAAGCAAAAGACTATAAATAAATATATGAATCATTGAATTATTCTGGATGCATGAATCAGAGGGGTTGAGATTTAAAAGCCATAAAAATGTCATAATGATAATTAAAAACAACTGTTAGAAGATTTGCATCTAATACTTGAAGTTACAGTGCATTAAAGAACATGATTAACTTCAAAGCAGAATATATATCATCATCATGCTATCAATTAATTAATACAAAAATAATCGTAAGAACACAGCACATGAATATTACATAAATACATTAAAAAAAATAACCCAATTCAATCAATTAAAAAAGGGACACCTCCATCAATCAATTAAAAAAGAAAAGAGAAAATCCAACAAACATACGAAATATGGAAACAAATAAATATATTTTATTTATGGCTCAATTTCATCAAAGATTTTGTTTTAGAAAAATAAAATGATTTATCTTCTATAACATTTCTCTCCATATCAAATTAAAATGAAAAATTATTCTGATATGATTAAGAATTAAGAAAATTAAAAGTTGATGATGCTCAAAATCAGATTTTTTTATATTTTCATGTCTAGTTCCTAATATTTTCTGAGTCCCAAAGCAGGTCATGAACCTGAGGAGGCCAGATCATAATAGGCACAAAAGATTAATAGACCCACGGAGAAAGCTTCTGTTGGGGAAATTTTTTTCCGAGAAAATTAGATTCCATCAAAACAAACACAAGCCAAGGAAATTTGGGGGAAAATTTTGGAATTAAAACCAAAAAAAAAAGATGGAGAGAAACAAACAACAAAAATAGAAAAACAAACCTTCAAGTCGAGACGCTTTTCGTATCCAGTAGGGACCTCCAAATCGAGGTCCAACTCCTGAGCCTCAGCGCCGGAGGAGGAGGAGCCACCAAGGAAATCCCGGGTGATCAGGGCCGTTCCCTCCCCACCAGTACCGCTCGATCCTCCGTTCGGGGCCGCCTGATGATGACGAAAATGGTTGCGATCGTCGCCGTAGTTTCCCAGGACCCGAACCAGAGAGCCGACGTCGGCAGCCATGATGAGGGCAAAATCAAGCTGTGGGTGCGGAGCGTGCGGCTGGGCGTGTTGCAGAGCAAAAGGCAAAGTTGAAGAGCGGGGAAAGAGAGAGAGGGTGGTTGGTTTATTAAATAGACCTAAATTAGTAAATGGGGTCCGTTATTGAGAGATTTATTATTTTATTAGTAATTTAATAATTAATTAATTCATTTATTATATATATTTATGTTCACATTTATATTTGAACTTATTTATTATGTAAATAATAAATAAAATAAAAAGAAAAAGCAAAATATTAATTGGGTTATACGGGAGAGTGGAGGAGGGGAATTCAAGGAAAGGTGGGATGTCACTAATTGCGGCATTAAATGCTAGCTGAAGAATGCCAGTGGACGGAGAGAGAGCTACATTTTTTATTTTTTATTTTTATTTTTATTTTTTTGTAATCATGCCCCTCTACTTTTGCTTATTCTCCATTGGGTCCACCCCTTCCTTATATTTTACTTTAAATTCCTCCATAAATGGAGATTTTTAGTCTCTATAATTTAAATCTTAGGCATCTTTACACTCCATCACTTTTAGTGATCACATTTGTGTCGGCTTTTTTGATTCTTATCTCTATTTTAATGCCGATAAAACACTTGTATCTCATGTATGCATTTAGTATTTTTGAACAAATTCATAATTCAGCACACACATAAAATAATGGATATGAAAGTCATAAGAAATGTAAAGATCACACACTCAGACGCATTCCATGATACCAAAAGAGTAAAAGAAAAAGACACTTAATTTAAGTTGTATATACATTTAATTTTTATTATCTGATATGCAATAATGCATGTATCTGCATGATATATATGAATGCTTAGAACGACCGTTGATAGACTCTATGAACCAACACACTTCATAGAAAACCTTTTTCTTAACAACTAAATCATACAAAAAGGTTTAAATTGGTTATGGTCCAAATTGGAGTAAAAAAAAAGTCTTCGGACGATCGACGTTGCGTTTTTAGGCTTAATTCTAAAGTCTCGATCGACCGAACCCTTTAGTTCAAATCAGATTGGTCGACCAAATCAGCCCTAAGTCAATCTCGGCCAACCAAACCCTTAAACTATAAATGCCACGGTCGACCGAACCGATCAGAAGTCAATATGTTGACTTCGCTCACTCAACCGTTATGTTTTGAACGCATCTTTCGTGATCAACCGAACCATAAAAGTATTTGACATCCCAACAACTTGGTCAATCGAACTTATAGTTCAAAATAACATTGATCGATCGAACCTCAAAGATGGTCAACCGGTTTTTTCCCTCGGTCGACCGAACCTATGAAGGGTTCGAAATCACCCAAATATGGTCGACCAAATCCATAGTTCAAAAGTGCTACAGTCGACTGAACTTATAAAAGTAGTCGACCGAACCTTGTCCATGGTCGATCGAACCTCTCGAGTTGGTCAATTTTTTAATGCAAGTAAACGAGGTTATTTTTAATTAAATATTATTAATCTTTTTTTCAAAATGACTTACGTGTCTTGAACGATTATATTTTCCTGAAAATCTATAAATATGCCCTCATTACTCCAAATTAGCAACTTTGATTAGTTTAAATTTTCTCTCTAATCATTTGTTAATCAAAATTCCCACAAATCATTTTTATTGTAAAAATCTCTTCTTTGGGGAAAAATTTTTCAAACAAAACTTTTCAACTCTCTTTCCATCCATTCATTTCAAAATCATTTTGGAAAAGAGTATATTTATTTTGGACAATTATTTTTGTACCCACATGATATACTTACGTACTATTTATTTTTGAAAATCGTTTTTGAGAATATAGCTTGGGTTTCTCCCGATTATTTTATAATAATATTTTTCGGAAAAAATTATTTATTGTACAAATATTTTCTTGAACTTAAACTCTAGATTCTCTAAATACTTTTATTTACAAAAATCTTTACTGGAAAATATAATAATAATTTTTATATCCACATATTTTATTTATGCAAATATTATTTAGATAAGCACCCTTTCTCTACTAAGCTCATATCATATGAGAGTGCATGTATTTGAACTTTTAATGTGTACATCCATGCTTGTATTTAGAAGCGTTTTAATATGTACAAAAATGGTTTATTGTATTTGTAATAATCCGGATAATTATTGGAATTAAATAATATAGAAAAGAGAAGGGAAAAGAATTTCAAAAGGGGATATAGCAGGGTGGTTTATTGTATTTGCTTGGGCTCGTCGACATGGACAAGTGTCTCGTCGACGAGAATTTACCGAGAGGCTGTTTTTCAGGGCCTAAAATTCGTCGACAAGGCAACGTAGCTCGTCGACGAGGCCACGTGGCCCACCACCTATAAATATGCAAAAATGGGTTTTTCAACAAAAAAATTTTCTCTCCCTTATTTTCTCTCTCTAGAAAACACACCCTCTCACTTCTCTTTAGATTTCTGGCTCTGATTCTCCCTAATTCGACGATCAAAAGCTACCACGATGATCCTGAGGAGATTCTTTACAACTTAATTGGAGCAGAAATTCGATTTGAGTAATTTGGAAACCATCCTAAAATTAGGGTAAGTAGATTTTTAGGTATTTTTAGTATTATCAGTATTATTCGAAACCAGATTTTGTATACTATGAGAATATACTGGTATTTTATGGAATAAATTTGGGGTGTCATATTTTTAGGAATAAGGTATTTTGGGCCCCTATAGTCATGGGTTGAGGACCCCAACAACTATCTGTTTAGGAACCCAGGTAAATTATGGTTTAAGAGATTTATGAATAGACAATTTCAAGAATTATGGATGTATTGATTTACTGGAGAATATGTGTATATAAATGCAGGTTTTTGAGGTTGGTACATCAAGGGTGCGAGAGTGGAGTGTTGAGTGGAGGCCAGCCTCACAGTCAGATAGGTAAGGGAAATATGTTATGCTAGGGATTTTAGAAAGTATATCAAAAGATTAAGTATAAATATATATATCAGCTTATTATTTAGTTTTTCCAAAATATTATTATTATTATTATTATTATTATTATTATTATTATTATTATTATTATTATTAGAGCATGAGAATTTAATTGCTTAATTGTATGGCATGAGTTCATAACAGTTTAGTAAAGTATTAATGTAGTTTTACAAATATTATTTTTTACAGTATACTAGCAGAAGATATCCATATGCAGTTTCTAGAAAATATAGTTTATAGTATTTTTCAAAATGCCATGACTACAGAACGATAACATTGAGTTATTCAGTTATTCAATTATTCAACCATATATTCAGATTATGCATATTAGTTTTGAAATGTTATGGTTGTTTCAATATCATGGTAAAAACAGTAAGATAATTATATATATCAGTAATAATAGTATCAAACCCTATGAAAATATTCAGTCAGATTCTGACAGCAGAGCACGGTACCATTGCTATTTCAGATAAGAGTGCAACCACAAATTGCAGTCTCTCCAGAAAGCTGGGTTAAGGTGGTCGGTTTGACGAGGTAGAGTAGTAGCGTTCTCGGAGAGACTGCAGTGGGCCAAATTGTTGATTGGTAGAAATTCATATTGACTTATTTGGTAGGCCAACTAGAGTTAAGTCCCGCCTATGGGCCGCACAACCCTGTCAAGAGGGGTTAAATCATGACATTCAGTTCTTAGGGTATTATCATAGTTGTTTCTATATATATATATATATATATACAGTGCAGCAGCAGTTTTATTATAATATTAGAATTATGTATAACTAGAAAACTCAGATATACAGTTGTATTTTAAACTATTGTAAATGTGATCTGTACGGTATACTAGACTATCAGTATTATAGTTTCAGTATTATATTAGTATATTAAATGTGTTACTCGGTTGCCATGCACTAGTAATAGCATTTTTTTTTTTACGGAGCATTGTCTCATCCCAGTGACTTAACATTTTTCAGGTGATCCAGTTAGGCGAGCAGATCAGGTTCGCCGGTAGAGAAGTTCCTGTGCTACCCTTTTTGGAAGGGTGAGAGTGTCTTGGGTGTTGGTTGTTTGGGATAGATCCCAGGTTTTTTTTATTGATGCCACTAAGTATTTTGTGATGTATCTTTTGGGACTTTTTAGATTTCTAGTATTGTAAATATTGGTTATAGTTTTTTGTTTACCGCTGCTTAGGAATGTATTGTGTACAAAGTTTCTTCAGTGCTTCCTTTGGCCTTGGATGTTTTCAACAGGTAACACTGAGAGATTTGCTATATATTTTATATATATTAAGAGAAAATATATGGTATGAAAAGTCGTTATAGTTTGATATCAGAACCTAGGTTGCTAGGTTCTGTAGACCCTAGAGTGCAGCGAAAACAATACCAGAATATGGGAAAAGGAATTGAGGTTTTGTTCTGTGGTCTGCGTATAGGATTTTCGTGGTGGTTTTTGTGTCTTTCCTAGGGTGACGATTTCAGGAAAGCCATTGTGAGGCCCCGATTTTCCTACAAATTTTTTTTTCATAAAAAATAATAAATAATTTACACGTCATCGATAACATCCACAAATTGGCCACGTCAACCACCATATTACTTTTCATACGACTCGACCTGCATTGGGTACCGGGTAAATTGTCATTTTATTTATATAACCTAATAGCAGAAGATAATACATACTTAACAACCAGAATACAATACCCAAAGTTTCAACATAAATATATACATCACCATAACAAACTCAAAAACAACCCAACTCTAGGGGAATTACACCTCCCCTAGTCCAAAAACTCACCCTGTGTATCAGGGTCCCAGCTCCCTATGATCATTGAGCTCTATCACCCGGCCTATCCCTTTTTCCTGAAAAATTTAGAAAATTTGGGTGAGACACATCTTAGTAAGAAGTAAAAAATTATTTACAGCATGTGGCCATATGAGTTTAGTTATAACATGGTTTACTTTTCAAAACAACATTTCATCTGACAAAACACATTGATATACACATTCTCATAATCATATAGATATACAACACAAGCTTTTATAAGCTTTTAAACCATTTCTCAAATTCAATGATTTCCAATTATCCGCGAAGTTCCTGAGAATAGGGACGATTACCCGCCCATACAAGTAGCTTCCCTCTGCCCTAACACGTTATGCAATCAAATATGACCACATCTGATACCTATCAGGGCACTCACATTACTCAGAAAGCCCTCAGGCGGAGAGTTTCACTTCGCCTCAATTATTTATTTTATAAAACACACACTTTTTCATTTATCATAATAATTTCCCATTCTAACTCATTACATATCTATGTATACATAAATTCACATTTTTGTACTTTACATAATACAATAGATCACATAATTACAATTCTCAACACATTCACGATTTCCATACTGAGCATACCTACCCAACGGCATCAGTAGGAACCTCACAACACAATTTCCATACTAAGCGTACCTCCCTAACGGCATCAGTAGGAGCTCCACCACACAATTTCCATACTGAGCATACCTCCCCAACGGCATCAGTAGGAACTTCATATACACAATCTCCCTACTAAGCATACCTCCCCAACAGCATCAGTAGGAACTTCAAACACACACAATTTCCATACCGAGCATACCTCCCCAACGTAATCAGTAGGAACTTCACACACACACAATCTCCATACTGAGCATGCCTCCCCAACGGCATCAATAGGAAAGGAATACCAAGCACCCGCAATTATTGTGCGGTATTGGCATATCATCAATCATATTTCAGTAAATCACAATTCAGTTCAATCTAAATATTCTCATCATTTTTTGTGCGCATTTCATCATCTCATAATAATATATATATATATATATATATATATATTATATTTCATGTATTTCCACATTTCCCAAAATACTCATATCAATAATTTGTACAAGTTCATTTTTCATGCAAATAATCTCTACTCACATATAAATATCACATTTCATTATTTTCCACTAATCGCATCAATCATTCTCGTTTCAATATTTCAAAAAATACACATCGTTATATTTCACATTGCAAAACATCACAATTTAATATTACTCAAATGCTACACAATTTATCTAATATTTATATCATAATAACTTTCAGGAAAAATACAATATGCTCATTTTCACATATTAAGTTAAATAGTAATTCTAAAAATACTGCTATAATTTATTCCCCTTACCTAACTTACTGAAAATCTCGTTAGGACCCAAAATCCTATGCCCTTGGCACCCGAAATTCAAATCCTGTAATTTGCTTTCCCCCAAATTAATTAACCTATTTCCCCAAAATAATACCCATCTAACCTTCCCTAGGCTCTATATACCTTAAATTAACATTTAAACTTATATTTGACACCCCCACTTAATTTTCTGAATTATGTCTGTGGGTCCCAAAATTACACCCGCGACGCTCACCCGGACCCTAAATTTCAAAAATTCTACTTCAACTCTAAATGCTCAATATTTGAGCATTTTTAAATTAATCCTAATTAATTAAAAATAAGCCCCTTAATAATCCCCGTACCCCAAATTTGAGATTTTTCCCACGACGACCCCATGAGAATTTCGTCCCGCTAGACGTGTAGAGAATCATCCTTAGATTCTCGTGGTGGTGTCCGTTCGTCAATCGGGCTTATAATTTGCAAGAAATGAGGTAGAAATGGAGATTTGGCTTACCCCAGGAGATATGTCTACGCCGCTCCTACCACCGATCCGCTCCGGTAGAAATGACGACAGTAGAGAATGGAGTTCAGCGGTATCTTCCAATTTTCAATCGGGCGAAAACCCGCCACGTAACTGAGAAGAGAGGGAGAGAAAATGAAAAAGAGAGAGAGAGAGAGAGAGAGAGAGAGCACAGTGGGGGGGGCTGCTGGATCTGCGCCAATTTAGAAGGAGCATCCTAAAGCTTCAAGCTTCAGGATGCTTACTTATAATAATAATAATAATAATAATAATAATAATAATAATAATAATAATAATAATAATAATAATTAATATTAATAATAATATATTTTTATAATTAAAAATAAAAATAAATTTTAATTATTATTTTTTTTGGAATCACTCCACTAATCTTGTATGGCTATTTTTGGGGTTATTACATTCTCCCCACCTTATAAAAATTTTGCCATTGAAATTTGTTATTTGTCTGCGTAACTCATGTTCCTTTTAGTCAAGAATCTGCACTGACACTTCTTCATAAGTTAATGTATCACCCAACTCCAATGCTTCATAGCTGATCACATGGGAGGGGTCTGGGACGTATTTCCTCAACATAGAAACATGGAATACGTCATGGATCCTAGATAGGACCATTGGGCTTACCCTTCCTCTCGAACCTCATAACACTTTTCAGCGGTTCCACCTTTAGGAATACGTGATCTCCTACGTCAAACTCCAATTCTCATCGGCAAGTATCTACATAACTCTTTTGCTGGCTCTGTGTTGTTCGGATCCGGTCTCTGATAAGTCTAACTTTATCCTAAGTCTGTTGTATCAGCTTTAGCCCCAATATCTATCTCTCCCTAATCTCATCCCAGTACAATGGAGATCTGCACCTCCTGCCGTATAATGTCTCATATGGTGCCATGCCAATACTGGCCTGGTAGCTGTTGTTATACACAAACTCGACCAGTGGCAAATATTGCATCCAACGACCTCCAAAGTCCAACACACAAGCTCGCAGGATATCCTCCAGAATCTGTATCGTCCTCTCTATTTGTCCATCTGTATGAGGATGAAAATTTATGCTGAACGACAACTGAGAACCCATGGCCCCTTGAGGATGAAAATTTATGCTGAACGACAACTGAGAACCCATGGCCCCTTGCAGACTCTTTCAAAAACGAGATGTGAATCGTGGGTCTCTGTCTGAAACTATGGACACTGGGATGCCGTGGAGCATAACTATCTCCTGGATGTATAACTTCGCCAATCTATCCATGGAGTAGCTAACTCTGATTGGCAAAAAGTGGGCAGTCTTTGTCAGTTGATCCACCACTACGCAGATAGCATCCTATCCATGCAATGCCGGCGGTAATCCTGTGATGAAATCCATTGCTATATGCTCCCATTTCCACTCAGGAATGTGGAGTGGCTATAATGACCCTGCCGGTCTCTGATGCTCAGCCTTCACTTTCTGGCACGTCAAACACTGATCTACATACTGGGCTATCTCCCTCTTTATGTTGCTCCACCAGAAGGACTCTCGAAGATCCTTGTACATTTTATTGCTACCTGGATGTACAGTATACAAGGACCGATATGCTACCTCCAGAATGACCTTCTTGATCTCAGGATCGGCAGGAATGCATAACCTGGAATAGAACCACAAGGCTCCATCATCTAAGATGCTAAACTCTGCTTCCTGACCATCTTGTACCTTCCCCATAAGCTCTACTAGTTCTGCATCATTTCTCTAGGCTGCTTTAATCCTCTCCTTTAAAGTCGACTACAAAACCAAGTCAACAATGAACACCTGGTGATTGCCCTCTACTAGCTCCACACCAAGCCTCTCTAGATCCATCTGGATCGGATGTTGAATTTCCACTGCAGACATAGATGAATCTACTGATTTCCGACTCAAAGCATCAGTGACCACATTAACCTTTCTTGAGTGGTAGCTGATAGTGCAGTCGTAATCCTTTATTAGCTCTAGTCATCTCCTCTGCCTCATATTCAATTCCTTCTACGTGAAGAAATCCTTTAAGCTCTTACGGTAAGTAAATATCTCACACCTACCCCCATATAGATAGTGCCTCCAAATCTTCAATGTGTAAACAACTGCTGCCAACTCTAGATCGTGGGTAGGGTAGTTCTTCTCATATTTCTTTAATTGTCGTGAGGCATAGGCTATCACTCTCCCTCGCTGTATCAACATGCTTTCGAGCCCTTTATGGGACGCATCATTATAAATTACAAACCCCTCTTCTCCTAAAGGAATCGTCAACACAAGCACAGTGATGAGTCGCTGCTTCAATTCCTGGAAGCTCTATTCACATTCATCAGACCACTCAAACTTCACTCCCTTCCTGGTTAATCTGGTAAGTGGGTCTAATAATCTAAAGAAGCCCTCAACAAACCTACGGTAGTATCCAGCCAATCCTAGGAAACTCCTAATCTCATGCATGTTCTTTGGTCGTACCTAGTCTACTACGGCCTCAATCTTACTCGAATGAACATAAATACCATCCCTAGATATAACGTGTCCAAGGAAGGTAACCTGTTCTAGCCAGAATTCACACTTCTTGAGCTTCGAATATAGCTTCTTCTCTTGCAACACCTGCAACACTATACTCAAATGCTCCTCATGCTCATCTGGGCACTTCGAATACACTAGTATATCATCAATAAATACTACCACAAACTGGTCCAAGTACTGGTGAAAGACTTTGTTCATCAAATCCATAACCACTGTAGAAGCATTTGTTAACCCAAATGGCATAACCAAAAATTCATAGTGTCCATACCGTGTTCTAAATGCCGCCTTTGGAACATCTTCCTCTTTGACTTTCACCTGGTGGTACCCAGAGCGTAAGTCTATCTTCGAAAAGATCTGTGTCCCCTGTAACTGATCAAACAAATCATCGATATGCAGGAGCGAGTATTTATTCTTGATAGTTACTTTGTTTATTTCCCTGTAGTCAATGCACAACCTCATTGACTCATCTTTCTTTCTCACAAATAAAACCGGTGCTCCCCAGGGCGACACACTGGACCGAATAAACCCCTTATCTAACAGTTCCTGCAACTGTTCTTTCAATTCTTTCAGCACTACCGGTGCCATTCAATTTGTCACCTTCGAAATTGGCATTGTCCTTGGAACCGGATCAATAACGAACTCTACCTCACGATCAGGAGGTAGTACCGACAAATCCTTGGAAAATACATTAGGAAAATCCCTCACCACTGGGATCTCTTCTACCCTCAGCTCCCCTTCTGATATTGCCTTTACACAGGCTAAATATCCCTGATAGCCTTCTGATAGCAATCTACGTGCCCGCATAGCAGATAATAACTGAGGTGGGGTGCGCACACGTGATCCCACGAACTTGTACTCTTGTCCCTCTAGAGTTCTGAACACTACCTCTTTCTGATGGCAATCAATGCTAGCATAGTGGGCAGCTAGCCAGTCCATACCCAAGATTACCTCAAACCCATGCATATCTAGAACCACTCGATTAGCTAACAAAGGCCTCCCTGAATATCCACTGGACAGTCTTTGAGTACCTTTCTATATATCCTTATAGCCCCAATCGGCATAGCAACAGCCAAACTAATATCTAACTGTTGAGGCTCAAACCCACACAACTTAACATAATCCCAGGCGATAAAAGAATGAGTCGCCCCAGAATCAAATAAGACAGTAGCTTTAAATGATAGTATTGAAACCGTACCTGTCATCACATCCCCAGCCACCTTAGCATCTCCCGACATCAGTGCATAAACTCATGCCGAAACAGTATTCCTCTGCTATCCACCTCGAGGCGCCTGATAGCCTCCTCTATATGATCGACGAGCAGCCACTACCACTGGCGGTGGCTAAAAGTTCCTCGCGATATGCCCATACTGGTGGCACTAATAGCAAACAACCTCCCTCGCTCGACACTCTCCTGGGTGCCTCCTCAAACATCTAGGACAAGGAAGGAGCATATCTCTGCCCTGTACTGCTCGTTCTTCTCCTCCCTGTCGTTGTCCTCTGCTATCATATCTCCTCCACGGCCCTCGACTGGACCCTACCTGGAAATCAGAAGGCATGGGCCTCTTCCTCTGGTTCTATGCTACTATGCCTCTCTGTATGCTACTCTCAATCACTGCAAACCTATCCACTATCTTCGAGAAGGTCTGAACTCGGAAACCTACCACCTGCTTATACAAGTTTTTTCTCAAGCCCTTCTCAAATTTCCTTACCTTCCTCTCCTCATTAAGCACCATATACGGGGCAAATCGGGACAGCTCAACAAATCTAGCTGCGTACTGCTGCACCGTCATAAACCCCTATGTCAGATACAGAAACTCTGATACCTTTGTGCTCTTGACCGTAGCGGGAAAGTACCGCTCAAATAAAATCTCCCTGAAGCGACTCCATATCATCGCTACAGGGTCAGGCATCTTCTCCTCAAGTAATCTCACTAACCTCCACTAGCACTTTACTTCCCCAGTCAATTTAAGTGCAACAAATAACACCTTCTGCTCATCTGTACATGAGAGGACTGCCAGTATGTCCTCTATGTCCTAAACCCAGTTCTCTGCTGCTGGTGCGTCCGCTCCTCCTGCAAAAGACAAGGGTCGTATACTCGTGAACTGCTCGATCGTACAGCTCCGCTCCCCGGAGCTCCTGGCCATCTCAGCCATCACCTGTTGAGTGACGCTACGTAATACTGCATCAGGGTCTCCACCACCCATACTAGAAGGTCCTACTCCATCACCTCCCTCACTCGTGCTACTATTCCCTAAATCCATTCCACAAAGGATACAACTAATCTCAACATACAATTACTACCACACAACCTATACACCGTTATAACTCATGAATTACTTTTCTATCCACATCCTTAATCCTCTTTTAAGACTCAGTCCTACCACTCAAAAACAAGACTCAGCGATAGTATCCAAAGTTTTCTTGAAATCGTAACCCCAGGAAAAACACAAAAACAACCCCGGTACTCCTGTCTCTAGGCCGCAAGATAGAATCCAAAATTCTCACCTCATCCTCAAAAAACCACTAACTCACATTTCAATTTACCCATCTCCTATTTTCCTCAAAATCCACTCCTATACTCTAGTATTGTATTCGCTGTCTACTAAAGTTTACAGAACCTAGCAACCTAGGCTCTGATACCAAACTGTGATGCCCCGATTTTCATATAATTTTTTTTCATAAACAATAATAAATAATTTACACGTCATCGATAACATCCATAAATCGGCCACGTCAACCACCATATTACCATTCATACGACCCGACTCGCATTGGGTATCGGGTAAATCGTCATTTTATTTATATAACCTAACAGCGGAAGATAATACATACTTAACAACCAGAATACAATACCCTGAGTATCAACATAAATATATACATCACCATAACAGACTCAAAAACAACCCAACTATAGGGGAATTACACCTCCCCTAGTCCATAAACTCACCCTGTGTGTCAGGGTCCCAACTTCCTATGATCACGGAGCTCTATCACTTGTTCTATCCCTATTCCCTGAACAATTTAGAAAATTTAGGCTAGACACATTTCAGTAAGAAGGAATAAATTATTTACAACGTGTGGCCATATGAGTTCAGTCATAACATGCTTTACTTTTCAAAACAACATTTCATATGAAAAAATACATAGATATTTACATTCTCATAATCATATAGATATACAACACAAGCTTTTATAAGCTTTTAAACCACTTCTCAAATTCAATGATTTCCAACACATAATTATCCACGAAGTTCCTAAGAATAGGAAAGATTACCCGCCCATACAGGTAGCTTTCCTCTGCCCTAACACGTTATGCAGTCAGGTATGACCACATCTGATACCTATCAGGGCACTCACCTTACTCAGTAAGCCCTCAGGCAAAGAGTTTCACTTCGCTTCAATTATTTATTTTATAAAACACACACTCTTTCATTTATCATAATAATTTCTCATTCTAACTCATTACATATTTATGTATACATAATTTCACATTTTTGTACTTTACATAATACAATAGATCACATAATTAAAATTCTCAACACATTCACGATTTCCATACTAAGCATACCTCCCCAACGGCATCAGTAGGAACCTCACAACACAATTTCCATACTGAGCATACCTCTCCAACGGCATCAGTAGGAACTCCACCACACAATTTCCATACTAAGCATACCTCCCTAATGGCATCAGTAGGAACTTCAAACACACACACAATTTTCATACCGAGCATACCTCCCCAACGTAATCAGTAGGAACTTCACACACACATAATCTCCATACTGAGCATGCCTCCCCAACGGCATCAGTAGGAAAAGAATACCACGCACTCGCAATTATTGTGCGGTATTGGCATATCATCAATCATATTTCTAGTAAATCACAATTCAGTTCAATCTAAATATTCTCATCATTTTTTGTGCGCATTTCATCATGTCATAATATTATATATATCATATTTCATGTATTTCCACATTTTCCAAAATACTCATATCAGTAATTTGTACAAGCTCATTTTTCATGCAAATAATCTCTACTCACGTATAAATATCACATTTCATTATTTTCCACTAATCACATCAATCATTCTTGTTTCAATATTTTCTTAGAAAATACACATCGTTATATTTCACATTGCAAAACATCACAATTTAATATTACTCAAATGCTACACAATTTATCTAATATTTATATCATAATAACTTTCAGGAAAAATATAATATACTCATTTTCACATATTAAGTTAAATAGTAATTCTAAAAATACTGCTATAATTTATTCCCCTTACCTGAGTTACTGAAAATCTCGTTATGACCCAAAATCCTGTGCCCTTGGCGTCCGAAATTCAAATCCTGCAATTTGCATTTTCTCCAAATTAATTAACCTATTTTCCCAAAATTATACCCACCTACCTTCCCTGGGCTTCATGTACCTCAAATTAACATTTAAACTAATATTTAAAACCCCCACTTAATTATTTGAATTATGCCTGCGGGTCCTAAAATTACACCCGCGACGCTCACCCGGGTCCTAAATTCTGAAAATCCTATTTCAACTTCAGATGCTCAAAATTTTAGCATTTCTAAATTAATCCTAATTAATTAAAAATATGCCCCTTAATAACTCCCGTACCCCAAATTTGGGGTTTTGCCCATGACGACCCCACGAGAATTCCATTGTGCTAGACTTTTAGAGAATCATCCCTAGATTCTCATGGTGGTGTTTGTTCGTCAATCGGGCTTATAATTTGCAAGAAATGAGGTAAAAAGGGAGATTTGTCTTACCCTAGGAGATACGTCTACGCCGCTCCTACCACCGATCCGCTCCGGTAGAAATGACAGTAGCGAAGAATGGAGTCCAGCGATATCTTCCGATTTCCAATCGGGTGAAAATTCGCCACATAACTGAGGGGAGAGGGAGAGAGAATGAAGAGAGAGAGAGAGAGAGAGAGAGAGAGAGAGAGAGAGAGAGAGAGAGAGCACAATTGGGGGGGGGGCTACTGGATCTGCGCCAATTTAGAAGGAGCATCCTAAAGCTTCAAGCTTTAGGATTCTTACTTTTATATATATATATTAATATAATAATAATAATATTTAATTAATATTAATAATAATAATATATTTTTATTAATAAAAGTAAAAATAAATTTTAATTATTATATTTTTTTTCTTTTCTTTTTTCTAATTCAATTCATTAATTAATTATTATTTTTATTTTTTTTTTGGGAATCACTCCACTAATCTTGTATAGCTATTTTTGGGATTATTACAACCATAGTAAACTATTAACGAGTTGTGTGTCTAGGTTGCAGGTTTGGATTTTGAGTTAGGAACAGGGGGGAATAGTTAATAGTGAATCAGAAGTTTTAGATGATTGAAATAAATTAGATCTGTACAGGAGATAGGATTCTTAAATAGTGGACTTTGCTTTTTCAGAATTGACCCAGAGAGCAGTGGTACGAATGTTGGAGGTGATAGACTAGGACTCTCTAGTATGGGTGAAGATACAAATGCAGTGTTGCGCAGTGTCACCCAATAGGTGATGGTTGAGATAACTAGGAGCTCGAGGGAGCGTGGCTGCACGATCGAACAGTTTACGCGGATGAAGCCCCCGTCTTTTGCTAGAGGAGCTAACCCAGTTGTAGCTGAAAATTAGGTTCAAGACATGGAAGAGATATTGGCGGTGCTTTCATGTTCAAATGAATAGAAGGTGTCATTTGCGACATTTAAACTAATAGGAGAGGCAAAACGCTGGTGGAGATCAACACAATTAATTGAAGAAAAGAGGCCTGATCCCATTCCAGTGACGTGGAGTCGATTCAAGGAGTTGTTCTTCAACCAATATTTCCTTGCTATCTTTCGGAGTGCAAAGGTAGCAGAATTCTTGCATTTAGCTCAGTGGCAGATGATAGTATCACAATATGCAGCACGGTTTATTGAGTTGTCTCGATTTTCCCCACACTTAGCACTAGATGAGGAGAAGAAAGCAAAGAATTTTGAGGAAGGTCTGAGATAGAATTTGTTTGAGCAAGTCATCCATTTTTGGGCTCAGACGTTTGCGGAGGTGGTGGATAGAGCTACAATTATCGAGAGTGGCATGTAGAGGGGTGTTGCAGTTCAGATTCAGAGGAAGAGGCCCACGTCTCAAGATTTTCAAGTGGGTTCTAGCCGGGGGCCATGCAAGGGAGATCGATATGGAGGTAGTCAGGGACGGATGATTGGGCGCAGTGGTCCTCAGGGTGGACAAACTATTCCTATTTGTCCTAGATGTGGCCAAAGGCATCCAGGTGAATGTAAAATGGGAGAGGATGTCTGCTATCGTTGTAAGAGACAGAGGCACTGGTCTTGGTCATGTCAAGGATTGCCAACCCACGCACCAGCTCCCAAACCATTTCATGGTGGTTATCAGGCGCCCTGTGGAGGCCAGCAAAGGAATACTGCACCGATGAGGGTCTATGCGTTGACGCTGGGTGACACCGAGGCAGCTGGAGACGTAGTTACAGGTACTTTTACCATTTTTTCCATATAAAGCTGTTGTTTTATTTGACACAGGTGCCACCCATTCTTTTATTTTGTCAGAGTATGCTAAATTGACTAGGTATAAGGCACGGTTGTTAGATGTTGAGTTGGTTGAAGCTACGCTGACTGGATCAGTGGTGAGGTGTAGGAGGGTACTTAGGGATTTTTCAGTGGCCATTTAGGGAAAAGTACTACCAGCTAATCTTGTGATATTAGATATGTAACGACCTACTACTTATAACATCATTTTTATATATATAAAATATATACATAGAACACAAATGTCAATTGTCTGAAACACTTCTGATAATACCCCAAGCTCAAGGGAGCACTGAGGAAACTATATACATCATACATATCTAGCAGCGGTATACAAAACTAAGAACTACTACATGCAATACCAAATAACTACCCTGTTTTGAAATATATTTACAATACAAAAATACCCAGTGATGTCACTATAATCTGAAAACTATCCCAAAACATTGGTATCTCAAAATACCTACCCTTTTTTGTGTGGGTAGTACAAGCTAATCTCTATCTGCGAGCCTAATCTACTCGCCTAGCTAAATCTCCTAAAAAATAGTAAATCACTGGGATGAGACAACGCTAAGTAAGAGGAAATATGCTATTACTAATGTGTGGCGGCTGAGTTACACATTTGAAATACTAAAATAATACTCATACTGTAATATGAGTAAGCTGATAAACTGTACAGAATATATGGAATATAATTTAAAACATAATTGTGTATCTATGTTTGTTATCTGAAGGTACAGCTAATATAATAGTATAAACTGCTGTTGTGTGATATATCTGTACATAGGAACTTCTACTATACCCTAGGATCTGTTTATCATGATATATCCCCTCATGATAGGGTTGTACGGCGTATAGCTGGACTTACTCTGGTTGGCCTGCTAGACAAGTCAATCTCTATCATCCGCCAATCTGTATCAATCTAGCCCACTGCAATCACTTCGGGCCATCTCTAACCTCTATCATTGTCTAACCGTCTACCTTAACCCAACATGTTGGGGAGATTGCAATCTCTCCTCACACGGTTAAATAGAATTCACATACTATCTAAGTCATGTGATTGCATGTGTCTAAAATAGCAACGGTACCGTGTTCTGCTATATTTATCTGTCTGTAATTTTCACAAGGATATGATATCATGTAATACTGTATACATATATAAATATATAAACATTTTGCGGCTTTTAACATGATTTCAAAACAACCATAACACTATAAATCTGAGCGGTAATATCTAAAATATCTATTCGAATTATCTATAAAATCTATTTAAAATATATGAAATATTTGTCTATAATAACTATGATATCTATCTGGTAATATTTGTAATATCTATCTGAAATATATGTATATCTATCTGTAATATCTATCTGAGTGTTATGGTTTAGAAATCATGTTATTCTGAGAAATACTGTAAGTCTCATTCATTGCTATAATCTGTATAACTGAATATCGATAATACTGTAAAATCTACATACTATACTATAATAAACTCATGCCACACATTTGGGTAATCAAAATCTCATGCTCAATTTCTATAATTCTGTTGTAAAAATAATATCCATGCTATTCTGGAAAAATAATCTGATCTGCATGCTTATAAATACTCATTCATATTTTTTTTTTTTATGCATATAAAAATTCTCTAGCATACCATATTTCCCTTACCTAAATTCTGGAAAACCCCTACTGTACTCTGGCCATATACCCGCATTGTTCCCTGCTCAACATCTGCCCTCCAATTCCTCTCGCACAGCCCTCCTTCTTGGCCGAACCCAGCTCCCTGCGCACAGCTTCCTCTCTTGCCAGCATTTGATTTCAGCACAACGCGCACTGGTCCGCACGTCCAGCACTGCTCGCGCCTAGCTGCTACCCCGGCCGAGAACCAGCTTCACTCTCTCGGGTATTTCAGGCACGTGCCCCTCTGATTAAATAAAGGGCACACAACACTCCTATCGGGTCCAGCTGATTTGCATGCATATTATTCCTCTTCATGGTTTTGCATTTGGGCTTCATTGTGATAATTTCTTTCCAGGCTTTGAAACATGATCAATCCTAGAACACCATAAGCAACATGAGTTCATTTGAGTTTAATTAGACGTAAAAAATATCCTCTCACATTCCAACAAATAGAGTGAATAAACTCATACAAAAGGGGAAATTTCCAACTATAATTCCAGTAAATTTGAAAAAATCACATGCCAAGAAATAAACTTGTCGAGTTTAAGAACGTTGGAGAAAGATTAATCAGAAATTTGTATCAACTAAGAGATTTATATACTATTTAGTTAATCAACCAAGGGAATTAACTGTAACAAAGTTGGCTTTTCTTCAAGTGCGTGGGAATAAGGTTAGAATTACAAGATTGACTACCAAGAGGCATTAATAGTTTCAATCACAACAACTAATATGAGATAACCACATGATCTTACTCTAATTCAAAACTATTATAGTGGCGGCTTTCATGCTATTATTCTTTAGAAGGTACTTACTTTCTTATTTAAAAAGGACCCCGACAATTGGTAGTCTTTTCCAATACATAAACGTAAACCATGTGTAAAAATTTTCTTATTTCGCTTCTTTTTATCTCTATTTTTGTTTTTGTTTTTCAAATTTGATCCCTGGCTTGCCCCTTTTCTCATTTTAATTCACTTCATATTTCTTCCTAAGCCATTAGGATATGGTCCATTAGAGTCCTAAATAACCGAAGTGTAAATCAACCATTAATGACCCAATGTAGTCTTTCTAAGCATTTTAGACATCATTGTGTGTTTTAGCAAAAAATTTAGCATCTTTGTAGAGACCCGGAGAATTATAACAATTAAATAATAAAGGAAAAAAGAGAAAAAAAGGATTTTTTTCAAGGGGGCTCTACGGGGACTCGTCGACGAGTGGCCTCTTGGGAACGTCAACGAGGACACATGTCTCGCCGACGAAGAGAAATGCTGAGGGGTTATATCAGAGCCTAAAGTTTGTTGACGAAGGTTACGAGTTCGTCGACGAGGTGACGTGTCTCGTCGATGAGGCCACCCTCTATAAATATCCTAAAATCGGAACTCAACGAGAAATTCACATGCAACCTCACTTTCTCTCTCTAAAATTCGCCCCTCTGACTTCTCTCTAGGTTTCTGGCTTCGATTCTCGCTGGTTTGATGATCGGAAGCCGCCACGTTACTCCTGGAAAGATTTTCTACAATACTGTCAGATCAGAATTTTGATTTGGAGTGTTTGGGTACCATCCCAAAATTTGTGTAAGTTGGTTATTTTAAGTTTTATAAGTTATTGGGTATTTCTGGACTAAGGGGAATGTGTTGGAAGGTGTTATACTGGTATATGTTGAATTGTTGGGAAATGTGTATTTCAGGGTGTTGAGTTGGGAACACACACAGGAGTAGGTTTATTTAGATTTGTGGGCTTCTTAGTAAGCCAGGTAAGGGGATAAATTAAGTTGGCATTTTTCGTGAAATTATTTATGAATATACTGCATTTATTTTTAGAAATTATATATGTATAGTACAGGGTTTGAAAATACTGTTGTTGAACAGGAAAATAGATTTAACACATCTTATCAGAAAATATGGTTTTAGATCACATTTCAAGTTAGAATATTACTCATATTTGTGTTTCATGGGTATAGATTTCCATGAAAATTATGTTATACCAGAATATTACGATTTTTCAGAATAAGCATGTTATAATAGTTTTCTAAAAAACCATGAAAGCAGTTCAGAAACTATGATTTAAAAATATTATGTTAAATAGTGTAGAAAATTTATGTTCAGCAAGTTATGATATGGCTGGCGTAGATGCCGTGATTTATATGCTATGACATAACCGGTGTAGATGTCGTGATTTATATGTTATGATATGACCGGCGTAGATGTCGTGATTTATGATTGGCGTAGATGTCGTAATTATGTATGATATGTTGGAATTCATGAAAATATGATCATGTTAGATGTTACTCAGAAATACGAAACAGTTATGTATCAGAAATATGATTTGTACTATATGTTATCAGAACCAGGGTGGCATAGTTTAGTATTTCAAAGCACGGTACCGTAGCTATACGTATAATTTCAAGTTTATGTTAGTGCTACCACACATCTCAGATAGAGTGTGGGAGATGGCAGTCGATGTGGCTTTAATGTATTGCAGATGTTCCCCTCGTAGTCTGGAACAAGTGGGACAAGGCCATCATACTTAGACTTATGTTGACTTAGCATGGTTAGCCAGCCATTGCTAGGTCCTGCCTTCGAGTCACACAACCCTATCATGTGGTGGGGGGTAAGACATGACACCAGCTAACTATCCATCTTAGGTATTATTCTAGTATTGTATAGTTATAGAAGATGTTTTCATGATTACAGAATTTAGTACGTCATTTATTATGACATGATTAATTATGTTTTACTCAAAATTTATACAGCCAGTTTTATCAGATATATACGTATTATGTACAGTTCATGTTTAAGCACAAGAATACTCATGTTGTCACACACTGATATTAGTTTTTCTCCCTTACTGAGAGGTGTCTCACCCCAACATTACAAACATTTCAGGAAATCCAGACAAGTAGTTACAATTTGGTATCAGAGCCTAGGTTCCTAGTTTCTGTAGACTTTAGAGTGCAGCGGAAACAATATTAGAATATAAGAAAAAGGATTCAAGGTTTTGTTCTATAGTTTGGAGGCAGGACTTTTGTGGTGGTTTCTGTGTCTTTCCTGGGGTGGCGATTTCAGGGAAAGTCATAGTAAACTATTATCGGGTTGTGTTTCTATAGTGTAAGACTGAATCTTGAATTAAGTTAAGGATGTTAAGATAGTGTTTAGATACGTAAATGTTAAGGATAGGGTCCCTAAGCTATGTTTATTGTCATTTTTATGATGGACCCTGTGGGTGGTAGTGCTCATGCAAGTGGTAGCAAGGGTGCAGGGCCCTCAGGTGCAGGCGGGGTTGATTCAAATGCAATATTATGCAATGTAGCTCAGCAAGTCATGGCTGAGTTTGCATGAATCTCCAAGGAACAGGGAGGTCCGTCTATAGGTCATGGGTGTACGATAAAGAAATTCACCAAGATGAATCCTCCATCATTTTCAAGAGGAGCTGATCCTGTAGTCACCGAAAACTAGATGCAGGAAATTGAGAAAGTATTCGCGGTGCTGCAGTGCACGAAGGAGCATAGGGTCTTATTTGCCACTTATAAGTTGACATGAGAGGCAAAGAGATGGTGGACTATTGTAAAACTATTGGAAGAACAGAGGTCAGTACCTATAGCTATGACTTGGTGTTGGTTTAGGGAATTTTTTTTTCGACAGATACTTCCCGGCCACCACCAGAGAGGCCAAACTAGAGGAATTCCTGAATTTGAAGCAGGGATAGCAAACAATCTAGCAGTATGCGGTGAGGTTCATAAAGTTGTCCCGCTTCGCCCCGTATATCATTCCTGATGAGGCAAAGAAGGTGAGATAGTTTGAAAGAGGTTTAAGGCGTGAAATATATAAACAGGTAGTGGTGCTGAAAGTGCAAGACTTTGCTGAGTTGGTAGACAGAGCAGCAGTGGTAGAGGCCAGTGAGCGTATGGGTGCAAAGGAGTATAGAGAAGAGGTAATTATGGCAGAGGACAAAGACAGGAGACAAGGGGCCGTAAGGCTTAGGGTATGCAGATCTACCCAATCTGCCAGACGTGTGGAAAGAAACATTTAGGAGAGTGTCAAGTGGGGAGAGGTTTATGCTATTGTTGTGGTGGACCAGGACGTTTAACACAAGATTGCCCTACACTACCTGGTACCGCTCCTACTCCCAGACCTTACCAGGGAGGTTAACAAGGGCCTCGTGGAGGCTAGTAGAGGAATGTACCCCCGGCAAGGGTTTACGCAATGACGCTAGGAGATGCTGAGACCGTGGGCAACGTCGTGATAGGTACCCTTACTGTTTTATCATATCAAGCTATTGTTTTATTTGATTCGGGTGCCACCCACTCTTTTGTGTCTATGGGATATGTTAAACTATCTGGTGTTGAGACACAGATGTTAGATGTTGAATTGTCAATAGCTACACTGACAATGTTAGTGGTGACATGTCGTAGGGTGCTTAAAGGCTATCCAATAGATATTCAGGGGAGAGTATTATCAGTTGATCTAATTGTGCTAGATATGCATGGATTCGATGTAATACTGGGTGTGGACTGGCTAGCAGTTAACTATGCTAGTATCGATTGTCATATGAAAGAGGTGAGATTCAAACCACTGGGAAAGCTGGAATTCAGATTTGTGGGGTCGGGGGTGCATTCCCCGCCTCAGTTAGTGTTAGCCATATAGGTGAGAAGACTACTCCTAGACGAATGTCAGGGGTTTATAGCCAATGTAAAGGAGGTAACAGAAAATGAATTGAAGCTTGTCAATACACCAGTGGTAAAGGAGTTTCCAGACGTTTTTCCAGAAGAACTACCCGGGTTGCCTCCTAACCGCGAGGTAGATTTTGTTATCGATTTACTTCCAAGGATGACACTGATCTTTAAAGATCCTTATTGAATGGCTCCAGCAGAATCAGGAGAAATAAAGGATCAATTGCAGGATTTATTGAATAAAGGGTTTATCAAACCTATTGTATCGTCATGGGGAGCTCCAGTTTTATTTGTGAAAAAGAAAGACAGGACTATGAGGATGTACATAGATTATAGGGAAATAAATAAAGTAACAGTTAAAAACTGTTATCCTCTACCCCATATAGATGATTTATTTGATCAGCTTCAGGGTACACGAGTTTATTCAAAGATTGATCTACGTTCTGGGTACCATCAGGTAAAAGTCAGGGCAGAGGAGATATTTAAGACAGCATTCCATACTCGATATGGCCATTATGAATTTTTGGTTATGCCATTCGGTCTGACGAATGATCCTGCTGTATTTATGAATTTGATGAATAGAGTCTTTCATCGGTATTTAAACTAGTTCGTTGTGGTTTTCATTAATGATATATTGGTCTACTCGAGGAGTTTTGAGGAACATGAGACACACTTAAGGCTGGTACTTCAAATGCTTAGGGAAAAGAAATTATATGCCAAGTTTAGCAAATGTGAATTTTGGTTAGAGAAAGTTACGTTTTTGGGGCATGTTATATCAAGAGATGGAATCTTAGTTGATCCTAGCAAGATAGAGGCAATAGTGAATTGGGCCAGACCGAGAAATGTTCAAGAAATCAGGAGTTTCTTGGGATTGACGGGTTATTACCATCGATATATAGAGGGATTCTTAGGATTGTCAGGGCCTTTGACGTGACTAACCAGGAAGAATGTCAGGTTTGAATAGGACGACGATTATGAGCAGAGCTTCCAAGAATTGAAGCAGAGACTCATCACTGCACCCATATTGACCATTCCATCATGAGGTGATGGATATGTGATCTACAGTGATGCGTTTTTGAAAGGGCTTGGATGTGTGTTGATGCAGCAGGGTAAAGTTGTAGCATATGCTTCCAAACAATTGAAAGAATATGAAAAGAATTATCCTACCCATGATCTAGAATTGGTTGCAGTGGTTCATGCATTGAAAATTTGGAGGCATTATCTGTACGGAGAGAGATTTGAAATATTTTCAGGCCATAAAAGTCTAAAGTACTTCTTCACGCAGAAAGAGTTGAATATGAGACAGAGAAGATGGTTAGAACGTATTAAGGATTATGACTACACCAGCAATTACCACCCAGGAAAGGCAAATATGGTGGCTGATGCTCTGAATCAGAAATCAAGGGGAGCAGCACAGTTAGCAGCAGTAATTCAGCACCTGATCTAGATAAACTTGGAGAGACTTGGTGTGGGGCTAGTAAAGAGTGATCCTCAGGCATTTATTGCCCACTTGGTGGTACAACCTACTCTATAGGAAAGGATTTAAGCTGCTCAAAGGGATGACGCAGAATTAGCAAAATTGATAGCTAAAGTGTAAGATGGACAGGGAGAGGAATTTAGTATTTCAAATGACGAAACTCTGAGGTTATGTACCAAGCTGTGCATGCCTACATATGTAGATATCAAAAGGACGATACTAGAGGAGGCTCACAAGTCCCTTTATACAATTCATCCTGACAGTACTAAAATGTATCGGGATCTTTGGGAATCATTCTGGTGAAGCGTTATGAAGAGGGAGATAGCTGAATTTGTGCAGCATTGTTTGACATGCCAGCAGGTGAAGGCTAAGCACCAGAGACCAACGGGACAGTTGCAGCCACTTCACATCCTTAAGTGGAAGTGGGAGCATATTTCTATGGATTTTGTTACAGGTTTACCACCGGCGTTGCATGGGTAGAATGCGATTTGGGTGATTGTAGATAGACTAACGAAGACTACTCATTTTATTCCTATTAAAGTCAATTACTCCATGGATAGGTTAGCAGAATTATATATTTAAGAGATAGTACGATCACATGGTGTGCCAATGTCTATAGTATTGGACCGAGACCCATGTTTGACACCACGGTTTTGGAGGAGCTTGCAAGAAGCTTTGGGGTCTCAGTTATCATTCAACATGACGTTCCGTCCTTAGACTGATGGGCAGATGGAGAGGACGATCCAGATCCTTGAGAATATACAATGAGTGTGTGTGTGTGTGCTTGATTTCGAGGGTAATTGGACGCAGTATATGTCACTGGTTGAGTTTACGTATAATAAAAGCTATCAAGCTAGCATTGGCATGGCATGTTACGAGGCGTTATATAGTAGGAGTTGCAGTTCTCCATTATAATGGGATGAGATGGGTGAGAGACGAGTTTTGGAGCCAGAGTTAGTGCAGCAGGCATACGAAAAAGTCCGACTTATGAGAGACAGAATTAGTGTAGCTCAGAGTCGATAGAAAAGTTACGCTAATACTCGCCATCGGGAATTGGAGTTTGATATAGGAGATCATGTGTTTCTAAAAATAACATTGCTGAAAGGAACTATGAGATTTAGGAGGAAGGGTAAGTTGATACCCAAGTTTATTGGTCCATTTGAAATACTTGAGATAGTGGGGTTAGTTGCCTATCGACTAGCTATACTGCCAGCTTTATCCAGAATACATGACGTATTTCATGTTTTCATATTAAGGAAATACGTCCCAGATCCCTCCCATGTATCAGTTGTGTAAGGATAGAACTCAGTGATACTTAGGCATATAAGAAAACATTAGTGCAGATTTTGGATAGGAAAGAATAGGAATTGCGTAGTAAGAAAATTCCTTTAGTAAAAGTCTTGTGTAGGAATCACACAATGGAAGAAGCTTCATGGGAGCTTGAGAAGCAAATACGACATAAATACTCGCACCTTTTCAGTAGGGACCAATAGTAATCAGAAAAGATTAAATAAGTAAGTAACGTTTCTTTTGCAGATTAATTAATACATGTATTAGTTTCTATTTTGGTTGGTTATGGAGAATTTTTGTTCAGTTCTTATAATCTCCTAGAACCATATATGTAACCACGGTGTTCTTCCACCATAAATAAGGGTAAGTAATAAAATAAGTAGCTCATTCTTCTTCAAAAGATGGTGTATAGTATGGATAGCAAATTTCAAGGTCAAAACTTTTATAAGGAGGAGAGAATGTAGAGACCTGAAGAATTATAGCAATTAAATAATAAAGAAAAAATGAGAAAAAAAATTTTCCAAGGGGGCTCAGCGGGGACTCATCGACGAGCACAGAATATTCGTCAACGAGTGGCCTCTTAGGAACGTCGACAAGGATATGTGTCTCATCGACAAAGAGAAACCAAGAGGGGTTATATCAAAGCTTGAAGTTCGTAGATAGAGGTTACAAGTTCATCAACGAACTCCCTTATTGGACTTGTCGATGAGGTGACGTGTCTTGTCGACGAGGCCGCACTTTATAAATATCCTAAAATCAGAATTCAGCGAGAAATTCACATGCAACCTCACTTTCTCTCTCTTAAATTCGCCCCTCTAACTTCTCTCTAGGTTTCTGGCTTCGGTTCTCGCCGGTTTGACAATCGGAACCTACCACATTACTCCTGGGAAGATTCTCTACAATACTGCCGAATTAGAATTTTGATTTGGAGTATTTGGGTGTCATCCCAAAATTTGGGTAAGTTGGTTATTTTAAGTTTTATAAGTTATTAGGTATTTCTAGACTAAGGGGAATGTGTTGGAAGGTGTTATACTGTATATGTTGAATTGTTGGGAAATGTGTATTTCAAGGTGTTGAGTTGAGAACACACACAAAAGTAGGTTTATTTAGATTTGTGGGCTTCTCAATAAACTAGGTAAGAAGATCAACTAAATCAGCATTTTTTGTGAAATTATTTATGAATATACAGAATTTATTTTCAAAAATTATATATGTATAGTACAGGATTTGAAAATACTGCTATTGAACAGGAAAATAGATTTAATACATTTTATCAAAAAATATAGTTTCAAATCAGATTTCATGTTAGAATATTATTCATATTTGTGTGGCATGGGTATAGATTTCCATGAAAATTATGTTATACCAGAAGATTATGATTTTCCAGAATAAGTATGTTATAATAGTTTTCAGAAAAACCATAAAAGAAGTTCAAAAACTATGA